>NW_026909618.1:0-635257 GCF_033115175.1 Lepus europaeus
TCGGGGACTCAGCAGGGCCCGCCCCTGTGGCCAGGGTTCTGGCAGGCTCCGGGGCAAATGGACTACGGAAGCCGAGAGGGGCCCGTCCGCGCCAAACCCAAAACGCGCTGCGGCCTCCAGGGACACAGGGGACACAAGTGGCTGTGTGGCTTGCAGTGCCCGACCAGAGGGAGGGAGGTTGTCTGGCTGCTGAGGCGCAGCCGGTGTCAGCCCTTCGGGGAACTGCCCGTGGATGCTTCGGGAATGGGGGCTGCCAACTCAGAACCCCTGTTCCCTGTGGCTGCAGCCAGCCAGGGGGCTCCAGGGTCGGGCGCGCCCGCGGGCCTAGGGGGCTTCTTGCCTGTGTGCAGGGCTTCTACGCACAAGGTGGCACCTCATCCCGGCCCAAGGGTGGTGGCAGGAACCCAGGAGGCGCTCGCGGACTCAGCAGGGCCCGCCCCTGGGGCCAGGGGTCTGGCAGGCTCCAGGGCAAATGGACTACGGAAGCCGAGAGGGGCCCGTCTGCGCCAAAACCCAAAACGCGCTGCGGCCTCCAGGGACACAGGGGACACAAGTGGCTGTGTGGCTTGCAGTGCCCGACCAGAGGGAGGGAGGTTGTCTGGCTGCTGAGGCGCAGCCGGTGTCAGCCCTTAGGGGAACTGCCCGTGGATGCTTCGGGAATGGGGGCTGCCAACTCAGAACCCCCGTTCCCTGTGGCTGCAGCCAGCCAGGGGGCTCCAGGGTCGGGCGAGCCCGCGGGCCTGGGGGGCTTCTTGCCTGTGTGCAGGGCTTCTACGCACAAGGTGGCACCACATCCCGGCCCAAGGGTGGTGGCAGGAACTCAGGAGGCAATCAGGGACTCAGCAGGGCCCGCCCTGGGGCAAGGGGTCTGGCAGGCTCCGGGGCAAATGGACTACGGAAGCCGAGAGGGGCCCGTCCGCGCCAAAACCCAAAACGCGCTGCGGCCTCCAGGGACACAGGGGACACAAGTGGCTGTGTGGCTAGCAGTGCCCGACCAGAGGGAGGGAGGTTGTCTGGCTGCTGAGGCGCAGCCGGTGTCAGCCCTTCGGGGAACTGCCCGTGGATGCTTCGGGAATGGGGGCTGCCAACTCAGTACCCCCGTTCCCTGTGGCTGCAGCCAGCCAGGGGGCTCCAGGGTCGGGCGCGCCCGCGGGCCTGGGGGCTTCTTGCCTGTGTGCAGGGCTTCTACGCACAAGGTGGCACCTCATCCCGGCCCAAGGGTGGTGGCAGGAACTCAGGAGGCGCTCGGGGACTCAGCAGGGCCCGCCTCTGGGGCCAGGGGTCTGGCAGGCTCCGGGGCAAATGGACTACGGAAGCCGAGAGGGGCCCGTCCGCGCCAAAACCCAAAACGCGCTGCGGCCTCCAGGGACAAAGGGGACACAAGTGGCTGTGTGGCTTGCAGTGCCCGACCAGAGGGAGGGAGGTTGTCTGGCTGCTGAGGCGCAGCCGTGTCAGCCCTTCGGGGAACTGCCCATGGATGCTTCGGGAATGGGGCTGCCAACTCAGAACCCCCGTTCCCTGTGGCTGCAGCCAGCCAGGGGGCTCCAGGGTCGGGCGCGCCCGCGGGCCTGGGGGCTTCTTGCCTGTGTGCAGGGCTTCTACGCACAAGGTGGCACCTCATCCCGGCCCAAGGGTGGTGGCAGGAACCCAGGAGGCACTCAGGGACTCAGCAGGGCCCGCCCCTGGGGCCAGGGGTCTGGCAGGCTCCGGGGCAAATGGACTACGGAAGCCGAGAGGGGCCCGTCCGCGCCAAAACCCAAAACGCGCTGCGGCCTCCAGGGACACAGGGGACACAAGTGGCTGTGTGGCTTGCAGTGCCGACCAGAGGGAGGGAGGTTGTCTGGCTGCTGAGGCGCAGCCGGTGTCAGCCCTTAGGGGAACTGCCCGTGGATGCTTCGGGAATGGGGGCTGCCAACTCAGAACCCCCGTTCCCTGTGGCTGCAGCCAGCCAGGGGGCTCCAGGGTCGGGCGCGCCCGCGGGCCTGGGGGCTTCTTGCCTGTGTGCAGGGCTTCTACGCACAAGGTGGCACCTCATCCCGGCCCAAGGGTGGTGGCAGGAACCCAGGAGGCGCTCGCGGACTCAGCAGGGCCCGCCCCTGGGGCCAGGGGTCTGGCAGGCTCCGGGCAAATGGACTACGGAAGCCGAGAGGGGCCCGTCCGCGCCAAAACCCAAAACGCGCTGCGGCCTCCAGGGACACAGGGGACACAAGTGGCTGTGTGGCTTGCAGTGCCCGACCAGAGGGAGGGAGGTTGTCTGGCTGCTGAGGCGCAGCCGGTGTCAGCCCTTCGGGGAACTGCCCGTGGATGCTTCGGGAATGGGGGCTGCCAACTCAGAACCCCCGTTCCCTGTGGCTGCAGCCAGCCAGGGGGCTCCAGGGTCGGGCGCGCCCGCGGGCCTAGGGGTTTCTTGCCTGTGTGCAGGGCTTCTACGCACAAGGTGGCACCACATCCCGGCCCAAGGGTGGTGGCAGGAACTCAGGAGGCACTCGGGGACTCAGCAGGGCCCGCCCTGGGGCCAGGGGTCTGGCAGGCTCCGGGGCAAATGGACTACGGAAGCCGAGAGGGGCCCGTCTGCGCCAAAACCCAAAACGCGCTGCGGCCTCCAGGGACACAGGGGACACAAGTGGCTGTGTGGCTTGCAGTGCCCGACCAGAGGGAGGGAGGTTGTCTGGCTGCTGAGGCGCAGCCGGTGTCAGCCCTTCGGGGAACTGCCCGTGGATGCTTCGGGAATGGGGGCTGCCAACTCAGAACCCCCGTTCCCTGTGGCTGCAGCCAGCCAGGGGGCTCCAGGGTCGGGCGCGCCCGCGGGCCTAGGGGCTTCTTGCCTGTGTGCAGGGCTTCTACGCACAAGGTGGCACCACATCCCGGCCCAAGGGTGGTGGCAGGAACTCAGGAGGCACTCGGGGACTCAGCAGGGCCCGCCCCTGGGGCCAGGGGTCTGGCAGGCTCCGGGGCAAATGGACTACGGAAGCCGAGAGGGGCCCGTCCGCGCCAAAACCCAAAACGCGCTGCGGCCTCCAGGGACACAGGGGACACAAGTGGCTGTGTGGCTTGCAGTGCCCGACCAGAGGGAGGGAGGTTGTCTGGCTGCTGAGGCGCAGCCGGTGTCAGCCCTTCGGGGAACTGCCCGTGGATGCTTCGGGAATGGGGGCTGCCAACTCAGAACCCCCGTTCCCTGTGGCTGCAGCCAGCCAGGGGGCTCCAGGTTCGGGCGCGCCCGCGGGCCTGGGGGGCTTCTTGCCTGTGTGCAGGGCTTCTACGCACAAGGTGGCACCTCATCCCGGCCCAAGGGTGGTGGCAGGAACCCAGGAGGCACTCGCGGACTCAGCAGGGCCCGCCCCTGGGGCCAGGGTTCTGGCAGGCTCCAGGGCAAATGGACTACGGAAGCCGAGAGGGGCCCGTCTGCGCCAAAACCCAAAACGCGCTGCGGCCTCCAGGGACACAGGGGACACAAGTGGCTGTGTGGCTTGCAGTGCCCGACCAGAGGGAGGGAGGTTGTCTGGCTGCTGAGGCGCAGCCGGTGTCAGCCCTTCGGGGAACTGCCCGTGGATGCTTCGGGAATGGGGGCTGCCAACTCAGAACCCCCGTTCCCTGTGGCTGCAGCCAGCCAGGGGGCTCCAGGGTCGGGCGCGCCCGCGGGCCTGGGGGGATTCTTGCCTGTGTGCAGGGCTTCTACGCACAAGGTGGCACCTCATCCCGGCCCAAGGGTGGTGGCAGGAACTCAGGAGGCGCTCGGGGACTCAGCAGGGCCTGCCTCTGGGGCCAGGGGTCTGGCAGGCTCCGGGGCAAATGGACTACGGAAGCCGAGAGGGGCCCGTCCGCGCCAAAACCCAAAACGCGCTGCGGCCTCCAGGGACACAGGGGACACAAGTGGCTGTGTGGCTTGCAGTGCCCGACCAGAGGGAGGGAGGTTGTCTGGCTGCTGAAGCGCAGCCGGTGTCAGCCCTTCGGGGAACTGCCCGTGGATGATTCGGGAATGGGGGCTGCCAACTCAGAACCCCCGTTCCCTGTGGCTGCAGCCAGCCAGGGGGCTCCAGGGTCGGGCGCGCCCGCGGGCCTGGGGGGCTTCTTGCCTGTGTGCAGGGCTTCTACGCACAAGGTGGCACCACATCCCGGCCCAAGGGTGGTGGCTGGAACTCAGGAGGCACTCAGGGACTCAGCAGGGCCCGCCCCTGGGGCCAGGGGTCTGGCAGGCTCCGGGGCAAATGGACTACGGAAGCCGAGAGGGGCCCGTCCGCGCCAAAACCCAAAACGCGCCGCGGCCTCCAGGGACACAGGGGACACAAGTGGCTGTGTGGCTTGCAGTGCCCGACCAGAGGGAGGGAGGTTGTCTGGCTGCTGAGGCGCAGCCGGTGTCAGCCCTTCGGGGAACTGCCCGTGGATGCTTCGGGAATGGGGGCTGCCAACTCAGAACCCCCGTTCCCTGTGGCTGCAGCCAGCCAGGGGGCTCCAGGGTCGGGCGCGCCCGCGGGCCTGGGGGGCTTCTTGCCTGTGTGCAGGGCTTCTACGCACAAGGTGGCACCACATCCCGGCCCAAGGGTGGTGGCAGGAACTCAGGAGGCACTCGGGGACTCAGCAGGGCCCGCCCCTGGGGCAAGGGGTCTGGCAGGCTCCGGGGCAAATGGACTACGGAAGCCGAGAGGGGCCCGTCCGCGCCAAAACCCAAAACGCGCTGCGGCCTCCAGGGAGGGACACAGGGGACACAAGTGGCTGTGTGGCTTGCAGTGCCCGACCAGAGGGAGGGAGGTTGTCTGGCTGCTGAGGCACAGCCGGTGTCAGCCCTTCGGGGAACTACCCGTGGATGCTTCGGGAATGGGGGCTGCCAACTCAGAACCCCCGTTCCCTGTGGCTGCAGCCAGCCAGGGGGCTCCAGGGTCGGGCGCGCCCGCGGGCCTGGGGGGCTTCTTGCCTGTGTGCAGGGCTTCTACGCACAAGGTGGCACCTCATCCCGGCCCAAGGGTGGTGGCAGGAACTCAGGAGGCGCTCGGGGACTCAGCAGGGCCCACTTCTGGGGCCAGGGGTCTGGCAGGCTCCGGGGCAAATGGACTACGGAAGCCGAGAGGGGCCCGTCCGCGCCAAAACCCAAAACGCGCTGCGGCCTCCAGGGAGGGACACAGGGGACACAAGTGGCTGTGTGGCTTGCAGTGCCCGACCAGAGGGAGGGAGGTTTTCTGGCTGCTGAGGCGCAGCCGGTGTCAGCCCTTCGGGGAACTGCCCGTGGATGCTTCGGGAATGGGGGCTGCCAACTCAGAACCCCCGTTCCCTGTGGCTGCAGCCAGCCAGGGGGCTCCAGGGTCGGGCGCGCCCGCGGGCCTGGGGGGCTTCTTGCCTGTGTGCAGGGCTTCTACGCACAAGGTGGCACCTCATCCCGGCCCAAGGTTGGTGGCAGGAACTCAGGAGGCGCTCGGGGACTCAGCAGGGCCCACCTCTGGGGCCAGGGGTCTGGCAGGCTCCGGGGCAAATGGACTACGGAAGCCGAGAGGGGCCCGTCCGCGCCAAAACCCAAAACGCGCTGCGGCCTCCAGGGAGGGACACAGGGGACACAAGTGGCTGTGTGGCTTGCAGTGCCCGACCAGAGGGAGGGAGGTTTTCTGGCTGCTGAGGCGCAGCCGGTGTCAGCCCTTCGGGGAACTGCCCGTGGATGCTTCGGGAATGGGGGCTGCCAACTCAGAACCCCCGTTCCCTGTGGCTGCAGCCAGCCAGGGGGCTCCAGGGTCGGGCGCGCCCGCGGGCCTAGGGGCTTCTTGCCTGTGTGCAGGGCTTCTACGCACAAGGTGGCACCACATCCCGGCCCAAGGGTGGTGGCAGGAACTCAGGAGGCACTCAGGGACTCAGCAGGGCCCGCCCCTGGGGCCAGGGGTCTGGCAGGCTCCGGGGCAAATGGACTACGGAAGCCGAGAGGGGCCCGTCCGCGCCAAAACCCAAAACGCGCCGCGGCCTCCAGGAACACAGGGGACACAAGTGGCTGTGTGGCTTGCAGTGCCCGACCAGAGGGAGGGAGGTTGTCTGGCTGCTGAGGCGCAGCCGGTGTCAGCCCTTCGGGGAACTGCCCGTGGATGCTTCGGGAATGGGGGCTGCCAACTCAGAACCCCCGTTCCCTGTGGCTGCAGCCAGCCAGGGGGCTCCAGGGTCGGGCGCGCCCGCGGGCCTAGGGGTTTCTTGCCTGTGTGCAGGGCTTCTAGGCACAAGGTGGCACCACATCCCGGCCCAAGGGTGGTGGCAGGAACTCAGGAGGCACTCGGGGACTCAGCAGGGCCCGCCCCTGTGGCCAGGGTTCTGGCAGGCTCCGGGGCAAATGGACTACGGAAGCCGAGAGGGGCCCGTCCGCGCCAAAACCCAAAACGCGCTGCGGCCTCCAGGGACACAGGGGACACAAGTGGCTGTGTGGCTTGCAGTGCCCGACCAGAGGGAGGGAGGTTGTCTGGCTGCTGAGGCGCAGCCGGTGTCAGCCCTTCGGGGAACTGCCCGTGGATGCTTCGGGAATGGGGGCTGCCAACTCAGAACCCCTGTTCCCTGTGGCTGCAGCCAGCCAGGGGGCTCCAGGGTCGGGCGCGCCCGCGGGCCTAGGGGGCTTCTTGCCTGTGTGCAGGGCTTCTACGCACAAGGTGGCACCTCATCCCGGCCCAAGGGTGGTGGCAGGAACCCAGGAGGCGCTCGCGGACTCAGCAGGGCCCGCCCCTGGGGCCAGGGGTCTGGCAGGCTCCAGGGCAAATGGACTACGGAAGCCGAGAGGGGCCCGTCTGCGCCAAAACCCAAAACGCGCTGCGGCCTCCAGGGACACAGGGGACACAAGTGGCTGTGTGGCTTGCAGTGCCCGACCAGAGGGAGGGAGGTTGTCTGGCTGCTGAGGCGCAGCCGGTGTCAGCCCTTAGGGGAACTGCCCGTGGATGCTTCGGGAATGGGGGCTGCCAACTCAGAACCCCCGTTCCCTGTGGCTGCAGCCAGCCAGGGGGCTCCAGGGTCGGGCGAGCCCGCGGGCCTGGGGGGCTTCTTGCCTGTGTGCAGGGCTTCTACGCACAAGGTGGCACCACATCCCGGCCCAAGGGTGGTGGCAGGAACTCAGGAGGCAATCAGGGACTCAGCAGGGCCCGCCCTGGGGCAAGGGGTCTGGCAGGCTCCGGGGCAAATGGACTACGGAAGCCGAGAGGGGCCCGTCCGCGCCAAAACCCAAAACGCGCTGCGGCCTCCAGGGACACAGGGGACACAAGTGGCTGTGTGGCTAGCAGTGCCCGACCAGAGGGAGGGAGGTTGTCTGGCTGCTGAGGCGCAGCCGGTGTCAGCCCTTCGGGGAACTGCCCGTGGATGCTTCGGGAATGGGGGCTGCCAACTCAGTACCCCCGTTCCCTGTGGCTGCAGCCAGCCAGGGGGCTCCAGGGTCGGGCGCGCCCGCGGGCCTGGGGGGCTTCTTGCCTGTGTGCAGGGCTTCTACGCACAAGGTGGCACCTCATCCCGGCCCAAGGGTGGTGGCAGGAACTCAGGAGGCGCTCGGGGACTCAGCAGGGCCCGCCTCTGGGGCCAGGGGTCTGGCAGGCTCCGGGGCAAATGGACTACGGAAGCCGAGAGGGGCCCGTCCGCGCCAAAACCCAAAACGCGCTGCGGCCTCCAGGGACAAAGGGGACACAAGTGGCTGTGTGGCTTGCAGTGCCCGACCAGAGGGAGGGAGGTTGTCTGGCTGCTGAGGCGCAGCCGGTGTCAGCCCTTCGGGGAACTGCCCATGGATGCTTCGGGAATGGGGCTGCCAACTCAGAACCCCCGTTCCCTGTGGCTGCAGCCAGCCAGGGGGCTCCAGGGTCGGGCGCGCCCGCGGGCCTGGGGGCTTCTTGCCTGTGTGCAGGGCTTCTACGCACAAGGTGGCACCTCATCCCGGCCCAAGGGTGGTGGCAGGAACCCAGGAGGCACTCAGGGACTCAGCAGGGCCCGCCCCTGGGGCCAGGGGTCTGGCAGGCTCCGGGGCAAATGGACTACGGAAGCCGAGAGGGGCCCGTCCGCGCCAAAACCCAAAACGCGCTGCGGCCTCCAGGGACACAGGGGACACAAGTGGCTGTGTGGCTTGCAGTGCCCGACCAGAGGGAGGGAGGTTGTCTGGCTGCTGAGGCGCAGCCGGTGTCAGCCCTTAGGGGAACTGCCCGTGGATGCTTCGGGAATGGGGGCTGCCAACTCAGAACCCCCGTTCCCTGTGGCTGCAGCCAGCCAGGGGGCTCCAGGGTCGGGCGCGCCCGCGGGCCTGGGGGCTTCTTGCCTGTGTGCAGGGCTTCTACGCACAAGGTGGCACCTCATCCCGGCCCAAGGGTGGTGGCAGGAACCCAGGAGGCGCTCGGGGACTCAGCAGGGCCCGCCCCTGGGGCCAGGGGTCTGGCAGGCTCCGGGGCAAATGGACTACGGAAGCCGAGAGGGGCCCGTCCGCGCCAAAACCCAAAACGCGCTGCGGCCTCCAGGGACACAGGGGACACAAGTGGCTGTGTGGCTTGCAGTGCCCGACCAGAGGGAGGGAGGTTGTCTGGCTGCTGAGGCGCAGCCGGTGTCAGCCCTTCGGGGAACTGCCCGTGGATGCTTCGGGAATGGGGGCTGCCAACTCAGAACCCCCGTTCCCTGTGGCTGCAGCCAGCCAGGGGGCTCCAGGGTCGGGCGCGCCCGCGGGCCTAGGGGTTTCTTGCCTGTGTGCAGGGCTTCTACGCACAAGGTGGCACCACATCCCGGCCCAAGGGTGGTGGCAGGAACTCAGGAGGCACTCGGGGACTCAGCAGGGCCCGCCCCTGGGGCCAGGGGTCTGGCAGGCTCCGGGGCAAATGGACTACGGAAGCCGAGAGGGGCCCGTCTGCGCCAAAACCCAAAACGCGCTGCGGCCTCCAGGGACACAGGGGACACAAGTGGCTGTGTGGCTGCAGTGCCCGACCAGAGGGAGGGAGGTTGTCTGGCTGCTGAGGCGCAGCCGGTGTCAGCCCTTCGGGGAACTGCCCGTGGATGCTTCGGGAATGGGGGCTGCCAACTCAGAACCCCCGTTCCCTGTGGCTGCAGCCAGCCAGGGGGCTCCAGGGTCGGGCGCGCCCGCGGGCCTAGGGGCTTCTTGCCTGTGTGCAGGGCTTCTACGCACAAGGTGGCACCACATCCCGGCCCAAGGGTGGTGGCAGGAACTCAGGAGGCACTCGGGGACTCAGCAGGGCCCGCCCCTGGGGCCAGGGGTCTGGCAGGCTCCGGGGCAAATGGACTACGGAAGCCGAGAGGGGCCCGTCCGCGCCAAAACCCAAAACGCGCTGCGGCCTCCAGGGACACAGGGGACACAAGTGGCTGTGTGGCTTGCAGTGCCCGACCAGAGGGAGGGAGGTTGTCTGGCTGCTGAGGCGCAGCCGGTGTCAGCCCTTCGGGGAACTGCCCGTGGATGCTTCGGGAATGGGGGCTGCCAACTCAGAACCCCCGTTCCCTGTGGCTGCAGCCAGCCAGGGGGCTCCAGGTTCGGGCGCGCCCGCGGGCCTGGGGGGCTTCTTGCCTGTGTGCAGGGCTTCTACGCACAAGGTGGCACCTCATCCCGGCCCAAGGGTGGTGGCAGGAACCCAGGAGGCACTCGCGGACTCAGCAGGGCCCGCCCCTGGGGCCAGGGTTCTGGCAGGCTCCAGGGCAAATGGACTACGGAAGCCGAGAGGGGCCCGTCTGCGCCAAAACCCAAAACGCGCTGCGGCCTCCAGGGACACAGGGGACACAAGTGGCTGTGTGGCTTGCAGTGCCCGACCAGAGGGAGGGAGGTTGTCTGGCTGCTGAGGCGCAGCCGGTGTCAGCCCTTCGGGGAACTGCCCGTGGATGCTTCGGGAATGGGGGCTGCCAACTCAGAACCCCCGTTCCCTGTGGCTGCAGCCAGCCAGGGCCTCCAGGGTCGGGCGCGCCCGCGGGCCCTGGGGGCTTCTTGCCTGTGTGCAGGGCTTCTACGCACAAGGTGGCACCACATCCCGGCCCAAGGGTGGTGGCAGGAACTCAGGAGGCACTCAGGGACTCAGCAGGGCCCGCCCCTGGGGCAAGGGGTCTGGCAGGCTCCGGGGCAAATGGACTACGGAAGCCGAGAGGGGCCCGTCCACGCCAAAACCCAAAACGCGCTGCGGCCTCCAGGGACACAGGGGACACAAGTGGCTGTGTGGCTTGCAGTGCCCGACCAGAGGGAGGGAGGTTGTCTGGCTGCTGAAGCGCAGCCGGTGTCAGCCCTTCGGGGAACTGCCCGTGGATGATTCGGGAATGGGGGCTGCCAACTCAGAACCCCCGTTCCCTGTGGCTGCAGCCAGCCAGGGGGCTCCAGGGTCGGGCGCGCCCGCGGGCCTGGGGGGCTTCTTGCCTGTGTGCAGGGCTTCTACGCACAAGGTGGCACCACATCCCGGCCCAAGGGTGGTGGCTGGAACTCAGGAGGCACTCAGGGACTCAGCAGGGCCCGCCCCTGGGGCCAGGGGTCTGGCAGGCTCCGGGGCAAATGGACTACGGAAGCCGAGAGGGGCCCGTCCGCGCCAAAACCCAAAACGCGCCGCGGCCTCCAGGGACACAGGGGACACAAGTGGCTGTGTGGCTTGCAGTGCCCGACCAGAGGGAGGGAGGTTGTCTGGCTGCTGAGGCGCAGCCGGTGTCAGCCCTTCGGGGAACTGCCCGTGGATGCTTCGGGAATGGGGGCTGCCAACTCAGAACCCCCGTTCCCTGTGGCTGCAGCCAGCCAGGGGGCTCCAGGGTCGGGCGCGCCCGCGGGCCTGGGGGGCTTCTTGCCTGTGTGCAGGGCTTCTACGCACAAGGTGGCACCACATCCCGGCCCAAGGGTGGTGGCAGGAACTCAGGAGGCACTCGGGGACTCAGCAGGGCCCGCCCCTGGGGCAAGGGGTCTGGCAGGCTCCGGGGCAAATGGACTACGGAAGCCGAGAGGGGCCCGTCCGCGCCAAAACCCAAAACGCGCTGCGGCCTCCAGGGAGGGACACAGGGGACACAAGTGGCTGTGTGGCTTGCAGTGCCCGACCAGAGGGAGGGAGGTTGTCTGGCTGCTGAGGCACAGCCGGTGTCAGCCCTTCGGGGAACTACCCGTGGATGCTTCGGGAATGGGGGCTGCCAACTCAGAACCCCCGTTCCCTGTGGCTGCAGCCAGCCAGGGGGCTCCAGGGTCGGGCGCGCCCGCGGGCCTGGGGGGCTTCTTGCCTGTGTGCAGGGCTTCTACGCACAAGGTGGCACCTCATCCCGGCCCAAGGGTGGTGGCAGGAACTCAGGAGGCGCTCGGGGACTCAGCAGGGCCCACTTCTGGGGCCAGGGGTCTGGCAGGCTCCGGGGCAAATGGACTACGGAAGCCGAGAGGGGCCCGTCCGCGCCAAAACCCAAAACGCGCTGCGGCCTCCAGGGAGGGACACAGGGGACACAAGTGGCTGTGTGGCTTGCAGTGCCCGACCAGAGGGAGGGAGGTTTTCTGGCTGCTGAGGCGCAGCCGGTGTCAGCCCTTCGGGGAACTGCCCGTGGATGCTTCGGGAATGGGGGCTGCCAACTCAGAACCCCCGTTCCCTGTGGCTGCAGCCAGCCAGGGGGCTCCAGGGTCGGGCGCGCCCGCGGGCCTGGGGGGCTTCTTGCCTGTGTGCAGGGCTTCTACGCACAAGGTGGCACCTCATCCCGGCCCAAGGTTGGTGGCAGGAACTCAGGAGGCGCTCGGGGACTCAGCAGGGCCCACCTCTGGGGCCAGGGGTCTGGCAGGCTCCGGGGCAAATGGACTACGGAAGCCGAGAGGGGCCCGTCCGCGCCAAAACCCAAAACGCGCTGCGGCCTCCAGGGAGGGACACAGGGGACACAAGTGGCTGTGTGGCTTGCAGTGCCCGACCAGAGGGAGGGAGGTTTTCTGGCTGCTGAGGCGCAGCCGGTGTCAGCCCTTCGGGGAACTGCCCGTGGATGCTTCGGGAATGGGGGCTGCCAACTCAGAACCCCCGTTCCCTGTGGCTGCAGCCAGCCAGGGGGCTCCAGGGTCGGGCGCGCCCGCGGGCCTAGGGGCTTCTTGCCTGTGTGCAGGGCTTCTACGCACAAGGTGGCACCACATCCCGGCCCAAGGGTGGTGGCAGGAACTCAGGAGGCACTCAGGGACTCAGCAGGGCCCGCCCCTGGGGCCAGGGGTCTGGCAGGCTCCGGGGCAAATGGACTACGGAAGCCGAGAGGGGCCCGTCCGCGCCAAAACCCAAAACGCGCCGCGGCCTCCAGGAACACAGGGGACACAAGTGGCTGTGTGGCTTGCAGTGCCCGACCAGAGGGAGGGAGGTTGTCTGGCTGCTGAGGCGCAGCCGGTGTCAGCCCTTCGGGGAACTGCCCGTGGATGCTTCGGGAATGGGGGCTGCCAACTCAGAACCCCCGTTCCCTGTGGCTGCAGCCAGCCAGGGGGCTCCAGGGTCGGGCGCGCCCGCGGGCCTAGGGGTTTCTTGCCTGTGTGCAGGGCTTCTAGGCACAAGGTGGCACCACATCCCGGCCCAAGGGTGGTGGCAGGAACTCAGGAGGCACTCGGGGACTCAGCAGGGCCCGCCCCTGTGGCCAGGGTTCTGGCAGGCTCCGGGGCAAATGGACTACGGAAGCCGAGAGGGGCCCGTCCGCGCCAAAACCCAAAACGCGCTGCGGCCTCCAGGGACACAGGGGACACAAGTGGCTGTGTGGCTTGCAGTGCCCGACCAGAGGGAGGGAGGTTGTCTGGCTGCTGAGGCGCAGCCGGTGTCAGCCCTTCGGGGAACTGCCCGTGGATGCTTCGGGAATGGGGGCTGCCAACTCAGAACCCCTGTTCCCTGTGGCTGCAGCCAGCCAGGGGGCTCCAGGGTCGGGCGCGCCCGCGGGCCTAGGGGGCTTCTTGCCTGTGTGCAGGGCTTCTACGCACAAGGTGGCACCTCATCCCGGCCCAAGGGTGGTGGCAGGAACCCAGGAGGCGCTCGCGGACTCAGCAGGGCCCGCCCCTGGGGCCAGGGGTCTGGCAGGCTCCAGGGCAAATGGACTACGGAAGCCGAGAGGGGCCCGTCTGCGCCAAAACCCAAAACGCGCTGCGGCCTCCAGGGACACAGGGGACACAAGTGGCTGTGTGGCTTGCAGTGCCCGACCAGAGGGAGGGAGGTTGTCTGGCTGCTGAGGCGCAGCCGGTGTCAGCCCTTAGGGGAACTGCCCGTGGATGCTTCGGGAATGGGGGCTGCCAACTCAGAACCCCCGTTCCCTGTGGCTGCAGCCAGCCAGGGGGCTCCAGGGTCGGGCGAGCCCGCGGGCCTGGGGGGCTTCTTGCCTGTGTGCAGGGCTTCTACGCACAAGGTGGCACCACATCCCGGCCCAAGGGTGGTGGCAGGAACTCAGGAGGCAATCAGGGACTCAGCAGGGCCCGCCCTGGGGCAAGGGGTCTGGCAGGCTCCGGGGCAAATGGACTACGGAAGCCGAGAGGGGCCCGTCCGCGCCAAAACCCAAAACGCGCTGCGGCCTCCAGGGACACAGGGGACACAAGTGGCTGTGTGGCTAGCAGTGCCCGACCAGAGGGAGGGAGGTTGTCTGGCTGCTGAGGCGCAGCCGGTGTCAGCCCTTCGGGGAACTGCCCGTGGATGCTTCGGGAATGGGGGCTGCCAACTCAGTACCCCCGTTCCCTGTGGCTGCAGCCAGCCAGGGGGCTCCAGGGTCGGGCGCGCCCGCGGGCCTGGGGGGCTTCTTGCCTGTGTGCAGGGCTTCTACGCACAAGGTGGCACCTCATCCCGGCCCAAGGGTGGTGGCAGGAACTCAGGAGGCGCTCGGGGACTCAGCAGGGCCCGCCTCTGGGGCCAGGGGTCTGGCAGGCTCCGGGGCAAATGGACTACGGAAGCCGAGAGGGGCCCGTCCGCGCCAAAACCCAAAACGCGCTGCGGCCTCCAGGGACAAAGGGGACACAAGTGGCTGTGTGGCTTGCAGTGCCCGACCAGAGGGAGGGAGGTTGTCTGGCTGCTGAGGCGCAGCCGGTGTCAGCCCTTCGGGGAACTGCCCATGGATGCTTCGGGAATGGGGCTGCCAACTCAGAACCCCCGTTCCCTGTGGCTGCAGCCAGCCAGGGGGCTCCAGGGTCGGGCGCGCCCGCGGGCCTGGGGGCTTCTTGCCTGTGTGCAGGGCTTCTACGCACAAGGTGGCACCTCATCCCGGCCCAAGGGTGGTGGCAGGAACCCAGGAGGCACTCAGGGACTCAGCAGGGCCCGCCCCTGGGGCCAGGGGTCTGGCAGGCTCCGGGGCAAATGGACTACGGAAGCCGAGAGGGGCCCGTCCGCGCCAAAACCCAAAACGCGCTGCGGCCTCCAGGGACACAGGGGACACAAGTGGCTGTGTGGCTTGCAGTGCCCGACCAGAGGGAGGGAGGTTGTCTGGCTGCTGAGGCGCAGCCGGTGTCAGCCCTTAGGGGAACTGCCCGTGGATGCTTCGGGAATGGGGGCTGCCAACTCAGAACCCCCGTTCCCTGTGGCTGCAGCCAGCCAGGGGGCTCCAGGGTCGGGCGCGCCCGCGGGCCTGGGGGCTTCTTGCCTGTGTGCAGGGCTTCTACGCACAAGGTGGCACCTCATCCCGGCCCAAGGGTGGTGGCAGGAACCCAGGAGGCGCTCGGGGACTCAGCAGGGCCCGCCCCTGGGGCCAGGGGTCTGGCAGGCTCCGGGGCAAATGGACTACGGAAGCCGAGAGGGGCCCGTCCGCGCCAAAACCCAAAACGCGCTGCGGCCTCCAGGGACACAGGGGACACAAGTGGCTGTGTGGCTTGCAGTGCCCGACCAGAGGGAGGGAGGTTGTCTGGCTGCTGAGGCGCAGCCGGTGTCAGCCCTTCGGGGAACTGCCCGTGGATGCTTCGGGAATGGGGGCTGCCAACTCAGAACCCCCGTTCCCTGTGGCTGCAGCCAGCCAGGGGGCTCCAGGGTCGGGCGCGCCCGCGGGCCTAGGGGTTTCTTGCCTGTGTGCAGGGCTTCTACGCACAAGGTGGCACCACATCCCGGCCCAAGGGTGGTGGCAGGAACTCAGGAGGCACTCGGGGACTCAGCAGGGCCCGCCCCTGGGGCCAGGGGTCTGGCAGGCTCCGGGGCAAATGGACTACGGAAGCCGAGAGGGGCCCGTCTGCGCCAAAACCCAAAACGCGCTGCGGCCTCCAGGGACACAGGGGACACAAGTGGCTGTGTGGCTGCAGTGCCCGACCAGAGGGAGGGAGGTTGTCTGGCTGCTGAGGCGCAGCCGGTGTCAGCCCTTCGGGGAACTGCCCGTGGATGCTTCGGGAATGGGGGCTGCCAACTCAGAACCCCCGTTCCCTGTGGCTGCAGCCAGCCAGGGGGCTCCAGGGTCGGGCGCGCCCGCGGGCCTAGGGGCTTCTTGCCTGTGTGCAGGGCTTCTACGCACAAGGTGGCACCACATCCCGGCCCAAGGGTGGTGGCAGGAACTCAGGAGGCACTCGGGGACTCAGCAGGGCCCGCCCCTGGGGCCAGGGGTCTGGCAGGCTCCGGGGCAAATGGACTACGGAAGCCGAGAGGGGCCCGTCCGCGCCAAAACCCAAAACGCGCTGCGGCCTCCAGGGACACAGGGGACACAAGTGGCTGTGTGGCTTGCAGTGCCCGACCAGAGGGAGGGAGGTTGTCTGGCTGCTGAGGCGCAGCCGGTGTCAGCCCTTCGGGGAACTGCCCGTGGATGCTTCGGGAATGGGGGCTGCCAACTCAGAACCCCCGTTCCCTGTGGCTGCAGCCAGCCAGGGGGCTCCAGGTTCGGGCGCGCCCGCGGGCCTGGGGGGCTTCTTGCCTGTGTGCAGGGCTTCTACGCACAAGGTGGCACCTCATCCCGGCCCAAGGGTGGTGGCAGGAACCCAGGAGGCACTCGCGGACTCAGCAGGGCCCGCCCCTGGGGCCAGGGTTCTGGCAGGCTCCAGGGCAAATGGACTACGGAAGCCGAGAGGGGCCCGTCTGCGCCAAAACCCAAAACGCGCTGCGGCCTCCAGGGACACAGGGGACACAAGTGGCTGTGTGGCTTGCAGTGCCCGACCAGAGGGAGGGAGGTTGTCTGGCTGCTGAGGCGCAGCCGGTGTCAGCCCTTCGGGGAACTGCCCGTGGATGCTTCGGGAATGGGGGCTGCCAACTCAGAACCCCCGTTCCTGTGGCTGCAGCCAGCCAGGGCCTCCAGGGTCGGGCGCGCCCGCGGGCCCTGGGGGCTTCTTGCCTGTGTGCAGGGCTTCTACGCACAAGGTGGCACCACATCCCGGCCCAAGGGTGGTGGCAGGAACTCAGGAGGCACTCAGGGACTCAGCAGGGCCCGCCCCTGGGGCAAGGGGTCTGGCAGGCTCCGGGGCAAATGGACTACGGAAGCCGAGAGGGGCCCGTCCACGCCAAAACCCAAAACGCGCTGCGGCCTCCAGGGACACAGGGGACACAAGTGGCTGTGTGGCTTGCAGTGCCCGACCAGAGGGAGGGAGGTTGTCTGGCTGCTGAGGCGCAGCCGGTGTCAGCCCTTCGGGGAACTGCCCGTGGATGCTTCGGGAATGGGGGCTGCCAACTCAGTACCCCCGTTCCCTGTGGCTGCAGCCAGCCAGGGGGCTCCAGGGTCGGGCGCGCCCGCGGGCCTGGGGGGCTTCTTGCCTGTGTGCAGGGCTTCTACGCACAAGGTGGCACCTCATCCCGGCCCAAGGGTGGTGGCAGGAACTCTGGAGGCGCTTGGGGACTCAGCAGGGCCCGCCTCTGGGGCCAGGGGTCTGGCAGGCTCCGGGGCAAATGGACTACGGAAGCCGAGAGGGGCCCATCCGCGCCAAAACCCAAAACGCGCTGCGGCCTCCAGGGACAAAGGGGACACAAGTGGCTGTGTGGCTTGCAGTGCCCGACCAGAGGGAGGGAGGTTGTCTGGCTGCTGAGGCGCAGCCGGTGTCAGCCCTTCGGGGAACTGCCCATGGATGCTTCGGGAATGGGGGCTGCCAACTCAGAACCCCCGTTCCCTGTGGCTGCAGCCAGCCAGGGGGCTCCAGGATCGGGCGCGCCCGCGGGCCTGGGGGCTTCTTGCCTGTGTGCAGGGCTTCTACGCACAAGGTGGCACCTCATCCCGGCCCAAGGGTGGTGGCAGGAACCCAGGAGGCGCTCGGGGACTCAGCAGGGCCCGCCCCTGGGGCCAGGGGTCTGGCAGGCTCCGGGGCAAATGGACTACGGAAGCCGAGAGGGGCCCGTCCGCGCCAAAACCCAAAACGCGCTGCGGCCTCCAGGGACACAGGGGACACAAGTTGTTGTGTGGCTTGCAGTGCCCGACCAGAGGGAGGGAGGTTTTCTGGCTGCTGAGGCGCAGCCGGTGTCAGCCCTTCGGGGAACTGCCCGTGGATGCTTCGGGAATGGGGGCTGCCAACTCAGAACCCCCGTTCCCTGTGGCTGCAGCCAGCCAGGGGGCTCCAGGGTCGGGCGCGCCCGCGGGCCTAGGGGCTTCTTGCCTGTGTGCAGGGCTTCTACGCACAAGGTGGCACCACATCCCGGCCCAAGGGTGGTGGCAGGAACTCAGGAGGCACTCGGGGACTCAGCAGGGCCCGCCCCTGGGGCCAGGGGTCTGGCAGGCTCCGGGGCAAATGGACTACGGAAGCCGAGAGGGGCCCGTCCGCGCCAAAACCCAAAACGCGCTGCGGCCTCCAGGGACACAGGGGACACAAGTGGCTGTGTGGCTTGCAGTGCCCGACCAGAGGGAGGGAGGTTGTCTGGCTGCTGAGGCGCAGCCGGTGTCAGCCCTTCGGGGAACTGCCCGTGGATGCTTCGGGAATGGGGGCTGCCAACTCAGAACCCCCGTTCCCTGTGGCTGCAGCCAGCCAGGGGGCTCCAGGGTCGGGCGCGCCCGCGGGCCTGGGGGGCTTCTTGCCTGTGTGCAGGGCTTCTACGCACAAGGTGGCACCTCATCCCGGCCCAAGGGTGGTGGCAGGAACCCAGGAGGCGCTCGCGGACTCAGAAGGGCCCGCCCCTGGGGCCAGGGTTCTGGCAGGCTCCAGGGCAAATGGACTACGGAAGCCGAGAGGGGCCCGTCTGCGCCAAAACCCAAAACACGCTGCGGCCTCCAGGGACACAGGGGACACAAGTGGCTGTGTGGCTTGCAGTGCCCGACCAGAGGGAGGGAGGTTGTCTGGCTGCTGAGGCGCAGCCGGTGTCAGCCCTTCGGGGAACTGCCCGTGGATGCTTCGGGAATGGGGGCTGCCAACTCAGAACCCCCGTTCCCTGTGGCTGCAGCCAGCCAGGGGGCTCCAGGGTCGGGCGCGCCCGCGGGCCTGGGGGGCTTCTTGCCTGTGTGCAGGGCTTCTACGCACAAGGTGGCACCACATCCCGGCCCAAGGGTGGTGGCAGGAACTCAGGAGGCACTCAGGGACTCAGCAGGTCCCGCCCCTGGGGCAAGGGGTCTGGCAGGCTCCGGGGCAAATGGACTACGGAAGCCGAGAGGGGCCCGTCCGCGCCAAAACCCAAAACACGCTGCGGCCTCCAGGGACACAGGGGACACAAGTGGCTGTGTGGCTTGCAGTGCCCGACCAGAGGGAGGGAGGTTGTCTGGCTGCTGAGGCGCAGCCGGTGTCAGCCCTTCGGGGAACTGCCCGTGGATGCTTCGGGAATGGGGGCTGCCAACTCAGTACCCCCATTCCCTGTGGCTGCAGCCAGCCAGGGGGCTCCAGGGTCGGGCGCGCCCGCGGGCCTGGGGGGCTTCTTGCCTGTGTGCAGGGCTTCTACGCACAAGGTGGCACCTCATCCCGGCCCAAGGGTGGTGGCAGGAACTCAGGAGGTGCTTGGGGACTCAGCAGGGCCCGCCTCTGGGGCCAGGGGTCTGGCAGGCTCCGGGGCAAATGGACTACGGAAGCCGAGAGGGGCCCATCCGCGCCAAAACCCAAAACGCGCTGCGGCCTCCAGAGGACAAAGGGGACACAAGTGGCTGTGTGGCTTGCAGTGCCCGACCAGAGGGAGGGAGGTTGTCTGGCTGCTGAGGCGCAGCCGGTGTCAGCCCTTCGGGGAACTGCCCATGGATGCTTCGGGAATGGGGGCTGCCAACTCAGAACCCCCGTTCCCTGTGGCTGCAGCCAGCCAGGGGGCTCCCAGGTCGGGCGCGCCCGCGGGCCTGGGGGCTTCTTGCCTGTGTGCAGGGCTTCTACGCACAAGGTGGCACCTCATCCCGGCCCAAGGGTGGTGGCAGGAACCCAGGAGGCGCTCGGGGACTCAGCAGGGCCCGCCCCTGGGGCAAGGGGTCTGGCAGGCTCCGGGGCAAATGGACTACGGAAGCCGAGAGGGGCCCGTCCGCGCCAAAACCCAAAACGCGCTGCGGCCTCCAGGGACAAAGGGGACACAAGTGGCTGTGTGGCTTGCAGTGCCCGACCAGAGGGAGGGAGGTTGTCTGGCTGCTGAGGCGCAGCCGGTGTCAGCCCTTCGGGAACTGCCCGTGGATGCTTCGGAATGGGGGCTGCCAACTCAGAACCCCCGTTCCCTGTGGCTGCAGCCAGCCAGGGGGCTCAGGGTCGGGCGCGCCCTGCGGGCCTGGGGGGCTTCTTGCCTGTGTGCAGGGCTTCTACGCACAAGGTGGCACCTCATCCCGGCCCAAGGGTGGTGGCAGGAACCCAGGAGGCGCTCGCGGACTCAGCAGGGCCCGCCCCTGGGGCCAGGGTTCTGGCAGGCTCCAGGGCAAATGGACTACGGAAGCCGAGAGGGGCCCGTCTGCGCCAAAACCCAAAACGCGCTGCGGCCTCCAGGGACACAGGGGACACAAGTGGCTGTGTGGCTTGCAGTGCCCGACCAGAGGGAGGGAGGTTGTCTGGCTGCTGAGGCGCAGCCGGTGTCAGCCCTTCGGGGAACTGCCCGTGGATGCTTCGGGAATGGGGGCTGCCAACTCAGAACCCCCGTTCCCTGTGGCTGCAGCCAGCCAGGGGGCTCCAGGGTCGGGCGCGCCCGCGGGCCTGGGGGGCTTCTTGCCTGTGTGCAGGGCTTCTACGCACAAGGTGGCACCTCATCCCGGCCCAAGGTTGGTGGCAGGAACTCAGGAGGCGCTCGGGGACTCAGCAGGGCCCGCCCCTGGGGCCAGGGGTCTGGCAGGCTCCGGGGCAAATGGACTACGGAAGCCGAGAGGGGCCCATCCGCGCCAAAACCCAAAACGCGCTGCGGCCTCCAGGGAGGGACACAGGGGACACAAGTGGCTGTGTGGCTTGCAGTGCCCGACCAGAGGGAGGGAGGTTGTCTGGCTGCTGAGGCGCAGCCGGTTTCAGCCCTTCGGGGAACTGCCCGTGGATGCTTCGGGAATGGGGGCTGCCAACTCAGAACCCCCGTTCCCTGTGGCTGCAGCCAGCCAGGGGGCTCCAGGGTCGGGCGCGCCCGCGGGCCTAGGGGCTTCTTGCCTGTGTGCAGGGCTTCTACGCACAAGGTGGCACCACATCCCGGCCCAAGGGTGGTGGCAGGAACTCAGGAGGCACTCGGGGACTCAGCAGGGCCCGCCCCTGGGGCCAGGGGTCTGGCAGGCGCCGGGGCAAATGGACTACGGAAGCCGAGAGGGGCCCGTCCGCGCCAAAACCCAAAACGCGCTGCGGCCTCCAGGGACACAGGGGACACAAGTGGCTGTGTGGCTTGCAGTGCCCGACCAGAGGGAGGGAGGTTGTCTGGCTGCTGAGGCGCAGCCGGTGTCAGCCCTTCGGGGAACTGCCCGTGGATGCTTCGGGAATGGGGGCTGCCAACTCAGAACCCCCGTTCCCTGTGGCTGCAGCCAGCCAGGGGGCTCCAGGTTCGGGCGCGCCCGCGGGCCTGGGGGGCTTCTTGCCTGTGTGCAGGGCTTCTACGCACAAGGTGGCACCTCATCCCGGCCCAAGGGTGGTGGCAGGAACCCAGGAGGCGCTCGCGGACTCAGCAGGGCCCGCCCCTGGGGCCAGGGTTCTGGCAGGCTCCAGGGCAAATGGACTACGGAAGCCAAGAGGGGCCCGTCTGCGCCAAAACCCAAAACGCGCTGCGGCCTCCAGGGACACAGGGGACACAAGTGGCTGTGTGGCTTGCAGTGCCCGACCAGAGGGAGGGAGGTTGTCTGGCTGCTGAGGCGCAGCCGGTGTCAGCCCTTCGGGGAACTGCCCGTGGATGCTTCGGGAATGGGGGCTGCCAACTCAGAACCCCCGTTCCCTGTGGCTGCAGCCAGCCAGGGGTCTCCAGGGTCGGGCGCGCCCGCGGGCCCTGGGGGCTTCTTGCCTGTGTGCAGGGCTTCTACGCACAAGGTGGCACCACATCCCGGCCCAAGGGTGGTGGCAGGAACTCAGGAGGCACTCAGGGACTCAGCAGGGCCCGCCCCTGGGGCAAGGGGTCTGGCAGGCTCCGGGGCAAATGGACTACGGAAGCCGAGAGGGGCCCGTCCGCGCCAAAACCCAAAACGCGCTGCGGCCTCCAGGGACACAGGGGACACAAGTGGCTGTGTGGCTTGCAGTGCCCGACCAGAGGGAGGGAGGTTTTCTGGCTGCTGAGGCGCAGCCGGTGTCAGCCCTTCGGGGAACTGCCCGTGGATGCTTCGGGAATGGGGGCTGCCAACTCAGAACCCCCGTTCCCTGTGGCTGCAGCCAGCCAGGGGGCTCCAGGGTCGGGCGCGCCCGCGGGCCTAGGGGCTTCTTGCCTGTGTGCAGGGCTTCTACGCACAAGGTGGCACCACATCCCGGCCCAAGGGTGGTGGCAGGAACTCAGGAGGCACTCGGGGACTCAGCAGGGCCCGCCCCTGGGGCCAGGGGTCTGGCAGGCTCCGGGGCAAATGGACTACGGAAGCCGAGAGGGGCCCGTCCGCGCCAAAACCCAAAACGCGCTGCGGCCTCCAGGGACACAGGGGACACAAGTGGCTGTGTGGCTTGCAGTGCCCGACCAGAGGGAGGGAGGTTGTCTGGCTGCTGAGGCGCAGCCGGTGTCAGCCCTTCGGGGAACTGCCCGTGGATGCTTCGGGAATGGGGGCTGCCAACTCAGAACCCCCGTTCCCTGTGGCTGCAGCCAGCCAGGGGGCTCCAGGGTCGGGCGCGCCCGCGGGCCTGGGGGGCTTCTTGCCTGTGTGCAGGGCTTCTACGCACAAGGTGGCACCTCATCCCGGCCCAAGGGTGGTGGCAGGAACCCAGGAGGCGCTCGCGGACTCAGCAGGGCCCGCCCCTGGGGCCAGGGTTCTGGCAGGCTCCAGGGCAAATGGACTACGGAAGCCGAGAGGGGCCCGTCTGTGCCAAAACCCAAAACGCGCTGCGGCCTCCAGGGACACAGGGGACACAAGTGGCTGTGTGGCTTGCAGTGCCCGACCAGAGGGAGGGAGGTTGTCTGGCTGCTGAGGCGCAGCCGGTGTCAGCCCTTCGGGGAACTGCCCGTGGATGCTTCGGGAATGGGGGCTGCCAACTCAGAACCCCCGTTCCCTGTGGCTGCAGCCAGCCAGGGGGCTCCAGGGTCGGGCGCGCCCGCGGGCCTGGGGGGCTTCTTGCCTGTGTGCAGGGCTTCTACGCACAAGGTGGCACCTCATCCCGGCCCAAGGTTGGTGGCAGGAACTCAGGAGGCGCTCGGGGACTCAGCAGGGCCCGCCCCTGGGGCCAGGGGTCTGGCAGGCTCCGGGGCAAATGGACTACGGAAGCCGAGAGGGGCCCGTCCGCGCCAAAACCCAAAACGCGCTGCGGCCTCCAGGGAGGGACAGAGGGGACACAAGTGGCTGTGTGGCTTGCAGTGCCCGACCAGAGGGAGGGAGGTTGTCTGGCTGCTGAGGCGCAGCCGGTGTCAGCCCTTCGGGGAACTGCCCGTGGATGCTTCGGGAATGGGGGCTGCCAACTCAGAACCCCCGTTCCCTGTGGCTGCAGCCAGCCAGGGGGCTCCAGGGTCGGGCGCGCCCGCGGGCCTAGGGGCTTCTTGCCTGTGTGCAGGGCTTCTACGCACAAGGTGGCACCACATCCCGGCCCAAGGGTGGTGGCAGGAACTCAGGAGGCACTCGGGGACTCAGCAGGGCCCGCCCCTGGGGCCAGGGGTCTGGCAGGCTCCGGGGCAAATGGACTACGGAAGCCGAGAGGGGCCCGTCCGCGCCAAAACCCAAAACGCGCTGCGGCCTCCAGGGACACAGGGGACACAAGTGGCTGTGTGGCTTGCAGTGCCCGACCAGAGGGAGGGAGGTTGTCTGGCTGCTGAGGCGCAGCCGGTGTCAGCCCTTCGGGGAACTGCCCGTGGATGCTTCGGGAATGGGGGCTGCCAACTCAGAACCCCCGTTCCCTGTGGCTGCAGCCAGCCAGGGGGCTCCAGGTTCGGGCGCGCCCGCGGGCCTGGGGGGCTTCTTGCCTGTGTGCAGGGCTTCTACGCACAAGGTGGCACCTCATCCCGGCCCAAGGGTGGTGGCAGGAACCCAGGAGGCGCTCGCGGACTCAGCAGGGCCCGCCCCTGGGGCCAGGGTTCTGGCAGGCTCCAGGGCAAATGGACTACGGAAGCCGAGAGGGGCCCGTCTGCGCCAAAACCCAAAACGCGCTGCGGCCTCCAGGGACACAGGGGACACAAGTGGCTGTGTGGCTTGCAGTGCCCGACCAGAGGGAGGGAGGTTGTCTGGCTGCTGAGGCGCAGCCGGTGTCAGCCCTTCGGGGAACTGCCCGTGGATGCTTCGGGAATGGGGGCTGACAACTCAGTACCCCCGTTCCCTGTGGCTGCAGCCAGCCAGGGGGCTCCAGGGTCGGGCGCGCCCGCGGGCCTGGGGGGCTTCTTGCCTGTGTGCAGGGCTTCTACGCACAAGGTGGCACCTCATCCCGGCCCAAGGGTGGTGGCAGGAACTCAGGAGGCGCTTGGGGACTCAGCAGGGCCCGCCTCTGGGGCCAGGGGTCTGGCAGGCTCCGGGGCAAATGGACTACGGAAGCCGAGAGGGGCCCATCCGCGCCAAAACCCAAAACGCGCTGCGGCCTCCAGGGACAAAGGGGACACAAGTGGCTGTGTGGCTTGCAGTGCCCGACCAGAGGGAGGGAGGTTGTCTGGCTGCTGAGGCGCAGCCGGTGTCAGCCCTTCGGGGAACTGCCCATGGATGCTTCGGGAATGGGGGCTGCCAACTCAGAACCCCCGTTCCCTGTGGCTGCAGCCAGCCAGGGGGCTCCAGGGTCGGGCGCGCCCGCGGGCCTGGGGGCTTCTTGCCTGTGTGCAGGGCTTCTACGCACAAGGTGGCACCTCATCCCGGCCCAAGGGTGGTGGCAGGAACCCAGGAGGCGCTCGGGGACTCAGCAGGGCCCGCCCCTGGGGCCAGGGGTCTGGCAGGCTCCGGGGCAAATGGACTACGGAAGCCGAGAGGGGCCCGTCCGCGCCAAAACCCAAAACGCGCTGCGGCCTCCAGGGACACAGGGGACACAAGTGGCTGTGTGGCTTGCAGTGCCCGACCAGAGGGAGGGAGGTTTTCTGGCTGCTGAGGCGCAGCCGGTGTCAGCCCTTCGGGGAACTGCCCGTGGATGCTTCGGGAATGGGGGCTGCCAACTCAGAACCCCCGTTCCCTGTGGCTGCAGCCAGCCAGGGGGCTCCAGGGTCGGGCGCGCCCGCGGGCCTAGGGGCTTCTTGCCTGTGTGCAGGGCTTCTACGCACAAGGTGGCACCACATCCCGGCCCAAGGGTGGTGGCAGGAACTCAGGAGGCACTCGGGGACTCAGCAGGGCCCGCCCCTGGGGCCAGGGGTCTGGCAGGCTCCGGGGCAAATGGACTACGGAAGCCGAGAGGGGCCCGTCCGCGCCAAAACCCAAAACGCGCTGCGGCCTCCAGGGACACAGGGGACACAAGTGGCTGTGTGGCTTGCAGTGCCCGACCAGAGGGAGGGAGGTTGTCTGGCTGCTGAGGCGCAGCCGGTGTCAGCCCTTTGGGGAACTGCCCGTGGATGCTTCGGGAATGGGGGCTGCCAACTCAGAACCCCCGTTCCCTGTGGCTGCAGCCAGCCAGGGGGCTCCAGGGTCGGGCGCGCCCGCGGGCCTGGGGGGCTTCTTGCCTGTGTGCAGGGCTTCTATGCACAAGGTGGCACCTCATCCCGGCCCAAGGGTGGTGGCAGGAACCCAGGAGGCACTCGCGGACTCAGCAGGGCCCGCCCCTGGGGCCAGGGTTCTGGCAGGCTCCAGGGCAAATGGACTACGGAAGCCGAGAGGGGCCCGTCTGCGCCAAAACCCAAAACGCGCTGCGGCCTCCAGGGACACAGGGGACACAAGTGGCTGTGTGGCTTGCAGTGCCCGACCAGAGGGAGGGAGGTTGTCTGGCTGCTGAGGCGCAGCCGGTGTCAGCCCTTCGGGGAACTGCCCGTGGATGCTTCGGGAATGGGGGCTGCCAACTCAGAACCCCCGTTCCCTGTGGCTGCAGCCAGCCAGGGGGCTCCAGGGTCGGGCGCGCCCGCGGGCCTGGGGGGCTTCTTGCCTGTGTGCAGGGCTTCTACGCACAAGGTGGCACCACATCCCGGCCCAAGGGTGGTGGCAGGAACTCAGGAGGCACTCAGGGACTCAGCAGGGCCCGCCCCTGGGGCAAGGGGTCTGGCAGGCTCTGGGGCAAATGGACTACGGAAGCCGAGAGGGGCCCGTCCGCGCCAAAACCCAAAACGCGCTGCGGCCTCCAGGGACACAGGGGACACAAGTGGCTGTGTGGCTTGCAGTGCCCGACCAGAGGGAGGGAGGTTGTCTGGCTGCTGAGGCGCAGCCGGTGTCAGCCCTTAGGGGAACTGCCCGTGGATGCTTCGGGAATGGGGGCTGCCAACTCAGAACCCCCGTTCCCTGTGGCTGCAGCCAGCCAGGGGGCTCCAGGGTCGGGCGCGCCCGCGGGCATGGGGGCTTCTTGCCTGTGTGCAGGGCTTCTACGCACAAGGTGGCACCTCATCCCGGCCCAAGGGTGGTGGCAGGAACCCAGGAGGCGCTCGGGGACTCAGCAGGGCCCGCCCCTGGGGCCAGGGGTCTGGCAGGCTCCGGGGCAAATGGACTACGGAAGCCGAGAGGGGCCCGTCCGCGCCAAAACCCAAAACGCGCTGCGGCCTCCAGGGACACAGGGGACACAAGTGGCTGTGTGGCTTGCAGTGCCCGACCAGAGGGAGGGAGGTTTTCTGGCTGCTGAGGCGCAGCCGGTGTCAGCCCTTCGGGGAACTGCCCGTGGATGCTTCGGGAATGGGGGCTGCCAACTCAGAACCCCTGTTCCCTGTGGCTGCAGCCAGCCAGGGGGCTCCAGGGTCGGGCGCGCCCGCGGGCCTAGGGGCTTCTTGCCTGTGTGCAGGGCTTCTACGCACAAGGTGGCACCACATCCCGGCCCAAGGGTGGTGGCAGGAACTCAGGAGGCACTCGGGGACTCAGCAGGGCCCGCCCCTGGGGCCAGGGGTCTGGCAGGCTCCGGGGCAAATGGACTACGGAAGCCGAGAGGGGCCCGTCCGCGCCAAAACCCAAAACGCGCTGCGGCCTCCAGGGACACAGGGGACACAAGTGGCTGTGTGGCTTGCAGTGCCCGACCAGAGGGAGGGAGGTTGTCTGGCTGCTGAGGCGCAGCCGGTGTCAGCCCTTCGGGGAACTGCCCGTGGATGCTTCGGGAATGGGGGCTGCCAACTCAGAACCCCCGTTCCCTGTGGCTGCAGCCAGCCAGGGGGCTCCAGGGTCGGGCGCGCCCGCGGGCCTAGGGGTTTCTTGCCTGTGTGCAGGGCTTCTACGCACAGGTGGCACCACATCCCGGCCCAAGGGTGGTGGCAGGAACTCAGGAGGCACTCGGGGACTCAGCAGGGCCCGCCCCTGGGGCCAGGGGTCTGGCAGGCTCCGGGGCAAATGGACTACGGAAGCCGAGAGGGGCCCGTCCGCGCCAAAACCCAAAACGCGCTGCGGCCTCCAGGGACACAGGGGACACAAGTGGCTGTGTGGTTGCATTGCCCGACCAGAGGGAGGGAGGTTGTCTGGCTGCTGAGGCGCAGCCGGTGTCAGCCCTTCGGGGAACTGCCCGTGGATGCTTCGGGAATGGGGGCTGCCAACTCAGAACCCCCGTTCCCTGTGGCTGCAGCCAGCCAGGGGGCTCCAGGGTCGGGCGCGCCCGCGGGCCTAGGGGTTTCTTGCCTGTGTGCAGGACTTCTACGCACAAGGTGGCACCACATCCCGGCCCAAGGGTGGTGGCAGGAACTCAGGAGGCACTCGGGGACTCAGCAGGGCCCGCCCCTGGGGCCAGGGGTCTGGCAGGCTCCGGGGCAAATGGACTACGGAAGCCGAGAGGGGCCCGTCCGCGCCAAAACCCAAAACGCGCTGCGGCCTCCAGGGACACAGGGGACACAAGTGGCTGTGTGGCTTGCAGTGCCCGACCAGAGGGAGGGAGGTTGTCTGGCTGCTGAGGCGCAGCCGGTGTCAGCCCTTCGGGGAACTGCCCGTGGATGCTTCAGGAATGGGGGCTGCCAACTCAGAACCCCCGTTCCCTGTGGCTGCAGCCAGCCAGGGGGCTCCAGGGTCGGGCGCGCCCGCGGGCCTGGGGGGCTTCTTGCCTGTGTGCAGGGCTTCTACGCACAAGGTGGCACCTCATCCCGGCCCAAGGGTGGTGGCAGGAACCCAGGAGGCGCTCGCGGACTCAGCAGGGCCCGCCCCTGGGGCCAGGGTTCTGGCAGGCTCCAGGGCAAATGGACTACGGAAGCCGAGAGGGGCCCGTCTGCGCCAAAACCCAAAACGCGCTGCGGCCTCCAGGGACACAGGGGACACAAGTGGCTGTGTGGCTTGCAGTGCCCGACCAGAGGGAGGGAGGTTGTCTGGCTGCTGAGGCGCAGCCGGTGTCAGCCCTTCGGGGAACTGCCCGTGGATGCTTCGGGAATGGGGGCTGCCAACTCAGAACCCCCGTTCCCTGTGGCTGCAGCCAGCCAGGGGGCTCCAGGGTCGGGCGCGCCCGCGGGCCTGGGGGGCTTCTTGCCTGTGTGCAGGGCTTCTACGCACAAGGTGGCACCACATCCCGGCCCAAGGGTGGTGGCAGGAACTCAGGAGGCACTCAGGGACTCAGCAGGGCCCGCCCCTGGGGCAAGGGGTCTGGCAGGCTCCGGGGCAAATGGACTACGGAAGCCGAGAGGGGCCCGTCCGCGCCAAAACCCAAAACGCGCTGCGGCCTCCAGGGACACAGGGGACACAAGTGGCTGTGTGGCTTGCAGTGCCCGACCAGAGGGAGGGAGGTTGTCTGGCTGCTGAGGCGCAGCCGGTGTCAGCCCTTCGGGGAACTGCCCGTGGATGCTTCGGGAATGGGGGCTGCCAACTCAGTACCCCCGTTCCCTGTGGCTGCAGCCAGCCAGGGGGCTCCAGGGTCGGGCGCGCCCGCGGGCCTGGGGGGCTTCTTGCCTGTGTGCAGGGCTTCTACGCACAAGGTGGCACCTCATCCCGGCCCAAGGGTGGTGGCAGGAACTCAGGAGGCGCTTGGGGACTCAGCAGGGCCCGCCTCTGGGGCCAGGGGTCTGGCAGGCTCCGGGGCAAATGGACTACGGAAGCCGAGAGGGGCCCGTCCGCGCCAAAACCCAAAACGCGCTGCGGCCTCCAGGGACACAGGGGACACAAGTGGCTGTGTGGCTTGCAGTGCCCGACCAGAGGGAGGGAGGTTGTCTGGCTGCTGAAGCGCAGCCGGTGTCAGCCCTTCGGGGAACTGCCCGTGGATGATTCGGGAATGGGGGCTGCCAACTCAGAACCCCCGTTCCCTGTGGCTGCAGCCAGCCAGGGGGCTCCAGGGTCGGGCGCGCCCGCGGGCCTGGGGGGCTTCTTGCCTGTGTGCAGGGCTTCTACGCACAAGGTGGCACCACATCCCGGCCCAAGGGTGGTGGCTGGAACTCAGGAGGCACTCAGGGACTCAGCAGGGCCCGCCCCTGGGGCCAGGGGTCTGGCAGGCTCCGGGGCAAATGGACTACGGAAGCCGAGAGGGGCCCGTCCGCGCCAAAACCCAAAACGCGCTGCGGCCTCCAGGGACACAGGGGACACAAGTGGCTGTGTGGCTTGCAGTGCCCGACCAGAGGGATGGAGGTTGTCTGGCTGCTGAGGCGCAGCCGGTGTCAGCCCTTCGGGGAACTGCCCGTGGATGCTTCGGGAATGGGGGCTGCCAACTCAGAACCCCCGTTCCCTGTGGCTGCAGCCAGCCAGGGGGCTCCAGGGTCGGGCGCGCCCGCGGGCCTGGGGGGCTTCTTGCCTGTGTGCAGGGCTTCTACGCACAAGGTGGCACCACATCCCGGCCCAAGGGTGGTGGCAGGAACTCAGGAGGCACTCGGGGACTCAGCAGGGCCCGCCCCTGGGGCAAGGGGTCTGGCAGGCTCCGGGGCAAATGGACTACGGAAGCCGAGAGGGGCCCGTCCGCGCCAAAACCCAAAACGCGCTGCGGCCTCCAGGGAGGGACACAGGGGACACAAGTGGCTGTGTGGCTTGCAGTGCCCGACCAGAGGGAGGGAGGTTGTCTGGCTGCTGAGGCGCAGCCGGTGTCAGCCCTTCGGGGAACTACCCGTGGATGCTTCGGGAATGGGGGCTGCCAACTCAGAACCCCCGTTCCCTGTGGCTGCAGCCAGCCAGGGGGCTCCAGGGTCGGGCGCGCCCGCGGGCCTGGGGGGCTTCTTGCCTGTGTGCAGGGCTTCTACGCACAAGGTGGCACCTCATCCCGGCCCAAGGGTGGTGGCAGGAACTCAGGAGGCGCTCGGGGACTCAGCAGGGCCCACTTCTGGGGCCAGGGGTCTGGCAGGCTCCGGGGCAAATGGACTACGGAAGCCGAGAGGGGCCCGTCCGCGCCAAAACCCAAAACGCGCTGCGGCCTCCAGGGAGGGACACAGGGGACACAAGTGGCTGTGTGGCTTGCAGTGCCCGACCAGAGGGAGGGAGGTTTTCTGGCTGCTGAGGCGCAGCCGGTGTCAGCCCTTCGGGGAACTGCCCGTGGATGCTTCGGGAATGGGGGCTGCCAACTCAGAACCCCCGTTCCCTGTGGCTGCAGCCAGCCAGGGGGCTCCAGGGTCGGGCGCGCCCGCGGGCCTGGGGGGCTTCTTGCCTGTGTGCAGGGCTTCTACGCACAAGGTGGCACCTCATCCCGGCCCAAGGTTGGTGGCAGGAACTCAGGAGGCGCTCGGGGACTCAGCAGGGCCCACCTCTGGGGCCAGGGGTCTGGCAGGCTCCGGGGCAAATGGACTACGGAAGCCGAGAGGGGCCCGTCCGCGCCAAAACCCAAAACGCGCTGCGGCCTCCAGGGAGGGACACAGGGGACACAAGTGGCTGTGTGGCTTGCAGTGCCCGACCAGAGGGAGGGAGGTTTTCTGGCTGCTGAGGCGCAGCCGGTGTCAGCCCTTCGGGGAACTGCCCGTGGATGCTTCGGGAATGGGGGCTGCCAACTCAGAACCCCCGTTCCCTGTGGCTGCAGCCAGCCAGGGGGCTCCAGGGTCGGGCGCGCCCGCGGGCCTAGGGGCTTCTTGCCTGTGTGCAGGGCTTCTACGCACAAGGTGGCACCACATCCCGGCCCAAGGGTGGTGGCAGGAACTCAGGAGGCACTCAGGGACTCAGCAGGGCCCGCCCCTGGGGCCAGGGGTCTGGCAGGCTCCGGGGCAAATGGACTACGGAAGCCGAGAGGGGCCCGTCCGCGCCAAAACCCAAAACGCGCCGCGGCCTCCAGGAACACAGGGGACACAAGTGGCTGTGTGGCTTGCAGTGCCCGACCAGAGGGAGGGAGGTTGTCTGGCTGCTGAGGCGCAGCCGGTGTCAGCCCTTCGGGGAACTGCCCGTGGATGCTTCGGGAATGGGGGCTGCCAACTCAGAACCCCCGTTCCCTGTGGCTGCAGCCAGCCAGGGGGCTCCAGGGTCGGGCGCGCCCGCGGGCCTAGGGGTTTCTTGCCTGTGTGCAGGGCTTCTAGGCACAAGGTGGCACCACATCCCGGCCCAAGGGTGGTGGCAGGAACTCAGGAGGCACTCGGGGACTCAGCAGGGCCCGCCCCTGTGGCCAGGGTTCTGGCAGGCTCCGGGGCAAATGGACTACGGAAGCCGAGAGGGGCCCGTCCGCGCCAAAACCCAAAACGCGCTGCGGCCTCCAGGGACACAGGGGACACAAGTGGCTGTGTGGCTTGCAGTGCCCGACCAGAGGGAGGGAGGTTGTCTGGCTGCTGAGGCGCAGCCGGTGTCAGCCCTTCGGGGAACTGCCCGTGGATGCTTCGGGAATGGGGGCTGCCAACTCAGAACCCCCGTTCCCTGTGGCTGCAGCCAGCCAGGGGGCTCCAGGGTCGGGCGCGCCCGCGGGCCTAGGGGGCTTCTTGCCTGTGTGCAGGGCTTCTACGCACAAGGTGGCACCTCATCCCGGCCCAAGGGTGGTGGCAGGAACCCAGGAGGCGCTCGCGGACTCAGCAGGGCCCGCCCCTGGGGCCAGGGGTCTGGCAGGCTCCAGGGCAAATGGACTACGGAAGCCGAGAGGGGCCCGTCTGCGCCAAAACCCAAAACGCGCTGCGGCCTCCAGGGACACAGGGGACACAAGTGGCTGTGTGGCTTGCAGTGCCCGACCAGAGGGAGGGAGGTTGTCTGGCTGCTGAGGCGCAGCCGGTGTCAGCCCTTAGGGGAACTGCCCGTGGATGCTTCGGGAATGGGGGCTGCCAACTCAGAACCCCCGTTCCCTGTGGCTGCAGCCAGCCAGGGGGCTCCAGGGTCGGGCGAGCCCGCGGGCCTGGGGGGCTTCTTGCCTGTGTGCAGGGCTTCTACGCACAAGGTGGCACCACATCCCGGCCCAAGGGTGGTGGCAGGAACTCAGGAGGCAATCAGGGACTCAGCAGGGCCCGCCCTGGGGCAAGGGGTCTGGCAGGCTCCAGGGCAAATGGACTACGGAAGCCGAGAGGGGCCCGTCCGCGCCAAAACCCAAAACGCGCTGCGGCCTCCAGGGACACAGGGGACACAAGTGGCTGTGTGGCTAGCAGTGCCCGACCAGAGGGAGGGAGGTTGTCTGGCTGCTGAGGCGCAGCCGGTGTCAGCCCTTCGGGGAACTGCCCGTGGATGCTTCGGGAATGGGGGCTGCCAACTCAGTACCCCCGTTCCCTGTGGCTGCAGCCAGCCAGGGGGCTCCAGGGTCGGGCGCGCCCGCGGGCCTGGGGGGCTTCTTGCCTGTGTGCAGGGCTTCTACGCACAAGGTGGCACCTCATCCCGGCCCAAGGGTGGTGGCAGGAACTCAGGAGGCGCTCGGGGACTCAGCAGGGCCCGCCTCTGGGGCCAGGGGTCTGGCAGGCTCCGGGGCAAATGGACTACGGAAGCCGAGAGGGGCCCGTCCGCGCCAAAACCCAAAACGCGCTGCGGCCTCCAGGGACAAAGGGGACACAAGTGGCTGTGTGGCTTGCAGTGCCCGACCAGAGGGAGGGAGGTTGTCTGGCTGCTGAGGCGCAGCCGGTGTCAGCCCTTCGGGGAACTGCCCATGGATGCTTCGGGAATGGGGCTGCCAACTCAGAACCCCCGTTCCCTGTGGCTGCAGCCAGCCAGGGGGCTCCAGGGTCGGGCGCGCCCGCGGGCCTGGGGGCTTCTTGCCTGTGTGCAGGGCTTCTACGCACAAGGTGGCACCTCATCCCGGCCCAAGGGTGGTGGCAGGAACCCAGGAGGCACTCAGGGACTCAGCAGGGCCCGCCCCTGGGGCCAGGGGTCTGGCAGGCTCCGGGGCAAATGGACTACGGAAGCCGAGAGGGGCCCGTCCGCGCCAAAACCCAAAACGCGCTGCGGCCTCCAGGGACACAGGGGACACAAGTGGCTGTGTGGCTTGCAGTGCCCGACCAGAGGGAGGGAGGTTGTCTGGCTGCTGAGGCGCAGCCGGTGTCAGCCCTTAGGGGAACTGCCCGTGGATGCTTCGGGAATGGGGGCTGCCAACTCAGAACCCCCGTTCCCTGTGGCTGCAGCCAGCCAGGGGGCTCCAGGGTCGGGCGCGCCCGCGGGCCTGGGGGCTTCTTGCCTGTGTGCAGGGCTTCTACGCACAAGGTGGCACCTCATCCCGGCCCAAGGGTGGTGGCAGGAACCCAGGAGGCGCTCGGGGACTCAGCAGGGCCCGCCCCTGGGGCCAGGGGTCTGGCAGGCTCCGGGGCAAATGGACTACGGAAGCCGAGAGGGGCCCGTCCGCGCCAAAACCCAAAACGCGCTGCGGCCTCCAGGGACACAGGGGACACAAGTGGCTGTGTGGCTTGCAGTGCCCGACCAGAGGGAGGGAGGTTGTCTGGCTGCTGAGGCGCAGCCGGTGTCAGCCCTTCGGGGAACTGCCCGTGGATGCTTCGGGAATGGGGGCTGCCAACTCAGAACCCCCGTTCCCTGTGGCTGCAGCCAGCCAGGGGGCTCCAGGGTCGGGCGCGCCCGCGGGCCTAGGGGTTTCTTGCCTGTGTGCAGGGCTTCTACGCACAAGGTGGCACCACATCCCGGCCCAAGGGTGGTGGCAGGAACTCAGGAGGCACTCGGGGACTCAGCAGGGCCCGCCCCTGGGGCCAGGGGTCTGGCAGGCTCCGGGGCAAATGGACTACGGAAGCCGAGAGGGGCCCGTCTGCGCCAAAACCCAAAACGCGCTGCGGCCTCCAGGGACACAGGGGACACAAGTGGCTGTGTGGCTGCAGTGCCCGACCAGAGGGAGGGAGGTTGTCTGGCTGCTGAGGCGCAGCCGGTGTCAGCCCTTCGGGGAACTGCCCGTGGATGCTTCGGGAATGGGGGCTGCCAACTCAGAACCCCCGTTCCCTGTGGCTGCAGCCAGCCAGGGGGCTCCAGGGTCGGGCGCGCCCGCGGGCCTAGGGGCTTCTTGCCTGTGTGCAGGGCTTCTACGCACAAGGTGGCACCACATCCCGGCCCAAGGGTGGTGGCAGGAACTCAGGAGGCACTCGGGGACTCAGCAGGGCCCGCCCCTGGGGCCAGGGGTCTGGCAGGCTCCGGGGCAAATGGACTACGGAAGCCGAGAGGGGCCCGTCCGCGCCAAAACCCAAAACGCGCTGCGGCCTCCAGGGACACAGGGGACACAAGTGGCTGTGTGGCTTGCAGTGCCCGACCAGAGGGAGGGAGGTTGTCTGGCTGCTGAGGCGCAGCCGGTGTCAGCCCTTCGGGGAACTGCCCGTGGATGCTTCGGGAATGGGGGCTGCCAACTCAGAACCCCCGTTCCCTGTGGCTGCAGCCAGCCAGGGGGCTCCAGGTTCGGGCGCGCCCGCGGGCCTGGGGGGCTTCTTGCCTGTGTGCAGGGCTTCTACGCACAAGGTGGCACCTCATCCCGGCCCAAGGGTGGTGGCAGGAACCCAGGAGGCGCTCGCGGACTCAGCAGGGCCCGCCCCTGGGGCCAGGGTTCTGGCAGGCTCCAGGGCAAATGGACTACGGAAGCCGAGAGGGGCCCGTCTGCGCCAAAACCCAAAACGCGCTGCGGCCTCCAGGGACACAGGGGACACAAGTGGCTGTGTGGCTTGCAGTGCCCGACCAGAGGGAGGGAGGTTGTCTGGCTGCTGAGGCGCAGCCGGTGTCAGCCCTTCGGGGAACTGCCCGTGGATGCTTCGGGAATGGGGGCTGCCAACTCAGAACCCCCGTTCCCTGTGGCTGCAGCCAGCCAGGGGGCTCCAGGGTCGGGCGCGCCCGCGGGCCCTGGGGGCTTCTTGCCTGTGTGCAGGGCTTCTACGCACAAGGTGGCACCACATCCCGGCCCAAGGGTGGTGGCAGGAACTCAGGAGGCACTCAGGGACTCAGCAGGGCCCGCCCCTGGGGCAAGGGGTCTGGCAGGCTCCGGGGCAAATGGACTACGGAAGCCGAGAGGGGCCCGTCCGCGCCAAAACCCAAAACGCGCTGCGGCCTCCAGGGACACAGGGGACACAAGTGGCTGTGTGGCTTGCAGTGCCCGACCAGAGGGAGGGAGGTTGTCTGGCTGCTGAGGCGCAGCCGGTGTCAGCCCTTCGGGGAACTGCCCGTGGATGCTTCGGGAATGGGGGCTGCCAACTCAGAACCCCCGTTCCCTGTGGCTGCAGCCAGCCAGGGGGCTCCAGGGTCGGGCGCGCCCGCGGGCCTGGGGGGCTTCTTGCCTGTGTGCAGGGCTTCTACGCACAAGGTGGCACCTCATCCCGGCCCAAGGGTGGTGGCAGGAACTCTGGAGGCGCTTGGGGACTCAGCAGGGCCCGCCTCTGGGGCCAGGGGTCTGGCAGGCTCCGGGGCAAATGGACTACGGAAGCCGAGAGGGGCCCATCCGCGCCAAAACCCAAAACGCGCTGCGGCCTCCAGGGACAAAGGGGACACAAGTGGCTGTGTGGCTTGCAGTGCCCGACCAGAGGGAGGGAGGTTGTCTGGCTGCTGAGGCGCAGCCGGTGTCAGCCCTTCGGGGAACTGCCCATGGATGCTTCGGGAATGGGGGCTGCCAACTCAGAACCCCCGTTCCCTGTGGCTGCAGCCAGCCAGGGGGCTCCAGGATCGGGCGCGCCCGCGGGCCTGGGGGCTTCTTGCCTGTGTGCAGGGCTTCTACGCACAAGGTGGCACCTCATCCCGGCCCAAGGGTGGTGGCAGGAACCCAGGAGGCGCTCGGGGACTCAGCAGGGCCCGCCCCTGGGGCCAGGGGTCTGGCAGGCTCCGGGGCAAATGGACTACGGAAGCCGAGAGGGGCCCGTCCGCGCCAAAACCCAAAACGCGCTGCGGCCTCCAGGGACACAGGGGACACAAGTTGTTGTGTGGCTTGCAGTGCCCGACCAGAGGGAGGGAGGTTTTCTGGCTGCTGAGGCGCAGCCGGTGTCAGCCCTTCGGGGAACTGCCCGTGGATGCTTCGGGAATGGGGGCTGCCAACTCAGAACCCCCGTTCCCTGTGGCTGCAGCCAGCCAGGGGGCTCCAGGGTCGGGCGCGCCCGCGGGCCTAGGGGCTTCTTGCCTGTGTGCAGGGCTTCTACGCACAAGGTGGCACCACATCCCGGCCCAAGGGTGGTGGCAGGAACTCAGGAGGCACTCGGGGACTCAGCAGGGCCCGCCCCTGGGGCCAGGGGTCAGGCAGGCTCCGGGGCAAATGGACTACGGAAGCCGAGAGGGGCCCGTCCGCGCCAAAACCCAAAACGCGCTGCGGCCTCCAGGGACACAGGGGACACAAGTGGCTGTGTGGCTTGCAGTGCCCGACCAGAGGGAGGGAGGTTGTCTGGCTGCTGAGGCGCAGCCGGTGTCAGCCCTTCGGGGAACTGCCCGTGGATGCTTCGGGAATGGGGGCTGCCAACTCAGAACCCCCGTTCCCTGTGGCTGCAGCCAGCCAGGGGGCTCCAGGGTCGGGCGCGCCCGCGGGCCTGGGGGGCTTCTTGCCTGTGTGCAGGGCTTCTACGCACAAGGTGGCACCTCATCCCGGCCCAAGGGTGGTGGCAGGAACCCAGGAGGCGCTCGCGGACTCAGCAGGGCCCGCCCCTGGGGCCAGGGTTCTGGCAGGCTCCAGGGCAAATGGACTACGGAAGCCGAGAGGGGCCCGTCTGCGCCAAAACTCAAAACGCGCTGCGGCCTCCAGGGACACAGGGGACACAAGTGGCTGTGTGGCTTGCAGTGCCCGACCAGAGGGAGGGAGGTTGTCTGGCTGCTGAGGCGCAGCCGGTGTCAGCCCTTCGGGGAACTGCCCGTGGATGCTTCGGGAATGGGGGCTGCCAACTCAGAACCCCCGTTCCCTGTGGCTGCAGCCAGCCAGGGGGCTCCAGGGTCGGGCGCGCCCGCGGGCCTGGGGGGCTTCTTGCCTGTGTGCAGGGCTTCTACGCACAAGGTGGCACCACATCCCGGCCCAAGGGTGGTGGCAGGAACTCAGGAGGCACTCAGGGACTCAGCAGGTCCCGCCCCTGGGGCAAGGGGTCTGGCAGGCTCCGGGGCAAATGGACTACGGAAGCCGAGAGGGGCCCGTCCGCGCCAAAACCCAAAACGCGCTGCGGCCTCCAGGGACACAGGGGACACAAGTGGCTGTGTGGCTTGCAGTGCCCGACCAGAGGGAGGGAGGTTGTCTGGCTGCTGAGGCGCAGCCGGTGTCAGCCCTTCGGGGAACTGCCCGTGGATGCTTCGGGAATGGGGGCTGCCAACTCAGTACCCCCATTCCCTGTGGCTGCAGCCAGCTAGGGGGCTCCAGGGTCGGGCGCGCCCGCGGGCCTGGGGGGCTTCTTGCCTGTGTGCAGGGCTTCTACGCACAAGGTGGCACCTCATCCCGGCCCAAGGGTGGTGGCAGGAACTCAGGAGGTGCTTGGGGACTCAGCAGGGCCCGCCTCTGGGGCCAGGGGTCTGGCAGGCTCCGGGGCAAATGGACTACGGAAGCCGAGAGGGGCCCATCCGCGCCAAAACCCAAAACGCGCTGCGGCCTCCAGGGACAAAGGGGACACAAGTGGCTGTGTGGCTTGCAGTGCCCGACCAGAGGGAGGGAGGTTGTCTGGCTGCTGAGGCGCAGCCGGTGTCAGCCCTTCGGGGAACTGCCCATGGATGCTTCGGGAATGGGGGCTGCCAACTCAGAACCCCCGTTCCCTGTGGCTGCAGCCAGCCAGGGGGCTCCAGGGTCGGGCGCGCCCGCGGGCCTGGGGGCTTCTTGCCTGTGTGCAGGGCTTCTACGCACAAGGTGGCACCTCATCCCGGCCCAAGGGTGGTGGCAGGAACCCAGGAGGCGCTCGGGGACTCAGCAGGGCCCGCCCCTGGGGCCAGGGGTCTGGCAGGCTCCGGGGCAAATGGACTACGGAAGCCGAGAGGGGCCCATCCGCGCCAAAACCCAAAACGCGCTGCGGCCTCCAGGGAGGGACACAGGGGACACAAGTGGCTGTGTGGCTTGCAGTGCCCGACCAGAGGGAGGGAGGTTGTCTGGCTGCTGAGGCGCAGCCGGTTTCAGCCCTTCGGGGAACTGCCCGTGGATGCTTCGGGAATGGGGGCTGCCAACTCAGAACCCCCGTTCCCTGTGGCTGCAGCCAGCCAGGGGGCTCCAGGGTCGGGCGCGCCCGCGGGCCTAGGGGCTTCTTGCCTGTGTGCAGGGCTTCTACGCACAAGGTGGCACCACATCCCGGCCCAAGGGTGGTGGCAGGAACTCAGGAGGCACTCGGGGACTCAGCAGGGCCCGCCCCTGGGGCCAGGGGTCTGGCAGGCTCCGGGGCAAATGGACTACGGAAGCCGAGAGGGGCCCGTCCGCGCCAAAACCCAAAACGCGCTGCGGCCTCCAGGGACACAGGGGACACAAGTGGCTGTGTGGCTTGCAGTGCCCGACCAGAGGGAGGGAGGTTGTCTGGCTGCTGAGGCGCAGCCGGTGTCAGCCCTTCGGGGAACTGCCCGTGGATGCTTCGGGAATGGGGGCTGCCAACTCAGAACCCCCGTTCCCTGTGGCTGCAGCCAGCCAGGGGGCTCCAGGTTCGGGCGCGCCCGCGGGCCTGGGGGGCTTCTTGCCTGTGTGCAGGGCTTCTACGCACAAGGTGGCACCTCATCCCGGCCCAAGGGTGGTGGCAGGAACCCAGGAGGCGCTCGCGGACTCAGCAGGGCCCGCCCCTGGGGCCAGGGTTCTGGCAGGCTCCAGGGCAAATGGACTACGGAAGCCGAGAGGGGCCCGTCTGCGCCAAAACCCAAAACGCGCTGCGGCCTCCAGGGACACAGGGGACACAAGTGGCTGTGTGGCTTGCAGTGCCCGACCAGAGGGAGGGAGGTTGTCTGGCTGCTGAGGCGCAGCCGGTGTCAGCCCTTCGGGGAACTGCCCGTGGATGCTTCGGGAATGGGGGCTGACAACTCAGTACCCCCGTTCCCTGTGGCTGCAGCCAGCCAGGGGGCTCCAGGGTCGGGCGCGCCCGCGGGCCTGGGGGGCTTCTTGCCTGTGTGCAGGGCTTCTACGCACAAGGTGGCACCTCATCCCGGCCCAAGGGTGGTGGCAGGAACTCAGGAGGCGCTTGGGGACTCAGCAGGGCCCGCCTCTGGGGCCAGGGGTCTGGCAGGCTCCGGGGCAAATGGACTACGGAAGCCGAGAGGGGCCCGTCCGCGCCAAAACCCAAAACGCGCTGCGGCCTCCAGGGACACAGGGGACACAAGTGGCTGTGTGGCTTGCAGTGCCCGACCAGAGGGAGGGAGGTTTTCTGGCTGCTGAGGCGCAGCCGGTGTCAGCCCTTCGGGGAACTGCCCGTGGATGCTTCGGGAATGGGGGCTGCCAACTCAGAACCCCCGTTCCCTGTGGCTGCAGCCAGCCAGGGGGCTCCAGGGTCGGGCGCGCCCGCGGGCCTAGGGGCTTCTTGCCTGTGTGCAGGGCTTCTACGCACAAGGTGGCACCACATCCCGGCCCAAGGGTGGTGGCAGGAACTCAGGAGGCACTCGGGGACTCAGCAGGGCCCGCCCCTGGGGCCAGGGGTCTGGCAGGCTCCGGGGCAAATGGACTACGGAAGCCGAGAGGGGCCCGTCCGCGCCAAAACCCAAAACGCGCTGCGGCCTCCAGGGACACAGGGGACACAAGTGGCTGTGTGGCTTGCAGTGCCCGACCAGAGGGAGGGAGGTTGTCTGGCTGCTGAGGCGCAGCCGGTGTCAGCCCTTTGGGGAACTGCCCGTGGATGCTTCGGGAATGGGGGCTGCCAACTCAGAACCCCCGTTCCCTGTGGCTGCAGCCAGCCAGGGGGCTCCAGGGTCGGGCACGCCCGCGGGCCTGGGGGGCTTCTTGCCTGTGTGCAGGGCTTCTATGCACAAGGTGGCACCTCATCCCGGCCCAAGGGTGGTGGCAGGAACCCAGGAGGCACTCGCGGACTCAGCAGGGCCCGCCCCTGGGGCCAGGGTTCTGGCAGGCTCCAGGGCAAATGGACTACGGAAGCCGAGAGGGGCCCGTCTGCGCCAAAACCCAAAACGCGCTGCGGCCTCCAGGGACACAGGGGACACAAGTGGCTGTGTGGCTTGCAGTGCCCGACCAGAGGGAGGGAGGTTGTCTGGCTGCTGAGGCGCAGCCGGTGTCAGCCCTTCGGGGAACTGCCCGTGGATGCTTCGGGAATGGGGGCTGCCAACTCAGAACCCCCGTTCCCTGTGGCTGCAGCCAGCCAGGGGGCTCCAGGGTCGGGCGCGCCCGCGGGCCTGGGGGGCTTCTTGCCTGTGTGCAGGGCTTCTACGCACAAGGTGGCACCACATCCCGGCCCAAGGGTGGTGGCAGGAACTCAGGAGGCACTCAGGGACTCAGCAGGGCCCGCCCCTGGGGCAAGGGGTCTGGCAGGCTCTGGGGCAAATGGACTACGGAAGCCGAGAGGGGCCCGTCCGCGCCAAAACCCAAAACGCGCTGCGGCCTCCAGGGACACAGGGGACACAAGTGGCTGTGTGGCTTGCAGTGCCCGACCAGAGGGAGGGAGGTTGTCTGGCTGCTGAGGCGCAGCCGGTGTCAGCCCTTAGGGGAACTGCCCGTGGATGCTTCGGGAATGGCGGCTGCCAACTCAGAACCCCCGTTCCCTGTGGCTGCAGCCAGCCAGGGGGCTCCAGGGTCGGGCGCGCCCGCGGGCATGGGGGCTTCTTGCCTGTGTGCAGGGCTTCTACGCACAAGGTGGCACCTCATCCCGGCCCAAGGGTGGTGGCAGGAACCCAGGAGGCGCTCGGGGACTCAGCAGGGCCCGCCCCTGGGGCCAGGGGTCTGGCAGGCTCCGGGGCAAATGGACTACGGAAGCCGAGAGGGGCCCGTCCGCGCCAAAACCCAAAACGCGCTGCGGCCTCCAGGGAGGGACACAGGGGACACAAGTGGCTGTGTGGCTTGCAGTGCCCGACCAGAGGGAGGGAGGTTGTCTGGCTGCTGAGGCGCAGCCGGTGTCAGCCCTTCGGGGAACTGCCCGTGGATGCTTCGGGAATGGGGGCTGCCAACTCAGTACCCCCGTTCCCTGTGGCTGCAGCCAGCCAGGGGGCTCCAGGGTCGGGCGCGCCCGCGGGCCTGGGGGGCTTCTTGCCTGTGTGCAGGGCTTCTACGCACAAGGTGGCACCTCATCCCGGCCCAAGGGTGGTGGCAGGAACTCAGGAGGCGCTTGGGGACTCAGCAGGGCCCGCCTCTGGGGCCAGGGGTCTGGCAGGCTCCGGGGCAAATGGACTACGGAAGCCGAGAGGGGCCCATCCGCGCCAAAACCCAAAACGCGCTGCGGCCTCCAGGGACAAAGGGGACACAAGTGGCTGTGTGGCTTGCAGTGCCCGACCAGAGGGAGGGAGGTTGTCTGGCTGCTGAGGCGCAGCCGGTGTCAGCCCTTCGGGGAACTGCCCATGGATGCTTCGGGAATGGGGGCTGCCAACTCAGAACCCCCATTCCCTGTGGCTGCAGCCAGCCAGGGGGCTCCAGGGTCGGGCGCGCCCGCGGGCCTGGGGGCTTCTTGCCTGTGTGCAGGGCTTCTACGCACAAGGTGGCACCTCATCCCGGCCCAAGGGTGGTGGCAGGAACCCAGGAGGCGCTCGGGGACTCAGCAGGGCCCGCCCCTGGGGCCAGGGGTCTGGCAGGCTCCGGGGCAAATGGACTACGGAAGCCGAGAGGGGCCCGTCCGCGCCAAAACCCAAAACGCGCTGCGGCCTCCAGGGACACAGGGGACACAAGTGGCTGTGTGGCTTGCAGTGCCCGACCAGAGGGAGGGAGGTTGTCTGGCTGCTGAGGCGCAGCCGGTGTCAGCCCTTCGGGGAACTGCCCGTGGATGCTTCGGGAATGGGGGCTGCCAACTCAGAACCCCCGTTCCCTGTGGCTGCAGCCAGCCAGGGGGCTCCAGGGTCGGGCGCGCCCGCGGGACTGGGGGGCTTCTTGCCTGTGTGCAGGGCTTCTACGCACAAGGTGGCACCTCATCCCGGCCCAAGGGTGGTGGCAGGAACCCAGGAGGCGCTCGCGGACTCAGCAGGGCCCGCCCCTGGGGCCAGGGTTCTGGCAGGCTCCAGGGCAAATGGACTACGGAAGCCGAGAGGGGCCCGTCTGCGCCAAAACCCAAAACGCGCTGCGGCCTCCAGGGACACAGGGGACACAAGTGGCTGTGTGGCTTGCAGTGCCCGACCAGAGGGAGGGAGGTTGTCTGGCTGCTGAGGCGCAGCCGGTGTCAGCCCTTCGGGGAACTGCCCGTGGATGCTTCGGGAATGGGGGCTGCCAACTCAGAACCCCCGTTCCCTGTGGCTGCAGCCAGCCAGGGGGCTCCAGGGTCGGGCGCGCCCGCGGGCCTGGGGGGCTTCTTGCCTGTGTGCAGGGCTTCTACGCACAAGGTGGCACCTCATCCCGGCCCAAGGTTGGTGGCAGGAACTCAGGAGGCGCTCGGGGACTCAGCAGGGCCCGCCCCTGGGGCCAGGGGTCTGGCAGGCTCCGGGGCAAATGGACTACGGAAGCCGAGAGGGGCCCGTCCGCGCCAAAACCCAAAACGCGCTGCGGCCTCCAGGGAGGGACACAGGGGACACAAGTGGCTGTGTGGCTTGCAGTGCCCGACCAGAGGGAGGGAGGTTTTCTGGCTGCTGAGGCGCAGCCGGTGTCAGCCCTTCGGGGAACTGCCCGTGGATGCTTCGGGAATGGGGGCTGCCAACTCAGAACCCCCGTTCCCTGTGGCTGCAGCCAGCCAGGGGGCTCCAGGGTCGGGCGCGCCCGCGGGCCTAGGGGCTTCTTGCCTGTGTGCAGGGCTTCTACGCACAAGGTGGCACCACATCCCGGCCCAAGGGTGGTGGCAGGAACTCAGGAGGCACTCGGGGACTCAGCAGGGCCCGCCCCTGGGGCCAGGGGTCTGGCAGGCTCCGGGGCAAATGGACTACGGAAGCCGAGAGGGGCCCGTCCGCGCCAAAACCCAAAACGCGCTGCGGCCTCCAGGGACACAGGGGACACAAGTGGCTGTGTGGCTTGCAGTGCCCGACCAGAGGGAGGGAGGTTGTCTGGCTGCTGAGGCGCAGCCGGTGTCAGCCCTTCGGGGAACTGCCCGTGGATGCTTCGGGAATGGGGGCTGCCAACTCAGAACCCCCGTTCCCTGTGGCTGCAGCCAGCCAGGGGGCTCCAGGGTCGGGCGCGCCCGCGGGCCTAGGGGTTTCTTGCCTGTGTGCAGGGCTTCTACGCACAGGTGGCACCACATCCCGGCCCAAGGGTGGTGGCAGGAACTCAGGAGGCACTCGGGGACTCAGCAGGGCCCGCCCCTGGGGCCAGGGGTCTGGCAGGCTCCGGGGCAAATGGACTACGGAAGCCGAGAGGGGCCCGTCCGCGCCAAAACCCAAAACGCGCTGCGGCCTCCAGGGACACAGGGGAAACAAGTGGCTGTGTGGTTGCAGTGCCCGACCAGAGGGAGGGAGGTTGTCTGGCTGCTGAGGCGCAGCCGGTGTCAGCCCTTCGGGGAACTGCCCGTGGATGCTTCGGGAATGGGGGCTGCCAACTCAGTACCCCCGTTCCCTGTGGCTGCAGCCAGCCAGGGGGCTCCAGGGTCGGGCGCGCCCGCGGGCCTGGGGGGCTTCTTGCCTGTGTGCAGGGCTTCTACGCACAAGGTGGCACCTCATCCCGGCCCAAGGGTGGTGGCAGGAACTCAGGAGGCGCTTGGGGACTCAGCAGGGCCCGCCTCTGGGGCCAGGGGTCTGGCAGGCTCCGGGGCAAATGGACTACGGAAGCCGAGAGGGGCCCATCCGCGCCAAAACCCAAAACGCGCTGCGGCCTCCAGGGACAAAGGGGACACAAGTGGCTGTGTGGCTTGCAGTGCCCGACCAGAGGGAGGGAGGTTGTCTGGCTGCTGAGGCGCAGCCGGTGTCAGCCCTTCGGGGAACTGCCCATGGATGCTTCGGGAATGGGGGCTGCCAACTCAGAACCCCCGTTCCCTGTGGCTGCAGCCAGCCAGGGGGCTCCAGGGTCGGGCGCGCCCGCGGGCCTGGGGGCTTCTTGCCTGTGTGCAGGGCTTCTACGCACAAGGTGGCACCTCATCCCGGCCCAAGGGTGGTGGCAGGAACCCAGGAGGCGCTCGGGGACTCAGCAGGGCCCGCCCCTGGGGCCAGGGGTCTGGCAGGCTCCGGGGCAAATGGACTACGGAAGCCGAGAGGGGCCCGTCCGCGCCAAAACCCAAAACGCGCTGCGGCCTCCAGGGACACAGGGGACACAAGTGGCTGTGTGGCTTGCAGTGCCCGACCAGAGGGAGGGAGGTTGTCTGGCTGCTGAGGCGCAGCCGGTGTCAGCCCTTCGGGGAACTGCCCGTGGATGCTTCGGGAATGGGGGCTGCCAACTCAGAACCCCCGTTCCCTGTGGCTGCAGCCAGCCAGGGGGCTCCAGGGTCGGGCGCGCCCGCGGGCCTGGGGGGCTTCTTGCCTGTGTGCAGGGCTTCTACGCACAAGGTGGCACCTCATCCCGGCCCAAGGGTGGTGGCAGGAACCCAGGAGGCGCTCGCGGACTCAGCAGGGCCCGCCCCTGGGGCCAGGGTTCTGGCAGGCTCCAGGGCAAATGGACTACGGAAGCCGAGAGGGGCCCGTCTGCGCCAAAACCCAAAACGCGCTGCGGCCTCCAGGGACACAGGGGACACAAGTGGCTGTGTGGCTTGCAGTGCCCGACCAGAGGGAGGGAGGTTGTCTGGCTGCTGAGGCGCAGCCGGTGTCAGCCCTTCGGGGAACTGCCCGTGGATGCTTCGGGAATGGGGGCTGCCAACTCAGAACCCCCGTTCCCTGTGGCTGCAGCCAGCCAGGGGGCTCCAGGGTCGGGCGCGCCCGCGGGCCTGGGGGGCTTCTTGCCTGTGTGCAGGGCTTCTACGCACAAGGTGGCACCTCATCCCGGCCCAAGGTTGGTGGCAGGAACTCAGGAGGCGCTCGGGGACTCAGCAGGGCCCGCCCCTGGGGCCAGGGGTCTGGCAGGCTCCGGGGCAAATGGACTACGGAAGCCGAGAGGGGCCCGTCCGCGCCAAAACCCAAAACGCGCTGCGGCCTCCAGGGAGGGACACAGGGGACACAAGTGGCTGTGTGGCTTGCAGTGCCCGACCAGAGGGAGGGAGGTTTTCTGGCTGCTGAGGCGCAGCCGGTGTCAGCCCTTCGGGGAACTGCCCGTGGATGCTTCGGGAATGGGGGCTGCCAACTCAGAACCCCCGTTCCCTGTGGCTGCAGCCAGCCAGGGGGCTCCAGGGTCGGGCGCGCCCGCGGGCCTAGGGGCTTCTTGCCTGTGTGCAGGGCTTCTACGCACAAGGTGGCACCACATCCCGGCCCAAGGGTGGTGGCAGGAACTCAGGAGGCACTCGGGGACTCAGCAGGGCCCGCCCCTGGGGCCAGGGGTCTGGCAGGCTCCGGGGCAAATGGACTACGGAAGCCGAGAGGGGCCCGTCCGCGCCAAAACCCAAAACGCGCTGCGGCCTCCAGGGACACAGGGGACACAAGTGGCTGTGTGGCTTGCAGTGCCCGACCAGAGGGAGGGAGGTTGTCTGGCTGCTGAGGCGCAGCCGGTGTCAGCCCTTCGGGGAACTGCCCGTGGATGCTTCGGGAATGGGGGCTGCCAACTCAGAACCCCCGTTCCCTGTGGCTGCAGCCAGCCAGGGGGCTCCAGGGTCGGGCGCGCCCGCGGGCCTAGGGGTTTCTTGCCTGTGTGCAGGGCTTCTACGCACAGGTGGCACCACATCCCGGCCCAAGGGTGGTGGCAGGAACTCAGGAGGCACTCGGGGACTCAGCAGGGCCCGCCCCTGGGGCCAGGGGTCTGGCAGGCTCCGGGGCAAATGGACTACGGAAGCCGAGAGGGGCCCGTCCGCGCCAAAACCCAAAACGCGCTGCGGCCTCCAGGGACACAGGGGAAACAAGTGGCTGTGTGGTTGCAGTGCCCGACCAGAGGGAGGGAGGTTGTCTGGCTGCTGAGGCGCAGCCGGTGTCAGCCCTTCGGGGAACTGCCCGTGGATGCTTCGGGAATGGGGGCTGCCAACTCAGAACCCCCGTTCCCTGTGGCTGCAGCCAGCCAGGGGGCTCCAGGGTCGGGCGCGCCCGCGGGCCTAGGGGTTTCTTGCCTGTGTGCAGGGCTTCTACGCACAAGGTGGCACCACATCCCGGCCCAAGGGTGGTGGCAGGAACTCAGGAGGCACTCGGGGACTCAGCAGGGCCCGCCCCTGGGGCCAGGGGTCTGGCAGGCTCCGGGGCAAATGGACTACGGAAGCCGAGAGGGGCCCGTCCGCGCCAAAACCCAAAACGCGCTGCGGCCTCCAGGGACACAGGGGACACAAGTGGCTGTGTGGCTTGCAGTGCCCGACCAGAGGGAGGGAGGTTGTCTGGCTGCTGAGGCGCAGCCGGTGTCAGCCCTTCGGGGAACTGCCCGTGGATGCTTCGGGAATGGGGGCTGCCAACTCAGAACCCCCGTTCCCTGTGGCTGCAGCCAGCCAGGGGGCTCCAGGGTCGGGCGCGCCCGCGGGCCTGGGGGGCTTCTTGCCTGTGTGCAGGGCTTCTACGCACAAGGTGGCACCTCATCCCGGCCCAAGGGTGGTGGCAGGAACCCAGGAGGCGCTCGCGGACTCAGCAGGGCCCGCCCCTGGGGCCAGGGTTCTGGCAGGCTCCAGGGCAAATGGACTACGGAAGCCGAGAGGGGCCCGTCTGCGCCAAAACCCAAAACGCGCTGCGGCCTCCAGGGACACAGGGGACACAAGTGGCTGTGTGGCTTGCAGTGCCCGACCAGAGGGAGGGAGGTTGTCTGGCTGCTGAGGCGCAGCCGGTGTCAGCCCTTCGGGGAACTGCCCGTGGATGCTTCGGGAATGGGGGCTGCCAACTCAGAACCCCCGTTCCCTGTGGCTGCAGCCAGCCAGGGGGCTCCAGGGTCGGGCGCGCCCGCGGGCCTGGGGGGCTTCTTGCCTGTGTGCAGGGCTTCTACGCACAAGGTGGCACCACATCCCGGCCCAAGGGTGGTGGCAGGAACTCAGGAGGCACTCAGGGACTCAGCAGGGCCCGCCCCTGGGGCAAGGGGTCTGGCAGGCTCCGGGGCAAATGGACTACGGAAGCCGAGAGGGGCCCATCCGCGCCAAAACCCAAAACGCGCTGCGGCCTCCAGGGACAAAGGGGACACAAGTGGCTGTGTGGCTTGCAGTGCCCGACCAGAGGGAGGGAGGTTGTCTGGCTGCTGAGGCGCAGCCGGTGTCAGCCCTTCGGGGAACTGCCCGTGGATGCTTCGGGAATGGGGGCTGCCAACTCAGAACCCCCGTTCCCTGTGGCTGCAGCCAGCCAGGGGGCTCCAGGGTCGGGCGCGCCCGCGGGCCTGGGGGCTTCTTGCCTGTGTGCAGGGCTTCTACACACAAGGTGGCACCTCATCCCGGCCCAAGGGTGGTGGCAGGAACCCAGGAGGCGCTCGGGGACTCAGCAGGGCCCGCCCCTGGGGCCAGGGGTCTGGCAGGCTCCGGGGCAAATGGACTACGGAAGCCGAGAGGGGCCCGTCCGCGCCAAAACCCAAAACGCGCTGCGGCCTCCAGGGACACAGGGGACACAAGTGGCTGTGTGGCTTGCAGTGCCCGACCAGAGGGAGGGAGGTTGTCTGGCTGCTGAGGCGCAGCCGGTGTCAGCCCTTCGGGGAACTGCCCATGGATGCTTCGGGAATGGGGGCTGCCAACTCAGAACCCCCGTTCCCTGTGGCTGCAGCCAGCCAGGGGGCTCCAGGGTCGGGCGCGCCCGCGGGCCTGGGGGGCTTCTTGCCTGTGTGCAGGGCTTCTACGCACAAGGTGGCACCTCATCCCGGCCCAAGGGTGGTGGCAGGAACCCAGGAGGCGCTCGCGGACTCAGCAGGGCCCGCCCCTGGGGCCAGGGTTCTGGCAGGCTCCAGGGCAAATGGACTACGGAAGCCGAGAGGGGCCCGTCTGCGCCAAAACCCAAAACGCGCTGCGGCCTCCAGGGACACAGGGGACACAAGTGGCTGTGTGGCTTGCAGTGCCCGACCAGAGGGAGGGAGGTTGTCTGGCTGCTGAGGCGCAGCCGGTGTCAGCCCTTCGGGGAACTGCCCGTGGATGCTTCGGGAATGGGGGCTGCCAACTCAGAACCCCCGTTCCCTGTGGCTGCAGCCAGCCAGGGGGCTCCAGGGTCGGGCGCGCCCGCGGGCCTGGGGGGCTTCTTGCCTGTGTGCAGGGCTTCTACGCACAAGGTGGCACCACATCCCGGCCCAAGGGTGGTGGCAGGAACTCAGGAGGCACTCAGGGACTCAGCAGGGCCCGCCCCTGGGGCAAGGGGTCTGGCAGGCTCCGGGGCAAATGGACTACGGAAGCCGAGAGGGGCCCGTCCGCGCCAAAACCCAAAACGCGCTGCGGCCTCCAGGGACACAGGGGACACAAGTGGCTGTGTGGCTTGCAGTGCCCGACCAGAGGGAGGGAGGTTGTCTGGCTGCTGAGGCGCAGCCGGTGTCAGCCCTTCGGGGAACTGCCCGTGGATGCTTCGGGAATGGGGGCTGCCAACTCAGTACCCCCGTTCCCTGTGGCTGCAGCCAGCCAGGGGGCTCCAGGGTCGGGCGCGCCCGCGGGCCTGGGGGGCTTCTTGCCTGTGTGCAGGGCTTCTACGCACAAGGTGGCACCTCATCCCGGCCCAAGGGTGGTGGCAGGAACTCAGGAGGCGCTTGGGGACTCAGCAGGGCCCGCCTCTGGGGCCAGGGGTCTGGCAGGCTCCGGGGCAAATGGACTACGGAAGCCGAGAGGGGCCCATCCGCGCCAAAACCCAAAACGCGCTGCGGCCTCCAGGGACAAAGGGGACACAAGTGGCTGTGTGGCTTGCAGTGCCCGACCAGAGGGAGGGAGGTTGTCTGGCTGCTGAGGCGCAGCCGGTGTCAGCCCTTCGGGGAACTGCCCATGGATGCTTCGGGAATGGGGGCTGCCAACTCAGAACCCCCGTTCCCTGTGGCTGCAGCCAGCCAGGGGGCTCCAGGGTCGGGCGCGCCCGCGGGCCTGGGGGCTTCTTGCCTGTGTGCAGGGCTTCTACGCACAAGGTGGCACCTCATCCCGGCCCAAGGGTGGTGGCAGGAACCCAGGAGGCGCTCGGGGACTCAGCAGGGCCCGCCCCTGGGGCCAGGGGTCTGGCAGGCTCCGGGGCAAATGGACTACGGAAGCCGAGAGGGGCCCGTCCGCGCCAAAACCCAAAACGCGCTGCGGCCTCCAGGGACACAGGGGACACAAGTGGCTGTGTGGCTTGCAGTGCCCGACCAGAGGGAGGGAGGTTTTCTGGCTGCTGAGGCGCAGCCGGTGTCAGCCCTTCGGGGAACTGCCCGTGGATGCTTCGGGAATGGGGGCTGCCAACTCAGAACCCCCGTTCCCTGTGGCTGCAGCCAGCCAGGGGGCTCCAGGGTCGGGCGCGCCCGCGGCCTAGGGGCTTCTTGCCTGTGTGCAGGGCTTCTACGCACAAGGTGGCACCACATCCCGCCCAAGGGTGGTGGCAGGAACTCAGGAGGCACTCGGGACTCAGCAGGGCCCGCCCCTGGGGCCAGGGGTCTGGCAGGCTCTGGGGCAAATGGACTACGGAAGCCGAGAGGGGCCCGTCCGCGCCAAAACCCAAAACGCGCTGCGGCCTCCAGGGACACAGGGGACACAAGTGGCTGTGTGGCTTGCAGTGCCCGACCAGAGGGAGGGAGGTTGTCTGGCTGCTGAGGCGCAGCCGGTGTCAGCCCTTCGGGGAACTGCCCGTGGATGCTTCGGGAATGGGGGCTGCCAACTCAGAACCCCCGTTCCCTGTGGCTGCAGCCAGCCAGGGGGCTCCAGGGTCGGGCGCGCCCGCGGGCCTAGGGGTTTCTTGCCTGTGTGCAGGGCTTCTACGCACAAGGTGGCACCACATCCCGGCCCAAGGGTGGTGGCAGGAACTCAGGAGGCACTCGGGGACTCAGCAGGGCCCGCCCCTGGGGCCAGGGGTCTGGCAGGCTCCGGGGCAAATGGACTACGGAAGCCGAGAGGGGCCCGTCCGCGCCAAAACCCAAAACGCGCTGCGGCCTCCAGGGACACAGGGGAAACAAGTGGCTGTGTGGCTTGCAGTGCCCGACCAGAGGGAGGGAGGTTGTCTGGCTGCTGAGGCGCAGCCGGTGTCAGCCCTTCGGGGAACTGCCCGTGGATGCTTCGGGAATGGGGGCTGCCAACTCAGAACCCCCGTTCCCTGTGGCTGCAGCCAGCCAGGGGGCTCCAGGTTCGGGCGCGCCCGCGGGCCTGGGGGGCTTCTTGCCTGTGTGCAGGGCTTCTACGCACAAGGTGGCACCTCATCCCGGCCCAAGGGTGGTGGCAGGAACTCAGGAGGCGCTCGCGGACTCAGCAGGGCCCGCCCCTGGGGCCAGGGTTCTGGCAGGCTCCAGGGCAAATGGACTACGGAAGCCGAGAGGGCCCGTCTGCGCCAAAACCCAAAACGCGCTGCGGCCTCCAGGGACACAGGGGACACAAGTGGCTGTGTGGCTTGCAGTGCCCGACCAGAGGGAGGGAGGTTGTCTGGCTGCTGAGGCGCAGCCGGTGTCAGCCCTTCGGGGAACTGCCCGTGGATGCTTCGGGAATGGGGGCTGCCAACTCAGAACCCCCGTTCCCTGTGGCTGCAGCCAGCCAGGGGTCTCCAGGGTCGGGCGCGCCCGCGGGCCCTGGGGGCTTCTTGCCTGTGTGCAGGGCTTCTACGCACAAGGTGGCACCACATCCCGGCCCAAGGGTGGTGGCAGGAACTCAGGAGGCACTCAGGGACTCAGCAGGGCCCGCCCTGGGGCAAGGGGTCTGGCAGGCTCCGGGGCAAATGGACTACGGAAGCCGAGAGGGGCCCGTCCGCGCCAAAACCCAAAACGCGCTGCGGCCTCCAGGGACACAGGGGACACAAGTGGCTGTGTGGCTTGCAGTGCCCGACCAGAGGGAGGGAGGTTGTCTGGCTGCTGAGGCGCAGCCGGTGTCAGCCCTTCGGGGAACTGCCCGTGGATGCTTCGGGAATGGGGGCTGCCAACTCAGTACCCCCGTTCCCTGTGGCTGCAGCCAGCCAGGGGCTCCAGGGTCGGGCGCGCCCGCGGGCCTGGGAGGCTTCTTGCCTGTGTGCAGGGCTTCTACGCACAAGTGGCACCTCATCCCGGCCCAAGGGTGGTGGCAGGAACTCAGGAGGCGCTTGGGGACTCAGCAGGGCCCGCCTCTGGGGCCAGGGGTCTGGCAGGCTCCGGGGCAAATGGACTACGGAAGCCGAGAGGGGCCCATCCGCGCCAAAACCCAAAACGCGCTGCGGCCTCCAGGGACAAAGGGGACACAAGTGGCTGTGTGGCTTGCAGTGCCCGACCAGAGGGAGGGAGGTTGTCTGGCTGCTGAGGCGCAGCCGGTGTCAGCCCTTCGGGGAACTGCCCATGGATGCTTCGGGAATGGGGGCTGCCAACTCAGAACCCCCGTTCCCTGTGGCTGCAGCCAGCCAGGGGGCTCCAGGGTCGGGCGCGCCCGCGGGCCTGGGGGCTTCTTGCCTGTGTGCAGGGCTTCTACGCACAAGGTGGCACCTCATCCCGGCCCAAGGGTGGTGGCAGGAACCCAGGAGGCGCTCGGGGACTCAGCAGGGCCCGCCCCTGGGGCCAGGGGTCTGGCAGGCTCCGGGGCAAATGGACTACGGAAGCCGAGAGGGGCCCGTCCGCGCCAAAACCCAAAACGCGCTGCGGCCTCCAGGGACACAGGGGACACAAGTGGCTGTGTGGCTTGCAGTGCCCGACCAGAGGGAGGGAGGTTTTCTGGCTGCTGAGGCGCAGCCGGTGTCAGCCCTTCGGGGAACTGCCCGTGGATGCTTCGGGAATGGGGGCTGCCAACTCAGAACCCCCGTTCCCTGTGGCTGCAGCCAGCCAGGGGGCTCCAGGGTCGGGCGCGCCCGCGGGCCTAGGGGCTTCTTGCCTGTGTGCAGGGCTTCTACGCACAAGGTGGCACCACATCCCGGCCCAAGGGTGGTGGCAGGAACTCAGGAGGCACTCGGGGACTCAGCAGGGCCCGCCCCTGGGGCAAGGGTCTGGCAGGCTCCGGGGCAAATGGACTACGGAAGCCGAGAGGGGCCCGTCCGCCAAAACCCAAAACGCGCTGCGGCCTCCAGGGACACAGGGGACACAAGTGGCTGTGTGGCTTGCAGTGCCCGACCAGAGGGAGGGAGGTTGTCTGGCTGCTGAGGCGCAGCCGGTGTCAGCCCTTCGGGGAACTGCCCGTGGATGCTTCGGGATGGGGGCTGCCAACTCAGAACCCCCGTTCCCTGTGGCTGCAGCCAGCCAGGGGGCTCCAGGGTCGGGCGCGCCCGCGGGCCTAGGGGTTTCTTGCCTGTGTGCAGGGCTTCTACGCACAAGGTGGCACCACATCCCGGCCCAAGGGTGGTGGCAGGAACTCAGGAGGCACTCGGGGACTCAGCAGGGCCCGCCCTGGGGCCAGGGGTCTGGCAGGCTCCAGGGCAAATGGACTACGGAAGCCGAGAGGGGCCCGTCCGCGCCAAAACCCAAAACGCGCTGCGGCCTCCAGGGACACAGGGGACACAAGTGGCTGTGTGGCTTGCAGTGCCCGACCAGAGGGAGGGAGGTTGTCTGGCTGCTGAGGCGCAGCCGGTGTCAGCCCTTCGGGGAACTGCCCGTGGATGCTTCGGGAATGGGGGCTGCCAACTCAGAACCCCCATTCCCTGTGGCTGCAGCCAGCCAGGGGGCTCCAGCGTCGGGCGCGCCCGCGGGCCTAGGGGTTTCTTGCCTGTGTGCAGGGCTTCTACGCACAAGGTGGCACCACATCCCGGCCCAAGGGTGGTGGCAGGAACTCAGGAGGCACTCGGGGACTCAGCAGGGCCCGCCCCTGGGGCCAGGGGTCTGGCAGGCTCCGGGGCAAATGGACTACGGAAGCCGAGAGGGGCCCGTCCGCGCCAAAACCCAAAACGCGCTGCGGCCTCCAGGGACACAGGGGACACAAGTGGCTGTGTGGCTTGCAGTGCCCGACCAGAGGGAGGGAGGTTGTCTGGCTGCTGAGGCGCAGCCGGTGTCAGCCCTTCGGGGAACTGCCCGTGGATGCTTCGGGAATGGGGGCTGCCAACTCAGAACCCCCGTTCCCTGTGGCTGCAGCCAGCCAGGGGGCTCCAGGGTCGGGCGCGCCCGCGGGCCTGGGGGGCTTCTTGCCTGTGTGCAGGGCTTCTACGCACAAGGTGGCACCTCATCCCGGCCCAAGGGTGGTGGCAGGAACCCAGGAGGCGCTCGCGGACTCAGCAGGGCCCGCCCCTGGGGCCAGGGTCTGGCAGGCTCCAGGGCAAATGGACTACGGAAGCCGAGAGGGGCCCGTCTGCGCCAAAACCCAAAACGCGCTGCGGCCTCCAGGGACACAGGGGACACAAGTGGCTGTGTGGCTTGCAGTGCCCGACCAGAGGGAGGGAGGTTGTCTGGCTGCTGAGGCGCAGCCGGTGTCAGCCCTTCGGGGAACTGCCCGTGGATGCTTCGGGAATGGGGGCTGCCAACTCAGAACCCCCGTTCCCTGTGGCTGCAGCCAGCCAGGGGGCTCCAGGGTCGGGCGCGCCCGCGGGCCTGGGGGGCTTCTTGCCTGTGTGCAGGGCTTCTACGCACAAGGTGGCACCACATCCCGGCCCAAGGGTGGTGGCAGGAACTCAGGAGGCACTCAGGGACTCAGCAGGGCCCGCCCCTGGGGCAAGGGGTCTGGCAGGCTCCGGGGCAAATGGACTACGGAAGCCGAGAGGGGCCCATCCGCGCCAAAACCCAAAACGCGCTGCGGCCTCCAGGGACAAAGGGGACACAAGTGGCTGTGTGGCTTGCAGTGCCCGACCAGAGGGAGGGAGGTTGTCTGGCTGCTGAGGCGCAGCCGGTGTCAGCCCTTCGGGGAACTGCCCGTGGATGCTTCGGGAATGGGGGCTGCCAACTCAGAACCCCCGTTCCCTGTGGCTGCAGCCAGCCAGGGGGCTCCAGGGTCGGGCGCGCCCGCGGGCCTGGGGGTTTCTTGCCTGTGTGCAGGGCTTCTACACACAAGGTGGCACCTCATCCCGGCCCAAGGGTGGTGGCAGGAACCCAGGAGGCGCTCGGGGACTCAGCAGGGCCCGCCCCTGGGGCCAGGGGTCTGGCAGGCTCCGGGGCAAATGGACTACGGAAGCCGAGAGGGGCCCGTCCGCGCCAAAACCCAAAACGCGCTGCGGCCTCCAGGGACACAGGGGACACAAGTGGCTGTGTGGCTTGCAGTGCCCGACCAGAGGGAGGGAGGTTGTCTGGCTGCTGAGGCGCAGCCGGTGTCAGCCCTTCGGGGAACTGCCCATGGATGCTTCGGGAATGGGGGCTGCCAACTCAGAACCCCCGTTCCCTGTGGCTGCAGCCAGCCAGGGGGCTCCAGGGTCGGGCGCGCCCGCGGGCCTGGGGGGCTTCTTGCCTGTGTGCAGGGCTTCTACGCACAAGGTGGCACCTCATCCCGGCCCAAGGGTGGTGGCAGGAACCCAGGAGGCGCTCGCGGACTCAGCAGGGCCCGCCCCTGGGGCCAGGGTTCTGGCAGGCTCCAGGGCAAATGGACTACGGAAGCCGAGAGGGGCCCGTCTGCGCCAAAACCCAAAACGCGCTGCGGCCTCCAGGGACACAGGGGACACAAGTGGCTGTGTGGCTTGCAGTGCCCGACCAGAGGGAGGGAGGTTGTCTGGCTGCTGAGGCGCAGCCGGTGTCAGCCCTTCGGGGAACTGCCCGTGGATGCTTCGGGAATGGGGGCTGCCAACTCAGAACCCCCGTTCCCTGTGGCTGCAGCCAGCCAGGGGGCTCAGGGTCGGGCGCGCCCGCGGGCCTGGGGGGCTTCTTGCCTGTGTGCAGGGCTTCTACGCACAAGGTGGCACCACATCCCGGCCCAAGGGTGGTGGCAGGAACTCAGGAGGCACTCAGGGACTCAGCAGGGCCCGCCCCTGGGGCAAGGGGTCTGGCAGGCTCCGGGGCAAATGGACTACGGAAGCCGAGAGGGGCCCGTCCGCGCCAAAACCCAAAACGCGCTGCGGCCTCCAGGGACACAGGGGACACAAGTGGCTGTGTGGCTTGCAGTGCCCGACCAGAGGGAGGGAGGTTGTCTGGCTGCTGAGGCGCAGCCGGTGTCAGCCCTTCGGGGAACTGCCCGTGGATGCTTCGGGAATGGGGGCTGCCAACTCAGTACCCCCGTTCCCTGTGGCTGCAGCCAGCCAGGGGCTCCAGGGTCGGGCGCGCCCGCGGGCCTGGGGGGCTTCTTGCCTGTGTGCAGGGCTTCTACGCACAAGGTGGCACCTCATCCCGGCCCAAGGGTGGTGGCAGGAACTCAGGAGGCGCTTGGGGACTCAGCAGGGCCCGCCTCTGGGGCCAGGGGTCTGGCAGGCTCCGGGGCAAATGGACTACGGAAGCCGAGAGGGGCCCATCCGCGCCAAAACCCAAAACGCGCTGCGGCCTCCAGGACAAAGGGGACACAAGTGGCTGTGTGGCTTGCAGTGCCCGACCAGAGGGAGGGAGGTTGTCTGGCTGCTGAGGCGCAGCCGGTGTCAGCCCTTCGGGGAACTGCCCATGGATGCTTCGGGAATGGGGGCTGCCAACTCAGAACCCCCGTTCCCTGTGGCTGCAGCCAGCCAGGGGGCTCCAGGGTCGGGCGCGCCCGCGGGCCTGGGGGCTTCTTGCCTGTGTGCAGGGCTTCTACGCACAAGGTGGCACCTCATCCCGGCCCAAGGGTGGTGGCAGGAACCCAGGAGGCGCTCGGGGACTCAGCAGGGCCCGCCCCTGGGGCCAGGGGTCTGGCAGGCTCCGGGGCAAATGGACTACGGAAGCCGAGAGGGGCCCGTCCGCGCCAAAACCCAAAACGCGCTGCGGCCTCCAGGGACACAGGGGACACAAGTGGCTGTGTGGCTTGCAGTGCCCGACCAGAGGGAGGGAGGTTGTCTGGCTGCTGAGGCGCAGCCGGTGTCAGCCCTTCGGGGAACTGCCCATGGATGCTTCGGGAATGGGGGCTGCCAACTCAGAACCCCCGTTCCCTGTGGCTGCAGCCAGCCAGGGGGCTCCAGGGTCGGGCGCGCCCGCGGGCCTGGGGGGCTTCTTGCCTGTGTGCAGGGCTTCTACGCACAAGGTGGCACCTCATCCCGGCCCAAGGGTGGTGGCAGGAACCCAGGAGGCGCTCGCGGACTCAGCAGGGCCCGCCCCTGGGGCCAGGGTTCTGGCAGGCTCCAGGGCAAATGGACTACGGAAGCCGAGAGGGGCCCGTCTGCGCCAAAACCCAAAACGCGCTGCGGCCTCCAGGGACACAGGGGACACAAGTGGCTGTGTGGCTTGCAGTGCCCGACCAGAGGGAGGGAGGTTGTCTGGCTGCTGAGGCGCAGCCGGTGTCAGCCCTTCGGGGAACTGCCCGTGGATGCTTCGGGAATGGGGGCTGCCAACTCAGAACCCCCGTTCCCTGTGGCTGCAGCCAGCCAGGGGGCTCCAGGGTCGGGCGCGCCCGCGGGCCTGGGGGGCTTCTTGCCTGTGTGCAGGGCTTCTACGCACAAGGTGGCACCACATCCCGGCCCAAGGGTGGTGGCAGGAACTCAGGAGGCACTCAGGGACTCAGCAGGGCCCGCCCCTGGGGCAAGGGGTCTGGCAGGCTCCGGGGCAAATGGACTACGGAAGCCGAGAGGGGCCCGTCCGCGCCAAAACCCAAAACGCGCTGCGGCCTCCAGGGACACAGGGGACACAAGTGGCTGTGTGGCTTGCAGTGCCCGACCAGAGGGAGGGAGGTTGTCTGGCTGCTGAGGCGCAGCCGGTGTCAGCCCTTCGGGGAACTGCCCGTGGATGCTTCGGGAATGGGGGCTGCCAACTCAGTACCCCCGTTCCCTGTGGCTGCAGCCAGCCAGGGGGCTCCAGGGTCGGGCGCGCCCGCGGGCCTGGGGGGCTTCTTGCCTGTGTGCAGGGCTTCTACGCACAAGGTGGCACCTCATCCCGGCCCAAGGGTGGTGGCAGGAACTCAGGAGGCGCTTGGGGACTCAGCAGGGCCCGCCTCTGGGGCCAGGGGTCTGGCAGGCTCCGGGGCAAATGGACTACGGAAGCCGAGAGGGGCCCATCCGCGCCAAAACCCAAAACGCGCTGCGGCCTCCAGGGACAAAGGGACACAAGTGGCTGTGTGGCTTGCAGTGCCCGACCAGAGGGAGGGAGGTTGTCTGGCTGCTGAGGCGCAGCCGGTGTCAGCCCTTCGGGGAACTGCCCATGGATGCTTCGGGAATGGGGGCTGCCAACTCAGAACCCCCGTTCCCTGTGGCTGCAGCCAGCCAGGGGGCTCCAGGGTCGGGCGCGCCCGCGGGCCTGGGGGCTTCTTGCCTGTGTGCAGGGCTTCTACGCACAAGGTGGCACCTCATCCCGGCCCAAGGGTGGTGGCAGGAACCCAGGAGGCGCTCGGGGACTCAGCAGGGCCCGCCCCTGGGGCCAGGGGTCTGGCAGGCTCCGGGGCAAATGGACTACGGAAGCCGAGAGGGGCCCGTCCGCGCCAAAACCCAAAACGCGCTGCGGCCTCCAGGGACACAGGGGACACAAGTGGCTCACAAGTGGCTGTGTGGCTTGCAGTGCCCGACCAGAGGGAGGGAGGTTTTCTGGCTGCTGAGGCGCAGCCGGTGTCAGCCCTTCGGGGAACTGCCCGTGGATGCTTCGGGAATGGGGGCTGCCAACTCAGAACCCCCGTTCCCTGTGGCTGCAGCCAGCCAGGGGGCTCCAGGGTCGGGCGCGCCCGCGGGCCTAGGGGCTTCTTGCCTGTGTGCAGGGCTTCTACGCACAAGGTGGCACCACATCCCGGCCCAAGGGTGGTGGCAGGAACTCAGGAGGCACTCGGGGACTCAGCAGGGCCCGCCCCTGGGGCCAGGGGTCTGGCAGGCTCTGGGGCAAATGGACTACGGAAGCCGAGAGGGGCCCGTCCGCGCCAAAACCCAAAACGCGCTGCGGCCTCCAGGGACACAGGGGACACAAGTGGCTGTGTGGCTTGCAGTGCCCGACCAGAGGGAGGGAGGTTGTCTGGCTGCTGAGGCGCAGCCGGTGTCAGCCCTTCGGGGAACTGCCCGTGGATGCTTCGGGAATGGGGGCTGCCAACTCAGAACCCCCGTTCCCTGTGGCTGCAGCCAGCCAGGGGGCTCCAGGGTCGGGCGCGCCCGCGGGCCTAGGGGTTTCTTGCCTGTGTGCAGGGCTTCTACGCACAAGGTGGCACCACATCCCGGCCCAAGGGTGGTGGCAGGAACTCAGGAGGCACTCGGGGACTCAGCAGGGCCCGCCCCTGGGGCCAGGGGTCTGGCAGGCTCCGGGGCAAATGGACTACGGAAGCCGAGAGGGGCCCGTCCGCGCCAAAACCCAAAACGCGCTGCGGCCTCCAGGGACACAGGGGACACAAGTGGCTGTGTGGCTTGCAGTGCCCGACCAGAGGGAGGGAGGTTGTCTGGCTGCTGAGGCGCAGCCGGTGTCAGCCCTTCGGGGAACTGCCCGTGGATGCTTCGGGAATGGGGGCTGCCAACTCAGAACCCCCATTCCCTGTGGCTGCAGCCAGCCAGGGGGCTCCAGCGTCGGGCGCGCCCGCGGGCCTAGGGGTTTCTTGCCTGTGTGCAGGGCTTCTACGCACAAGGTGGCACCACATCCCGGCCCAAGGGTGGTGGCAGGAACTCAGGAGGCACTCGGGGACTCAGCAGGGCCCGCCCCTGGGGCCAGGGGTCTGGCAGGCTCCGGGGCAAATGGACTACGGAAGCCGAGAGGGGCCCGTCCGCGCCAAAACCCAAAACGCGCTGCGGCCTCCAGGGACACAGGGGACACAAGTGGCTGTGTGGCTTGCAGTGCCCGACCAGAGGGAGGGAGGTTGTCTGGCTGCTGAGGCGCAGCCGGTGTCAGCCCTTCGGGGAACTGCCCGTGGATGCTTCGGGAATGGGGGCTGCCAACTCAGAACCCCCGTTCCCTGTGGCTGCAGCCAGCCAGGGGGCTCCAGGGTCGGGCGCGCCCGCGGGCCTGGGGGGCTTCTTGCCTGTGTGCAGGGCTTCTACGCACAAGGTGGCACCTCATCCCGGCCCAAGGGTGGTGGCAGGAACCCAGGAGGCGCTCGCGGACTCAGCAGGGCCCGCCCCTGGGGCCAGGGTTCTGGCAGGCTCCAGGGCAAATGGACTACGGAAGCCGAGAGGGGCCCGTCTGCGCCAAAACCCAAAACGCGCTGCGGCCTCCAGGGACACAGGGGACACAAGTGGCTGTGTGGCTTGCAGTGCCCGACCAGAGGGAGGGAGGTTGTCTGGCTGCTGAGGCGCAGCCGGTGTCAGCCCTTCGGGGAACTGCCCGTGGATGCTTCGGGAATGGGGGCTGCCAACTCAGAACCCCCGTTCCCTGTGGCTGCAGCCAGCCAGGGGGCTCCAGGGTCGGGCGCGCCCGCGGGCCTGGGGGGCTTCTTGCCTGTGTGCAGGGCTTCTACGCACAAGGTGGCACCACATCCCGGCCCAAGGGTGGTGGCAGGAACTCAGGAGGCACTCAGGGACTCAGCAGGGCCCGCCCCTGGGGCAAGGGGTCTGGCAGGCTCCGGGGCAAATGGACTACGGAAGCCGAGAGGGGCCCATCCGCGCCAAAACCCAAAACGCGCTGCGGCCTCCAGGGACAAAGGGGACACAAGTGGCTGTGTGGCTTGCAGTGCCCGACCAGAGGGAGGGAGGTTGTCTGGCTGCTGAGGCGCAGCCGGTGTCAGCCCTTCGGGGAACTGCCCGTGGATGCTTCGGGAATGGGGGCTGCCAACTCAGAACCCCCGTTCCCTGTGGCTGCAGCCAGCCAGGGGGCTCCAGGGTCGGGCACGCCCGCGGACCTGGGGGCTTCTTGCCTGTGTGCAGGGCTTCTACACACAAGGTGGCACCTCATCCCGGCCCAAGGGTGGTGGCAGGAACCCAGGAGGCGCTCGGGGACTCAGCAGGGCCCGCCCCTGGGGCCAGGGGTCTGGCAGGCTCCGGGGCAAATGGACTACGGAAGCCGAGAGGGGCCCGTCCGCGCCAAAACCCAAAACGCGCTGCGGCCTCCAGGGACACAGGGGACACAAGTGGCTGTGTGGCTTGCAGTGCCCGACCAGAGGGAGGGAGGTTGTCTGGCTGCTGAGGCGCAGCCGGTGTCAGCCCTTCGGGGAACTGCCCATGGATGCTTCGGGAATGGGGGCTGCCAACTCAGAACCCCCGTTCCCTGTGGCTGCAGCCAGCCAGGGGGCTCCAGGGTCGGGCGCGCCCGCGGGCCTGGGGGGCTTCTTGCCTGTGTGCAGGGCTTCTACGCACAAGGTGGCACCTCATCCCGGCCCAAGGGTGGTGGCAGGAACCCAGGAGGCGCTCGCGGACTCAGCAGGGCCCGCCCCTGGGGCCAGGGTTCTGGCAGGCTCCAGGGCAAATGGACTACGGAAGCCGAGAGGGGCCCGTCTGCGCCAAAACCCAAAACGCGCTGCGGCCTCCAGGGACACAGGGGACACAAGTGGCTGTGTGGCTTGCAGTGCCCGACCAGAGGGAGGGAGGTTGTCTGGCTGCTGAGGCGCAGCCGGTGTCAGCCCTTCGGGGAACTGCCCGTGGATGCTTCGGGAATGGGGGCTGCCAACTCAGAACCCCCGTTCCCTGTGGCTGCAGCCAGCCAGGGGGCTCCAGGGTCGGGCGCGCCCGCGGGCCTGGGGGGCTTCTTGCCTGTGTGCAGGGCTTCTACGCACAAGGTGGCACCACATCCCGGCCCAAGGGTGGTGGCAGGAACTCAGGAGGCACTCAGGGACTCAGCAGGGCCCGCCCCTGGGGCAAGGGGTCTGGCAGGCTCCGGGGCAAATGGACTACGGAAGCCGAGAGGGGCCCGTCCGCGCCAAAACCCAAAACGCGCTGCGGCCTCCAGGGACACAGGGGACACAAGTGGCTGTGTGGCTTGCAGTGCCCGACCAGAGGGAGGGAGGTTGTCTGGCTGCTGAGGCGCAGCCGGTGTCAGCCCTTCGGGGAACTGCCCGTGGATGCTTCGGGAATGGGGGCTGCCAACTCAGTACCCCCGTTCCCTGTGGCTGCAGCCAGCCAGGGGGCTCCAGGGTCGGGCGCGCCCGCGGGCCTGGGGGGCTTCTTGCCTGTGTGCAGGGCTTCTACGCACAAGGTGGCACCTCATCCCGGCCCAAGGGTGGTGGCAGGAACTCAGGAGGCGCTTGGGGACTCAGCAGGGCCCGCCTCTGGGGCCAGGGGTCTGGCAGGCTCCGGGGCAAATGGACTACGGAAGCCGAGAGGGGCCCATCCGCGCCAAAACCCAAAACGCGCTGCGGCCTCCAGGGACAAAGGGGACACAAGTGGCTGTGTGGCTTGCAGTGCCCGACCAGAGGGAGGGAGGTTGTCTGGCTGCTGAGGCGCAGCCGGTGTCAGCCCTTCGGGGAACTGCCCATGGATGCTTCGGGAATGGGGGCTGCCAACTCAGAACCCCCGTTCCCTGTGGCTGCAGCCAGCCAGGGGGCTCCAGGGTCGGGCGCGCCCGCGGGCCTGGGGGCTTCTTGCCTGTGTGCAGGGCTTCTACGCACAAGGTGGCACCTCATCCCGGCCCAAGGGTGGTGGCAGGAACCCAGGAGGCGCTCGGGGACTCAGCAGGGCCCGCCCCTGGGGCCAGGGGTCTGGCAGGCTCCGGGGCAAATGGACTACGGAAGCCGAGAGGGGCCCGTCCGCGCCAAAACCCAAAACGCGCTGCGGCCTCCAGGGACACAGGGGACACAAGTGGCTGTGTGGCTTGCAGTGCCCGACCAGAGGGAGGGAGGTTTTCTGGCTGCTGAGGCGCAGCCGGTGTCAGCCCTTCGGGGAACTGCCCGTGGATGCTTCGGGAATGGGGGCTGCCAACTCAGAACCCCCGTTCCCTGTGGCTGCAGCCAGCCAGGGGGCTCCAGGGTCGGGCGCGCCCGCGGGCCTAGGGGCTTCTTGCCTGTGTGCAGGGCTTCTACGCACAAGGTGGCACCACATCCCGGCCCAAGGGTGGTGGCAGGAACTCAGGAGGCACTCGGGGACTCAGCAGGGCCCGCCCCTGGGGCCAGGGGTCTGGCAGGCTCTGGGGCAAATGGACTACGGAAGCCGAGAGGGGCCCGTCCGCGCCAAAACCCAAAACGCGCTGCGGCCTCCAGGGACACAGGGGACACAAGTGGCTGTGTGGCTTGCAGTGCCCGACCAGAGGGAGGGAGGTTGTCTGGCTGCTGAGGCGCAGCCGGTGTCAGCCCTTCGGGGAACTGCCCGTGGATGCTTCGGGAATGGGGGCTGCCAACTCAGAACCCCCGTTCCCTGTGGCTGCAGCCAGCCAGGGGGCTCCAGGGTCGGGCGCGCCCGCGGGCCTAGGGGTTTCTTGCCTGTGTGCAGGGCTTCTACGCACAAGGTGGCACCACATCCCGGCCCAAGGGTGGTGGCAGGAACTCAGGAGGCACTCGGGGACTCAGCAGGGCCCGCCCCTGGGGCCAGGGGTCTGGCAGGCTCCGGGGCAAATGGACTACGGAAGCCGAGAGGGGCCCGTCCGCGCCAAAACCCAAAACGCGCTGCGGCCTCCAGGGACACAGGGGACACAAGTGGCTGTGTGGCTTGCAGTGCCCGACCAGAGGGAGGGAGGTTGTCTGGCTGCTGAGGCGCAGCCGGTGTCAGCCCTTCGGGGAACTGCCCGTGGATGCTTCGGGAATGGGGGCTGCCAACTCAGAACCCCCGTTCCCTGTGGCTGCAGCCAGCCAGGGGGCTCCAGGTTCGGGCGCGCCCGCGGGCCTGGGGGGCTTCTTGCCTGTGTGCAGGGCTTCTACGCACAAGGTGGCACCTCATCCCGGCCCAAGGGTGGTGGCAGGAACCCAGGAGGCGCTCGCGGACTCAGCAGGGCCCGCCCCTGGGGCCAGGGTTCTGGCAGGCTCCAGGGCAAATGGACTACGGAAGCCGAGAGGGGCCCGTCTGCGCCAAAACCCAAAACGCGCTGCGGCCTCCAGGGACACAGGGGACACAAGTGGCTGTGTGGCTTGCAGTGCCCGACCAGAGGGAGGGAGGTTGTCTGGCTGCTGAGGCGCAGCCGGTGTCAGCCCTTCGGGGAACTGCCCGTGGATGCTTCGGGAATGGGGGCTGCCAACTCAGAACCCCCGTTCCCTGTGGCTGCAGCCAGCCAGGGGTCTCCAGGGTCGGGCGCGCCCGCGGGCCCTGGGGGCTTCTTGCCTGTGTGCAGGGCTTCTACGCACAAGGTGGCACCACATCCCGGCCCAAGGGTGGTGGCAGGAACTCAGGAGGCACTCAGGGACTCAGCAGGGCCCGCCCTGGGGCAAGGGGTCTGGCAGGCTCCGGGGCAAATGGACTACGGAAGCCGAGAGGGGCCCGTCCGCGCCAAAACCCAAAACGCGCTGCGGCCTCCAGGGACACAGGGGACACAAGTGGCTGTGTGGCTTGCAGTGCCCGACCAGAGGGAGGGAGGTTGTCTGGCTGCTGAGGCGCAGCCGGTGTCAGCCCTTCGGGGAACTGCCCGTGGATGCTTCGGGAATGGGGGCTGCCAACTCAGTACCCCCGTTCCCTGTGGCTGCAGCCAGCCAGGGGGCTCCAGGGTCGGGCGCGCCCGCGGGCCTGGGAGGCTTCTTGCCTGTGTGCAGGGCTTCTACGCACAAGGTGGCACCTCATCCCGGCCCAAGGGTGGTGGCAGGAACTCAGGAGGCGCTTGGGGACTCAGCAGGGCCCGCCTCTGGGGCCAGGGGTCTGGCAGGCTCCGGGGCAAATGGACTACGGAAGCCGAGAGGGGCCCATCCGCGCCAAAACCCAAAACGCGCTGCGGCCTCCAGGGACAAAGGGGACACAAGTGGCTGTGTGGCTTGCAGTGCCCGACCAGAGGGAGGGAGGTTGTCTGGCTGCTGAGGCGCAGCCGGTGTCAGCCCTTCGGGGAACTGCCCATGGATGCTTCGGGAATGGGGGCTGCCAACTCAGAACCCCCGTTCCCTGTGGCTGCAGCCAGCCAGGGGGCTCCAGGGTCGGGCGCGCCCGCGGGCCTGGGGGCTTCTTGCCTGTGTGCAGGGCTTCTACGCACAAGGTGGCACCTCATCCCGGCCCAAGGGTGGTGGCAGGAACCCAGGAGGCGCTCGCGGACTCAGCAGGGCCCGCCCCTGGGGCCAGGGGTCTGGCAGGCTCCGGGGCAAATGGACTACGGAAGCCGAGAGGGGCCCGTCCGCGCCAAAACCCAAAACGCGCTGCGGCCTCCAGGGACACAGGGGACACAAGTGGCTGTGTGGCTTGCAGTGCCCGACCAGAGGGAGGGAGGTTTTCTGGCTGCTGAGGCGCAGCCGGTGTCAGCCCTTCGGGGAACTGCCCGTGGATGCTTCGGGAATGGGGGCTGCCAACTCAGAACCCCCGTTCCCTGTGGCTGCAGCCAGCCAGGGGGCTCCAGGGTCGGGCGCGCCCGCGGGCCTAGGGGCTTCTTGCCTGTGTGCAGGGCTTCTACGCACAAGGTGGCACCACATCCCGGCCCAAGGGTGGTGGCAGGAACTCAGGAGGCACTCGGGGACTCAGCAGGGCCCGCCCCTGGGGCAAGGGGTCTGGCAGGCTCCGGGGCAAATGGACTACGGAAGCCGAGAGGGGCCCGTCCGCGCCAAAACCCAAAACGCGCTGCGGCCTCCAGGGACACAGGGGACACAAGTGGCTGTGTGGCTTGCAGTGCCCGACCAGAGGGAGGGAGGTTGTCTGGCTGCTGAGGCGCAGCCGGTGTCAGCCCTTCGGGGAACTGCCCGTGGATGCTTCGGGAATGGGGGCTGCCAACTCAGAACCCCCGTTCCCTGTGGCTGCAGCCAGCCAGGGGGCTCCAGGGTCGGGCGCGCCCGCGGGCCTAGGGGTTTCTTGCCTGTGTGCAGGGCTTCTACGCACAAGGTGGCACCACATCCCGGCCCAAGGGTGGTGGCAGGAACTCAGGAGGCACTCGGGGACTCAGCAGGGCCCGCCCCTGGGGCCAGGGGTCTGGCAGGCTCCGGGGCAAATGGACTACGGAAGCCGAGAGGGGCCCGTCCGCGCCAAAACCCAAAACGCGCTGCGGCCTCCAGGGACACAGGGGACACAAGTGGCTGTGTGGCTTGCAGTGCCCGACCAGAGGGAGGGAGGTTGTCTGGCTGCTGAGGCGCAGCCGGTGTCAGCCCTTCGGGGAACTGCCCGTGGATGCTTCGGGAATGGGGGCTGCCAACTCAGAACCCCCATTCCCTGTGGCTGCAGCCAGCCAGGGGGCTCCAGCGTCGGGCGCGCCCGCGGGCCTAGGGGTTTCTTGCCTGTGTGCAGGGCTTCTACGCACAAGGTGGCACCACATCCCGGCCCAAGGGTGGTGGCAGGAACTCAGGAGGCACTCGGGGACTCAGCAGGGCCCGCCCCTGGGGCCAGGGGTCTGGCAGGCTCCGGGGCAAATGGACTACGGAAGCCGAGAGGGGCCCGTCCGCGCCAAAACCCAAAACGCGCTGCGGCCTCCAGGGACACAGGGGACACAAGTGGCTGTGTGGCTTGCAGTGCCCGACCAGAGGGAGGGAGGTTGTCTGGCTGCTGAGGCGCAGCCGGTGTCAGCCCTTCGGGGAACTGCCCGTGGATGCTTCGGGAATGGGGGCTGCCAACTCAGAACCCCCGTTCCCTGTGGCTGCAGCCAGCCAGGGGGCTCCAGGGTCGGGCGCGCCCGCGGGCCTGGGGGGCTTCTTGCCTGTGTGCAGGGCTTCTACGCACAAGGTGGCACCTCATCCCGGCCCAAGGGTGGTGGCAGGAACCCAGGAGGCGCTCGCGGACTCAGCAGGGCCCGCCCCTGGGGCCAGGGGTCTGGCAGGCTCCAGGGCAAATGGACTACGGAAGCCGAGAGGGGCCCGTCTGCGCCAAAACCCAAAACGCGCTGCGGCCTCCAGGGACACAGGGGACACAAGTGGCTGTGTGGCTTGCAGTGCCCGACCAGAGGGAGGGAGGTTGTCTGGCTGCTGAGGCGCAGCCGGTGTCAGCCCTTAGGGGAACTGCCCGTGGATGCTTCGGGAATGGGGGCTGCCAACTCAGAACCCCCGTTCCCTGTGGCTGCAGCCAGCCAGGGGGCTCCATGGTCAGGCGCGCCCGCGGGCCTGGGGGGCTTCTTGCCTGTGTGCAGGGCTTCTACGCACAACGTGGCACTTCATCTCGGCCCAAGGGTGGTGGTAGGTACCCAGGAGGCGCTCGGGGACTCAGCAGGGCCCGCCCATGGGGCCAGGGGTCTGGCAGGCTCCGGGGGCAAATGGACTACGGAAGCCGAGAGCGGCCCGTCCGCGCCAAAACCCAAAACGCGCTGCGGCCTCCAGGGACACAGGGGACACAAGTGGCTGTGTGGCTTGCAGTGCCCGACCAGAGGGAGGGAGGTTGTCTGGCTGCTGAGGCGCAGCCGGTGTCAGCCCTTCGGGGAACTGCCCGTGGATGCTTCGGGAATGGGGGCTGCCAACTCAGAACCCCCGTTCCCTGTGGCTGCAGCCAGCCAGGGGGCTCCAGGGTCGGGCGCGCCCGCGGGCCTGGGGGGCTTCTTGCCTGTGTGCAGGGCTTCTACGCACAAGGTGGCACCTCATCCCGGCCCAAGGGTGGTGGCAGGAACTCATGAGGCGCTCGGGGACTCAGCAGGGCCCGCCTCTGGGGCCAGGGGTCTGGCAGGCTCCGGGGCAAATGGACTACGGAAGCCGAGAGGGGCCCGTCCGCGCCAAAACCCAAAATGCGCTGCGGCCTCCAGGGAGGACACAGGGGACACAAGTGGCTGTGTGGCTTGCAGTGCCCGACCAGAGGGAGGCAGGGAGGGAGGGAGGGAGGGAGGGAGTCTGGCTGCTGAGGCGCAGCCGCCACCAGCCCTTCGGGGAACTGGCAGCGGAGGCTTGGGCAGTGGGGGCTGCCCACTCAGACATCCCGTTCCCTGGGGCTGTAGCGGGGCTGCAGGTTCGGGCGCGCCCACGGGTCTTGTGGGCTTCTTGCCTGTGGGTGGGGCTTCCACGCACAAGGTGGCACCTCATCCCGGCCCAAGGGTGGTGGCAGGAACCCAGCAGGTGCTGGGGCACGCAAGAGGGTGAGCCCCCCCGGGCCTTTAGGCAACACTGGAAGGCCCCTGGGGCATATCGGTCCACCCTCGGGATGCCCTGCTGGGACAGCCCCCGTGCCCGAGCTCCGAGCTCTTCGCCCTTGGACCGTACCCCAGTGGGCTTCAGGAGTGGGTGTGTGCCAGCAGCAGCCCTCCCCACTCACCCACCGTGCGTCGGACCCGCCCGACAAGCCACTGCAAGTATTAGACTTGCAGTGCCCGACCAGAGGGAGGCAGGGAGGGAGGGATGGAGGGAGGGAGTCTGGCTGCTGAGGCGCAGCCGCCACCAGCCCTTCGGGGAACTGGCAGCGGAGGCTTGGGCAGTGGGGGCTGCCCACTCAGACATCCCGTTCCCTGGGGCTGTAGCGGGGCTGCAGGTTCGGGCGCGCCCGCGGGCCTTGTGGGCTTCTTGCCTGTGGGTGGGGCTTCCACGCACAAGGTGGCACCTCATCCCGGCCCAAGGGTGGTGGCAGGAACCCAGCAGGTGCTGGGGCACGCAAGAGGGTGAGCCCCCCCGGGCCTTTAGGCAACACTGGAAGGCCCCTGGGGCGTATCGGTCCACCCTCGGGAGGCCCTGCTGGGACAGCCCCCGTGCCCGAGCTCCGAGCTCTTCGCCCTTGGACCGTACCCCAGTGGGCTTCAGGAGTGGGTGTGTGCCAGCAGCAGCCCTCCCCACTCACCCACCGTGCGTCGGACCCGCCCGACAAGCCACTGCAAGTATTAGACTTGCAGTGCCCGACCAGAGGGAGGCAGGGAGGGAGGGAGGGAGGGAGGCTGGCTGCTGAGGCGCAGCTGGTGCCAACCCTTCGGTTAACTGCCAGAGGAGGCACCTGTAGCGCTGGCACCATGGGTTCTAGTCCATGTCTGTGGCCAGATTCTGTCCTGGTTGCTCCTCCTGTAGTCCAGCTTTCTGCTGTGTTCCATGAGTGTAGTGGAGGATGGCCCAAGTACTTGGGCCCTGCACCCATGGGAGACCAGAAGGATGCACCTGGCTCCTGGCTTAGGATCTTTGCAGCACCAGCCACAGCAGCTATTTGGGTGTGAACCAATGGAAGGAAGACCTTTCTCCCTGTCTCTCTCTTTCACTATGTCTGTGAGAAAAAAAAATAATTAAAATAAAAAGGATTACAACCACATATTGTACAGCTCATGCATGTGTTCATCTAACTCCAAGGATTCTCTCGAACATGTTTAGCAGCCACACACTGTGTACTAGGAAGAAAATGTCTTTGCTTTGGCAGAAATCTTATTCTCCACAGTCACATTTGGCCATCTTTACAAACCTGCCTGGGAGGCCAGCACCACAGCTCATTTGGTTAATCTTCCACCTGCGGCGCTGGCACCCCAGGTTCTAGTCCTGGTTGGGGTGCTGGATTCTGTCCTGGTTGCTCCTCTTCCAGTCCAGCTTTCTGCTGTGGCATGGGAAGGCAGTGGAAGATGGCCCAAGTCCTTGAGCCCCTGCACCCATGTAGGAGAACTGAAAGAAGCTCCTAGCTGCTGGCTTCAGATTGGTTCAGTTCTGGCTGTCGCAGCCAATAGGGGAGGAAACCATCAGAGGAAGACCTCTCTCTCTGTCTCTCTGTCTCTCTCTCTGCCTCTCTATGTAACTCTGATTTTCAAATAAGTCAATAAATCTTTAAACAAATAAAATAAAATAAATAAAACTGGAACTAATATTGTTGGATGCATTTAGAAGTCTCAGGCCAAGATGAGACTTTTCTGTAAAGGAAGATCCATTCATAGGATTCTATTTCAATTGTATTGTCATAAACTCATCAGAGATTGGTGTATCTTCTTGTATTCTCACCAAAATACAGTGTAGAAACTAAGGAGACCAAGCTGGGGAGAGAGGAGATATTGCATTGCAGTCTTTCCCAGTATTCCTAGATGACTCTAATCATGAATCTCCACATATTTTGGAATAGCTTGCCACCAATCCTACTCACAAGCACCTGAAGAGTGACCAAAGACCAAGAGGGGGAGCCCTTTTCTTATACAAGGTCAGGTAGAAGAGGGCTTGAGTACTGTATCTCACAAGCACAGATGTCACTCTAAGGTAAGTGACATGTACATGTGTCTACACACACACACCAGATCTCTAGGATTTTTTCATCTAAAAATTCCATTTCTACTGAATAGCATACCCCCCCACCATCCATAACTACCCTTCTACTTTATGCTTCTCATATTCTATTTTTTAAAAAAGATTTATTTTATTTAATTGAAAGAGTTACAGAGAGAGGTGGAGCCAGAGAGCGATCTTCCATCCACTGGTTCACTCCCCAAATGACCACAACAGCTAGAGCTGAGCCAATCTGAAGCCAGGAGCCAGGAGCTCTGGAAGCTTCTTCCAGATCTCCCACACAGGTGCAGGGGACCAAGGACTTGGGCCATCTTCTACTGCTTCCCCAGGCCATAACAGAGAGCTGGGTCAGAAGTGGAATAGCCAGGAATTGAATAGGCACCCATATGGATTGCCGACACTGCAGGTGGGGCTTTAAACTACTGCACTACAGCACTGGCCTCTCTGACTACTTTAAATACTTCATATGTTGGAAACCTTGTCCTTGGGGGACTGATAGTTGTGGCTAATTTCACTTAGGAAAATAACCTCACTGTTCATCCATGGCATAGAATTTTCTTTTCTTCTGTGCCTGCATAACTTTCCACTGTTGAGTGCAGGCCACACTAGAAGTCTTGGCTACAGTGAATTATGCTGTGGCAAATAGTGCTAATACCTTATTTATATTGAACTTTAAATAACTTTAGATATATAATCAGAACTGAGATTATCAGATCATATAAAAATTTTATTTTCAATGTAATGAAGAACAAACTGTTTTCTGTGGTGGTTGCATCATTTTACATTACCACCGACACTGGACATGTAGCTGAAAATCTTTCTATCTTCATCAAATTATGCACCTGGGTTTTTTGTTTGTTTGTTTTTAAAGAACAGGAGCAGGAGGTCTTATTGGCCATTACTGGCCATGGTTATGAAGATCCCTCTGCATTTGCACTCAAGGTGAATCAGCATTGGGCTTCATTGTCAGTGTGGTGAAATTGCCCATCACCCAGGGAGAAGTGTATGACTCCGTTAAATACATTTTCAACTTCCTGCAGTGGTTCTAAAGCCAGGTCTGGAGGTATCCTAACCCCATCTGGCTATTAATACTCTTTCTGTTCCAGGTAACTTTCTGTTAGCAAGGTGGAGCAGAGATTTCTGTGTGAACATTTCTCTAGCTTAGGATTCACATAAAACATGAGTGCCAGCACAACATTCCTCTTCCCATTCTGCCGTCATGACCTAGATTGCAGGCCTAACAGGCTGACCCAGATTTTAATTCTTCCAATAAATTGTTCCTAGATGGGACAGGACACCCTACATGAGGCTCCCAAAAAATACCCACAAAAGGGGAAGTAGTGTTGCAATGCCCAAATGGGATCAGAGTGGTGACCTTGCCTAGAGTTTCCTTCTTCGGGACAACCCATGTCACCATGGGATGCTTCCTGCCCAAATGCCCGAGGTGTCAATAGCAAGAGCTGAGTCAATATCTCAGTTATAAAGTATTCACATCCAGGAAATCTTGAGTCTGGGCCCCTGGAAAGTCAGGACAAAGCAGCAGAACAGATGGCTTTCTCTAGTGGGGCTTCAGCGAAGAAAGCTTAGACACCCTGAGTTCCAGGTCCTATTGTAGACTTTCCTCAAGAAATTGATTTCATTTCTTGGGATCCTCTTTCATGGGATTCCTCAGCAGAAAAGACCTCTCCAAAGTCTCATCCTCCATCTGCCTCATGCCATGTCCATAGTCACACACATATATGCCACATTGCCCAATCTGAAAACCCCAGGGAGTTTCCAGGTATAATCCGAACCCAGCTTTGCAGAGACAAACTGAGATCCAGGAGGGTCCCTCTACCCTCTCAGTTATGTGACCCTGAAATATCACCATACCTCCTAAAGACTCCATAGTCTGGGCAATGGCAAGTAGAATGGCAATTGCTGGGATCTGGAGGTGGTGAAATGATAAAAAAAACTTTCATTCAATGGGTAGAGAGTTTCAGTCTCATAAGGAAAAACAGTTCTGAATATTGGTCCCACAGCAATGTGCATATGCTCAATACTACTCAACCATACACTCAGAAATACTTAAGATGATAAAATTCATCAGCTATATTTTTTTTTGGTCAGGACCACACTAACAGTACATTTTAAAAGTGGTCAAATGGGGGCTAGAGCTGTGGCACAACAGGTTAAAGCCCTGGCCTGCAATGTCAGCATCCCACAAGGGTGCCGGTTCAAGTCCTGGGTGCTCCACTTCGCATCCAACTCTCTGCTAATGTGCCTGGGAAAGCAGAGGAAGATGGCCCAAATACTTGGGCCCCTTCACCCACATGGGGGACCTGGAAGAAACCCCTGGCTCCTGGATTCAGATTGGCCTAGCTCAGCCCACTCTGGGCATTTGGGGAGTGAACCAGCAGATGAAGATCTCTTTCTGTCTACCTCTCTTTCTCTAACTCTGCCTTTCAAATAAACAACACAGCTCTTTTAAAAAAAAAGTTGATTTGAAAAGTGGCCAAATACACATCTCATAAAAGTTAATGTTATGCTTTCTCAGAAGTGCAGTTAATACTTATTAATTTTGTATAATCGCTTATATTTGCCCATTTTCAAAATAGTAACATCCCTGATTCCATTTTGCTGAGTTGCTATGTCATTTTTTTTTTGAAATAAGAATCAGATGCAATCCTCTCTCACTAAAGACACTGATGACAGAGTGCAGAAGCCATGTTCTGTGTGGGTGTGGCCTGGGTTCCCTCCCTCCTGGCTGTGTTTGAGGGAAACATAATGTGGTCACCACTGGGCATCTTACACTTAGGTGGAAGCAGGTGTGCCTTGAGCTGAACACAGAGATGTCCATAGCCAGGGCTAAATCCTGGGCCCTATACATTCCCTCCTAAAATGTGCACCCCTGAGCCCCAACTCCTCATGCACCAACAATGCCACAGCAGGAAGAACAAGCATGACCCTTGCCCCTGCAGCAGGAGCTAGTTCTATCCTCACTTACCACTTGCACTGACAGGTGGGATGGATCCCTCCCTGAAGAAGTCCTGGAATGATGCTCTCAGTAGAAGACATGGATTTGTGCCAGGGAAATGCATCAAAGCTGGAGGATCATACAAGTCCAACCCCATTTCTGCATAACAAAATATTTCTTCTGTTGTGTTCCTTGGAGTAAAAGTTTTCTATTTGATTTTTTTCTTTTTATTCACCATTTTCTACATCTTGAAAATCGATTGATTCTTCTTCATTGTTCTATGTGTTTTTTGAATTCCTCATTTTGTTTCCATATTATTCTTGATATTCTTGCGTGTTCCTCTGTGTACTTTTCTAGGTTGAACAACATGCATACCCAACCTCAGATCATCAGAATATATAAGCAAATGTTGACAGCTCTGAAGAGATAAACAGCAAGGGAACAAGCAGAACATATCAATACTCCACTTTCAACACAGAATAGAATACCTAGGTGGGAAATCAGTAAAGAATGGTAGATTTGAACAATATTATAAATCAACTTTTCCTAACAGTTACACAGAGAGCATTCTACCTGGCAGAGGCAGAACATGTGTTCTTCTCAACAGCTGTCTAAAGTCTCCAGGTGGGATCATCTGTTAATTCAGAAAATATGCATCAACAACATTTAGAAAATTGGAGTCATATCATTGTCTTTCATAACTCTAATAGAATAAAAACAGAAATCAATTCCAGAAAAATGGGAAAAGTCACACATATGTGGATGTCAATCCACACAGTGTCAAACAGCCATTGGCTTGAAGAGGAAATCAAAAAGGAAATCAGAGAATATTTCAGTGGGTACATTTTGAGTTTTGACCTGGGATCCATAGCCACAATCACAATCCTCAAGTCCAGGCTTGGTACAAAGAGAAACCAGGTGGACATGGAAGGTCACCAGCAGAAAAGCTCTCTGAACACTGAGAACCATGGGGATCTTTAAACAGAGCAGGCAGAAGTCTTCTTACTGCCCACAACAAATTAAGGAGACCAGGATGCTGATGCTTATGACTGAGTTCAAAGGCAGATTGCAAATTCATATATATTTTCTATACAATATAAACATTTCATAGTCGGCTGAGCTTTATTTTATAAATGGAATGATTGCACATAAGCTCCTTCATTAACATTTAGTAAATAGTTCAGTTTGTTCATTCAACAAATGATCTTCACATGTCAGTCACTAGACACTATTCTAAGTATTTGGGATGGAGCAGCAAAAAGACACACAATCAGGAAGGCTGCTTTTTAATAGGTCACACACTAGATTTGAGAAAATGAATGAAAATTCACACTGATGCTATAATAAGTACTATAAAAACATAAGTATGTACAAAGAATGGGGATATAAAGAAACTGCTTTGAGGGTCGGCACCGCAGCTCAATAGGCTAATCCTCCACCTTGCAGTGCCGGCACACTGGGTTCTAGTCCTGTTCAGGGCACCGGATACTGTCCTGGTTGCCCCTCTTCCAGGCCAGCTCTCTGCTGTGGCCAGGGAGTACAGTGGAGGATGGCCCAAGTGCTTGGGCCCTGCACCCCATGGGAGACCAGCATAAGCACCTGGCTCCTGCCTTTGAGTAGGCGTGGTGCACCAGCCACAGCAGCCATTGGAGGGTGAACCAATGGCAAAGGAAGACCTTTCTCTCTGTCTCTTTCTCTCACTGTCCACTCTGCCTGTCAAAAAAGAAAAAAAAAGAAACTGCTTTGAGTACTCTGAACAAATCAATCCACTTCTTCCTAAAGTGTAATATCCCCCAGATGCTTGATCCTGAAGGGAGATATTTTAGAGATTCATTTATTTTGCTGAAAGGCAGAGTGAGAAGGGAGATACACATACACAGGGGAGGGATAAAGAGAGAGATTTCCATTCACTGGTTCCCTCTCCTAAATGGCTTCAACAGTTGAACCTGGGCCAGACTGAAGCCAGAAGTCAAGAACCCCATCTGAGTATTTCATGTGGGTGGCAAGGAGTCAAGTAATCAGGCCATTATCTGCGAATTCCTAGGCACAGGTTAGGAGATTGGATCAGAAAGAACACAGCTAGAATTCAAGTTGGCACTCTGATAGGGGATGCAGGCATCATAAGTGATAGTTTAATGTGCTGTACCACAATGCCAGTCCCAGCAAGTGAGTTTTATGTTCATGTTCTCGATGATTATTTCCTATTGTAGATTTGCACTGGAACCTGTGAGCTAAACTGCAGTGGAAGGTGAAGAAAAGTCTATTTTCCGGAGAACAAATGTAGGTTTCAGTCAGATTTGTTCTTGGAGGATATTTAACACATCTCAGGTTGTTTCTTTGCTTGTCTTTTCTTCCAAATGTTCCAGTGTCTCAGGCTCTTTCACATATTAGTCTCCTTCTTGTGCTCCCCTCTCTGGATGGTCTGTTCCCAGGGCTCTTGTTTTCTCACCTATTAACATCCTCCCACTGTCTCTAACTCTCCTCATGGTGTAAATGAGGGCATAGGCTTTTGACTTGATGCAGGAAAAGTGCCACACATGCTACTTTAGCAGCCTCCATGTGATATCACTTATCACGTCCAGCTTTTGCATGACATGGGTAAGCTCCAGTGCAACAAAACAGCCCAACATGGACTGACCCAACAAAAAGCCCACAGACAAGTCACACACCATTCAGCGGAGATGCGCATATTTATAGATCAAGACACTAAGCATATTGCAAACCCTCAGCAATGATGTCAATGCTGCATCCCAGAATCCTTTCAACAGAAGGATAAGACTCAGGGAGATGCTCTAATTCAAGCTGTTGTAAGCAAGTATCTTTCTTAGACAAATACTGAAATTACAGGAATGTCTACTATGCAGGTCTTCATGCTTCACCAACATCCACCAACTTTTCAAAGTTTGGTTCACACTCTAAACTGTCATAGTAAATGTTACTATTGTCTGACATTTGGTGACAGTGTGCATACTCAATGTGAGATTTCTAGTACATGTAGATCTGTATGACAGATTAGCATGGTGTCTTTGGAGCAACCGTCTAACTGCTTGCTTCCAAGAAAATATGCTTTCTACGTGACATCCACAGTGACCAACAGAAATCTGTGAAAACCATGTTCAGCACTGTGGTGCAAATGTTCAGCCACAACCTGCAATACCAGCATCTTGTATGAGCATTCATTTGAGTCCTTATTTCTCTTCTTCCAATCCAACTCCCTGTTAATACATGTGGGAAAGCACTGGAGTCATCACCTAAGTACTTTGGCCCCTACACTCACATGGGAGACCTGAATGGAGTTGCAGGCTCCTGGATTTGTCCTAGCTCAGCCTCAGATACTGTGGCCATTTGAATAGTAGATTAGTAGATTGAAGATCTCTCTCTCTCTCTCTCTCTCAACTATATCTCTCTGTCTCTCTCCTTCTGTATCACTCACCCTTTTTTAATTTTTAAAATATTTATTTGTTTCTTTTGAAAGTCAGAGTTCCACAGAGAGAGGGAGAGATACAGAGGGAGAAATCTTCCATCTGCTTGTTCCCTCCCTCCAGATGGCTACAATGGCTGGTGCTGGTTCAGGCTAAAGCCATGAGTTTGGAGATTCTTCTAGTCTCCATGTGAGTGGTTGGGGCTCAAACACTTGTGCCATCCTCTGTTGCTTTTTCCAGACAATTAGCAGGGAGCTGGATTGGAATGGAGCAGCCAGAACATAAACATATGGCATGCCAGCATCACAGGCAGTGACTTTCCCCATTACTCCACAATGCCAGCCATTCTGCCTTTCAAATAAATACATAAATAAATATTTTTTAAATGAAATCTGTATCTTCCTGATTGTGTCTGTGAAATCATCTAGCTAACAAATGCAATGGTGTGATAACAATGCTACAATGAAGGGGAACCAAGACATTGGGAGCTGGGCCTGTGCCCAGCATGTAGAATATTTGGCAGGTTTTTTTTAATGTCCTTTTTAAAAATTTACTTATTTGAAACACAGAGTTACAGAGAGAGAGAGAGAGAGAGAGAGAGAGAGAGAGAGAGATGAGACAGAGAGAGACCTTCCTTGCACTGGTTCACTCCACAAATCCCTGCAAAATCCAGGATTGGGCCAAACTGAAGCCTGAACAAGGAGCTTCATCCAGATCTCCCACACGCCACACTAGCATGGAGCTGAATCAGAATGGAGCATCCAAGACTCAAATTGGCACCCACATGGGAATGCTGGCATCACAGGAAGTGGCTTAACCCACTATGCCACAACAGCATTCTCCCACCCCCCAGAAGTTTCGAGAGTTCTCCTTGGATAGCAAGTATTTGTCCAGGGGTGTTATATGTGTCAGACACTACAGTACCTTAACATGTTGACAGTGTTCCTCATATTCTGAAACCGAGATACCACTCCTCCAAACCTGTTTCCTCTGAGATTCAGTTTTGAACAGGACACTGTTGCCACAAGAGCCCATCCATCCTCCAGGTCACAAGGGATGCTGAAATGACAGCTGCTGTCAGCTAGCAAGGGGTCATAGAAGACTTCAGCACTGGCTGGGGGTGCAAAAGAACATTTAAATGTTGTAGAGACCTGGAGTCTGGGGCCTGACTCTGGAGGAGAGAAGCAGCCCCTGGGCTACTGGGAGGAAACATCACAAGATTTCCCTGCTGGGACCCCAAGTTACAGAAAGATGCTGCTGCTCCCTTTTCTGAACCTCCAAAGGACAGGTTTTGTCAGCTGAAGTCTCCTCAGCCTCCCTGTGCTCCCTTAACCCACATGAGTAGGTACAAGACCCCACAGACAGGCGCCAATACTTCACTGGATGGCAGTTTTACTGCATCATCACTGTTGCTCCCTAGAGAGTTCAATTGCCACATTTTGTTGATTTTTATTTGTGGAACACTTAAAGCAAGTTTATTCTTTTTTTTTTTTTTTTTTAATTTTTTTATTTTTTTTTTTTTTTGACAGGCAGAGTGGATAGTGAGAGAGAGACAGAGAGAAAGGTCTTCCTTTTGCCGTTGGTTCACCCTCCAATGGCCGCCGCGGTAGCGCGCTGCGGCCGGCGCACCGTGCTGATCCGATGGCAGGAGCCAGGTGCTTATCCTGGTCTCCCATGGGGTGCAGGGCCCAAGGACTTGGGCCATCCTCCACTGCACTCCCTGGCCACAGCAGAGAGCTGGCCTGGAAGAGGGGCAACCGGGACAGGATCGGTGCCCCGACCGGGACTAGAACCCGGTGTGCCGGCGCCGCAAGGCGGAGGATTAGCCTAGTGAGCCGCGGCGCCGGCGCAAGTTTATTCTTTAGTGTAATGTATAAGCCCACTGAGAGTGGTTCTGAGTTGAGGTGCTGAGGAGTCCTTGGTGTTTAGCCCCTACCCAAACGGTAAGGATGAACCCTGGGATGCATGCCATTTATGTGTGTGTTTACCTATTGAAATAGTCTTAAGATATCAAGCATTACAGTTATTAAAAATATCTCTTGGGGCCACTGCCTGCAAGGATGACATCTTACATGGGCACGGCTTCGTGTACTAACTGCTGTATTTCTTTATTTTTTAAGATGTATTTATTTATTTGAAAGGCAGAGCTACAGAGAGACAGAGTCAGAGAGAGAGAGAAAGAGGTCTTCCATCCATTAGTTCACTCCCCAGACGGCCGCAATGGTTGGGTCTGAGCTAATTCAGGAGCCAGGAGCTTTCTCTGGGTCTCCCACATGGGTGCAGGGGCCCAAGGACTTGGATCACTTTCTACTGCTTTCCCAGACTTCAGCAGAGAGCTGGATCAGTAATGGAGCAGCTGGAACTCAAACTGGAATCCATTTGGGAAGCTGGCACTGCAGGCAGTGGTTTTACCTGCTACACCACAGCGCCAGCCCCTTCTGCACTTCTGATCTAGTTCCCTGCTAATAGGCCTGAGAATGCAGTGAAAGATGACCTAAGGCTTTGGCCCTCTGCACCCTTGTGGAGACCCAGATGGAGGTCAAGACTCCTGCTTCAACCTGTCCCAGACTTAGCCATCACTGATAGATTCATCCTCTCTCTCTTTCTGTGTGTGTGTGTGTGTTCATAACTGCCTTTCAAGTATATACAAATCTGGTCAATCAAGCTATTTCCTAAAAAAGAAAAACACTCAAAATCAATGGCTGCCCTTGTGGCACAGTGATGCCAGTTGTGATGCCAGTTGCGATGTTGGAGTCCCATATCAGAGTGGTTTGAATCCTGAATGATTGACATTTTGCCCAGTTCCCTGCTGTTGTACCTAGGAAAGCAGAAAATGACCCAAATACTTGAGTCTCTGACACTCATGTGTGAGACCTAGTTGGTGTTCCTGACTTTTGGCTTCAGCTTAGCCTAGCTTGGTTGTTGTGATCATTTGGGACATGAACCAATGGATCAAATTCTCTGTCAGTATGCCTTCCAAATAAATCATAAAAATTCAAGGAGAAAAATCACGTGATTATTTAAATTAAATGCTAGGAAGCATTTGATTAAATTCAGCATCTGGCCTTTAAAAAAAAAAAAAAACCCTGTAAGCAGAGAAGTAAAATATCAGAATTTTTTTATTATAATTAAAATTGTCTATGATGAACCTATAGCAACCAGTATAAATAACATGACGTTGAAAGCTCTTGGGGCCAGCACCAGCATCCCATATGGGTGTCAGTTGAAATCCCAGCTGCTCCACTTCTGATTCAGCTCTCTGCTGTTGCCTGGGAATGCAGTGGAAGATGGCCCAAGCCCTTGAGCTTCTGTCCTCATGTAGGAGACACAGAAGTTCCTGGCTCCTGGCTTTGGATCAACATAGCTCTGGCCATTGAGTCCAACCAGGGAGTGAACCAGCAGATGGAAGACCTCTCTCTCTCTCTCTCTCGCTTTCTCTCTCCCTCTGCCTCTACTTCTCTGTGTGTGTGTGTAACTCTGACTTTGGAATAAATAAAATAAAATCTTAAAAAAAAAAAAACACCTCTTTTCCTGGGAGTTTACCCAAAGCTGACTCCTTAAATTCTCGTTCTCCAACATTGTACTGGAAGTGTAGTTAGGAAAGTGAAACAAAAAATGGAAGCATTAAGTAAAAGGATTAATTAATTTATGTTTAAGGTTTATTTATTTGAGAGGTAGAGTTACAGACTGAGAGAGGAAGAGACAGAGAGAAAACTCTTCCTTCCATTGGTTTACTCCCCAAATGGTTGCAATGGCTGGAGATGGGCTTATCTGAAACCAGGAGCATGAGCTTCTTCCTGGTCTCCCACATGGGTACAGGGGCCCAAGCACTTGGGCCATCTTCTACTGTTTTCCCAGGCCATAGCAGAGAGCTGGACTGGAAGAGGAGCAGCTGGGACATGGAATTCTGGCACCACAGGTGGAGGATTAACCCACTGCACCATGGTGCCAGCCCCAGATTCAATTTTTAAGCAACAAAATTTTCAATATATGTGGATCACTCTACAATCTACAGAGGCAATGCAAAACAAAATTTAAGCTAAGAGAATTAAGTGATATGAGTGAGTACAAGATCAATATAGGTCAACTGGCTTCCCATGGAGCAGCAGGAAAAAATAGAAAGCCATTTTAAAGGATACAATACAGACTAGAAAACCTCTATAGAATACCTTTAGATATTTTCTTTCTTTCTTTCTTTTTTTTTTGACAGGCAGACTTAGTGAGAGAGAGAGAGAGAGAAAGGCCTTCCTTCCATTGGTTCACCCCCCAAATGGCCACCATAGCCAGTGTGCTGTGCTGATCTGAAGCTAGGAGCCAGGTGCCTCCTCCTGGTCTCCCATGTGGGTGTAGGGCCCAAGCACTTGGGCCATCCTCCACTGCCTTCCTGGGCCACAGCAGAGAGCTGGACAGGAAGAGGAGCAACCAGGACAGAACCAGTGCCCCAACTGGGACTAGAACCCGGAGTACCAGTGCTGCAGGCCTAGTGAGCTGTGGAGCCAGCAAATATTTTTTAATCATAAAAAAAAATTGAAAACCTAAAAGGAAATTAAGCCAACAACATGAAGAGGATGAAAAGCTCAACATTCAGTAAATTGTGAGTGACTTGCATCCCTTGTGAAGGAGGTTATTGGAAGCTCCAGGTCCTAAGCTCCCAGCAGGATCACAGACAGTGGAGGGAGGGTCTCCAATCTTGTGTGGTTGGGTCAGCAGGAAGGTGACAGCAGCCCTGGCTCTTAGGATAGCTAGGCCCCCCGTGAGCACCACCAGACCTGAGCCCAAGACTCAACCCTCACTTCCCCCACCAGCCACAGCCTGGATGAACTGCACCCCTCCCCCCAACCCCTCGGGGCAATCTGGTAGGTGTGACTTTGATTGGCTGCATCATCTGATGTGCTGCCTGCTCACTGGCTCAGCAAGCTGTCCAATCAGACTCATGGGAGTGAGGTCTCTTTCTGTATGCTGCTAAACAGCTTCTCCAGTCTGATGCTCATGGAGGTGCCACGATGCTCAGCCCTTCCCTCTCTGTGCACTTCTCCCAGTACAAGAGCCCTCAGAAGGATGCCTGGGCAGCTCAGAATCTGGAATGAGGTGAGTGTGTGGGGGCCAGGTGCTTCTGGCTTGCAAGACGGCAGCTGGCATGGGACCCTGGATATCTTGTTTCATTCCTGAATGTGGTGACTTTGGCTCAGCCCTAGAGCTCTGTATTTTTCCAAATTGTGTGGTTAGGGTTCGTGGGTCCTCAGGGAGAATCCAGACTTCATACACGGCATTGGGGGAGAAGCTGTGAGTTCGGGATCCCTGTCCCTTCTTTCTCCTCCTGGATCACAGAATTCCCCTCAGCTAGAAAGCAGGTCACCAAGTCCACAAGCCAGTCCTCTTAGCACAGCTCTTCCTAGGGGTGTGAGGCTGTCTCCCTGCATCAGCTCTCAGCCTGTGGCTGCTGGTTATGAGCGGACTTAGGTAATATAAGAATGTTACAGAAGATTTGTAGCAGATAATTTTGTGTGAGATTACTTTGGCTGAGATTAGAAGGAAATTACTTCTAAATGAGTTTCTCAAAATTGAGCATTGGTAATTGTTAGGAAAAGAGTTGCAGATTTTTGCTTCCCCACACAGGACACCAAAATGTTAGGGAAAGAGGTGCAGAATAGAGAGGGGGCAGTGTACAAATTTACAGCCAGACTGAACTTATTCAGAGAAAATAAGTCTGTAGAGGTGGGTGATCAACTGCCCACATGCACACTAGTGGAGCACGGGACAGAAGGCCCCAACCCCAGGGGCTGGGCCTTTTTATATTTTGGGTAGGGGCCAGCAGGCAGAGGGGAATTCCTGGAACTGGTGTTCCTGAAGGTGTTGAGAGCAGCTGGTCTTTCAGGTGGCTGTAAGGAGTGGAGTATGAAGGCAATAGGGTATGAAATCCAGTTGAGTTTCAAGGACAAGGAATACATTCCAGTGTTTACCTATTGTGGGCAATGAGGGAGAATACCTGAGGCTTCTGTCATTGTTCCATCAATCCTGACTCTGAGTACAGATAAGGAGAGGGGTGCCAATTTCTGTCTGGCTACTTCCTGCTGAGAGGGGGCTTAGCCATGGAGCCAGGACTTGAGCAGTGACCTATACTTGGGATCAGATTGATTGGAGAAGAGCAGTCTTGCATTGCTCCTGTGAGTTGGCTTGAGATAGAGCAGTTATTTGTTCCTGCAAGAACCTTTGGAATGGATTAATTATGCATGGCAGAAATAGGAGCACGATGATTATGAGGGCAAAAGGAGACACTAGAGCCATGGCCCATGGTGGAAACAACGGCCAAAATGAGGCAGAGTTACCTTGTAAATGCATCGTGTTAGTATGTCGACCTGAGCGAGGTGGGTCCTGTGGGGGTGGACTCTTATGAGGGAGAGGTAACTAGTTTTAATGAAGTAAAATGCACCCAGGGAGGGTGCCCTTTGAGTTTGGCTGCGGTGGGGGTAGTCAATATCACCTGGTAGGGCCCACTCCACTTTGTTTTTAGAGCAGCCTCATTTTGTTTTAGGTAAACCCAGTCACCAGGTGGAAAGATAGGAATATAGTCGGGAGGCAGAGAGTGTGGTTTGGGTAGGTGTGTGTCTGCATACATCCCTAAGTCAGAGCACATTTCAGTAAGAAGAGAGAAAGCCAGAGGAGGAGGAATAGCTTCAGTGCTCTGTAGAGGAGGGAAGCTGGGTGGAAGTGTTAGGTAAGAAGTCAGTTATGAGCTTATGTGTGTGTAACAGGCCTAAAGAGAAGACATCTATGTCCAGCATGAGATGCATCTGCATCTCAAAGTCATCATGACAATGTTTCAGGGGCAGCCCAGAGTTCGCATCCTGCCCTGCCCCCTTCTACCTGATAACCTGCCAGGTGGCGGTTCCCACCCCTTCTGCCTGACAAGCTTCCACAATCTCCCAGGTGCAGCCCAGTATCTGCATCTCAAACACCCTGCTGGCTTCCTCCTGTCTGCTAACATTTGCATCCATAAAGTCCTTTGTTTCAGACCTTCAAGAGAAGTTTTTCTATTTACATCCAAAAAGCCCTTTGTTCCAAGAGGAGCAGAGGTGGGGAAGCAAGACCCATCTCCTTAAAAACCCCCAGCTCTCTGCATCTTTGCTGAGCCGCCCGCCTGGCCTGGTCATGTGTAATCTCTCCACTCAACATGGAACCTCCCTCCTTCCTCCTCCCCTGACTCTCAGGCTCTGTCAGGAGAGGTGCCCATCCGTCCCGACAGATGTCCCTTCCTAATAAACCTTGCTATTTTACCTCCCACTACTCTCTGTCTCACACCTGAATTCTTTCTTGCCTGAAGACAAGAACCCTGCAATTTCTCCGGTAACAGAAGGACAGGCCTTCCATAGGGAATTTCAAATGGGCTAAGCATTAAGGACTTCTTGGGAAGAGATCTGATTCTTAACAGAGCCAAAGGGAGGAGTTTTACCCAGTCCAAGTAAACCTGGGTGGAGAGTTTAGTTAGAGCCTGTTCTAAAATTCCATTCATCCATTCTACTTTGCCTGAGGAGGGGGGACGATAGGGAATGTGAAAATGCCATGAGCTATGAAGGGAGGCAGATACTATTTGAGTAATTTTAGAGGTAAACTCTGGTCCACTGTCTGACTGATGGAAGCAGGCAATCCAAATCTTGGGATAATATAAACCATAACTCCTTAGTAGCACAAAGCAGGTACAAGCAGTCTGTTGTACAAGCCCTTGTTACATCTGCATTAATCAAGTGAAACCGGGCAGGGGAGAGAACAGGGGAGGGTCACACTAAGGTTACTTTCTTGGTTCTTTATTCAGAGAAAGCAGTTCAGAGAAAGCATAACAAAAGGAGCCAAAGGAAAACAAGTGAAGCAGTTTCTAGTATTAAAGGGACAGATTTTAGATTTCTTTTCTTCCTTCAGGGTCGCTGTGTTAGCTGTCAGATCAGCCTTGTTATTAGCTTCAGATAGGGATTGTTTACCTTTCTGGTGTCCTTTGCAGTGAATAATAGCAGCTTTTGTTGGCAACTGGGCAGCATCAAGAAGAGCTTTAATCAGCTTGCCATTTATTATAGGGGTCCCTTGGGCTTGCCACATCTGGGCATTGGAGTGCATGATATGATAGGCATACCGGGAATCTGTATATATATTGACTGTCTTTCCTTTGGCAAAGGTGAAGGCTTGAACCAAGGCTAATAACTCGGCCTGTTGGGAGGTAGTGCCTTGAGGTAGGGGCCTGGCCTCTATGGCCCTATGCAGGGAAGAGGAGGAGGTGACATCAGGATGCCCCCTCAATTATTGCATATCCAGTGGGAAAAGAGGGAGCTTTAGAAGCACTACCACCAATGACCCAATCCAGGGCTCTGGGAATAGGAGTGTCTGAGATGATGAAATGTAGTTAGGAAAAGTCAAGGAAGTCAGGACAGGAATGGGGTTCGAGGGGATGAGAGAAGTGGTGGGGAGGAGAGTAGGGTTTATAAAGGTTTATAAAGGTTTATAAAGGCAAAAACTGCAAAATCGGGAGGGGAATACATGGTTGCTAGGATCGGGGGGGAATACACGGTTACTGGGGTCAAGCTGACTTAAACCTATGCAAAACTAGTATCAATTATAATCTTGACAATACCAGTTACAATCTTAACAATTTTAATTATAATCTTGACATTAATCCAGGTATTGGTTTAATCATATGTAGGACATAGACAAATTACATTTTTATTATTAACCCAGGTGTAGCCTACTCACTTCAAGCTTGAGCGATCATGGTAGGGGGTTTCTGTGCTCTGCCAAGTGTGATGTAGTGGACTGCTATTGTTCAACTGTTTTAGATCATAGTTTCAGACCAGAGTCTCACGGTGTGGGGGGGCACCTTCCCAGAATGGAGTCTCAGGTTCTCCAAAATGGAGTCCCTACTGTCAAGGTGCTACTTCATAACCTCACTCTCCCCAGTCTGAGCGACTGGGCGCTCTTTCTCTCCCTTCCATCCTGATGGATGCCCTGTCCCCAACAAAGCCTTAGCACTCTGCCCTCTGTCTCACACCTGAATTCTTTCTTGCCTGAAGATAAGAACCCACAGTTTCCATGGCCTTCCCTCCAGTAACATACATATTTGTAATAATCTTGCTGTTTCATTTTGAAATCTATTTTTAATGCAGTTTCTCCTTTTAGTAGTTTCTACTTAATTGGTGATTTTCTTTTCAAATTTCTAGGCATCTCCTGTAAGGTATTTCTTCCTCCTTAGTTCTGACTCCTGTGACCTGACATTCAAACTGTTTATCTTAGAAGCCTTAGGTTATAGGATACTTGATTCTTCTGTCTTTTCTTAATGTGTTTAAGTTTTTTCATGTAATCAGACAATTCCTTCAGCTTTTGTTTCTAAGGGTATTCTTCTATTCAAGGTTTTCATGGGGCCGGTGCCATGGCTCACTTGGCTAATCCTCCATCTGCGGGCATCTCATATGGGTGTTGGGTTCTAGTCCAGGTAGCTCCTCTTCCAGTCCAGCTCTCTGCTGTGGCCCAGGAAGGCAATGGAGGATGGTCCAGGTGCTTGGGCCCCTGCACCCACATGGGAGACCAGGAGGAAGCACCAGGCTCCTAGCTTTGGATCGGTGTAGCTTCTGCCATAGCGGCCATTTCGGGGGGTGAACCAACAGAAGGAAGACCTTTCTCTCTGTCTTTCTCACTAACTCTATCTGTCAAATAAATTTAAAAAAAAGATTTTCATGCTCTTAATACTATTTTTAGACAGGAAGATAGAAATTAGCCTATGTGTGTGAAAGCAGCCATGGGAAACAAAACATGTGCTCTGCAGAAGGAATGCAGCAGCCTTAGAGGCAGGCCTGGGAAAGCAGCCCAGCACTTTACACTACAAAACCCTGCCCCTCCAATAAAGGCACACCAGCAGAAACCTGTTTGCTTGGTGCAAAGGAGGGTACTGAGTCTGATAACGTTACCTAATTTTGCACCTGAGAAATATTTTGTTCATGAGTGGGGTGTGTGTGTGTGTGTGTGTAGAAACAGTGAGAAGTAGACACCCAACCCTTAGAAATCCGAGTTATTATTAAGTCCTCCTCATAATCAACTTCATAGGGGCATCTGTCAAAATTTACAGTAGGTTTTTAAGAGAGCAAGGGAGCCCCAGGTCTCTGTTAGGCTGAGACAGAGCTGAAGGACACAGGTGCTGGAAGGTTTGAGGACCACCAGGAGGAATCAGAGAACTTAAGCACTGTCATTGATCTAGCGACAAGCCATGACATCTGAAACCAGAGACTGGCAACTCTGCCATGAATCACCACACCAAATTAATGGGGGAAAATGGTGATGAAGGAAGGTGCCTGGGGTGCCTGTCTCACAAGGAATTTCCATGTGGACAGGCAGTGAGCAAAGCAAGATTTATTTACATGAGAAAGCTCTTGCCACAGCAGCCACTAGGGGGTCTCCAAAGAGGGACACCTGAAAAATGGAGTGGAGTTTTTTAACCACGATTTGGATGAGCAGAATAATAACAGCTAACAATCTCATCAGAAGGACAGAATCATAATCTTGTCTAGCCTGCTCTTGTTAAAACCAAAAACCTTGGGAACTATGCAATAGGCAAATTCTCTTGGTAAAACTAGGTTAGAAGGGTGGGATTGTTAACTTCCCTTCTATTCTCATGATAAAACTAGAAACTCACTGGGCTGGCCCCTTGGCTCAACACGCTAATCCTCTGCCTTGCGGCACCAGCACACCGGGTTCTAGTCCCGGTCAGGGCACTGGATTCTGTCCCGGTTGCACCTCTTCCAGGCCAGCTTTCTGCTGTGGCCAGGGAGGGCAGTGGAGGATGGCCCAAGTGCTTGGGCCCTGCACCCCATGGGAGACCAGGGGAAGCACCTGGCTCCTGCCTTCAGATCAGGACGGTGCGCCAGCCACGGCGGCCATTGGAGGGTGAACCAATGGCCAAGGAAGACCTTTCTCTGTCTCTTTCTCTCACTGTCCACTCTGCCTGTCAAAAAAAAAAAACAAACAAACAAACAAACAAAAAAAAAACTAGAAACTCACTGTCTTGCTAGTAGACAGGTCTTGCCCACTCTTAAAAGGACTCCTCATTAGGTCATCTAGTCCTTACACCAGCCACCCCCTGCCTTATGACCTCTTTATAAGCCCCCAAATACCCTCCTCCAACAGAATGGTACTCCTGTAACCACAATAAATGCATTTTTCCTTTTCAAATGTTTACCTTAATGAAGACACTAGAATTTCAAAAGCCCACTGAAAAAAGGAGATGATTAGGAATGGCAGGCTGTTGCCCCAACTGACAAAGAACCCTTCCCCCCTCCCCCAACTGAGGCAGAAAGCCCCTGGGGTTACACCCAGGACTCCTCTGACTGGGTGGTGGGATGTGCCTCAGAACAAAGCCTGAAAATCTGCATAATTGTCAAGTGAATAGACTGTTTTCTTTGAATCCTCACCCTCCAATTACCCTGTCTCTTTATTTATTTATTTTTTTTGACAGGCAGAGTGGACAGTGAGAGAGAGAGACAGAAAGGTCTTCCTTTGCCGGTGGTTCATCTTCCAATGGCCGCTGCAGCCGGCATGCTGTGGCCAGCACACCATGCTGGTCATGGTCTCCCATGGGGTGCAGGGCCCAAGCACTTGGGCCATCCTCCACTGCACTCCCTGGCCACAGCAGAAAGCTGGCCTGGAAGAGGTGCAACCGGGACAGAATCTGGCGCCCCGACCAGGACTAGAACCCAGTGTGCTGGCACCGCTAGGAGGAGGATTAGCCTGTTGAGCCATGGCGCCGGCCCACCCTGTCTCTTTAAAAAATCCTCTGTACTGGGTGGTTTGGTAGAAAAGCACCTGTTTGGATTGAGAGAAACTTCTTTTTCTTTCCCCAAGGCTGCTGCTGCCTTCTTGCAATAAACCTTTACCTCTGGCCATGCCTCATCTTTGGTGAATTGAAGCGGCGAGCATCAAGAGCTGGACTATTCCCTCGGTAACCACATTGGTGAGCTAGCCCAGAGGTCTGGGGTATATTCTTCAAGTGGCCTGACCCTCTCACGCTGGTAAGGAGGGCAGTGGCCACTTGTACTCCATCCCCAGAGCAGCTTGTGAGCTAATGTGGTGGTTGGGACTCTGGGGACATCCAGCAGCTGTCCTTTCTCTTCCTGCTGCGCATTAGCTACCTACTAGCACAATGGCTTCCATTTGTGTACGGAGTCAACAGCTCTGAGACTGAAATTTCTGTCTCTGCTCTTTGGGTTTATGGAATTGGGACCTGGCTTAGGTCATTTTTTGTGGTACTGGTTTGTGTGAAACTGGAGAAGACCCCATAAAATCCACACTAAATTGTAGCCCCCCCTTAAAGTTCCCTAGAAATGCTATCCGGGGTGCCACGTGTACTACCGGAATTTGGGGTGCCATACGATTTCACCACAGGCTTATGACTAAATCCCCAATATTAATAAGCCCAAGAGGGTTCTTGCCTAATATTTAGAGAAGAATTCTAAATACCGGTACAGATAAACGAGGCAGCATGGCACGTTTTAAGCTTTTATTTAGTGAGAAAGATGCATAGGAGAGTGAGAGCTATTTAAGGGAGAGAGGTGAGTAGGGTTCATACCAAGCACCAGGAACCAGCCACATGGATGAGCCTGTAGGCCAGGAAGCCTAGAGCACATGGCCAGAAGGCCATGCACCCTGGAGGTGCAGGGCTACAGCAAGCCCTGTCCTGGCAAGAGGCCAGGGAAGAAGAGCAGCCGGGGCCACACCCTGGCTGGGCTTTTAACCCACTTCCAAAGGGGAGTGGTTAATTAACCTGCTTGGCTGGTGGGCACCCAGGTGTGGGCAGGTAGGGGAATGAGGCCACACAGGGGCGTGGCAAAAGGCATCAGGTAGGGGCCTGAGGCCACACAGGGGCATGGCAGAGGTGTGGTCTTCCAGCTCACAAACCTAATCTATCTTTACCCGTATGCTTGCCTGCTTCATGTGGGAGACAAGATTCCAAGATTTTTGCCTCAGCCCCTCTGTGAGGAAGATTGGGATATGGTTTGGAAGAGTACTCATGTGGTGAAATATGAGTGGTTCAATTTAATTTCCATCCAAAAGCACCTTGAGTTGCGTTGCGGCTGATTGAGCAGCTTACAGTTACCATCCTATTTCTAAGAAGAAAGTGGTGTTCTGTTGTCATACTGCATGGCCCGTGTATGTGTTAAAGTTAAGAGAAGGTGGCTGGTAAGTGGATTTTTAAAATATTTATTTCATTTGAAAGTCAGAGTTGAAGCAGGCAGGCATACAGCTTAAAATTGATTAGGTTTGTGAGCTGGAAGACCACGCCTTTGCCACGCCCCTGGGTGACCTCATCCCCCTACCTGGCCACATCTGGGTGCCTGCCAACCAGCCAATCAGGTTAATTAACCACTCCCCTTTGGAAGTGGGTTAAACTCCTAGGACATGATGTGTCTGGCCCTTCTCTTTCCCCTGACCTCTTGCCAGGAGGGGGCTTGCTGTAGCCCCGCGCCCTAGGCTTCCAGGCCTAGATACTCCTCCATGTAGCTGGTTCCTGGTGCTCAGTATGATCCCACATTGACCTCTCTTTCTTAAATAACGCTCTCTGCCTCTGCTTTGCTGCTGGTGATAAGCGGTGGAGAGCAGCTCAAAGTGCTTGCTGCATGTGGTTTTGGCCTGCTCTCTGAGTGGTATGGATACTACCCTGGTTTCCAGACTTTTCCCCTCTCTCCTACCTGAACTAAACCCTCATTTTCCTGGCTCCTTGATCTCTTACAAACCTATTGTAAATTTCCACAGATGCCTCTGATGAAATTGACTGTGAGGAACAAGAATTAATGCAATAAAAGGTGTTTTCTGAGCAGAGTGCCCACTGAGTCTGTAATGAGGATATAGTTATCTTTATGTATGTTGGTGTCCAGTACCATCACTGGGACTAGAGTTGCTTTCCAAATTAAATGCTCAAGTAAGTTTTTCAGGTTTCAACTGTGGAACAATAGGGTTAACTGAGGTTACTAACAGCAAGAAGTAATTCTATTTAATTGATTAGAACTTTTATTCATTTTTCTTTGGGAGTTTTAAAAAGGAGGAGTAACCATAATAAAACCATCTTCCTTCCCTTTTCGTTTTCACATTTTGTTATAGCAAAAACCATTTACTGATATTCTGAATTACCTGAATTTCTGAATTTCTTCTGTGTATCAGATAACACCACCATTCACAAGTTAAGCTTCTTGGTATTTGGATATCTGTTAGATGCTACTAAGAAAGTAGAGATGAGCTTTCTTTTTAAAGCTTTTGAGGTGGTGTCACAGAATAGCGTGTTGTAGATACAGTCAACTGCTTTGTTACCTTCCAACTAGGCATCTGTAAATCCTGAAACTTAAGATGGCAGGTGATGTCCTATAGACTCTGCTGTTCAGATTGGACACAACTGACAGAGTTTGTTCATTCTCTCTAAAAGTGATAGGGGATTTGTAGCTTAGTGGTTTTTTGTTTATTTCTAATTTGCTGCTGATAATGTATATGAATTTAACATTCTGTGTAAACTGTCATTTGTTACTGCACAGTTTATGCAGTGTTGCTTTGCCAAATAAAAGTTCAAAGTAAAAAAAAAAATCAAGTTATCAAGGATAAGAAATATTTTTAATATTTATTTAAGTATTTGCAAAGCAGAATAACAGAGAGAGAGAGAGAGAGAGAGAGGTCCTCCATCCACAGGTTCCCTCCCCAGAGAGAGAGAGAGAGAGAGAGGTCCTCCATCCACAGGTTCCCTCCCCAGAGGGCTACAATGGCTGGATCTTGCTGATCTGAAGCCAAGAGCCAGGACCCTCATCCAAGTCTCCCACATGGGTGCAGTGGCCAAAGGATTTGTGCCATCCTCCACTGCTTTTCTAGGGCATTTTGAACCAGTGCTCTTATGAAATGCCAGCACTGCAGGTGGAGGCTTAACCTACTATGCCACAGTGCTGGCCCCAATAAAAAGAATTCTAAATGAACTTACCAAAATTTAGAATTGTTTAAAGTTTTATTTATGTATTTGAAAGGCTGAGTTAGAGAGTGGGACAGACATCGTCAACCTACTGGTTCAATCCCAGATCTCTGCAGCAAGCAAGCACTGGGCCAGACTGAAGGCAGGAGCCTGGAGCTCCATTCAGGCCTCCTACATCAGTAGCAGGGGCCTAAACACTTGTGCCATTTTCCTCTGCTCTTCCCAGGCCATTAGCAGGGAGCTTGATCTGAAGTAGAGCAGCTGTGACATGTGACCCTATGGATGCCAGCATCACAGGTGGTGGCCTTACCCACAACATCACAATTCCAGCCCTGACATTAAAAATGTTCAAGGTTCAGCCAGCATCGTAGGTTAAGTGCAGTCTATCATACCTGCACCCCTTAAGAGTGCTTCTTTGAGTCCAGACTGCTGCACTTCTAATCTAGCACCCTGTGAATGTGCCTGGGATAGCAGAAGATGGCCCAAGTGCTGGGACCCCTGCCACACATGTGGGAGAACCACATGGATTTCCCTGGCTTCCGGCTTCTTCAATCTGTCCCAGCTCTGGCTGCAATCAGTTGGGAAGTGATCCCAATGATCACTTTCTCATTGTCTTTTTTGGAATTCTTTCAAATAAATAAAATCAGGATTTATACCCTATATTAAGTTAGTAATTTTTTTACAAAAATATAAATATTAATGATAATTTTTTGCAAGAGGTTTTTCATATTTGATTTCAAAGTCGAATAACTTTCTACAACACATTTATTTATTTGAAAGGCAGAGATACAAAGAGGGAAAGAAAGAGATCTTCCATCCAATGACACTACCCAAATGACTGGGGGTTGGGTCAGGCAGGAGCCAGGAGCTTCTTCTGGGTCTCCCATACAGGTTCAGGGGCTCAAGTACCACATTTCTCTGCTTTGCCCAGGTGCATTAGTAAAGAGCTGGATTGGAAGTTGAGCTGCTGGGGTTCAGCTGAGCTGGTACCCACATGAGGTGCTGGCACTGAGGTGGAGGCTTAGCCTTCTATGCCACAGTGCCTGCCCCAGTCTAATAACTTTAAAAAATTTTGAGAGAGAGAAAGAGAGGGAGAGGTAGAGTGAAATGTCTTCCATCTACTAGTTCACTCTTCAAATACCCACAATGGCTGGAGCTGAGCCAATCCAGAACAGGAGCCAGGAGCTTCTTGCAGATCCCCCAAGCTCAAGCACATCTTGCACTGCTTTCCTAAGATTAGCCTACAATGCCCCTCTAAATAACATTTTCAACCATCTAGTCAACTGCATCTTCTTGTTTTTTATTGTTTTTATTTATTTGACAGAGTTAGACAGTGAGAGAGACAGAAAGGTCTTCCTTCCATTGCTTCACCCCCAAATGGCTGCTACGGCTGTTGCTGTGTGGATCCGAAGCCAGGAGCCAGGTGCTTCCTCCCTGTCTCCCAGGTCTCCCATGTGGGTGCAGGGGTCCGTGCACTTGGGGCATCCTCCACTGCCTTCCTGGGCCACAGAAGAGAGCTGGACTGGAAGAGGAGCAACTGGGACTATACCCAGCACCCATACGGGTTGCCAGCACTGCAGGTGGAGGGTTAACCAAGTGAGCCACCAACTGCTTTTCTAGGATTAGCCTACTACGCTACAGTGCCTGGCCCCTCTATCTCCTCAACTGTAATTTTTTAAAATTTCCATTTGATTGACTCCTTCCCAACAACTAGCCATCTCTTATAAGCTATTTTCTCCTCCTTTATTGTTTAGTTATGGCCTGTCATTAAAAATGCTTGTCCTTACAGCTGACATTGTGGCACAGCAGGTTAAGATGCTGCCTGTGATGGCAGCAACCCATATGAGCACTGGTTTGATTCCTCGTGGCCCACTTCTGATTCATCTCCTAGCTAATCCACCTGGCACACAGGAGAGGATGGCCCAAATCTTTGGGACCCTGCACCCACGTGGGAGACCTGGATGAGTCTCCTGGCAGTGGCTTCTGCCGGGCCCAGTTCTGGTTGTAGTGGCCATTTAGCTAATGAACTAGCAGATGGAAGATCTTTCTCTCTCTCTCTGTAACTCTACCTTTGTAATTAATAAATCTTAAAGAGAAATTTTTATCTTAGAGACTAGGATACTAAGAGTACCTAATTTTTTTTGTTAAATATTTTTTCATTTGTAAGCCAGAGTTCACAGAGGGAGAGAAGAGACAGAGATCTTTGGTCTACTGGTTCATTCCCCAGATGGCCACAATGGCTGGAGCTGAGCCACAATGGCCAGGAGCTTCTTCTGGATCTCACACCTGAGTGGCAGGGGCCCAAGGACTTGGCCATTTTTCATTATGTTCCTTGGCACATTAGCAGGGATCTGGATCTGAAATGGAATAGTCAGGACTGGAACAAGTGCCCATGTAGGATGGGATGCCTGTGTCACAGGGGCTGGCTTTACACAACATGCCACAACACTGGCCCCTATACTTGACTTTTCTAGATGTATTTAAACTGTTCTATGGAGTTTTATGCTTTTGTTTCTAAGATATGGTATTGTCTTTTTTGTTAAAGATTTATATATTCATTTGAAAGGCAGAGTTACAGAGAGGCAGAGAGAGTGCTGGTTCACTCCCCAAAAGGCTGCAATGGCTGGAGTTCTGCCAGTCTGAAGCCAGGAGCCAGGAACATCTTTTGGGTCTCCAACACTAGTGCAGAGAGGCTAAGTACTCGGGCCATCTACTGCTTTTCCAGGCCATAGCAGAGAGCTGGATCAGAAGTAGAGCAGTCCTATGGGAGTCAGGCACTGCAGGTGGTGGCTTTACCTGCAGTGCCACAGCACCGGCCTCGGGTGTACTTGTTTCTAAGTGTTCTCATTCTTTTATAAGGTTGAATGCTTACAGCCTGCACACATACTATTTCAATGTCTAAGTTGGGGTATCTTTCCACTAGGTTTAACTTCTAAGTTATCTGGGGGAGCTTCCCATTAGAAGAAGCACAGTACAAAAGGATTTTCTTCATCTTTTGGTAGCTAATTACATGAGGGAAAGAAATTTTGTGTTTTGTCAAGATAATCTCATGTATTTTCTATCTTTGGGTTTAGAAAACTGAATGTTAAGAATTGATTTTTAATATCTTTTAAGTGTATCTTTCTACTAATCAAATATTAAATATACTTAATATGTAATAAATATATTTAAACATAATTTGACTCTATATAAGTGAATGATTATTGTCTCATAAAATGATCAGAGATCCTATGTTAACCAAGTATTTTTTAATTTTTGATATCTTTGACATTTTTTTCAAAATCAAAGTTCTAAACTGCTTTGACCTTGATTTCTTTGTGGATCCCTGGGAATCAACAAAAGATGTAGTTTTCAACTTGCAGAGATGATGGTTAATTAGGCTCCCTTTACCTGAAAAGTATTATCTAGTTGTAATATCATAAATTTCAAGTTGTTACATTGATATAGAAATGCTATTGATGTGAGTTTCCCAGGGGTTAGGTAACATGGAGAAGTCCAATGGTGAAATCTAACAAGCTGCTGTTCTTCAAAAAGCAGAGGGGGGTTCCTTGGGTACTTTAGAAGAATTTTGAAATTGCTCCAGTGCTATCATTGCCTGAAATGATGAACTGGTTTGTAAAATACTGCTGTGCTTTTTCAAATCCTGTGGGCATCTCCTTTGCTAAATTGCTAAATTACTTTAAACATTTCAATTGTGATGATTTGTCTTTGTCATTCACAGTTCTAGTTCTTCTCCAGGAAGATTTATATTCATAAGACCATTAAAAATTATTATAAATATGGGTTTCTTATGGAAGATCAATGGGGTAACCATGAATTTCTAGAATTCTGAAAAATAAAACAGAATCGTGAAACTGCTAATGGAGATCAAAAGAGAAAAAAAAGAGAAAAAAGTAATTATAGGAGACTCAATGAACTGGTGAAATTTGTGGGTTTTTAATGTCTTAGTTAAGACATTATTCTATTTTTTAAAATGATTTATTTATTTATTTGAAAAGCAGTGTTACAGAGAGGCATGGGTAGAGAGGTTTTCCATCCACTGGTTCACTCCCCAAATGGCCATAATGGCCTGAGCTGGGCCAATCCGAAACCAGTAGCCAGCAGCTTCTTCAGGGTCTCTCACATGGGTGCAGAGGCCCAAGGGCTTGAGCCATCTTCTGCTTTTCCAGACCACCCCAGAGAGTTGGATCAGAAGTGGAGCAGCCAGGACTTGATTTGAATCAGTGGCCATATGCGATGCCGGCACTGAAGGGGGAGGTTTATTTAACATTTTAGGCCCCAATGAGGGCAACCTCTAATAACATTTTCAATCATCTTCTGAAGTGCAGCTTTTTTTGTTTCCATTTGATTGACTGCTTTCAAATTTCTAGTCCTCTCCTGTAAGCTATTTTCTCCTCCTTTACTGTGGCCTGAGTTAGAAACGCTTACCTTTATGACATTGTGGCATAGCAGGTTAAGCTGCTGCCAGTGACAGTAGCAACCCATATGGGCACTGGTCTGATTCCGGGTGGCCCGATTCTGATCCATCTCCTAGCTAATGCACCTGGGAAAGCAGGAGAGGATGGCCTAAGTCCTTGGGTCTCTGTACCCCTGTAGGAGACAAGGATGAAGCTTCTGTCTGTGGCTTCAGCCTGGCCCATCCCTGTAGTGGTGGCCACTGGGGAAGTGAACCAACAGATGGAAGGTCTCTTTGTTTTCTCTCTCTGTAACTCTGCCTTTAAAATAAATAAATAAATGTTAAAAATGTTAATAAGAAATGTTAAAATGTTTACATTAGAAGCCTAGGATAATAAGAGGGCTTGATTATTTACATCTGTGTTTTTCAAGATTTCTTAATTTGAAAAATAAGATTTGGGTAGGGTAGCTTGATATCATGGTGCAGAGGCTGTAGGCTCTTGGTGGGAGAAGCATTCCTTGCTATGTGCCAGAAGCACAGCACTGTGTCTTTTACACAAAGTGGGGAGCACCACACATTCCTTTCTCCACCCTACTCCACTTCACTCTTTGTTTCTTCTGCCTTTTTTGGCTCCAGTTTTCTCTGATTTTGCTTTTTGGTTTCTTAAGGTAGAATTGTAGATAATTGATTTCATATCTTACTATGAAATATAGATCTTTACAGCTATTTCCTCCTAAGCCTTGCTTTGCATTTATTCCATTAATTTGTGTTGTACTTTGATTCTAATCATCTTACATCTGAATTTCCCATGTGGTTTCTTCAATAAGTCACTGTCCATTTAGGAATATGATTCTTATTTACTACAAGTTTGAAGAATTCTTCAATATCTTTCTGGTTTTGGTTTCCAGGGATGTAAATTTTTAATTTTTTTTTTATTTGAGGAACTAAGAGACAGAGCAAAAAGGAGATCCCTGTGCTTCTCTCTCCCATCAACTGACTTTCTCCAGCTACCACAATACCTGGACTCCACTCGCCTAAGGCCTAGCACTTAGAACTCAAGCCGGGTTTGTACCATGGATAGAAAGGGCTCCAGGTACTTGGCCCATTCTTGGCTCTTTCTTTTTCTTTTAGAAAGCTTTTATTTAATGAATACACATTTCATAGGTACACCTTTAGGAATATAGCAGTTCTTCCCCCCTTCCCACCCTCGCACCCCCACTCCTGTCCCACCTTCTACTCCCTCTGCTAGCCCATTCTTCATAAAGATTCATTTGTAATTATCTTTATATACAGAAGGCCAACTCTGTACTAAGTAAAGATTTCAACAGTTTGCAGAGACACACAATGTCTAAAGTACTTTTGAAGATGAGTTTTACTGTTAATTCTCATAGCACAACTCATTAAGGACAGAGGTCCTACATAGGGAGTAAGTACACAGTGACTCCTATTGTTGATTTAACAATTGACACTTTTATTTATGATGTCAGTGATCACCTGAGGCTCTTGTCATGAGCTGCCAAAGCTATAGAAGCCTTTTGAGTCCACAAACTCTGTTACTATGTAGACAGGGCCATAAGAAAAGTGGAAAGTTCTCTCTAGCCTTCTGAAAAAGGTACCTCCTTTGATGTCCTCTTCTTTCCACTGGGGTCTCACTCACAGAGATCATTTATGTAGATTTTCTTTTTTCTACACTGTCTTGGATTTCCATGCCTAAAATGCTCTCATGGGATTTTTAGCTAGATGCTGATGTCATTGTGCTGTTTAGGGCATGTGTCATTCTATGAGTCTGCTGTGTGGCCTGCTTTCCATGTTGGATCATTCTCTCCTTTTTAATTCTATCTATTGTTATTAGTAGACACTTGATCTTGTTTATGTGATCCCTTTGAGCCTATCTATATGAACAGTTACACATTTGTTTTTTAAGGATTTATTTTTCTATTTAAAAGTCAGTTACGCACAGAGAAGCAGAGAGAGAGAGAGGGGGGGAGGTATTCTATCCAATGGTTCACTCCCTAGTTGGCTGCAACAGCTAGAGCTCTGCCGACCCAGAGCCAGGAGCTTCTTCCAGGTCCCCCACATAGGAGCAGGGGCCCAAAGACTTGGGCCATCTTCTACTGCTTTTCCAGGGCATAACAGAACTAGATTGGAAGTGGAGCAATCGGGATTCAAACCGGTGCCCATATGGGATGCCAGCACTGGAGGTGGGACTTGAAGTGGTGCCCTTGTGGAATTCCAACACTGCAGAAGGGTGGCTTTACCCTCTAAGCCGTGGCCCCAGCCCCTTCTATATGTATTGTTTTCATCATTCAGCTTTTGAACTCTTTGTATCCCTGACCTGTTTTTTTTTTTTTGGGGGGGGGGGGCACTGCTGTGTTAAACCAAGATAAACTGCAGCTTACAGCACTGGCATCCCATACAGGCCCAGGTTCAAGTCCCAGCTGCTCCATTTCCAATCCAGCTCCTGGCTAATGTGCCTGGAAAAGCAGCAGAAGATGACCCAAGTACTTGGACACCTGCACCCACATATGAGACCCAGAATAAGCCTGTGCTTCCTGGCTTTGGATTGGCACAGCTCTGTCTGTTGTGGCCATCTGGAGAGTGAACCAGTGGATGGAAGATCTATATCTCTTCTCTCTAACTCTGCCTTTCAATTTAACAAATCTTCAAGAATCATTTTTGTCCTACTGTGAAATCATTAAACATTTCTCTTTATATTAATACACATTGTATTGTTCCTAGCTTTTTTAGTGTAGCCTGGTAATCTTTTTGCCTTTTCTTTTTTTTTTGACAAGCAGTGTGGATAGTGAGAGAGGGAGAGACAGAGAGAAAGGTCTTCCTTTTTGCCGTTGGTTCACCCTCCAATGGCCGCTGCAGCCAGCACATCTCTCTGATCCGAAGCCAGGAGCCAGGTGCTTCTCCTGGTCTCCCATGCGGGTGCAGGGCCCAAGGACTTGGGCCATCCTCCACTGCCTTCCTGGGCCATAGCAGAGAGCTGGCCTGGAAGAGGGGCAACCGGGACAGAATCCGGTGCCCCAACCAGGACTAGAAGCCGGTGTGCCAGCTCTGCAAGGCGGAGGATTAGCCTGTTAAGCCATGGCGCCAGCCAATCTTGCCTTTTTAAACTATTCAACTGAGAAATAGCTATAGATACCTGTGGAATACAACGCAATCATTTGATGAGTGTTAATTCTGGAATTGTCTAATCAGAATAACTCATTCATCACCTCCTATACTGTATGGTGAGTACTTTCAAAAGCCTCTCTTAACAAGCTGAAATATGAAATACAGCATTGTAGTTTCCATGCTTTGCAGTACAGCTGTAGACTCATTTCTCCTGTCTACTGGAAACTTTGTGCCCCATGACCAATGTATCTCCTTTGTCCTTACCCCACCATTTCTCCCCTCACTCGTTGGTAACCACAATTCTCTACTGACATGCATTTCACAGGTGTACTCTGGCAAGCCCAAAACTGGGGACAGGGAGGTCGGGGCTTAGTCTCCACCCTTAGCACAGGCAAGCACCCACCGGGCCCACTGGAGTGGTGGTGCTCTGCTATCCATGTCCCTCCCCCAGCTGTGATCAGGTGCCTAGGACAGCTGCTATTCTCCTATTGGAGCTCCCTCCCACAGCCATGGCTGGGCACCCAGCTGTGGCCCAGGCAAGCCATGGCAGGGTGGGTATGGATCATGGATGGATGGGAGTGATGGGTGAGGGTGTGTAGTGCAGGAAGATGAAGATGGTTAGGAATCATGGGAAGCAAGCCCTTAACCATGTTACCATTTTTCCTTGTAATAAATTTTGGGAAATCATTAAAATCCCCTAAATGTCCCACCACTCTGGTAGGTAGATTTGTAACTTCTACAGACTGCCACTATTTCTAAGGTATGCTAACTAGATACAATGCTGGGAGTTCTCTCACCTCATCTTAACTCTCACATCATGCTATCCATAGCACCCATGCTGAGTTAGGTCTTGGAATTCTTGGTAATAAAGAAGCAATAGGACTCAGAATACGGACTCAAAAATCTAGAAAAGTGAAATATTTAAAAATATGAACACTGCCAACCAAGGCTGCCTGATCACTCTGCAAAAGCCCACAACAGCCAGGGTGCTATCTATGAAAGCCAGGATGCAGGGACTCCATGTGGGTTTCCATGCAGATGGCAAAAATCCAAGTTTTTGCACCATGACCTGTTGACTCAAAAGAACACTTGTGGTGCCGGTGCTGTTGGTGTCATGAGTAAAGTCACCACCTGCATTGCCAGCAATCCATATGGGCATCAGATTGAGTTCTGGCTGCCCGCTTCCAATCCAGCTCTCTGTTATGGCCTGAGAAAGTAGAAGATGGCCCATGGCCTTGGGCCCTTGTGCCTGTGTGGGAGGGAGACCTGGAAGAAGCCCCTGGCTCCTGGTTTTGGATCAGTGTAGCTCTAGCCATTGCAGCCACCTGGGGAGTGAACCAGCAAATGGAAGACCTCTCTCTCTGTCTCTGTGTCTCTGTAACTATGCATTTTAAATAAATAACTAAAACTTTAAAAAATAACTTAAAAAAATACTTGAAGTAAGTTGGTTTGGAGGTCTGAAATAGCCAGGAGACACACCAAGCACTCTGATATAAATGTGGTATGTCCAGAGAAGTAGCTTAACCTAGTGTATCATGATGCCTACGCTTCCAATGTCTGGTTTGTGCAGCCTGTGACCTAGGCCCCATGTGTCCAACAGGCAAGTCTCAGGCTGCTCCACATGATTACTGTACAAGAAGGCAAACTCCCAAAGGCAAAATACTTTTCAAATTATGTTGGTATCATATTGACTGTTGTCTCATGGGCTAGAACAAAAGTGAACTGGAAAATGTCAGGGGTCCCTGTGGAGAAGAATTCTATCAAGGTTTGTATACAGAGAGGAGTGTCATTGAACAGTTAAAGAAAGCTGTAATAGATATATTATGTCGATTTTTCCTACACATATAATTGTGGCCAAAAACTAACTTTGAGCTGTATACTTTAATGGAATTTTAGATACATAAAAACGAGAGATGCTGCAAGGAAAACAGTTAGTATTGCCTGAGTAATTTTCTGTGTAATATAGATACTAATGAAAACAGGTTTCTTTTTGGTGTACTGCTAATTAATTGGACAATCCTGATGAATAGTATAAATTATTTAGGCAGTGACTTTTTTTATGATTTATTTATTTATTTATTTCAAAGGCTGTTACAGAGAGGCAGAGGCAGAAAGAGAGATGGTTTTACATCTGCTGATCACTCCCCAAATGGCCTCATTGGCTGAGGCTGGGCCAATCTGAAGCCAGGAGCCTGGAGATTTTTTCCAAATCTCCCATGTTGGTGCAAGGGACCCAAGGACTTGGGTCTTCTCTCCCCTCTCCTCCTCTTCCCTCCCCTCCCCTCCCCTCCCCTCATTTGACAGGTAGGGTGTGGGGGAAGCTGAATCCGGAAAGGCCTAGAGGAACTTCCTGAGCCTGCCTCAAATTTGAAAACCTGTCTTTAAGTTTCAATTCCCTGGTAGCAAACACCCCAGCCCCAGGGTGCTTCTCCCTAAGGATCATTAAGGTGGTACAATAGGAGTTGCTAAGGCCCTTTTGCATCACAACACCCCACCCCTTGCCCACATGCCCTCATCCACTCTGTACCATCCAACCTGTACCTCAGCTATATACACCACCTCTCTTTTTTTTGACAGGCAGAGTGGGTAGTGAGAGAGAGAGAGAGAGAGAGAGACAGAGAGAAAGGTCTTCCTTTTTTGCCGTTGGTTCACCCTCCAGTGGCCACTGCGGCCAGCACATCTCTCTGATCTGAAGCCAGGAGCCAGGTGCTTCTCCTGGTCTCCCATGCGTGTGCAGGGCCCAAGGACTTGGGCCATCCTCCACTGCCCTCCCGGGCCATAGCAGAGAGCTGGCCTGGAAGAGGGGCAACCGGGAATAGAAGCTGGTGTGCTGGCGCCGCAAGGTGGAGGATTAGCCTGGTAAGCCACGGCGCCTGCCTATACAACCTCTCTTTTACAATAAAGTGAGACCCTGCTTCGACTGGGCTCCACACCGCGCCTGATTGTCCCCTGGGTTTGGGGAAGGCTGAGTGGCAGGTGGCGCACTTTCCCCTCCTCGGTTAAGGCAAGCCGTGGGCAGCCTGCCTAATTCTCCGGCAGTGGTGAGGAACAGTCACCACAGAAGGGTTATAGACCGTGAGAGAGAGAGACAAAGAGAAAGGTCTTCCTTCCATTGGTTCACCCTGCAAATGGCCACCATAGCTGGAGCTGCGCCAACCTGAAGACAGGAGCCAGGTGACCCTTTCTGGTCTCCCACATGGGTGCAGGAGCCCAAGCACCGGGGCCATTCTCCACTGCCCTCCCGGGCCACAGCAGAGAGCTGTACTGGAAGAGAAGCAACTGGGACTAGAACCAGTGCCCATGTGGGATGCCAGTCCTGCAGGTGGAAGATTAACCCAGTGTGCCACAGTGCTGGTCCCAGGACTTGGGTTTTCATCCACTGCTTTCCCAGTCCATAGCAGAGAGCTAGATCAGAAGTGGAGCAGGTAGGACTCAATTTGGTGTCCATGTGAGATGCCCACACTGCAGCAGGAAGCTTTACTCACTACCCCACAGTGATGGCCCTGGCACTGATTATTTTTTTTTTACAGAATTGGTAACAAATGAATATTTTAATTAGCCTAACAATAGTTTCTGTTTAACCTGAGGGATTGGTAGAGTTGTGTGTGCTCTTTCAGGGCCTTGCTGCTCTTCCCATGTGTAAAGCCTATATTCCCCCATAGGGCGGGTACTTTATTTCTGTTGCCCAGCTAATATGCCCATTTGTCTCTATGCCTTTCCTTCATGATCTTGCTAGCACAATGGAATCTAGGGAGAATCTAGACTATTTGTCTCACCACTCTCTCTGAATAATTTCTCTTGCAGATAAGATCCTGGAGAAATCTTCATGTACCCAAGACTAACAAAAAAGAATATGTTGCCAGTAAGTTGTTTATTCCTCAGCTTCTTTCACATTGTATTTATTTTTGACAGGCAGATTTAGAAACAGGCAGAGAGAGAGAGAAAGGTTTTTCTTCCATTGGTTTACCCCCCAAATGGTCGCTACGGCTGGCACGCTGTGCCAATCCGAAACCAGGAGCCAGATACTTCCTGCTGGTCTCCCATACATGTGCGGGGCCCAAGGACTTGGGCCATCCTCCACTGCCTTCCCAGGCCACAGCAGAGAGCTGGACTGAAAGAGGAGCAAGCGGGACAGAATCTGGCACCCCAACCGGGACTAGAACCCAGGGTACCAGCACCGCAGGCAGAGGATTACCCTAGTGAGCTGCGGTTCCGGCCTACATTGTATTTTAAGATGTTTATAAGATTTAGTTAGGTTGGAAAAGCATAAAGAAATATAATTCAGAATCAGGACAAATTGAGCATGGCTGCAAGATTTAAAGCCATCTGAGCTGAATGCACATTGGTTTCAATTTTTGTTATTGTCATAGCTTCAATATGTTTTACATGGTTCTAGTGGAAACTTACAGAAGAATCGAAGAGCTGGCGCCGTGGTACAGCAGGTTAAGGCCCTGGCCTGAAGCGCCGGTATCCCATATGGGCACTAATTCTACTCCTGGATGTTCCTCTACCAATCCAGCTCTCAGCTATAGCCTAGGATAGCAGTAGAAGATGGAAGCTGAGGGGGACCGCCGGCTCCAAAACCCAAAACGCGCTGCGGCCTCCAGGGAGGGACACAGGGGACACAAGTGGCTGTGTGGCTTGCAGTGCCCGACCAGAGGGAGGGAGGTTGGCTGGCTGCTGAGGCGCAGCAGGTGTCAGCCCTTCGGGAAGTGCCCGTGGATGCTTCGGGAATGGGGCCTGCCAACAAAGAACCCCCGTTCCCTGTGGCTGCAGCCGGCCAGGGGGCTCCAGGGTCGGGTGCGCCGCGGGCCTGGGGGGCTTCTTGCCTGTGTGCAGGGCTTCTACGCACAAGGTGGCACCTCATCCCGGCCCAAGGGTGGTGGCAGGAACCCAGGTGGCGCTCGGGGACTCAGCAGGGCCTGCCCCCGGGGCCTGCCCGCAACACCTGATTGCCCGCGGGCGTGTCCGTCCACCCTCAAAAAGTTCTGCTGGGACAGCCCTGACCGAGCTCCGAGCTCCTCGCCCTTGGACTGCCCCAGTGGGCTTCAGGAGTGGGTGTGTGCAGCTTCTTGCCTGTGTGCAGGGCTTCTACGCACAAGGTGGCACCTCATCCCAGCCCAAGGGTGGTGGTAGGAACCCAGGAGGCGCTTGGGGACTCAGCAGGGCCCGCCCATGGGGCCAGGGGTCTGGCAGGCTCCGGGTGCAAATGGACTACGGAAACCGAGAGCGGCCCGTCCGCGCCAAAACCCAAAACGCGCTGCGGCCTCCAGGGACACAGGGGACACAAGTGGCTGTGTGGCTTGCAGTGCCCGACCAGAGGGAGGGAGGTTGTCCGGCTGCTGAGGCGCAGCCGGTGTCAGCCCTTCGGGGAACTGCCCGTGGATGCTTCGGGAATGGGGGCTGCCAACTCAGAACCCCCGTTCCCTGTGGCTGCAGCCAGCCAGGGGGCTCCAGGGTCGGGCGCGCCCGCGGGCCTAGGGGCTTCTTGCCTGTGTGCAGGGCTTCTACGCACAAGGTGGCACCACATCCCGGCCCAAGGGTGGTGGCAGGAACCCAGGTGGCGCTCGGGGACTCAGCAGGGCCTGCCCCCGGGGCCTGCCCGCAACACCTGATTGCCCGCGGGCGTGTCCGTCCACCCTCAAAAAGTTCTGCTGGGACAGCCCTGACTGAGCTCCGAGCTCATCGCCCTTGGACCGCCCCAGTGGGCTTCAGGAGTGGGTGTGTGCCAGCAGCAGCCCTCCCCAGTCAACCACGATGCGTCGGCCCCACCCGACAAGCCCCTAGGGCGGGCGGGGCTTCCCGGGGGGCCTATTTGCAACGCCGGGAAGCGCGGGGCAGTTCGTGTGTGTGGCCCGGCGACACCCGCAGGTGTGTGTGCTCCCCCCATGGCCGGCCGAGGCGGCTAGCCAGCACCTGGGGGCTGTTGGCAGCGCCCCTGGGCAGCCTCCTAGAGCCAGGGGTCTGGCAGGCTCCGGGGGCAATGGACTACGGAAGCCGAGAGGGGCCCGTCCGTGCCAAAACCCAAAACGTGCTGCGGCCTCCAGGGAGGGACACAGGGGACACAAGTGGCTGTGTGGCTTGCAGTGCCCGACCAGAGGGAGGGAGGTTGTCTGGCTGCTGAGGCGCAGCCGGTGTCAGCCCTTCGGGGAACTGCCCGTGGATGCTTCGGGAATGGGGGCTGCCAACTCAGAACCCCCGTTCCCTGTGGCTGCAGCCAGCCAGGGGGCTCCAGGGTCGGGCGCGCCCGCGGGCCTAGGGGCTTCTTGCCTGTGTGCAGGGCTTCTACGCACAAGGTGGCACCACATCCCGGCCCAAGGGTGGTGGCAGGAACTCAGGAGGCGCTCGGGGACTCAGCAGGGCCCGCCCCTGGGGCAAGGGGTCTGGCAGGCTCCGGGGCAAATGGACTACGGAAGCCGAGAGGGGCCCGTCCGCGCCAAAACCCAAAATGCGCTGCGGCCTCCAGGGACACAGGGGACACAAGTGACTGTGTGGCTTGCAGTGCCCGACCAGAGGGAGGGAGGTTGTCTGGCTGCTGAGGCGCAGCCGGTGTCAGCCCTTCGGGGAACTGCCCGTGGATGCTTCGGGAATGGGGGCTGCCAACTCAGAACCCCCGTTCCCTGTGGCTGCAGCCAGCCAGGGGGCTCCAGGGTCGGGCGCGCCCGCGGGCCTGGGGGGCTTCTTGCCTGTGTGCAGGGCTTCTACGCACAAGGTGGCACCTCATCCCGGCCCAAGGGTGGTGGAAGGAACCCAGGAGGCGCTCGGAGACTCAGCAGGGCCCGCCCCTGGGGCCAGGGGTCTGGCAGGCTCCGGGGGCAAATGGACTACGGAAGCCGAGAGGGGCCCGTCCGCGCCAAAACCCAAAACGCGCTGCGGCCTCCAGGGACACAGGGGACACAAGTGGCTGTGTGGCTTGCAGTGCCCGACCAGAGGGAGGGAGGTTGTCTGGCTGCTGAGGCGCAGCCGGTGTCAGCCCTTCGGGGAACTGCCCGTGGATGCTTCGGGAATGGGGGCTGCCAACTCAGAACCCCCGTTCCCTGTGGCTGCAGCCAGCCAGGGGGCTCCAGGGTCGGGCGCGCCCGCGGGCCTGGGGGGCTTCTTGCCTGTGTGCAGGGCTTCTACGCACAAGGTGGCACCTCATCCCGGCCCAAGGGTGGTGGAAGGAACCCAGGAGGCGCTCAGAGACTCAGCAGGGCCCGCCCCTGGGGCCAGGGGTCTGGCAGGCTCCGGGGGCAAATGGACTACGGAAGCCGAGAGGGGCCCGTCCGCGCCAAAACCCAAAACGCGCTGCGGCCTCCAGGGACACAGGGGACACAAGTGGCTGTGTGGCTTGCAGTGCCCGACCAGAGGGAGGGAGGTTGTCTGGCTGCTGAGGCGCAGCCGGTGTCAGCCCTTCGGGGAACTGCCCGTGGATGCTTCGGGAATGGGGGCTGCCAACTCAGAACCCACATTCCCTGTGGCTGCAGCCAGCCAGGGGGCTCCAGGGTCGGGCGAGCCCGAGGGCCTGGGGGTCTTCTTGCCTGTGTGCAGGGCTTCTACGCACAAGGTGGCACCTCATCCCGGCCCAAGGGTGGTGGCAGGAACCCAGGAGGCGCTCGGGGACTCAGCAGGGCCCGCCCCTGGGGCCAGGGGTCTGGCAAGCTCCGGGGGCAAATGGACTACGGAAGCCGAGAGGGGCCCGTCCGCGCCAAAACCCAAAATGCGCTGCGGCCTCCAGGGACACAGGGGACACAAGTGGCTGTGTGGCTTGAGTGCCCGACCAGAGGGAGGGAGGTTGTCTGGCTGCTGAGGCGCAGCCGGTGTCAGCCCTTCAGGGAACTGCCCGTGGATGCTTCGGGAATGGGGGCTGCCAACTCAGAACCCCCGTTCCCTGTGGCTGCAGCCAGCCAGGGGGCTCCAGGGTCGGGCGCGCCCGTGGGCCTAGGGGCTTCTTGCCTGTGTGCAGGACTTCTACGCACAAGGTGGCACCACATCCCGGCCCAAGGGTGGTGGCAGGAACTCAGGAGGCACTCGGGGACTCAGCAGGGCCCGCCCCTGGGGCAAGGGGTCTGGCAGACTCCGGGGCAAATGGACTACGGAATCCGAGAGGGGCCCGTCCGCGCCAAAACCCAAAACGCGCTGCGGCCTCCAGGGACACAGGGGACACAAGTGGCTGTGTGGCTTGCAGTGCCCGACCAGATGGAGGGAGGTTGTCTGGCTGCTGAGGCGCAGCCGGTGTCAGCCCTTCGGGGAACTGCCCGTGGATGCTTCGGGAATGGGGGCTGCCAACTCAGAACCCCCGTTCCCTGTGGCTGCAGCCAGCCAGGGTGCTCCAGGGTCGGGCGCGCCCGCGGGCCTGGGGGGCTTCTTGCCTGTGTGCAGGGCTTCTACGCACAAGGTGGCACCACATCCCGGCCCAAGGGTGGTGGCAGGAACTCAGGAGGCGCTCGGGGACTCAGCAGGGCCCGCCCCTGGGGCAAGGGGTCTGGCAGGCTCCGGGGCAAATGGACTATGGAAGCCGAGAGGGGCCCGTCCGCGCCAAAACCCAAAACGCGCTGCGGCCTCCAGGGACACAGGGGACACAAGTGGCTGTGTGGCTTGCAGTGCCCGACCAGAGGGAGGGAGGTTGTCTGGCTGCTGAGGCGCAGCCGGTGTCAGCCCTTCGGGGAACTGCCCGTGGATGCTTCGGGAATGGGGGCTGCCAACTCAGAACCCCCGTTCCCTGTGGCTGCAGCCAGCCAGGGGGCTCCAGGGTCGGGCGCGCCCGCGGGCCTGGGGGGCTTCTTGCCTGTGTGCAGGGCTTCTACGCACAAGGTGGCACCTCATCCCGGCCCAAGGGTGGTGGAAGGAACCCAGGAGGCGCTCGGAGACTCAGCAGGGCCCGCCCCTGGGGCCAGGGGTCTGGCAGGCTCCGGGGGCAAATGGACTACGGAAGCCGAGAGGGGCCCGTCCGCGCCAAAACCCAAAACGCGCTGCGGCCTCCAGGGACACAGGGGACACAAGTGGCTGTGTGGCTTGCAGTGCCCGACCAGAGGGAGGTTATCTGGCTGCTGAGGCGCAGCCGGTGTCAGCCCTTCGGGGAACTGCCCGTGGATGCTTCGGGAATGGGGGCTGCCAACTCAGAACCCCCGTTCCCTGTGGCTGCAGCCAGCCAGGGGGCTCCAGGGTCGGGTGCGCCGCGGGCCTGGGGGGCTTCTTGCCTGTGTGCAGGGCTTCTACGCACAAGGTGGCACCTCATCCCGGCCCAAGGGTGGTGGCAGGAACCCAGGTGGCGCTCAGGGATTCAGCAGGGCCCGCCCCTGGGGCCAGCGGTCTGGCAGGCTCCGGGGGCAAATGGACTACGGAAGCCGAGAGGGGCCCGTCCGCGCCAAAACCCAAAACGCGCTGCGGCCTCCAGGGACACAGGGGACACAAGTGGCTGTGTGGCTTGCAGTGCCCGACCAGAGGGAGGGAGGTTGTCTGGCTGCTGAGGCGCAGCCGGTGTCAGCCCTTCGCGGAACTGCCCGTGGATGCTTCGGGAATGGGGGCTGCCAACTCAGAACCCCCGTTCCCTGTGGCTGCAGCCAGCCAGGGGGCTCCAGGGTCGGGCGCGCCCGCGGGCCTAGGGGCTTCTTGCCTGTGTGCAGGGCTTCTACGCACAAGGTGGCACCACATCCCGGCCCAAGGGTGGTGGCAGGAACTCAGGAGGTGCTCGGGGACTCAGCAGGGCCCGCCCCTGGGGCAAGGGGTCTGGCAGGCTCCGGGGCAAATGGACTACGGAAGCCGAGAGGGGCCCGTCCGCGCCAAAACCCAAAATGCGCTGCGGCCTCCAGGGACACAGGGGACACAAGTGGCTGTGTGGCTTGCAGTGCCCGACCAGAGGGAGGGAGGTTGTCTGGCTGCTGAGGCGCAGCCGGTGTCAGCCCTTCGGGGAACTGCCCGTGGATGCTTCGGGAATGGGGGCTGCCAACTCAGAACCCCCGTTCCCTGTGGCTGCAGCCAGCCAGGGGGCTCCAGGGTCGGGCGCGCCCGCGGGCCTGGGGGGCTTCTTGCCTGTGTGCAGGGCTTCTACGCACAAGGTGGCACCACATCCCGGCCCAAGGGTGGTGGAAGGAACCCAGGAGGCGCTCGGAGACTCAGCAGGGCCCGCCCCTGGGGCCAGGGGTCTGGCAGGCTCCGGGGGCAAATGGACTACGGAAGCCGAGAGGGGCCCGTCCGCGCCAAAACCCAAAACGCGCTGCGGCCTCCAGGGACACAGGGGACACAAGTGGCTGTGTGGCTTGCAGTGCCCGACCAGAGGGAGGGAGGTTGTCTGGCTGCTGAGGCGCAGCCGGTGTCAGCCCTTCGGGGAACTGCCCGTGGATGCTTCGGGAATGGGGGCTGCCAACTCAGAACCCCCGTTCCCTGTGGCTGCAGCCAGCCAGGGGGCTCCAGGGTCGGGCGCGCCCGCGGGCCTGGGGGGCTTCTTGCCTGTGTGCAGGGCTTCTACGCACAAGGTGGCACCTCATCCCGGCCCAAGGGTGGTGGAAGGAACCCAGGAGGCGCTCGGAGACTCAGCAGGGCCCGCCCCTGGGGCCAGGGGTCTGGCAGGCTCCGGGGGCAAATGGACTACGGAAGCCGAGAGGGGCCCGTCCGCGCCAAAACCCAAAACGCGCTGCGGCCTCCAGGGACACAGGGGACACAAGTGGCTGTGTGGCTTGCAGTGCCCGACCAGAGGGAGGGAGGTTGTCTGGCTGCTGAGGCGCAGCCGGTGTCAGCCCTTTGGGGAACTGCCCGTGGATGCTTCGGGAATGGGGGCTGCCAACTCAGAACCCCCGTTCCCTGTGGCTGCAGCCAGCCAGGGGGCTCCAGGGTCGGGCGCGCCCGCGGGCCTGGGGGGCTTCTTGCCTGTGTGCAGGGCTTCTACGCACAAGGTGGCACCTCAACCCGGCCCAAGGGTGGTGGCAGGAACTCAGGAGGCGCTCGGGGACTCAGCAGGGCCCGCCTCTGGGGCCAGGGGTCTGGCAGGCTCCGGGGCAAATGGACTACGGAATCCGAGAGGGGCCCGTCCGCGCCAAAACCCAAAACGCGCTGCGGCCTCCAGGGACACAGGGGACACAAGTGGCTGTGTGGCTTGCAGTGCCCGACCAGATGGAGGGAGGTTGTCTGGCTGCTGAGGCGCAGCCGGTGTCAGCCCTTCGGGGAACTGCCCGTGGATGCTTCGGGAATGGGGGCTGCCAACTCAGAACCCCCGTTCCCTGTGGCTGCAGCCAGCCAGGGGGCTCCAGGGTCGGGCGCGCCCGCGGGCCTAGGGGCTTCTTGCCTGTGTGCAGGACTTCTACGCACAAGGTGGCACCACATCCCGGCCCAAGGGTGGTGGCAGGAACTCAGGAGGCACTCGGGGACTCAGCAGGGCCCGCCCCTGGGGCAAGGGGTCTGGCAGACTCCGGGGCAAATGGACTACGGAATCCGAGAGGGGCCCGTCCGCGCCAAAACCCAAAACGCGCTGCGGCCTCCAGGGACACAGGGGACACAAGTGGCTGTGTGGCTTGCAGTGCCCGACCAGATGGAGGGAGGTTGTCTGGCTGCTGAGGCGCAGCCGGTGTCAGCCCTTCGGGGAACTGCCCGTGGATGCTTCGGGAATGGGGGCTGCCAACTCAGAACCCCCGTTCCCTGTGGCTGCAGCCAGCCAGGGTGCTCCAGGGTCGGGCGCGCCCGCGGGCCTGGGGGGCTTCTTGCCTGTGTGCAGGGCTTCTACGCACAAGGTGGCACCACATCCCGGCCCAAGGGTGGTGGCAGGAACTCAGGAGGCACTCGGGGACTCAGCGGGGCCCGCCCCTGGGGCAAGGGGTCTGGCAGGCTCCGGGGCAAATGGACTACGGAAGCCGAGAGGGGCCCGTCCGCGCCAAAACCCAAAATGCGCTGCGGCCTCCAGGGACACAGGGGACACAAGTGGCTGTGTGGCTTGCAGTGCCCGACCAGAGGGAGGGAGGTTGTCTGGCTGCTGAGGCGCAGCCGGTGTCAGCCCTTCGGGGAACTGCCCGTGGATGCTTCGGGAATGGGGGCTGCCAACTCAGAACCCCCGTTCCCTGTGGCTGCAGCCAGCCAGGGGGCTCCAGGTTCGGGCGCGCCCGCGGGCCTAGGGGCTTCTTGCCTGTGTGCAGGGCTTCTACGCACAAGGTGGCACCACATCCCGGCCCAAGGGTGGTGGCAGGAACTCAGGAGGCGCTCGGGGACTCAGCAGTGCCCGCCCCTGGGCCAAGGGGTCTGGCAGGCTCCGGGGCAAATGGACTACGGAAGCCGAGAGGGGCCCGTCCGCGCCAAAACCCAAAACGCGCTGCGGCCTCCAGGGACACAGGGGACACAAGTGGCTGTGTGGCTTGCAGTGCCCGACCAGAGGGAGGGAGGTTGTCTGGCTGCTGAGGCGCAGCCGGTGTCAGCCCTTCGGGGAACTGCCCGTGGATGCTTCGGGAATGGGGGCTGCCAACTCAGAACCCCCGTTCCCTGTGGCTGCAGCCAGCCAGGGGGCTCCAGGGTCGGGCGCGCCCGCGGGCCTGGGGGGCTTCTTGCCTGTGTGCAGGGCTTCTACGCACAAGGTGGCACCTCATCCCGGCCCAAGGGTGGTGGAAGGAACCCAGGAGGCGCTCGGAGACTCAGCAGGGCCCGCCCCTGGGGCCAGGGGTCTGGCAGGCTCCGGGGGCAAATGGACTACGGAAGCCGAGAGGGGCCCGTCCGCGCCAAAACCCAAAACGCGCTGCGGCCTCCAGGGACACAGGGGACACAAGTGGCTGTGTGGCTTGCAGTGCCCGACCAGAGGGAGGGAGGTTGTCTGGCTGCTGAGGCGCAGCCGGTGTCAGCCCTTCGGGGAACTGCCCGTGGATGCTTCGGGAATGGGGGCTGCCAACTCAGAACCCCCGTTCCCTGTGGCTGCAGCCAGCCAGGGGGCTCCAGGGTCGGGCGCGCCCGCGGGCCTGGGGGGCTTCTTGCCTGTGTGCAGGGCTTCTACGCACAAGGTGGCACCTCATCCCGGCCCAAGGGTGGTGGAAGGAACCCAGGAGGCGCTCGGAGACTCAGCAGGGCCCGCCCCTGGGGCCAGGGGTCTGGCAGGCTCCGGGGGCAAATGGACTACGGAAGCCGAGAGGGGCCCGTCCGCGCCAAAACCCAAAACGCGCTGCGGCCTCCAGGGACACAGGGGACACAAGTGGCTGTGTGGCTTGCAGTGCCCGACCAGAGGGAGGGAGGTTGTCTGGCTGCTGAGGCGCAGCCGGTGTCAGCCCTTCGGGGAACTGCCCGTGGATGCTTCGGGAATGGGGGCTGCCAACTCAGAACCCACATTCCCTGTGGCTGCAGCCAGCCAGGGGGCTCCAGGGTCGGGCGAGCCCGAGGGCCTGGGGGTCTTCTTGCCTGTGTGCAGGGCTTCTACGCACAAGGTGGCACCTCATCCCGGCCCAAGGGTGGTGGCAGGAACCCAGGAGGCGCTCGGGGACTCAGCAGGGCCCGTCCCTGGGGCCAGGGGTCTGGCAAGCTCCGGGGGCAAATGGACTACGGAAGCCGAGAGGGGCCCGTCCGCGCCAAAACCCAAAATGCGCTGCGGCCTCCAGGGACACAGGGGACACAAGTGGCTGTGTGGCTTGAGTGCCCGACCAGAGGGAGGGAGGTTGTCTGGCTGCTGAGGCGCAGCCGGTGTCAGCCCTTCAGGGAACTGCCCGTGGATGCTTCGGGAATGGGGGCTGCCAACTCAGAACCCCCTTTCCCTGTGGCTGCAGCCAGCCAGGGGGCTCCAGGGTCGGGCGCGCCCGCGGGCTTAGGGGCTTCTTGCCTGTGTGCAGGACTTCTACGCACAAGGTGGCACCACATCCCGGCCCAAGGGTGGTGGCAGGAACTCAGGAGGCACTCGGGGACTCAGCAGGGCCCGCCCCTGGGGCAAGGGGTCTGGCAGACTCCGGGGCAAATGGACTACGGAATCCGAGAGGGGCCCGTCCGCGCCAAAACCCAAAACGCGCTGCGGCCTCCAGGGACACAGGGGACACAAGTGGCTGTGTGGCTTGCAGTGCCCGACCAGATGGAGGGAGGTTGTCTGGCTGCTGAGGCGCAGCCGGTGTCAGCCCTTCGGGGAACTGCCCGTGGATGCTTCGGGAATGGGGGCTGCCAACTCAGAACCCCCTTTCCCTGTGGCTGCAGCCAGCCAGGGGGCTCCAGGGTCGGGCGCGCCCGCGGGCTTAGGGGCTTCTTGCCTGTGTGCAGGACTTCTATGCACAAGGTGGCACCACATCCCGGCCCAAGGGTGGTGGCAGGAACTCAGGAGGCACTCGGGGACTCAGCAGGGCCCGCCCCTGGGGCAAGGGGTCTGACAGACTCCGGGGCAAATGGACTACGGAATCCGAGAGGGGCCCGTCCGCGCCAAAACCCAAAACGCGCTGCGGCCTCCAGGGACACAGGGGACACAAGTGGCTGTGTGGCTTGCAGTGCCCGACCAGATGGAGGGAGGTTGTCTGGCTGCTGAGGCGCAGCCGGTGTCAGCCCTTCGGGGAACTGCCCGTGGATGCTTCGGGAATGGGGGCTGCCAACTCAGAACCCCCGTTCCCTGTGGCTGCAGCCAGCCAGGGGGCTCCAGGGTCGGGCGCGCCCGTGGGCCTAGGGGCTTCTTGCCTGTGTGCAGGACTTCTACGCACAAGGTGGCACCACATCCCGGCCCAAGGGTGGTGGCAGGAACTCAGGAGGCACTCGGGGACTCAGCAGGGCCCGCCCCTGGGGCAAGGGGTCTGGCAGACTCCGGGGCAAATGGACTACGGAATCCGAGAGGGGCCCGTCCGCGCCAAAACCCAAAACGCGCTGCGGCCTCCAGGGACACAGGGGACACAAGTGGCTGTGTGGCTTGCAGTGCCCGACCAGATGGAGGGAGGTTGTCTGGCTGCTGAGGCGCAGCCGGTGTCAGCCCTTCGGGGAACTGCCCGTGGATGCTTCGGGAATGGGGGCTGCCAACTCAGAACCCCCGTTCCCTGTGGCTGCAGCCAGCCAGGGTGCTCCAGGGTCGGGCGCGCCCGCGGGCCTGGGGGGCTTCTTGCCTGTGTGCAGGGCTTCTACGCACAAGGTGGCACCACATCCCGGCCCAAGGGTGGTGGCAGGAACTCAGGAGGCACTCGGGGACTCAGCGGGGCCCGCCCCTGGGGCAAGGGGTCTGGCAGGCTCCGGGGCAAATGGACTACGGAAGCCGAGAGGGGCCCGTCCGCGCCAAAACCCAAAACGCGCTGCGGCCTCCAGGGACACAGGGGACACAAGTGGCTGTGTGGCTTGCAGTGCCCGACCAGAGGGAGGGAGGTTGTCTGGCTGCTGAGGCGCAGCCGGTGTCAGCCCTTCGGGGAACTGCCCGTGGATGCTTCGGGAATGGGGGCTGCCAACTCAGAATCCCCGTTCCCTGTGGCTGCAGCCAGCCAGGGGGCTCCAGGGTCGGGCGCGCCCGCGGGCCTGGGGGGCTTCTTGCCTGTGTGCAGGGCTTCTACGCACAAGGTGGCACCTCATCCCGGCCCAAGGGTGGTGGAAGGAACCCAGGAGGCGCTCGGAGACTCAGCAGGGCCCGCCCCTGGGGCCAGGGGTCTGGCAGGCTCCGGGGGCAAATGGACTACGGAAGCCGAGAGGGGCCCGTCCGCGCCAAAACCCAAAACGCGCTGCGGCCTCCAGGGACACAGGGGACACAAGTGGCTGTGTGGCTTGCAGTGCCCGACCAGAGGGAGGGAGGTTGTCTGGCTGCTGAGGCGCAGCCGGTGTCAGCCCTTCGGGGAACTGCCCGTGGATGCTTCGGGAATGGGGGCTGCCAACTCAGAACCCACATTCCCTGTGGCTGCAGCCAGCCAGGGGGCTCCAGGGTCGGGCGAGCCCGAGGGCCTGGGGGTCTTCTTGCCTGTGTGCAGGGCTTCTACGCACAAGGTGGCACCTCATCCCGGCCCAAGGGTGGTGGCAGGAACCCAGGAGGCGCTCGGGGACTCAGCAGGGCCCGCCCCTGGGGCCAGGGGTCTGGCAAGCTCCGGGGGCAAATGGACTACGGAAGCCGAGAGGGGCCCGTCCGCGCCAAAACCCAAAATGCGCTGCGGCCTCCAGGGACACAGGGGACACAAGTGGCTGTGTGGCTTGAGTGCCCGACCAGAGGGAGGGAGGTTGTCTGGCTGCTGAGGCGCAGCCGGTGTCAGCCCTTCAGGGAACTGCCCGTGGATGCTTCGGGAATGGGGGCTGCCAACTCAGAACCCCCTTTCCCTGTGGCTGCAGCCAGCCAGGGGGCTCCAGGGTCGGGCGCGCCCGCGGGCTTAGGGGCTTCTTGCCTGTGTGCAGGACTTCTACGCACAAGGTGGCACCACATCCCGGCCCAAGGGTGGTGGCAGGAACTCAGGAGGCACTCGGGGACTCAGCAGGGCCCGCCCCTGGGGCAAGGGGTCTGGCAGACTCCGGGGCAAATGGACTACGGAATCCGAGAGGGGCCCGTCCGCGCCAAAACCCAAAACGCGCTGCGGCCTCCAGGGACACAGGGGACACAAGTGGCTGTGTGGCTTGCAGTGCCCGACCAGATGGAGGGAGGTTGTCTGGCTGCTGAGGCGCAGCCGGTGTCAGCCCTTCGGGGAACTGCCCGTGGATGCTTCGGGAATGGGGGCTGCCAACTCAGAACCCCCTTTCCCTGTGGCTGCAGCCAGCCAGGGGGCTCCAGGGTCGGGCGCGCCCGCGGGCTTAGGGGCTTCTTGCCTGTGTGCAGGACTTCTATGCACAAGGTGGCACCACATCCCGGCCCAAGGGTGGTGGCAGGAACTCAGGAGGCACTCGGGGACTCAGCAGGGCCCGCCCCTGGGGCAAGGGGTCTGGCAGACTCCGGGGCAAATGGACTACGGAATCCGAGAGGGGCCCGTCCGCGCCAAAACCCAAAACGCGCTGCGGCCTCCAGGGACACAGGGGACACAAGTGGCTGTGTGGCTTGCAGTGCCCGACCAGATGGAGGGAGGTTGTCTGGCTGCTGAGGCGCAGCCGGTGTCAGCCCTTCGGGGAACTGCCCGTGGATGCTTCGGGAATGGGGGCTGCCAACTCAGAACCCCCGTTCCCTGTGGCTGCAGCCAGCCAGGGGGCTCCAGGGTCGGGCGCGCCCGCGGGCCTAGGGGCTTCTTGCCTGTGTGCAGGACTTCTACGCACAAGGTGGCACCACATCCCGGCCCAAGGGTGGTGGCAGGAACTCAGGAGGCACTCGGGGACTCAGCAGGGCCCGCCCCTGGGGCAAGGGGTCTGACAGACTCCGGGGCAAATGGACTACGGAATCCGAGAGGGGCCCGTCCGCGCCAAAACCCAAAACGCGCTGCGGCCTCCAGGGACACAGGGGACACAAGTGGCTGTGTGGCTTGCAGTGCCCGACCAGATGGAGGGAGGTTGTCTGGCTGCTGAGGCGCAGCCGGTGTCAGCCCTTCGGGGAACTGCCCGTGGATGCTTCGGGAATGGGGGCTGCCAACTCAGAACCCCCGTTCCCTGTGGCTGCAGCCAGCCAGGGTGCTCCAGGGTCGGGCGCGCCCGCGGGCCTGGGGGGCTTCTTGCCTGTGTGCAGGGCTTCTACGCACAAGGTGGCACCACATCCCGGCCCAAGGGTGGTGGCAGGAACTCAGGAGGCACTCGGGGACTCAGCGGGGCCCGCCCCTGGGGCAAGGGGTCTGGCAGGCTCCGGGGCAAATGGACTACGGAAGCCGAGAGGGGCCCGTCCGCGCCAAAACCCAAAACGCGCTGCGGCCTCCAGGGACACAGGGGACACAAGTGGCTGTGTGGCTTGCAGTGCCCGACCAGAGGGAGGGAGGTTGTCTGGCTGCTGAGGCGCAGCCGGTGTCAGCCCTTCGGGGAACTGCCCGTGGATTCTTCGGGAATGGGGGCTGCCAACTCAGAACCCCCGTTCCCTGTGGCTGCAGCCAGCCAGGGGGCTCCAGGGTCGGGTGCGCCGCGGGCCTGGGGGGCTTCTTGCCTGTGTGCAGGGCTTCTACGCACAAGGTGGCACCTCATCCCGGCCCAAGGGTGGTGGCAGGAACCCAGGTGGCGCTCAGGGACTCAGCAGGGCCCGCCCCTGGGGCCAGCGGTCTGGCAGGCTCCGGGGGCAAATGGACTACGGAAGCCGAGAGGGGCCCGTCCGCGCCAAAACCCAAAACGCGCTGCGGCCTCCAGGGACACAGGGGACACAAGTGGCTGTGTGGCTTGCAGTGCCCGACCAGAGGGAGGGAGGTTGTCTGGCTGCTGAGGCGCAGCCGGTGTCAGCCCTTCGCGGAACTGCCCGTGGATGCTTCGGGAATGGGGGCTGCCAACTCAGAACCCCCGTTCCCTGTGGCTGCAGCCAGCCAGGGGGCTCCAGGGTCGGGCGCGCCCGCGGGCCTAGGGGCTTCTTGCCTGTGTGCAGGGCTTCTACGCACAAGGTGGCACCACATCCCGGCCCAAGGGTGGTGGCAGGAACTCAGGAGGTGCTCGGGGACTCAGCAGGGCCCGCCCCTGGGGCAAGGGGTCTGGCAGGCTCCGGGGCAAATGGACTACGGAAGCCGAGAGGGGCCCGTCCGCGCCAAAACCCAAAATGCGCTGCGGCCTCCAGGGACACAGGGGACACAAGTGGCTGTGTGGCTTGCAGTGCCCGACCAGAGGGAGGGAGGTTGTCTGGCTGCTGAGGCGCAGCCGGTGTCAGCCCTTCGGGGAACTGCCCGTGGATGCTTCGGGAATGGGGGCTGCCAACTCAGAATCCCCGTTCCCTGTGGCTGCAGCCAGCCAGGGGGCTCCAGGGTCGGGCGCGCCCGCGGGCCTGGGGGGCTTCTTGCCTGTGTGCAGGGCTTCTACGCACAAGGTGGCACCTCATCCCGGCCCAAGGGTGGTGGAAGGAACCCAGGAGGCGCTCGGAGACTCAGCAGGGCCCGCCCCTGGGGCCAGGGGTCTGGCAGGCTCCGGGGGCAAATGGACTACGGAAGCCGAGAGGGGCCCGTCCGCGCCAAAACCCAAAACGCGCTGCGGCCTCCAGGGACACAGGGGACACAAGTGGCTGTGTGGCTTGCAGTGCCCGACCAGAGGGAGGGAGGTTGTCTGGCTGCTGAGGCGCAGCCGGTGTCAGCCCTTCGGGGAACTGCCCGTGGATGCTTCGGGAATGGGGGCTGCCAACTCAGAACCCCCGTTCCCTGTGGCTGCAGCCAGCCAGGGGGCTCCAGGGTCGGGCGCGCCCGCGGGCCTGGGGGGCTTCTTGCCTGTGTGCAGGGCTTCTACGCACAAGGTGGCACCTCATCCCGGCCCAAGGGTGGTGGAAGGAACCCAGGAGGCGCTCGGAGACTCAGCAGGGCCCGCCCCTGGGGCCAGGGGTCTGGCAGGCTCCGGGGGCAAATGGACTACGGAAGCCGAGAGGGGCCCGTCCAAGCCAAAACCCAAAACGCGCTGCGGCCTCCAGGGACACAGGGGACACAAGTGGCTGTGTGGCTTGCAGTGCCCGACCAGAGGGAGGGAGGTTGTCTGGCTGCTGAGGCGCAGCCGGTGTCAGCCCTTCGGGGAACTGCCCGTGGATGCTTCGGGAATGGGGGCTGCCAACTCAGAACCCACATTCCCTGTGGCTGCAGCCAGCCAGGGGGCTCCAGGGTCGGGCGCGCCCGCGGGCCTGGGGGGCTTCTTGCCTGTGTGCAGGGCTTCTACGCACAAGGTGGCACCTCAACCCGGCCCAAGGGTGGTGGCAGGAACTCAGGAGGCGCTCGGGGACTCAGCAGGGCCCGCCTCTGGGGCCAGGGGTCTGGCAGGCTCCGGGGCAAATGGACTACGGAATCCGAGAGGGGCCCGTCCGCGCCAAAACCCAAAACGCGCTGCGGCCTCCAGGGACACAGGGGACACAAGTGGCTGTGTGGCTTGCAGTGCCCGACCAGATGGAGGGAGGTTGTCTGGCTGCTGAGGCGCAGCCGGTGTCAGCCCTTCGGGGAACTGCCCGTGGATGCTTCGGGAATGGGGGCTGCCAACTCAGAACCCCCGTTCCCTGTGGCTGCAGCCAGCCAGGGGGCTCCAGGGTCGGGCGCGCCCGCGGGCCTAGGGGCTTCTTGCCTGTGTGCAGGACTTCTACGCACAAGGTGGCACCACATCCCGGCCCAAGGGTGGTGGCAGGAACTCAGGAGGCACTCGGGGACTCAGCAGGGCCCGCCCCTGGGGCAAGGGGTCTGGCAGACTCCGGGGCAAATGGACTACGGAATCCGAGAGGGGCCCGTCCGCGCCAAAACCCAAAACGCGCTGCGGCCTCCAGGGACACAGGGGACACAAGTGGCTGTGTGGCTTGCAGTGCCCGACCAGATGGAGGGAGGTTGTCTGGCTGCTGAGGCGCAGCCGGTGTCAGCCCTTCGGGGAACTGCCCGTGGATGCTTCGGGAATGGGGGCTGCCAACTCAGAACCCCCGTTCCCTGTGGCTGCAGCCAGCCAGGGTGCTCCAGGGTCGGGCGCGCCCGCGGGCCTGGGGGGCTTCTTGCCTGTGTGCAGGGCTTCTACGCACAAGGTGGCACCACATCCCGGCCCAAGGGTGGTGGCAGGAACTCAGGAGGCACTCGGGGACTCAGCGGGGCCCGCCCCTGGGGCAAGGGGTCTGGCAGGCTCCGGGGCAAATGGACTACGGAAGCCGAGAGGGGCCCGTCCGCGCCAAAACCCAAAATGCGCTGCGGCCTCCAGGGACACAGGGGACACAAGTGGCTGTGTGGCTTGCAGTGCCCGACCAGAGGGAGGGAGGTTGTCTGGCTGCTGAGGCGCAGCCGGTGTCAGCCCTTCGGGGAACTGCCCGTGGATGCTTCGGGAATGGGGGCTGCCAACTCAGAACCCCCGTTCCCTGTGGCTGCAGCCAGCCAGGGGGCTCCAGGTTCGGGCGCGCCCGCGGGCCTAGGGGCTTCTTGCCTGTGTGCAGGGCTTCTACGCACAAGGTGGCACCACATCCCGGCCCAAGGGTGGTGGCAGGAACTCAGGAGGCGCTCGGGGACTCAGCAGTGCCCGCCCCTGGGCCAAGGGGTCTGGCAGGCTCCGGGGCAAATGGACTACGGAAGCCGAGAGGGGCCCGTCCGCGCCAAAACCCAAAACGCGCTGCGGCCTCCAGGGACACAGGGGACACAAGTGGCTGTGTGGCTTGCAGTGCCCGACCAGAGGGAGGGAGGTTGTCTGGCTGCTGAGGCGCAGCCGGTGTCAGCCCTTCGGGGAACTGCCCGTGGATGCTTCGGGAATGGGGGCTGCCAACTCAGAACCCCCGTTCCCTGTGGCTGCAGCCAGCCAGGGGGCTCCAGGGTCGGGCGCGCCCGCGGGCCTGGGGGGCTTCTTGCCTGTGTGCAGGGCTTCTACGCACAAGGTGGCACCTCATCCCGGCCCAAGGGTGGTGGAAGGAACCCAGGAGGCGCTCGGAGACTCAGCAGGGCCCGCCCCTGGGGCCAGGGGTCTGGCAGGCTCCGGGGGCAAATGGACTACGGAAGCCGAGAGGGGCCCGTCCGCGCCAAAACCCAAAACGCGCTGCGGCCTCCAGGGACACAGGGGACACAAGTGGCTGTGTGGCTTGCAGTGCCCGACCAGAGGGAGGGAGGTTGTCTGGCTGCTGAGGCGCAGCCGGTGTCAGCCCTTCGGGGAACTGCCCGTGGATGCTTCGGGAATGGGGGCTGCCAACTCAGAACCCCCGTTCCCTGTGGCTGCAGCCAGCCAGGGGGCTCCAGGGTCGGGCGCGCCCGCGGGCCTGGGGGGCTTCTTGCCTGTGTGCAGGGCTTCTACGCACAAGGTGGCACCTCATCCCGGCCCAAGGGTGGTGGAAGGAACCCAGGAGGCGCTCGGAGACTCAGCAGGGCCCGCCCCTGGGGCCAGGGGTCTGGCAGGCTCCGGGGGCAAATGGACTACGGAAGCCGAGAGGGGCCCGTCCGCGCCAAAACCCAAAACGCGCTGCGGCCTCCAGGGACACAGGGGACACAAGTGGCTGTGTGGCTTGCAGTGCCCGACCAGAGGGAGGGAGGTTGTCTGGCTGCTGAGGCGCAGCCGGTGTCAGCCCTTCGGGGAACTGCCCGTGGATGCTTCGGGAATGGGGGCTGCCAACTCAGAACCCACATTCCCTGTGGCTGCAGCCAGCCAGGGGGCTCCAGGGTCGGGCGAGCCCGAGGGCCTGGGGGTCTTCTTGCCTGTGTGCAGGGCTTCTACGCACAAGGTGGCACCTCATCCCGGCCCAAGGGTGGTGGCAGGAACCCAGGAGGCGCTCGGGGACTCAGCAGGGCCCGTCCCTGGGGCCAGGGGTCTGGCAAGCTCCGGGGGCAAATGGACTACGGAAGCCGAGAGGGGCCCGTCCGCGCCAAAACCCAAAATGCGCTGCGGCCTCCAGGGACACAGGGGACACAAGTGGCTGTGTGGCTTGAGTGCCCGACCAGAGGGAGGGAGGTTGTCTGGCTGCTGAGGCGCAGCCGGTGTCAGCCCTTCAGGGAACTGCCCGTGGATGCTTCGGGAATGGGGGCTGCCAACTCAGAACCCCCTTTCCCTGTGGCTGCAGCCAGCCAGGGGGCTCCAGGGTCGGGCGCGCCCGCGGGCTTAGGGGCTTCTTGCCTGTGTGCAGGACTTCTACGCACAAGGTGGCACCACATCCCGGCCCAAGGGTGGTGGCAGGAACTCAGGAGGCACTCGGGGACTCAGCAGGGCCCGCCCCTGGGGCAAGGGGTCTGGCAGACTCCGGGGCAAATGGACTACGGAATCCGAGAGGGGCCCGTCCGCGCCAAAACCCAAAACGCGCTGCGGCCTCCAGGGACACAGGGGACACAAGTGGCTGTGTGGCTTGCAGTGCCCGACCAGATGGAGGGAGGTTGTCTGGCTGCTGAGGCGCAGCCGGTGTCAGCCCTTCGGGGAACTGCCCGTGGATGCTTCGGGAATGGGGGCTGCCAACTCAGAACCCCCTTTCCCTGTGGCTGCAGCCAGCCAGGGGGCTCCAGGGTCGGGCGCGCCCGCGGGCTTAGGGGCTTCTTGCCTGTGTGCAGGACTTCTATGCACAAGGTGGCACCACATCCCGGCCCAAGGGTGGTGGCAGGAACTCAGGAGGCACTCGGGGACTCAGCAGGGCCCGCCCCTGGGGCAAGGGGTCTGGCAGACTCCGGGGCAAATGGACTACGGAATCCGAGAGGGGCCCGTCCGCGCCAAAACCCAAAACGCGCTGCGGCCTCCAGGGACACAGGGGACACAAGTGGCTGTGTGGCTTGCAGTGCCCGACCAGATGGAGGGAGGTTGTCTGGCTGCTGAGGCGCAGCCGGTGTCAGCCCTTCGGGGAACTGCCCGTGGATGCTTCGGGAATGGGGGCTGCCAACTCAGAACCCCCGTTCCCTGTGGCTGCAGCCAGCCAGGGGGCTCCAGGGTCGGGCGCGCCCGTGGGCCTAGGGGCTTCTTGCCTGTGTGCAGGACTTCTACGCACAAGGTGGCACCACATCCCGGCCCAAGGGTGGTGGCAGGAACTCAGGAGGCACTCGGGGACTCAGCAGGGCCCGCCCCTGGGGCAAGGGGTCTGGCAGACTCCGGGGCAAATGGACTACGGAATCCGAGAGGGGCCCGTCCGCGCCAAAACCCAAAACGCGCTGCGGCCTCCAGGGACACAGGGGACACAAGTGGCTGTGTGGCTTGCAGTGCCCGACCAGATGGAGGGAGGTTGTCTGGCTGCTGAGGCGCAGCCGGTGTCAGCCCTTCGGGGAACTGCCCGTGGATGCTTCGGGAATGGGGGCTGCCAACTCAGAACCCCCGTTCCCTGTGGCTGCAGCCAGCCAGGGTGCTCCAGGGTCGGGCGCGCCCGCGGGCCTGGGGGGCTTCTTGCCTGTGTGCAGGGCTTCTACGCACAAGGTGGCACCACATCCCGGCCCAAGGGTGGTGGCAGGAACTCAGGAGGCACTCGGGGACTCAGCGGGGCCCGCCCCTGGGGCAAGGGGTCTGGCAGGCTCCGGGGCAAATGGACTACGGAAGCCGAGAGGGGCCCGTCCGCGCCAAAACCCAAAACGCGCTGCGGCCTCCAGGGACACAGGGGACACAAGTGGCTGTGTGGCTTGCAGTGCCCGACCAGAGGGAGGGAGGTTGTCTGGCTGCTGAGGCGCAGCCGGTGTCAGCCCTTCGGGGAACTGCCCGTGGATGCTTCGGGAATGGGGGCTGCCAACTCAGAATCCCCGTTCCCTGTGGCTGCAGCCAGCCAGGGGGCTCCAGGGTCGGGCGCGCCCGCGGGCCTGGGGGGCTTCTTGCCTGTGTGCAGGGCTTCTACGCACAAGGTGGCACCTCATCCCGGCCCAAGGGTGGTGGAAGGAACCCAGGAGGCGCTCGGAGACTCAGCAGGGCCCGCCCCTGGGGCCAGGGGTCTGGCAGGCTCCGGGGGCAAATGGACTACGGAAGCCGAGAGGGGCCCGTCCGCGCCAAAACCCAAAACGCGCTGCGGCCTCCAGGGACACAGGGGACACAAGTGGCTGTGTGGCTTGCAGTGCCCGACCAGAGGGAGGGAGGTTGTCTGGCTGCTGAGGCGCAGCCGGTGTCAGCCCTTCGGGGAACTGCCCGTGGATGCTTCGGGAATGGGGGCTGCCAACTCAGAACCCACATTCCCTGTGGCTGCAGCCAGCCAGGGGGCTCCAGGGTCGGGCGAGCCCGAGGGCCTGGGGGTCTTCTTGCCTGTGTGCAGGGCTTCTACGCACAAGGTGGCACCTCATCCCGGCCCAAGGGTGGTGGCAGGAACCCAGGAGGCGCTCGGGGACTCAGCAGGGCCCGTCCCTGGGGCCAGGGGTCTGGCAAGCTCCGGGGGCAAATGGACTACGGAAGCCGAGAGGGGCCCGTCCGCGCCAAAACCCAAAATGCGCTGCGGCCTCCAGGGACACAGGGGACACAAGTGGCTGTGTGGCTTGAGTGCCCGACCAGAGGGAGGGAGGTTGTCTGGCTGCTGAGGCGCAGCCGGTGTCAGCCCTTCAGGGAACTGCCCGTGGATGCTTCGGGAATGGGGGCTGCCAACTCAGAACCCCCTTTCCCTGTGGCTGCAGCCAGCCAGGGGGCTCCAGGGTCGGGCGCGCCCGCGGGCTTAGGGGCTTCTTGCCTGTGTGCAGGGACTTCTACGCACAAGGTGGCACCACATCCCGGCCCAAGGGTGGTGGCAGGAACTCAGGAGGCACTCGGGGACTCAGCAGGGCCCGCCCCTGGGGCAAGGGGTCTGGCAGACTCCGGGGCAAATGGACTACGGAAATCCGAGAGGGGCCCGTCCGCGCCAAAACCCAAACGCGCTGCGGCCTCCAGGGACACAGGGGACACAAGTGGCTGTGTGGCTTGCAGTGCCCGACCAGATGGAGGGGAGGTTGTCTGGCTGTCTGAGGCGCAGCCGGTGTCAGCCCTTCGGGGAACTGCCCGTGGATGCTTCGGGAATGGGGGCTGCCAACTCAGAACCCCCCTTTCCCTGTGGCTGCAGCCAGCCAGGGGGGCTCCAGGGTCGGGCGCGCCCTGCGGGCTTAGGGGCTTCTTGCCTGTGTGCAGGACTTCTATGCACAAGGTGGCACCACATCCCGGCCCAAGGGTGGTGGCAGGAACTCAGGAGGCACTCGGGGGACTCAGCAGGGCCCGCCCCTGGGGCAAGGGGTCTGGCAGACTCCGGGGCAAATGGACTACGAATCCGAGAGGGGCCCGTCCGCGGCCAAAACCCAAAACGCGCTGCGGCCTCCAGGGACACAGGGGACACGAAGTGGCTGTGTGGCTTGCAGTGCCCGACCAGATGGAGGGAGGTTGTCTGGCTGCTGAGGCGCAGCCGGTGTCAGCCCTTCGGGGAACTGGCCCGTGGATGCTTCGGGAATGGGGGCTTGCCAACTCAGAACCCCCGTTCCCTGTGGCTGCAGCCAGCCAGGGGGGCTCCAGGGTCGGGCGCGCCCGCGGGCCTAGGGGCTTCTTGCCTGTGTGCAGGACTTCTACGCACAAGGTGGCACCACATCCCCGGCCCAAGGGTGGTGGCAGGAACTCAGGAGGCACTCGGGGACTCAGCAGGGCCCGCCCCTGGGGCAAGGGGGTCTGACAGACTCCGGGGGCAAATGGACTACGGAATCCGAGAGGGGCCCGTCCGCGCCAAAACCCAAAACTGCGCTGCGGCCTCCCAGGGGACACAGGGGACACAAGTGGCTGTGTGGCTTGCAGTGCCCGACCAGATGGAGGGAGGTTGTCTGGCTGCTGAGGCGCAGCCGGTGTCAGCCCTTCGGGGAACTGCCCGTGGATGCTTCGGGAATGGGGGCTGCCAACTCAGAACCCCCGTTCCCTGTGGCTGCAGCCAGCCAGGGTGCTCCAGGGTCGGGCGCGCCCGCGGGCCTGGGGGGCTTCTTGCCTGTGTGGCAGGGCTTCTACGCACAAGGGTGGCACCACATCCCGGCCCAAGGGGTGGTGGGCAGGAACTCAGGAGGCACTCGGGGACTCAGCGGGGCCCGCCCCTGGGGCAAGGGGTCTGGCAGGCTCCGGGGCAAATGGACTACGGAAGCCGAGAGGGGCCCGTCCGCGCCAAAACCCAAAACGCGCTGCGGCCTCCAGGGACACAGGGGACACAAGTGGCTGTGTGGCTTGCAGTGCCCGACCAGAGGGGAGGGAGGTTGTCTGGCTGCTGAGGCGCAGCCGGTGTCAGCCCTTCGGGGAACTGCCCGTGGATTCTTCGGGAATGGGGGCTGCCAACTCAGAACCCCCCGTTCCCTGTGGCTGCAGCCAGCCAGGGGGCTCCAGGGTCGGGTGCGCCGCGGGCCTGGGGGGCTTCTTGCCTGTGTGCAGGGCTTCTACGCACAAGGTGGCACCTCATCCCGGCCCAAGGGTGGTGGCAGGAACCCAGGTGGCGCTCAGGGACTCAGCAGGGCCCGCCCCTGGGGCCAGCGGTCTGGCAGGCTCCGGGGGCAAATGGACTACGGAAGCCGAGAGGGGCCCGTCCGCGCCAAAACCCAAAACGCGCACACAAGTGGCTGTGTGGCTTGCAGTGCCCGACCAGAGGGAGGGAGGTTGTCTGGCTGCTGAGGCGCAGCCGGTGTCAGCCCTTCGCGGAACTGCCCGTGGATGCTTCGGGAATGGGGGCTGCCAACTCAGAACCCCCGTTCCCTGTGGCTGCAGCCAGCCAGGGGGCTCCAGGGTCGGGCGCGCCCGCGGGCCTAGGGGCTTCTTGCCTGTGTGCAGGGCTTCTACGCACAAGGTGGCACCACATCCCGGCCCAAGGGTGGTGGCAGGAACTCAGGAGGTGCTCGGGGACTCAGCAGGGCCCGCCCCTGGGGCAAGGGGTCTGGCAGGCTCCGGGGCAAATGGACTACGGAAGCCGAGAGGGGCCCGTCCGCGCCAAAACCCAAAATGCGCTGCGGCCTCCAGGGACACAGGGGACACAAGTGGCTGTGTGGCTTGCAGTGCCCGACCAGAGGGAGGGAGGTTGTCTGGCTGCTGAGGCGCAGCCGGTGTCAGCCCTTCGGGGAACTGCCCGTGGATGCTTCGGGAATGGGGGCTGCCAACTCAGAACCCCCGTTCCCTGTGGCTGCAGCCAGCCAGGGGGCTCCAGGGTCGGGCGCGCCCGCGGGCCTGGGGGGCTTCTTGCCTGTGTGCAGGGCTTCTACGCACAAGGTGGCACCTCATCCCGGCCCAAGGGTGGTGGAAGGAACCCAGGAGGCGCTCGGAGACTCAGCAGGGCCCGCCCCTGGGGCCAGGGGTCTGGCAGGCTCCGGGGGCAAATGGACTACGGAAGCCGAGAGGGGCCCGTCCGCGCCAAAACCCAAAACGCGCTGCGGCCTCCAGGGACACAGGGGACACAAGTGGCTGTGTGGCTTGCAGTGCCCGACCAGAGGGAGGGAGGTTGTCTGGCTGCTGAGGCGCAGCCGGTGTCAGCCCTTCGGGGAACTGCCCGTGGATGCTTCGGGAATGGGGGCTGCCAACTCAGAACCCCCGTTCCCTGTGGCTGCAGCCAGCCAGGGGGCTCCAGGGTCGGGCGCGCCCGCGGGCCTGGGGGGCTTCTTGCCTGTGTGCAGGGCTTCTACGCACAAGGTGGCACCTCATCCCGGCCCAAGGGTGGTGGAAGGAACCCAGGAGGCGCTCGGAGACTCAGCAGGGCCCGCCCCTGGGGCCAGGGGTCTGGCAGGCTCCGGGGGCAAATGGACTACGGAAGCCGAGAGGGGCCCGTCCAAGCCAAAACCCAAAACGCGCTGCGGCCTCCAGGGACACAGGGGACACAAGTGGCTGTGTGGCTTGCAGTGCCCGACCAGAGGGAGGGAGGTTGTCTGGCTGCTGAGGCGCAGCCGGTGTCAGCCCTTCGGGGAACTGCCCGTGGATGCTTCGGGAATGGGGGCTGCCAACTCAGAACCCACATTCCCTGTGGCTGCAGCCAGCCAGGGGGCTCCAGGGTCGGGCGAGCCCGAGGGCCTGGGGGTCTTCTTGCCTGTGTGCAGGGCTTCTACGCACAAGGTGGCACCTCATCCCGGCCCAAGGGTGGTGGCAGGAACCCAGGAGGCGCTCGGGGACTCAGCAGGGCCCGCCCCTGGGGCCAGGGGTCTGGCAAGCTCCGGGGGCAAATGGACTACGGAAGCCGAGAGGGGCCCGTCCGCGCCAAAACCCAAAATGCGCTGCGGCCTCCAGGGACACAGGGGACACAAGTGGCTGTGTGGCTTGAGTGCCCGACCAGAGGGAGGGAGGTTGTCTGGCTGCTGAGGCGCAGCCGGTGTCAGCCCTTCGGGGAACTGCCCGTGGATGCTTCGGGAATGGGGGCTGCCAACTCAGAACCCCCTTTCCCTGTGGCTGCAGCCAGCCAGGGGGCTCCAGGGTCGGGCGCGCCCGCGGGCTTAGGGGCTTCTTGCCTGTGTGCAGGACTTCTACGCACAAGGTGGCACCACATCCCGGCCCAAGGGTGGTGGCAGGAACTCAGGAGGCACTCGGGGACTCAGCAGGGCCCGCCCCTGGGGCAAGGGGTCTGGCAGACTCCGGGGCAAATGGACTACGGAATCCGAGAGGGGCCCGTCCGCGCCAAAACCCAAAACGCGCTGCGGCCTCCAGGGACACAGGGGACACAAGTGGCTGTGTGGCTTGCAGTGCCCGACCAGATGGAGGGAGGTTGTCTGGCTGCTGAGGCGCAGCCGGTGTCAGCCCTTCGGGGAACTGCCCGTGGATGCTTCGGGAATGGGGGCTGCCAACTCAGAACCCCCGTTCCCTGTGGCTGCAGCCAGCCAGGGGGCTCCAGGGTCGGGCGCGCCCGCGGGCCTAGGGGCTTCTTGCCTGTGTGCAGGACTTCTACGCACAAGGTGGCACCACATCCCGGCCCAAGGGTGGTGGCAGGAACTCAGGAGGCACTCGGGGACTCAGCAGGGCCCGCCCCTGGGGCAAGGGGTCTGACAGACTCCGGGGCAAATGGACTACGGAATCCGAGAGGGGCCCGTCCGCGCCAAAACCCAAAACGCGCTGCGGCCTCCAGGGACACAGGGGACACAAGTGGCTGTGTGGCTTGCAGTGCCCGACCAGATGGAGGGAGGTTGTCTGGCTGCTGAGGCGCAGCCGGTGTCAGCCCTTCGGGGAACTGCCCGTGGATGCTTCGGGAATGGGGGCTGCCAACTCAGAACCCCCGTTCCCTGTGGCTGCAGCCAGCCAGGGTGCTCCAGGGTCGGGCGCGCCCGCGGGCCTGGGGGGCTTCTTGCCTGTGTGCAGGGCTTCTACGCACAAGGTGGCACCACATCCCGGCCCAAGGGTGGTGGCAGGAACTCAGGAGGCACTCGGGGACTCAGCGGGGCCCGCCCCTGGGGCAAGGGGTCTGGCAGGCTCCGGGGCAAATGGACTACGGAAGCCGAGAGGGGCCCGTCCGCGCCAAAACCCAAAACGCGCTGCGGCCTCCAGGGACACAGGGGACACAAGTGGCTGTGTGGCTTGCAGTGCCCGACCAGAGGGAGGGAGGTTGTCTGGCTGCTGAGGCGCAGCCGGTGTCAGCCCTTCGGGGAACTGCCCGTGGATGCTTCGGGAATGGGGGCTGCCAACTCAGAACCCCCGTTCCCTGTGGCTGCAGCCAGCCAGGGGGCTCCAGGGTCGGGCGCGCCCGCGGGCCTAGGGGCTTCTTGCCTGTGTGCAGGGCTTCTACGCACAAGGTGGCACCACATCCCGGCCCAAGGGTGGTGGCAGGAACTCAGGAGGCGCTCGGGGACTCAGCAGGGCCCGCCCCTGGGGCAAGGGGTCTGGCAGGCTCCGGGGCAAATGGACTATGGAAGCCGAGAGGGGCCCGTCCGCGCCAAAACCCAAAACGCGCTGCGGCCTCCAGGGACACAGGGGACACAAGTGGCTGTGTGGCTTGCAGTGCCCGACCAGAGGGAGGGAGGTTGTCTGGCTGCTGAGGCGCAGCCGGTGTCAGCCCTTCGGGGAACTGCCCGTGGATGCTTCGGGAATGGGGGCTGCCAACTCAGAACCCCCGTTCCCTGTGGCTGCAGCCAGCCAGGGGGCTCCAGGGTCGGGCGCGCCCGCGGGCCTGGGGGGCTTCTTGCCTGTGTGCAGGGCTTCTACGCACAAGGTGGCACCTCATCCCGGCCCAAGGGTGGTGGAAGGAACCCAGGAGGCGCTCGGAGACTCAGCAGGGCCCGCCCCTGGGGCCAGGGGTCTGGCAGGCTCCGGGGGCAAATGGACTACGGAAGCCGAGAGGGGCCCGTCCGCGCCAAAACCCAAAACGCGCTGCGGCCTCCAGGGACACAGGGGACACAAGTGGCTGTGTGGCTTGCAGTGCCCGACCAGAGGGAGGTTATCTGGCTGCTGAGGCGCAGCCGGTGTCAGCCCTTCGGGGAACTGCCCGTGGATGCTTCGGGAATGGGGGCTGCCAACTCAGAACCCCCGTTCCCTGTGGCTGCAGCCAGCCAGGGGGCTCCAAGGTCGGGTGCGCCGCGGGCCTGGGGGGCTTCTTGCCTGTGTGCAGGGCTTCTACGCACAAGGTGGCACCTCATCCCGGCCCAAGGGTGGTGGCAGGAACCCAGGTGGCGCTCAGGGACTCAGCAGGGCCCGCCCCTGGGGCCAGCGGTCTGGCAGGCTCCGGGGGCAAATGGACTACGGAAGCCGAGAGGGGCCCGTCCGCGCCAAAACCCAAAACGCGCTGCGGCCTCCAGGGACACAGGGGACACAAGTGGCTGTGTGGCTTGCAGTGCCCGACCAGAGGGAGGGAGGTTGTCTGGCTGCTGAGGCGCAGCCGGTGTCAGCCCTTCGCGGAACTGCCCGTGGATGCTTCGGGAATGGGGGCTGCCAACTCAGAACCCCCGTTCCCTGTGGCTGCAGCCAGCCAGGGGGCTCCAGGGTCGGGCGCGCCCGCGGGCCTAGGGGCTTCTTGCCTGTGTGCAGGGCTTCTACGCACAAGGTGGCACCACATCCCGGCCCAAGGGTGGTGGCAGGAACTCAGGAGGTGCTCGGGGACTCAGCAGGGCCCGCCCCTGGGGCAAGGGGTCTGGCAGGCTCCGGGGCAAATGGACTACGGAAGCCGAGAGGGGCCCGTCCGCGCCAAAACCCAAAATGCGCTGCGGCCTCCAGGGACACAGGGGACACAAGTGGCTGTGTGGCTTGCAGTGCCCGACCAGAGGGAGGGAGGTTGTCTGGCTGCTGAGGCGCAGCCGGTGTCAGCCCTTCGGGGAACTGCCCGTGGATGCTTCGGGAATGGGGGCTGCCAACTCAGAACCCCCGTTCCCTGTGGCTACAGCCAGCCAGGGGGCTCCAGGGTCGGGCGCGCCCGCGGGCCTGGGGGGCTTCTTGCCTGTGTGCAGGGCTTCTACGCACAAGGTGGCACCTCATCCCGGCCCAAGGGTGGTGGAAGGAACCCAGGAGGCGCTCGGAGACTCAGCAGGGCCCGCCCCTGGGGCCAGGGGTCTGGCAGGCTCCGGGGGCAAATGGACTACGGAAGCCGAGAGGGGCCCGTCCGCGCCAAAACCCAAAACGCGCTGCGGCCTCCAGGGACACAGGGGACACAAGTGGCTGTGTGGCTTGCAGTGCCCGACCAGAGGGAGGGAGGTTGTCTGGCTGCTGAGGCGCAGCCGGTGTCAGCCCTTCGGGGAACTGCCCGTGGATGCTTCGGGAATGGGGGCTGCCAACTCAGAACCCCCGTTCCCTGTGGCTGCAGCCAGCCAGGGGGCTCCAGGGTCGGGCGCGCCCGCGGGCCTGGGGGGCTTCTTGCCTGTGTGCAGGGCTTCTACGCACAAGGTGGCACCTCATCCCGGCCCAAGGGTGGTGGAAGGAACCCAGGAGGCGCTCGGAGACTCAGCAGGGCCCGCCCCTGGGGCCAGGGGTCTGGCAGGCTCCGGGGGCAAATGGACTACGGAAGCCGAGAGGGGCCCGTCCGAGCCAAAACCCAAAACGCGCTGCGGCCTCCAGGGACACAGGGGACACAAGTGGCTGTGTGGCTTGCAGTGCCCGACCAGAGGGAGGGAGGTTGTCTGGCTGCTGAGGCGCAGCCGGTGTCAGCCCTTCGGGGAACTGCCCGTGGATGCTTCGGGAATGGGGGCTGCCAACTCAGAACCCACATTCCCTGTGGCTGCAGCCAGCCAGGGGGCTCCAGGGTCGGGCGAGCCCGAGGGCCTGGGGGTCTTCTTGCCTGTGTGCAGGGCTTCTACGCACAAGGTGGCACCTCATCCTGGCCCAAGGGTGGTGGCAGGAACCCAGGAGGCGCTCGGGGACTCAGCAGGGCCCGCCCCTGGGGCCAGGGGTCTGGCAAGCTCCGGGGGCAAATGGACTACGGAAGCCGAGAGGGGCCCGTCCGCGCCAAAACCCAAAATGCGCTGCGGCCTCCAGGGACACAGGGGACACAAGTGGCTGTGTGGCTTGAGTGCCCGACCAGAGGGAGGGAGGTTGTCTGGCTGCTGAGGCGCAGCCGGTGTCAGCCCTTCAGGGAACTGCCCGTGGATGCTTCGGGAATGGGGGCTGCCAACTCAGAACCCCCTTTCCCTGTGGCTGCAGCCAGCCAGGGGGCTCCAGGGTCGGGCGCGCCCGCGGGCTTAGGGGCTTCTTGCCTGTGTGCAGGACTTCTACGCACAAGGTGGCACCACATCCCGGCCCAAGGGTGGTGGCAGGAACTCAGGAGGCACTCGGGGACTCAGCAGGGCCCGCCCCTGGGGCAAGGGGTCTGGCAGACTCCGGGGCAAATGGACTACGGAATCCGAGAGGGGCCCGTCCGCGCCAAAACCCAAAACGCGCTGCGGCCTCCAGGGACACAGGGGACACAAGTGGCTGTGTGGCTTGCAGTGCCCGACCAGATGGAGGGAGGTTGTCTGGCTGCTGAGGCGCAGCCGGTGTCAGCCCTTCGGGGAACTGCCCGTGGATGCTTCGGGAATGGGGGCTGCCAACTCAGAACCCCCGTTCCCTGTGGCTGCAGCCAGCCAGGGTGCTCCAGGGTCGGGCGCGCCCGCGGGCCTGGGGGGCTTCTTGCCTGTGTGTAGGGCTTCTACGCACAAGGTGGCACCACATCCCGGCCCAAGGGTGGTGGCAGGAACTCAGGAGGCACTCGGGGACTCAGCAGGGCCCGCCCCTGGGGCAAGGGGTCTGGCAGGCTCCGGGGCAAATGGACTACGGAAGCCGAGAGGGGCCCGTCCGCGCCAAAACCCAAAACGCGCTGCGGCCTCCAGGGACACAGGGGACACAAGTGGCTGTGTGGCTTGCAGTGCCCGACCAGAGGGAGGGAGGTTGTCTGGCTGCTGAGGCGCAGCCGGTGTCAGCCCTTCGGGGAACTGCCCGTGGATGCTTCGGGAATGGGGGCTGCCAACTCAGAACCCCCGTTCCCTGTGGCTGCAGCCAGCCAGGGGGCTCCAGGGTCGGGCGCGCCCGCGGGCCTAGGGGCTTCTTGCCTGTGTGCAGGGCTTCTACGCACAAGGTGGCACCACATCCCGGCCCAAGGGTGGTGGCAGGAACTCAGGAGGCGCTCGGGGACTCAGCAGGGCCCGCCCCTGGGGCAAGGGGTCTGGCAGGCTCCGGGGCAAATGGACTATGGAAGCCGAGAGGGGCCCGTCCGCGCCAAAACCCAAAACGCGCTGCGGCCTCCAGGGACACAGGGGACACAAGTGGCTGTGTGGCTTGCAGTGCCCGACCAGAGGGAGGGAGGTTGTCTGGCTGCTGAGGCGCAGCCGGTGTCAGCCCTTCGGGGAACTGCCCGTGGATGCTTCGGGAATGGGGGCTGCCAACTCAGAACCCCCGTTCCCTGTGGCTGCAGCCAGCCAGGGGGCTCCAGGGTCGGGCGCGCCCGCGGGCCTGGGGGGCTTCTTGCCTGTGTGCAGGGCTTCTACGCACAAGGTGGCACCTCATCCCGGCCCAAGGGTGGTGGAAGGAACCCAGGAGGCGCTCGGAGACTCAGCAGGGCCCGCCCCTGGGGCCAGGGGTCTGGCAGGCTCCGGGGCAAATGGACTACGGAAGCCGAGAGGGGCCCGTCCGCGCCAAAACCCAAAACGCGCTGCGGCCTCCAGGGACACAGGGGACACAAGTGGCTGTGTGGCTTGCAGTGCCCGACCAGAGGGAGGTTATCTGGCTGCTGAGGCGCAGCCGGTGTCAGCCCTTCGGGGAACTGCCCGTGGATGCTTCGGGAATGGGGGCTGCCAACTCAGAACCCCCGTTCCCTGTGGCTGCAGCCAGCCAGGGGGCTCCAGGGTCGGGTGCGCCGCGGGCCTGGGGGGCTTCTTGCCTGTGTGCAGGGCTTCTACGCACAAGGTGGCACCTCATCCCGGCCCAAGGGTGGTGGCAGGAACCCAGGTGGCGCTCAGGGACTCAGCAGGGCCCGCCCCTGGGGCCAGCGGTCTGGCAGGCTCCGGGGGCAAATGGACTACGGAAGCCGAGAGGGGCCCGTCCGCGCCAAAACCCAAAACGCGCTGCGGCCTCCAGGGACACAGGGGACACAAGTGGCTGTGTGGCTTGCAGTGCCCGACCAGAGGGAGGGAGGTTGTCTGGCTGCTGAGGCGCAGCCGGTGTCAGCGCTTCGGGGAACTGCCCGTGGATGCTTCGGGAATGGGGGCTGCCAACTCAGAACCCACATTCCCTGTGGCTGCAGCCAGCCAGGGGGCTCCAGGGTCGGGCGAGCCCGAGGGCCTGGGGGTCTTCTTGCCTGTGTGCAGGGCTTCTACGCACAAGGTGGCACCTCATCCCGGCCCAAGGGTGGTGGCAGGAACCCAGGAGGCGCTCGGGGACTCAGCAGGGCCCGCCCCTGGGGCCAGGGGTCTGGCAAGCTCCGGGGGCAAATGGACTACGGAAGCCGAGAGGGGCCCGTCCGCGCCAAAACCCAAAATGCGCTGCGGCCTCCAGGGACACAGGGGACACAAGTGGCTGTGTGGCTTGAGTGCCCGACCAGAGGGAGGGAGGTTGTCTGGCTGCTGAGGCGCAGCCGGTGTCAGCCCTTCAGGGAACTGCCCGTGGATGCTTCGGGAATGGGGGCTGCCAACTCAGAACCCCCTTTCCCTGTGGCTGCAGCCAGCCAGGGGGCTCCAGGGTCGGGCGCGCCCGCGGGCTTAGGGGCTTCTTGCCTGTGTGCAGGACTTCTACGCACAAGGTGGCACCACATCCTGGCCCAAGGGTGGTGGCAGGAACTCAGGAGGCACTCGGGGACTCAGCAGGGCCCGCCCCTGGGGCAAGGGGTCTGGCAGACTCCGGGGCAAATGGACTACGGAATCCGAGAGGGGCCCGTCCGCGCCAAAACCCAAAACGCGCTGCGGCCTCCAGGGACACAGGGGACACAAGTGGCTGTGTGGCTTGCAGTGCCCGACCAGATGGAGGGAGGTTGTCTGGCTGCTGAGGCGCAGCCGGTGTCAGCCCTTCGGGGAACTGCCCGTGGATGCTTCGGGAATGGGGGCTGCCAACTCAGAACCCCCTTTCCCTGTGGCTGCAGCCAGCCAGGGGGCTCCAGGGTCGGGCGCGCCCGCGGGCTTAGGGGCTTCTTGCCTGTGTGCAGGACTTCTACGCACAAGGTGGCACCACATCCCGGCCCAAGGGTGGTGGCAGGAACTCAGGAGGCACTCGGGGACTCAGCAGGGCCCGCCCCTGGGGCAAGGGGTCTGGCAGGCTCCGGGGCAAATGGACTACGGAATCCGAGAGGGGCCCGTCCGCGCCAAAACCCAAAACGCGCTGCGGCCTCCAGGGACACAGGGGACACAAGTGGCTGTGTGGCTTGCAGTGCCCGACCAGATGGAGGGAGGTTGTCTGGCTGCTGAGGCGCAGCCGGTGTCAGCCCTTCGGGGAACTGCCCGTGGATGCTTCGGGAATGGGGGCTGCCAACTCAGAACCCCCGTTCCCTGTGGCTGCAGCCAGCCAGGGGGCTCCAGGGTCGGGCGCGCCCGCGGGCCTAGGGGCTTCTTGCCTGTGTGCAGGACTTCTACGCACAAGGTGGCACCACATCCCGGCCCAAGGGTGGTGGCAGGAACTCAGGAGGCACTCGGGGACTCAGCAGGGCCCGCCCCTGGGGCAAGGGGTCTGGCAGACTCCGGGGCAAATGGACTACGGAATCCGAGAGGGGCCCGTCCGCGCCAAAACCCAAAACGCGCTGCGGCCTCCAGGGACACAGGGGACACAAGTGGCTGTGTGGCTTGCAGTGCCCGACCAGATGGAGGGAGGTTGTCTGGCTGCTGAGGCGCAGCCGGTGTCAGCCCTTCGGGGAACTGCCCGTGGATGCTTCGGGAATGGGGGCTGCCAACTCAGAACCCCCGTTCCCTGTGGCTGCAGCCAGCCAGGGTGCTCCAGGGTCGGGCGCGCCCGCGGGCCTGGGGGGCTTCTTGCCTGTGTGCAGGGCTTCTACGCACAAGGTGGCACCACATCCCGGCCCAAGGGTGGTGGCAGGAACTCAGGAGGCACTCGGGGACTCAGCGGGGCCCGCCCCTGGGGCAAGGGGTCTGGCAGGCTCCGGGGCAAATGGACTACGGAAGCCGAGAGGGGCCCGTCCGCGCCAAAACCCAAAACGCGCTGCGGCCTCCAGGGACACAGGGGACACAAGTGGCTGTGTGGCTTGCAGTGCCCGACCAGAGGGAGGGAGGTTGTCTGGCTGCTGAGGCGCAGCCGGTGTCAGCCCTTCGGGGAACTGCCCGTGGATGCTTCGGGAATGGGGGCTGCCAACTCAGAACCCCCGTTCCCTGTGGCTGCAGCCAGCCAGGGGGCTCCAGGTTCGGGCGCGCCCGCGGGCCTAGGGGCTTCTTGCCTGTGTGCAGGGCTTCTACGCACAAGGTGGCACCACATCCCGGCCCAAGGGTGGTGGCAGGAACTCAGGAGGCGCTCGGGGACTCAGCAGGGCCCGCCCCTGGGGCAAGGGGTCCTGGCAGGCCTCCGGGGCAAATGGACTACGGAAGCCGAGAGGGGCCCGTCCGCGCCAAAACCCAAAACGCGCTGCGGCCTCCAGGGACACAGGGGACACAAGTGGCTGTGTGGCTTGCAGTGCCCGACCAGAGGGAGGGAGGTTGTCTGGCTGCTGAGGCGCAGCCGGTGTCAGCCCTTCGGGGAACTGCCCGTGGATGCTTCGGGAATGGGGGCTGCCAACTCAGAACCCCCGTTCCCTGTGGCTGCAGCCAGCCAGGGGGCTCCAGGGTCGGGCGCGCCCGCGGGCCTTGGGGGCTTCTTGCCTGTGTGCAGGGCTTCTACGCACAAGGTGGCACCTCATCCCGGCCCAAGGGTGGTGGAAGGAACCCAGGAGGCGCTCGGAGACTCAGCAGGGCCCGCCCCTGGGGACAGGGGTCTGGCAGGCTCCGGGGGCAAATGGACTACGGAAGCCGAGAGGGACCGTCCGCGCCAAAACCCAAAACGCGCTGCGGCCTCCAGGGACACAGGGGACACAAGTGGCTGTGTGGCTTGCAGTGCCCGACCAGAGGGAGGTTATCTGGCTGCTGAGGCGCAGCCGGTGTCAGCCCTTCGGGGAACTGCCCGTGGATGCTTCGGGAATGGGGGCTGCCAACTCAGAAACCCCGTTCCCTGTGGCTGCAGCCAGCCAGGGGGCTCCAGGGTCGGGTGCGCCGCGGGCCTGGGGGCTTCTTGCCTGTGTGCAGGGCTTCTACGCACAAGGTGGCACCTCATCCCGGCCCAAGGGTGGTGGCAGGAACCCAGGTGGCGCTCAGGGACTCAGCAGGGCCCGCCCCTGGGGCCAGCGGTCTGGCAGGCTCCGGGGGCAAATGGACTACGGAAGCCGAGAGGGGCCCGTCCGCGCCAAAACCCAAAACGCGCTGCGGCCTCCAGGGACACAGGGGACACAAGTGGCTGTGTGGCTTGCAGTGCCCGACCAGAGGGAGGGAGGTTGTCTGGCTGCTGAGGCGCAGCCGGTGTCAGCCCTTCGCGGAACTGCCCGTGGATGCTTCGGGAATGGGGGCTGCCAACTCAGAACCCCCATTCCCTGTGGCTGCAGCCAGCCAGGGGGCTCCAGGGTCGGGCGAGCCCGAGGGCCTGGGGGTCTTCTTGCCTGTGTGCAGGGCTTCTACGCACAAGGTGGCACCTCATCCCGGCCCAAGGGTGGTGGCAGGAACCCAGGAGGCGCTCGGGGACTCAGCAGGGCCCGCCCCTGGGGCAAGGGGTCTGGCAGGCTCCGGGGCAAATGGACTACGGAAGCCGAGAGGGGCCCGTCCGCGCCAAAACCCAAAACGCGCTGCGGCCTCCAGGGACACAGGGGACACAAGTGGCTGTGTGGCTTGCAGTGCCCGACCAGAGGGAGGGAGGTTGTCTGGCTGCTGAGGCGCAGCCGGTGTCAGCCCTTCGGGGAACTGCCCGTGGATGCTTCGGGAATGGGGGCTGCCAACTCAGAACCCCCGTTCCCTGTGGCTGCAGCCAGCCAGGGGGCTCCAGAGTCAGGCGCGCCCGCGGGCCTGGGGGGCTTCTTGCCTGTGTGCAGGGCTTCTACGCACAAGGTGGCACCTCATCCCGGCCCAAGGGTGGTGGCAGGAACCCAGGAGGCGCTCGGGGACTCAGCAGGGCCCGCCCCTGGGGCCAGGGGTCTGGCAGGCTCCGGGGGCAAATGGACTACGGAAGCCGAGAGGGGCCCGTCCGCGCCAAAACCCAAAACGCGCTGCGGCCTCCAGGGACACAGGGGACACAAGTGGCTGTGTGGCTTGCAGTGCCCGACCAGAGGGAGGGAGGTTGTCTGGCTGCAGAGGCGCAGCCGGTGTCACCCTTCGGGGAACTGCCCGTGGATGCTTCGGGAATGGGGGCTGCCAACTCAGAACCCCCTTTCCCTGTGGCTGCAGCCAGCCAGGGGGCTCCAGGGTCGGGCGCGCCCGCGGGCCTAGGGGCTTCTTGCCTGTGTGCAGGGCTTCTACGCACAAGGTGGCACCACATCCCGGCCCAAGGGTGGTGGCAGGAACTCAGGAGGTGCTCGGGGACTCAGCGGGGCCCGCCCCTGGGGCAAGGGGTCTGGCAGGCTCCGGGGCAAATGGACTACGGAAGCCGAGAGGGGCCCGTCCGCGCCAAAACCCAAAATGCGCTGCGGCCTCCAGGGACACAGGGGACACAAGTGGCTGTGTGGCTTGCAGTGCCCGACCAGAGGGAGGGAGGTTGTCTGGCTGCTGAGGCGCAGCCGGTGTCAGCCCTTCGGGGAACTGCCCGTGGATGCTTCGGGAATGGGGGCTGCCAACTCAGAACCCCCGTTCCCTGTGGCTGCAGCCAGCCAGGGGGCTCCAGGGTCGGGCGCGCCCGCGGGCCTGGGGGGCTTCTTGCCTGTGTGCAGGGCTTCTACGCACAAGGTGGCACCTCATCCCGGCCCAAGGGTGGTCTAAGGAACCCAGGAGGCGCTTGGGGACTCAGCAGGGCCCGCCCCTGGGGCCAGGGGTCTGGCAGGCTCCGGGGGCAAATGGACTACAGAAGCCGAGAGGGGCCCGTCCGCGCCAAAACCCAAAACGCGCTGCGGCCTCCAGGGACACAGGGGACACAAGTGGCTGTGTGGCTTGCAGTGCCCGACCAGAGGGAGGGAGGTTGTCTGGCTGCTGAGGCGCAGCCGGTGTCAGCCCTTCGGGGAACTGCCCGTGGATGCTTCGGGAATGGGGGCTGCCAACTCAGAACCCCCGTTCCCTGTGGCTGCAGCCAGCCAGGGGCTCCAGGGTCGGGCGCGCCCGCGGGCCTGGGGGGCTTCTTGCCTGTGTGCAGGGCTTCTACGCACAAGGTGGCACCTCATCCCGGCCCAAGGGTGGTGGAAGGAACCCAGGAGGCGCTCGGAGACTCAGCAGGGCCCGCCCCTGGGGCCAGGGGTCTGGCAGGCTCCGGGGGCAAATGGGACTACGGAAGCCGAGAGGGGCCCGTCCGCGCCAAAACCCCAAAACGCGCTGCGGCCTCCAGGGACACAGGGGACACAAGTGGCTGTGTGGCTTGCAGTGCCCGACCAGAGGGAGGGAGGGTTGTCTGGCTGCTGAGGCGCAGCCGGTGTCAGCCCTTCGGGGAACTGCCCGTGGATGCTTCGGGAATGGGGGCTGCCAACTCAGAACCCACATTCCCTGTGGCTGCAGCCAGCCAGGGGGCTCCAGGGTCGGGCGAGCCCGAGGGCCTGGGGGTCTTCTTGCCTGTGTGCAGGGCTTCTACGCACAAGGTGGCACCTCATCCCGGCCCAAGGGTGGTGGCAGGAACCCAGGAGGCGCTCGGGGACTCAGCAGGGCCCGCCCCTGGGGCCAGGGGTCTGGCAAGCTCCGGGGGCAAATGGACTACGGAAGCCGAGAGGGGCCCGTCCGCGCCAAAACCCAAAACGCGCTGCGGCCTCCAGGGACACAGGGGACACAAGTGGCTGTGTGGCTTGAGTGCCCGACCAGAGGGAGGGAGGTTGTCTGGCTGCTGAGGCGCAGCCGGTGTCAGCCCTTCAGGGAACTGCCCGTGGATGCTTCGGGAATGGGGGCTGCCAACTCAGAACCCCCGTTCCCTGTGGCTGCAGCCAGCCAGGGGGCTCCAGGGTCGGGCGCGCCCGCGGGCCTGGGGGGCTTCTTGCCTGTGTGCAGGGCTTCTACGCACAAGGTGGCACCTCATCCCGGCCCAAGGGTGGTGGAAGGAACCCAGGAGGCGCTCGGAGACTCAGCAGGGCCCGCCCCTGGGGCCAGGGGTCTGGCAGGCTCCGGGGGCAAATGGACTACGGAAGCCGAGAGGGGCCCGTCCGCGCCAAAACCCAAAACGCGCTGCGGCCTCCAGGGACACAGGGGACACAAGTGGCTGTGTGGCTTGCAGTGCCCGACCAGAGGGAGGGAGGTTGTCTGGCTGCTGAGGCGCAGCCGGTGTCAGCCCTTCGGGGAACTGCCCGTGGATGCTTCGGGAATGGGGGCTGCCAACTCAGAACCCCCGTTCCCTGTGGCTGCAGCCAGCCAGGGGGCTCCAGGGTCGGGCGCGCCCGCGGGCCTGGGGGGCTTCTTGCCTGTGTGCAGGGCTTCTACGCACAAGGTGGCACCTCATCCCGGCCCAAGGGTGGTGGAAGGAACCCAGGAGGCGCTCGGAGACTCAGCAGGGCCCGCCCCTGGGGCCAGGGGTCTGGCAGGCTCCGGGGGCAAATGGACTACGGAAGCCGAGAGGGGCCCGTCCGCGCCAAAACCCAAAACGCGCTGCGGCCTCCAGGGACACAGGGGACACAAGTGGCTGTGTGGCTTGCAGTGCCCGACCAGAGGGAGGGAGGTTGTCTGGCTGCTGAGGCGCAGCCGGTGTCAGCCCTTCGGGGAACTGCCCGTGTATGCTTCGGGAATGGGGGCTGCCAACTCAGAACCCACATTCCCTGTGCTGCAGCCAGCCAGGGGGCTCCAGGGTCGGGCGAGCCCGAGGGCCTGGGGGTCTTCTTGCCTGTGTGCAGGGCTTCTACGCACAAGGTGGCACCTCATCCCGGCCCAAGGGTGGTGGCAGGAACCCAGGAGGCGCTCGGGGACTCAGCAGGGCCCGCCCCTGGGGCCAGGGGTCTGGCAAGCTCCGGGGGCAAATGGACTACGGAAGCCGAGAGGGGCCCGTCCGCGCCAAAACCCAAAACGCGCTGCGGCCTCCAGGGACACAGGGGACACAAGTGGCTGTGTGGCTTGCAGTGCCCGACCAGATGGAGGGAGGTTGTCTGGCTGCTGAGGCGCAGCCGGTGTCAGCCCTTCGGGGAACTGCCCGTGGATGCTTCGGGAATGGGGGCTGCCAACTCAGAACCCCCGTTCCCTGTGGCTGCAGCCAGCCAGGGGGCTCCAGGGTCGGGCGCGCCCGCGGGCCTAGGGGCTTCTTGCCTGTGTGCAGGACTTCTACGCACAAGGTGGCACCACATCCCGGCCCAAGGGTGGTGGCAGGAACTCAGGAGGCACTCGGGGACTCAGCAGGGCCCGCCCCTGGGGCAAGGGGTCTGGCAGACTCCGGGGCAAATGGACTACGGAATCCGAGAGGGGCCCGTCCGCGCCAAAACCCAAAACGCGCTGCGGCCTCCAGGGACACAGGGGACACAAGTGGCTGTGTGGCTTGCAGTGCCCGACCAGATGGAGGGAGGTTGTCTGGCTGCTGAGGCGCAGCCGGTGTCAGCCTTCGGGGAACTGCCCGTGGATGCTTCGGAATGGGGGCTGCCAACTCAGAACCCCCGTTCCCTGTGGCTGCAGCCAGCCAGGGTGCTCCAGGGTCGGGCGCGCCCGCGGGCCTGGGGGGCTTCTTGCCTGTGTGCAGGGCTTCTACGCACAAGGTGGCACCACATCCCGGCCCAAGGGTGGTGGCAGGAACTCAGGAGGCACTCGGGGACTCAGCGGGGCCCGCCCCTGGGGCAAGGGGTCTGGCAGGCTCCGGGGCAAATGGACTACGGAAGCCGAGAGGGGCCCGTCCGCGCCAAAACCCAAAACGCGCTGCGGCCTCCAGGGACACAGGGGACACAAGTGGCTGTGTGGCTTGCAGTGCCCGACCAGAGGGAGGAGGTTGTCTGGCTGCTGAGGCGCAGCCGGTGTCAGCCCTTCGGGGAACTGCCCGTGGATGCTTCGGGAATGGGGGCTGCCAACTCAGAACCCCCGTTCCCTGTGGCTGCAGCCAGCCAGGGGCTCCAGGTTCGGGGCGCGCCCGCGGGCCTAGGGGGCTTCTTGCCTGTGTGCAGGGCTTCTACGCACAAGGTGGCACCACATCCCGGCCCAAGGGTGGTGGCAGGAACTCAGGAGGCGCTCGGGGACTCAGCAGGGCCCGCCCCTGGGGCAAGGGGTCTGGCAGGCTCCGGGGCAAATGGACTACGGAAGCCGAGAGGGGCCCGTCCGCGCCAAAACCCCAAAACGCGCTGCGGCCTCCAGGGACACAGGGGACACAAGTGGCTGTGTGGCTTGCAGTGCCCGACCAGAGGGAGGGAGGTTGTCTGGCTGCTGAGGCGCAGCCGGTGTCAGCCCTTCGGGGAACTGCCCGTGGATGCTTCGGGAATGGGGGCTGCCAACTCAGAACCCCCGTTCCCTGTGGCTGCAGCCAGCCAGGGGGCTCCAGGGTCGGGCGCGCCCGCGGGCCTTGGGGGCTTCTTGCCTGTGTGCAGGGCTTCTACGCACAAGGTGGCACCTCATCCCGGCCCAAGGGTGGTGGAAGGAACCCAGGAGGCGCTCGGAGACTCAGCAGGGCCCGCCCCTGGGGACAGGGGTCTGGCAGGCTCCGGGGCAAATGGACTACGGAAGCCGAGAGGGACCGTCCGCGCCAAAACCCAAAACGCGCTGCGGCCTCCAGGGACACAGGGGACACAAGTGGCTGTGTGGCTTGCAGTGCCCGACCAGAGGGAGGTTATCTGGCTGCTGAGGCGCAGCCGGTGTCAGCCCTTCGGGGAACTGCCCGTGGATGCTTCGGGAATGGGGGGCTGCCAACTCAGAAACCCCGTTCCCTGTGGCTGCAGCCAGCCAGGGGGCTCCAGGGTCGGGTGCGCCGCGGCCTGGGGGGCTTCTTGCCTGTGTGCAGGGCTTCTACGCACAAGGTGGCACCTCATCCCGGCCCAAGGGTGGTGGCAGGAACCCAGGTGGCGCTCAGGGACTCAGCAGGGCCCGCCCCTGGGGCCAGCGGTCTGGCAGGCTCCGGGGGCAAATGGACTACGGAAGCCGAGAGGGGCCCGTCCGCGCCAAAACCCAAAACGCGCTGCGGCCTCCAGGGACACAGGGGACACAAGTGGCTGTGTGGCTTGCAGTGCCCGACCAGAGGGAGGGAGGGTTGTCTGGCTGCTGAGGCGCAGCCGGTGTCAGCCCTTCGCGGAACTGCCCGTGGATGCTTCGGGAATGGGGGGCTGCCAACTCAGAACCCCCATTCCCTGTGGCTGCAGCCAGCCAGGGGGCTCCAGGGTCGGGCGAGCCCGAGGGCCTGGGGGTCTTCTTGCCTGTGTGCAGGGCTTCTACGCACAAGGTGGCACCTCATCCCGGCCCAAGGGTGGTGGCAGGAACCCAGGAGGCGCTCGGGGACTCAGCAGGGCCCGCCCCTGGGGCAAGGGTCTGGCAGGCTCCGGGGCAAATGGACTACGGAAGCCGAGAGGGGCCCGTCCGCGCCAAAACCCAAAACGCGCTGCGGCCTCCAGGGACACAGGGGACACAAGTGGCTGTGTGGCTTGCAGTGCCCGACCAGAGGGAGGGAGGTTGTCTGGCTGCTGAGGCGCAGCCGGTGTCAGCCCTTCGGGGAACTGCCCGTGATGCTTCGGGAATGGGGGCTGCCAACTCAGAACCCCCGTTCCCTGTGGCTGCAGCCAGCCAGGGGGCTCCAGAGTCAGGCGCGCCCGCGGCCTGGGGGGCTTCTTGCCTGTGTGCAGGGCTTCTACGCACAAGGTGGCACCTCATCCCGGCCCAAGGGTGGTGGCAGGAACCCAGGAGGCGCTCGGGGACTCAGCAGGGCCGCCCCTGGGGCCAGGGGTCTGGCAGGCTCCGGGGGCAAATGGACTACGGAAGCCGAGAGGGGCCCGTCCGCGCCAAAACCCAAAACGCGCTGCGGCCTCCAGGGACACAGGGGACACAAGTGGCTGTGTGGCTTGCAGTGCCCGACCAGAGGGAGGGGAGGTTGTCTGGCTGCAGAGGCGCAGCCGGTGTCACCCTTCGGGGAACTGCCCGTGGATGCTTCGGGAATGGGGGCTGCCAACTCAGAACCCCCTTTCCCTGTGGCTGCAGCCAGCCAGGGGGCTCCAGGGTCGGGCGCGCCCGCGGGCCTAGGGGCTTCTTGCCTGTGTGCAGGGCTTCTACGCACAAGGTGGGCACCACATCCCGGCCCAAGGGTGGTGGCAGGAACTCAGGAGGTGCTCGGGGACTCAGCGGGGCCCGCCCCTGGGGCAAGGGGTCTGGCAGGCTCCGGGGCAAATGGACTACGGAAGCCGAGAGGGGCCCGTCCGCGCCAAAACCCAAAATGCGCTGCGGCCTCCAGGGACACAGGGGACACAAGTGGCTGTGTGGCTTGCAGTGCCCGACCAGAGGGAGGGAGGTTGTCTGGCTGCTGAGGCGCAGCCGGTGTCAGCCCTTCGGGAACTGCCCGTGGATGCTTCGGGAATGGGGGCTGCCAACTCAGAACCCCGTTCCCTGTGGCTGCAGCCAGCCAGGGGGCTCCAGGGTCGGGCGCGCCCGCGGGCCTGGGGGGCTTCTTGCCTGTGTGCAGGGCTTCTACGCACAAGGTGGCACCTCATCCCGGCCCAAGGGTGGTCTAAGGAACCCAGGAGGCGCTTGGGGACTCAGCAGGGCCCGCCCCTGGGGCCAGGGGTCTGGCAGGCTCCGGGGGCAAATGGACTACAGAAGCCGAGAGGGGCCCGTCCGCGCCAAAACCCCAAAACGCGCTGCGGCCTCCAGGGACACAGGGGACACAAGTGGCTGTGTGGCTTGCAGTGCCCGACCAGAGGGAGGGAGGTTGTCTGGCTGCTGAGGCGCAGCCGGTGTCAGCCCTTCGGGGAACTGCCCGTGGATGCTTCGGGAATGGGGGCTGCCAACTCAGAACCCCCGTTCCCTGTGGCTGCAGCCAGCCAGGGGCTCCAGGGTCGGGCGCGCCCGCGGGCCTGGGGGGCTTCTTGCCTGTGTGCAGGGCTTCTACGCACAAGGTGGCACCTCATCCCGGCCCAAGGGTGGTGGAAGGAACCCAGGAGGCGCTCGGAGACTCAGCAGGGCCCGCCCCTGGGGCCAGGGGTCTGGCAGGCTCCGGGGGCAAATGGACTACGGAAGCCGAGAGGGGCCCGTCCGCGCCAAAACCCAAAACGCGCTGCGGCCTCCAGGGACACAGGGGACACAAGTGGCTGTGTGGCTTGCAGTGCCCGACCAGAGGGAGGGAGGTTGTCTGGCTGCTGAGGCGCAGCCGGTGTCAGCCCTTCGGGGAACTGCCCGTGGATGCTTCGGGAATGGGGGCTGCCAACTCAGAACCCACATTCCCTGTGGCTGCAGCCAGCCAGGGGGCTCCAGGGTCGGGCGAGCCCGAGGGCCTGGGGGTCTTCTTGCCTGTGTGCAGGGCTTCTACGCACAAGGTGGCACCTCATCCCGGCCCAAGGGTGGTGGCAGGAACCCAGGAGGCGCTCGGGGACTCAGCAGGGCCCGCCCCTGGGGCCAGGGGTCTGGCAAGCTCCGGGGGCAAATGGACTACGGAAGCCGAGAGGGGCCCGTCCGCGCCAAAACCCAAAACGCGCTGCGGCCTCCAGGGACACAGGGGACACAAGTGGCTGTGTGGCTTGAGTGCCCGACCAGAGGGAGGGAGGTTGTCTGGCTGCTGAGGCGCAGCCGGTGTCAGCCCTTCAGGGAACTGCCCGTGGATGCTTCGGGAATGGGGGCTGCCAACTCAGAACCCCCGTTCCCTGTGGCTGCAGCCAGCCAGGGGGCTCCAGGGTCGGGCGCGCCCGCGGGCCTGGGGGGCTTCTTGCCTGTGTGCAGGGCTTCTACGCACAAGGTGGCACCTCATCCCGGCCCAAGGGTGGTGGAAGGAACCCAGGAGGCGCTCGGAGACTCAGCAGGGCCCGCCCCTGGGGCCAGGGGTCTGGCAGGCTCCGGGGGCAAATGGACTACGGAAGCCGAGAGGGGCCCGTCCGCGCCAAAACCCAAAACGCGCTGCGGCCTCCAGGGACACAGGGGACACAAGTGGCTGTGTGGCTTGCAGTGCCCGACCAGAGGGAGGGAGGTTGTCTGGCTGCTGAGGCGCAGCCGGTGTCAGCCCTTCGGGGAACTGCCCGTGGATGCTTCGGGAATGGGGGCTGCCAACTCAGAACCCCCGTTCCCTGTGGCTGCAGCCAGCCAGGGGGCTCCAGGGTCGGGCGCGCCCGCGGGCCTGGGGGGCTTCTTGCCTGTGTGCAGGGCTTCTACGCACAAGGTGGCACCTCATCCCGGCCCAAGGGTGGTGGAAGGAACCCAGGAGGGCGCTCGGAGACTCAGCAGGGCCCGCCCCTGGGGCCAGGGGTCTGGCAGGCTCCGGGGGCAAATGGACTACGGAAGCCGAGAGGGGCCCGTCCGCGCCAAAACCCAAAACGCGCTGCGGCCTCCAGGGACACAGGGGACACAAGTGGCTGTGTGGCTTGCAGTGCCCGACCAGAGGGAGGGAGGTTGTCTGGCTGCTGAGGCGCAGCCGGTGTCAGCCCTTCGGGGAACTGCCCGTGTATGCTTCGGGAATGGGGGCTGCCAACTCAGAACCCACATTCCCTGTGGCTGCAGCCAGCCAGGGGGGCTCCAGGGTCGGGCGAGCCCGAGGGCCTGGGGGTCTTCTTGCCTGTGTGCAGGGCTTCTACGCACAAGGTGGCACCTCATCCCGGCCCAAGGGTGGTGGCAGGAACCCAGGAGGCGCTCGGGGACTCAGCAGGGCCCGCCCCTGGGGCCAGGGGTCTGGCAAGCTCCGGGGGCAAATGGACTACGGAAGCCGAGAGGGGCCCGTCCGCTGCCAAAACCCAAAATGCGCTGCGGCCTCCAGGGACACAGGGGACACAAGTGGCTGTGTGGCTTGAGTGCCCGACAGGAGGGAGGGAGGTTGTCTGGCTGCTGAGGCGCAGCGGTGTCAGCCCTTCAGGGAACTGCCCGTTGGATGCTTCGGGAATGGGGGCTGCCAACTCAGAACCCCCTTTCCCTGTGGCTGCAGCCAGCCAGGGGGCTCCAGGGTCGGGCGCGCCCGCGGGCTTAGGGGCTTCTTGCCTGTGTGCAGGACTTCTACGCACAAGGTGGCACCACATCCCGGCCCAAGGGTGGTGGCAGGAACTCAGGAGGCACTCGGGGACTCAGCAGGGCCCGCCCCTGGGGCAAGGGGTCTGGCAGACTCCGGGGCAAATGGACTACGGAATCCGAGAGGGGGCCCGTCCGCGCCAAAACCCAAAACGCGCTGCGGCCTCCAGGGACACAGGGGACACAAGTGGCTGTGTGGCTTGCAGTGCCCGACCAGATGGAGGGAGGTTGTCTGGCTGCTGAGGCGCAGCCGGTGTCAGCCCTTCGGGGAACTGCCCGTGGATGCTTCGGGAATGGGGGCTGCCAACTCAGAACCCCCTTTCCCTGTGGCTGCAGCCAGCCAGGGGGCTCCAGGGTCGGGCGCGCCCGCGGGCTTAGGGCTTCTTGCCTGTGTGCAGGACTTCTATGCACAAGGTGGCACCACATCCCGGCCCAAGGGTGGTGGCAGGAACTCAGGAGGCACTCGGGGACTCAGCAGGGCCCGCCCCTGGGGCAAGGGGTCTGGCAGACTCCGGGGCAAATGGACTACGGAAGCCGAGAGGGGCCCGTCCGCGCCAAAACCCAAAACACGCTGCGGCCTCCAGGGACACAGGGGACACAAGTGGCTGTGTGGATTGCAGTGCCCGACCAGATGGAGGGAGGTTGTCTGGCTGCTGAGGCGCAGCCGGTGTCAGCCCTTCGGGGAACTGCCCGTGGATGCTTCGGGAATGGGGGCTGCCAACTCAGAACCCCCGTTCCCTGTGGCTGCAGCCAGCCAGGGGGCTCCAGGGTCGGGTGCGCCGCGGGCCTGGGGGGCTTCTTGCCTGTGTGCAGGGCTTCTACGCACAAGGTGGCACCTCATCCCGGCCCAAGGGTGGTGGCAGGAACCCAGGTGGCGCTCAGGGACTCAGCAGGGCCCGCCCCTGGGGCCAGCGGTCTGGCAGGCTCCGGGGGCAAATGGACTACGGAAGCCGAGAGGGGCCCGTCCGCGCCAAAACCCAAAACGCGCTGCGGCCTCCAGGGACACAGGGGACACAAGTGGCTGTGTGGCTTGCAGTGCCCGACCAGAGGGAGGAGGTTGTCTGGCTGCTGAGGCGCAGCCGGTGTCAGCCCTTCGCGGAACTGCCCGTGGATGCTTCGGGAATGGGGGCTGCCAACTCAGAACCCCCATTGCCTGTGGCTGCAGCCAGCCAGGGGGCTCCAGGGTCGGGCGAGCCCGAGGGCCTGGGGGTCTTCTTGCCTGTGTGCAGGGCTTCTACGCACAAGGTGGCACCTCATCCCGGCCCAAGGGTGGTGGCAGGAACCCAGGAGGCGCTCGGGGACTCAGCAGGGCCCGCCCCTGGGGCAAGGGGTCTGGCAGGCTCCGGGGCAAATGGACTACGGAAGCCGAGAGGGGCCCGTCCGCGCCAAAACCCAAAACGCGCTGCGGCCTCCAGGGACACAGGGGACACAAGTGGCTGTGTGGCTTGCAGTGCCCGACCAGAGGGAGGGAGGTTGTCTGGCTGCTGAGGCGCAGCCGGTGTCAGCCCTTCGGGGAACTGCCCGTGGATGCTTCGGGAATGGGGGCTGCCAACTCAGAACCCCCGTTCCCTGTGGCTGCAGCCAGCCAGGGGGCTCCAGAGTCAGGCGCGCCCGCGGGCCTGGGGGGCTTCTTGCCTGTGTGCAGGGCTTCTACGCACAAGGTGGCACCTCATCCCGGCCCAAGGGTGGTGGCAGGAACCCAGGAGGCGCTCGGGGACTCAGCAGGGCCCGCCCCTGGGGCCAGGGGTCTGGCAGGCTCCGGGGGCAAATGGACTACGGAAGCCGAGAGGGGCCCGTCCGCGCCAAAACCCAAAACGCGCTGCGGCCTCCAGGGACACAGGGGACACAAGTGGCTGTGTGGCTTGCAGTGCCCGACCAGAGGGAGGGAGGTTGTCTGGCTGCAGAGGCGCAGCCGGTGTCAGCCCTTCGGGGAACTGCCCGTGGATGCTTCGGGAATGGGGGCTGCCAACTCAGAACCCCCTTTCCTGTGGCTGCAGCCAGCCAGGGGGCTCCAGGGTCGGGCGCGCCCGCGGGCCTAGGGGCTTCTTGCCTGTGTGCAGGGCTTCTACGCACAAGGTGGCACCACATCCCGGCCCAAGGGTGGTGGCAGGAACTCAGGAGGTGCTCGGGGACTCAGCAGGGCCCGCCCCTGGGGCAAGGGGTCTGGCAGGCTCCGGGGCAAATGGACTACGGAAGCCGAGAGGGGCCCGTCCGCGCCAAAACCCAAAATGCGCTGCGGCCTCCAGGGACACAGGGGACACAAGTGGCTGTGTGGCTTGCAGTGCCCGACCAGAGGGAGGGAGGTTGTCTGGCTGCTGAGGCGCAGCCGGTGTCAGCCCTTCGGGGAACTGCCCGTGGATGCTTCGGGAATGGGGGCTGCCAACTCAGAACCCCCGTTCCCTGTGGCTGCAGCCAGCCAGGGGGCTCCAGGGTCGGGCGCGCCCGCGGGCCTGGGGGGCTTCTTGCCTGTGTGCAGGGCTTCTACGCACAAGGTGGCACCTCATCCCGGCCCAAGGGTGGTCTAAGGAACCCAGGAGGCGCTCGGAGACTCAGCAGGGCCCGCCCCTGGGGCCAGGGGTCTGGCAGGCTCCGGGGGCAAATGGACTACAGAAGCCGAGAGGGGCCCGTCCGCGCCAAAACCCAAAACGCGCTGCGGCCTCCAGGGACACAGGGGACACAAGTGGCTGTGTGGCTTGCAGTGCCCGACCAGAGGGAGGGAGGTTGTCTGGCTGCTGAGGCGCAGCCGGTGTCAGCCCTTCGGGGAACTGCCCGTGGATGCTTCGGGAATGGGGGCTGCCAACTCAGAACCCCCGTTCCCTGTGGCTGCAGCCAGCCAGGGGGCTCCAGGGTCGGGCGCGCCCGCGGGCCTGGGGGGCTTCTTGCCTGTGTGCAGGGCTTCTACGCACAAGGTGGCACCTCATCCCGGCCCAAGGGTGGTGGAAGGAACCCAGGAGGCGCTCGGAGACTCAGCAGGGCCCGCCCCTGGGGCCAGGGGTCTGGCAGGCTCCGGGGCAAATGGACTACGGAAGCCGAGAGGGGCCCGTCCGCGCCAAAACCCAAAACGCGCTGCGGCCTCCAGGGACACAGGGGACACAAGTGGCTGTGTGGCTTGCAGTGCCCGACCAGAGGGAGGGAGGTTGTCTGGCTGCTGAGGCGCAGCCGGTGTCAGCCCTTCGGGGAACTGCCCGTGGATGCTTCGGGAATGGGGGCTGCCAACTCAGAACCCACATTCCCTGTGGCTGCAGCCAGCCAGGGGGCTCCAGGGTCGGGCGAGCCCGAGGGCCTGGGGGTCTTCTTGCCTGTGTGCAGGGCTTCTACGCACAAGGTGGCACCTCATCCCGGCCCAAGGGTGGTGGCAGGAACCCAGGAGGCGCTCGGGGACTCAGCAGGGCCCGCCCCTGGGGCCAGGGGTCTGGCAAGCTCCGGGGGCAAATGGACTACGGAAGCCGAGAGGGGCCCGTCCGCGCCAAAACCCAAAACGCGCTGCGGCCTCCAGGGACACAGGGGACACAAGTGGCTGTGTGGCTTGAGTGCCCGACCAGAGGGAGGGAGGTTGTCTGGCTGCTGAGGCGCAGCCGGTGTCAGCCCTTCAGGGAACTGCCCGTGGATGCTTCGGGAATGGGGGCTGCCAACTCAGAACCCCCGTTCCCTGTGGCTGCAGCCAGCCAGGGGGCTCCAGGGTCGGGCGCGCCCGCGGGCCTGGGGGGCTTCTTGCCTGTGTGCAGGGCTTCTACGCACAAGGTGGCACCTCATCCCGGCCCAAGGGTGGTGGAAGGAACCCAGGAGGCGCTCGGAGACTCAGCAGGGCCCGCCCCTGGGGCCAGGGGTCTGGCAGGCTCCGGGGCAAATGGACTACGGAAGCCGAGAGGGGCCCGTCCGCGCCAAAACCCAAAACGCGCTGCGGCCTCCAGGGACACAGGGGACACAAGTGGCTGTGTGGCTTGCAGTGCCCGACCAGAGGGAGGGAGGTTGTCTGGCTGCTGAGGCGCAGCCGGTGTCAGCCCTTCGGGGAACTGCCCGTGGATGATTCGGGAATGGGGGCTGCCAACTCAGAACCCCCGTTCCCTGTGGCTGCAGCCAGCCAGGGGGCTCCAGGGTCGGGCGCGCCCGCGGGCCTGGGGGGCTTCTTGCCTGTGTGCAGGGCTTCTACGCACAAGGTGGCACCTCATCCCGGCCCAAGGGTGGTGGAAGGAACCCAGGAGGCGCTCGGAGACTCAGCAGGGCCCGCCCCTGGGGCCAGGGGTCTGGCAGGCTCCGGGGGCAAATGGACTACGGAAGCCGAGAGGGGCCCGTCCGCGGCCAAAACCCAAAACGCGCTGCGGCCTCCAGGGACACAGGGGACACAAGTGGCTGTGTGGCTTGCAGTGCCCGACCAGAGGGAGGGAGGTTGTCTGGCTGCTGAGGCGCAGCCGGTGTCAGCCCTTCGGGGAACTGCCCGTGTATGCTTCGGGAATGGGGGGCTGCCAACTCAGAACCCACATTCCCTGTGGCTGCAGCCAGCCAGGGGGCTCCAGGGTCGGGCGAGCCCGAGGGCCTGGGGGTCTTCTTGCCTGTGTGCAGGGCTTCTACGCACAAGGTGGCACCTCATCCCGGCCCAAGGGTGGTGGCAGGAACCAGGAGGCGCTCGGGGACTCAGCAGGGCCCGCCCCTGGGGCCAGGGGTCTGGCAAGCTCCGGGGGCAAATGGACTACGGAAGCCGAGAGGGGCCCGTCCGCGCAAAACCCAAAATGCGCTGGCGGGCCTCCAGGGACACAGGGGACACAAGTGGCTGTGTGGCTTGAGTGCCCGACCAGAGGGAGGGAGGTTGTCTGGCTGCTGAGGCGCAGCCGGTGTCAGCCCTTCAGGGAACTGCCCGTGGATGCTTCGGGAATGGGGGCTGCCAACTCAGAACCCCCTTTCCCTGTGGCTGCAGCCAGCCAGGGGGCTCCAGGGTCGGGCGCGCCCGCGGGCTTAGGGGCTTCTTGCCTGTGTGCAGGACTTCTACGCACAAGGTGGCACCACATCCCGGCCCAAGGGTGGTGGCAGGAACTCAGGAGGCACTCGGGGACTCAGCAGGCCCGCCCCTGGGGCAAGGGGTCTGGCAGACTCCGGGGCAAATGGACTACGGAATCCGAGAGGGGCCCCGTCCGCGCCAAAACCCAAAACGCGCTGCGGCCTCCAGGGACACAGGGGACACAAGTGGCTGTGTGGCTTGCAGTGCCCGACCAGATGGAGGGAGGTTGTCTGGCTGCTGAGGCGCAGCCGTGTCAGCCCTTCGGGGAACTGCCCGTGGATGCTTCGGGAATGGGGGCTGCCAACTCAGAACCCCCCTTTCCCTGTGGCTGCAGCCAGCCAGGGGGCTCCAGGGTCGGGCGCGCCCGCGGGCTTAGGGGCTTCTTGCCTGTGTGCAGGACTTCTATGCACAAGGTGGCAACACATCCCGCCCAAGGGTGGTGGCAGGAACTCAGGAGGCCACTCGGGGACTCAGCAGGGCCCGCCCCTGGGGCAAGGGGTCTGGCAGACTCCGGGCAAATGGACTACGGAAGCCGAGAGGGGCCCGTCCGCGCCAAAACCCAAAACACGCTGCGGCCTCCAGGGACACAGGGGACACAAGTGGCTGTGTGGCTTGCAGTGCCCGACCAGATGGAGGGAGGTTGTCTGGCTGCTGAGGCGCAGCCGGTGTCAGCCCTTCGGGGAACTGCCCGTGGATGCTTCGGGAATGGGGGCTGCCAACTCAGAACCCCCGTTCCCTGTGCTGCAGCCAGCCAGGGGGCTCCAGGGTCGGGCGCGCCCGCGGGCCTGGGGGCTTCTTGCCTGTGTGCAGGGCTTCTACGCACAAGGTGGCACCACATCCCGGCCCAAGGGTGGTGGCAGGAACTCAGGAGGCACTCGGGGACTCAGCGGGGCCCGCCCCTGGGGCAAGGGGTCTGGCAGGCTCCGGGGCAAATGGACTACGGAAGCCGAGAGGGGCCCGTCCGCGCCAAAACCCAAAACGCCTGCGGCCTCCAGGGACACAGGGGGACACAAGTGGCTGTGTGGCTTGCAGTGCCCGACCAGAGGGAGGGAGGTTGTCTGGCTGCTGAGGCGCAGCCGGTGTCAGCCCTTCGGGGAACTGCCCGTGGATGCTTCGGGAATGGGGGCTGCCAACTCAGAACCCCCGTTCCCTGTGGCTGCAGCCAGCCAGGGGGCTCCAGGGTCGGGCGCGCCCGCGGGCCTGGGGGGCTTCTTGCCTGTGTGCAGGCTTCTACGCACAAGGTGGCACCTCATCCCGGCCCAAGGGTGGTGGAAGGAACCCAGGAGGCGCTCGGAGACTCAGCAGGGCCCGCCCCTGGGGCCAGGGGTCTGGCAGGCTCCGGGGGCAAATGGACTACGGAAGCCGAGAGGGGCCCGTCCGCGCCAAAACCCAAAACGCGCTGCGGCCTCCAGGGACACAGGGGACACAAGTGGCTGTGTGGCTTGCAGTGCCCGACCAGAGGGAGGTTATCTGGCTGCTGAGGCGCAGCCGGTGTCAGCCCTTCGGGGAACTGCCCGTGGATGCTTCGGGAATGGGGGCTGCCAACTCAGAACCCCCGTTCCCTGTGGCTGCAGCCAGCCAGGGGGCTCCAGGGTCGGGTGCGCCGCGGGCCTGGGGGGCTTCTTGCCTGTGTGCAGGGCTTCTACGCACAAGGTGGCACCTCATCCCGGCCCAAGGGTGGTGGCAGGAACCCAGGTGGCGCTCAGGGACTCAGCAGGGCCCGCCCCTGGGGCCAGCGGTCTGGCAGGCTCCGGGGGCAAATGGACTACGGAAGCCGAGAGGGGCCCGTCCGCGCCAAAACCCAAAACGCGCTGCGGCCTCCAGGGACACAGGGGACACAAGTGGCTGTGTGGCTTGCAGTGCCCGACCAGAGGGAGGGAGGTTGTCTGGCTGCTGAGGCGCAGCCGGTGTCAGCCCTTCGGGGAACTGCCCATGGATGCTTCGGGAATGGGGGCTGCCAACTCAGAACCCCCGTTCCCTGTGGCTGCAGCCAGCCAGGGGGCTCCAGGGTCGGGCGCGCCCGCGGGCCTAGGGGCTTCTTGCCTGTGTGCAGGGCTTCTACGCACAAGGTGGCACCACATCCCGGCCCAAGGGTGGTGGCAGGAACTCAGGAGGTGCTCGGGGGACTCAGCAGGGCCCGCCCCTGGGGCAAGGGGTCTGGCAGGCTCCGGGGCAAATGGACTACGGAAGCCGAGAGGGGCCCGTCCGCGCCAAAACCCAAAATGCGCTGCGGCCTCCAGGGACACAGGGGACACAAGTGGCTGTGTGGCTTGCAGTGCCCGACCAGAGGGAGGGAGGTTGTCTGGCTGCTGAGGCGCAGCCGGTGTCAGCCCTTCGGGGAACTGCCCGTGGATGCTTCGGGAATGGGGGCTGCCAACTCAGAACCCCCGTTCCCTGTGGCTGCAGCCAGCCAGGGGGCTCCAGGGTCGGGCGCGCCCGCGGGCCTGGGGGGCTTCTTGCCTGTGTGCAGGGCTTCTACGCACAAGGTGGCACCTCATCCCGGCCCAAGGGTGGTGGAAGGAACCCAGGAGGCGCTCGGGGACTCAGCAGGGCCCGCCCCTGGGGCCAGGGGTCTGGCAGGCTCCGGGGGCAAATGGACTACGGAAGCCGAGAGGGGCCCGTCCGCGCCAAAACCCAAAACGCGCTGCGGCCTCCAGGGACACAGGGGACACAAGTGGCTGTGTGGCTTGCAGTGCCCGACCAGAGGGAGGGAGGTTGTCTGGCTGCTGAGGCGCAGCCGGTGTCAGCCCTTCGGGGAACTGCCCGTGGATGCTTCGGGAATGGGGGCTGCCAACTCAGAACCCCCGTTCCCTGTGGCTGCAGCCAGCCAGGGGGCTCCAGGGTCGGGCGCGCCCGCGGGCCTGGGGGGCTTCTTGCCTGTGTGCAGGGCTTCTACGCACAAGGTGGCACCTCATCCCGGCCCAAGGGTGGTGGAAGGAACCCAGGAGGCGCTCGGAGACTCAGCAGGGCCCGCCCCTGGGGCCAGGGGTCTGGCAGGCTCCGGGGGCAAATGGACTACGGAAGCCGAGAGGGGCCCGTCCGCGCCAAAACCCAAAACGCGCTGCGGCCTCCAGGGACACAGGGGACACAAGTGGCTGTGTGGCTTGCAGTGCCCGACCAGAGGGAGGGAGGTTGTCTGGCTGCTGAGGCGCAGCCGGTGTCAGCCCTTCGGGGAACTGCCCGTGGATGCTTCGGGAATGGGGGCTGCCAACTCAGAACCCACATTCCCTGTGGCTGCAGCCAGCCAGGGGGCTCCAGGGTCGGGCGAGCCCGAGGGCCTGGGGTCTTCTTGCCTGTGTGCAGGGCTTCTACGCACAAGGTGGCACCTCATCCCGGCCCAAGGGTGGTGGCAGGAACCCAGGAGGCGCTCGGGGACTCAGCAGGGCCCGCCCCTGGGGCCAGGGGTCTGGCAAGCTCCGGGGGCAAATGGACTACGGAAGCCGAGAGGGGCCCGTCCGCGCCAAAACCCAAAATGCGCTGCGGCCTCCAGGGACACAGGGGACACAAGTGGCTGTGTGGCTTGAGTGCCCGACCAGAGGGAGGGAGGTTGTCTGGCTGCTGAGGCGCAGCCGGTGTCAGCCCTTCGGGGAACTGCCCGTGGATGCTTCGGGAATGGGGGCTGCCAACTCAGAACCCCCTTTCCCTGTGGCTGCAGCCAGCCAGGGGGCTCCAGGGTCGGGCGCGCCCGCGGGCTTAGGGGCTTCTTGCCTGTGTGCAGGACTTCTACGCACAAGGTGGCACCACATCCCGGCCCAAGGGTGGTGGCAGGAACTCAGGAGGCACTCGGGGACTCAGCAGGGCCCGCCCCTGGGGCAAGGGGTCTGGCAGACTCCGGGGCAAATGGACTACGGAATCCGAGAGGGGCCCGTCCGCGCCAAAACCCAAAACGCGCTGCGGCCTCCAGGGACACAGGGGACACAAGTGGCTGTGTGGCTTGCAGTGCCCGACCAGATGGAGGGAGGTTGTCTGGCTGCTGAGGCGCAGCCGGTGTCAGCCCTTCGGGGAACTGCCCGTGGATGCTTCGGGAATGGGGGCTGCCAACTCAGAACCCCCGTTCCCTGTGGCTGCAGCCAGCCAGGGGGCTCCAGGGTCGGGCGCGCCCGCGGGCCTAGGGGCTTCTTGCCTGTGTGCAGGACTTCTACGCACAAGGTGGCACCACATCCCGGCCCAAGGGTGGTAGCAGGAACTCAGGAGGCACTCGGGGACTCAGCAGGGCCCGCCCCTGGGGCAAGGGGTCTGGCAGACTCCGGGGCAAATGGACTACGGAATCCGAGAGGGGCCCGTCCGCGCCAAAACCCAAATGCGCTGCGGCCTCCAGGGACACAGGGGACACAAGTGGCTGTGTGGCTTGCAGTGCCCGACCAGATGGAGGGAGGTTGTCTGGCTGCTGAGGCGCAGCCGGTGTCAGCCCTTCGGGGAACTGCCCGTGGATGCTTCGGGAATGGGGCTGCCAACTCAGAACCCCCGTTCCCTGTGGCTGCAGCCAGCCAGGGGGCTCCAGGGTCGGGCGCGCCCGCGGGCCTGGGGGGCTTCTTGCCTGTGTGCAGGGCTTCTACGCACAAGGTGGCACCACATCCCGGCCCAAGGGTGGTGGCAGGAACTCAGGAGGCACTCGGGGACTCAGCGGGGCCCGCCCCTGGGGCAAGGGGTCTGGCAGGCTCCGGGGCAAATGGACTACGGAAGCCGAGAGGGGCCCGTCCGCGCCAAAACCCAAAACGCGCTGCGGCCTCCAGGGACACAGGGGACACAAGTGGCTGTGTGCTTGCAGTGCCCGACCAGAGGGAGGGAGGTTGTCTGGCTGCTGAGGCGCAGCCGGTGTCAGCCCTTCGGGGAACTGCCCGTGGATGCTTCGGGAATGGGGGCTGCCAACTCAGAACCCCCGTTCCCTGTGGCTGCAGCCAGCCAGGGGGCTCCAGGTTCGGGCGCGCCCGCGGCCTAGGGGCTTCTTGCCTGTGTGCAGGGCTTCTACGCACAAGGTGGCACCACATCCCGGCCCAAGGGTGGTGGCAGGAACTCAGGAGGCGCTCGGGGACTCAGCAGGGCCCGCCCCTGGGGCAAGGGGTCTGGCAGGCTCCGGGGCAAATGGACTTACGGAAGCCGAGAGGGGCCCGTCCGCGCCAAAACCCAAAACGCGCTGCGGCCTCCAGGGACACAGGGGACACAAGTGGCTGTGTGGCTTGTAGTGCCCGACCAGAGGGAGGGAGGTTGTCTGGCTGCTGAGGCGCAGCCGGTGTCAGCCCTTCGGGGAACTGCCCGTGGATGCTTCGGGAATGGGGGCTGCCAACTCAGAACCCCCGTTCCCTGTGGCTGCAGCCAGCCAGGGGGCTCCAGGGTCGGGCGCGCCCGCGGGCCTGGGGGGCTTCTTGCCTGTGTGCAGGGCTTCTACGCACAAGGTGGCACCTCAACCCGGCCCAAGGGTGGTGGAAGGAACCCAGGAGGCGCTCGGAGACTCAGCAGGGCCCGCCCCTGGGGCCAGGGGTCTGGCAGGCTCCGGGGGCAAATGGACTTACGGAAGCCGAGAGGGGCCCGTCCGCGCCAAAACCCAAAACGCGCTGCGGCCTCCAGGGACACAGGGGACACAAGTGGCTGTGTGGCTTGCAGTGCCCGACCAGAGGGAGGTTATCTGGCTGCTGAGGCGCAGCCGGTGTCAGCCCTTCGGGGAACTGCCCGTGGATGCTTCGGGAATGGGGGCTGCCAACTCAGAACCCCCGTTCCCTGTGGCTGCAGCCAGCCAGGGGGCTCCAGGGTCGGGCGCGCCCGCGGGCCTGGGGGGCTTCTTGCCTGTGTGCAGGGCTTCTACGCACAAGGTGGCACCTCATCCCGGCCCAAGGGTGGTGGAAGGACCCAGGAGGCGCTCGGAGACTCGCAGGGCCCGCCCCTGGGGCCAGGGGTCTGGCAGGCTCCGGGGGCAAATGACTACGGAAGCCGAGAGGGGCCCGTCCGCGCCAAAACCCAAAACGCGCTGCGGCCTCCAGGGACACAGGGGACACAAGTGGCTGTGTGGCTTGCAGTGCCCGACCAGAGGGAGGGAGGTTGTCTGGCTGCTGAGGCGCAGCCGGTGTCAGCCCTTCGGGGAACTGCCCGTGGATGCTTCGGGAATGGGGGCTGCCAACTCAGAACCCCCTTTCCCTGTGGCTGCAGCCAGCCAGGGGGCTCCAGGGTCGGGCGCGCCCGCGGGCTTAGGGGCTTCTTGCCTCTGTGCAGGACTTCTACGCACAAGGTGGCACCACATCCTCGGCCCAAGGGTGGTGGCAGGAACTCAGGAGGCACTCGGGGACTCAGCAAGGGCCCGCCCTTGGGGCAAGGGGTCTGGCAGACTCCGGGGCAAATGGACTACGGAATCCGAGAGGGGCCCGTCCGCTGCCAAAACCCAAAACGCGCTGCGGCCCTCCAGGGACACAGGGGACACAAGTGGCTGTGTGGCTTGCAGTGCCCGACCAGATGGAGGGAGGTTGTCTGGCTGCTGAGGCGCAGCCGGTGTCAGCCCTTCGGGGAACTGCCCGTGGATGCTTCGGGAATGGGGGCTGCCAACTCAGAACCCCCGTTCCCTGTGGCTGCAGCCAGCCAGGGGGCTCCAGGGTCGGGCGCGCACCGCGGGCCTAGGGGCTTCTTGCCTGTGTGCAGGACTTCTACGCACAAGGTGGCACCACATCCCGGCCCAAGGGTGGTGGCAGGAACTCAGGAGGCACTCGGGGACTCAGCAGGGCCCGCCCCTGGGGCAAGGGTTCTGGCAGACTCCGGGGCAAATGGACTACGGAATCCGAGAGGGGCCCGTCCGCGCCAAAACCCAAAACGCGCTGCGGCCTCCAGGGACACAGGGGACACAAGTGGCTGTGTGGCTTGCAGTGCCCGACCAGAGGGAGGGAGGTTGTCTGGCTGCTGAGGCGCAGCCGGTGTCAGCCCTTCGGGAACTGCCCGTGGATGCTTCGGGCAATGGGGGCTGCCAACTCAGAACCCCCGTTCCCTGTGGCTGCAGCCAGCCAGGGGGCTCCAGGTTCGGGTGCGCCCGCGGGGCCTAGGGGCTTCTTGCCTGTGTGCAGGGCTTCTACGCACAAGGTGGCACCACATCCCGGCCAAGGGTGGTAGGCAGGAACTCAGGAGGCGCTCGGGGACTCAGCAGGGCCTGCCCCTGGGGCAAGGGGTCTGCAGGCTCCGGGGCAAATGGACTACGGAAGCCGAGAGGGGCCCGTCCGCGCCAAAACCCAAAACGCGCTGCGGCCTCCAGGGACACAGGGGACACAAGTGGCTGTGTGGCTTGCAGTGCCCGACCAGAGGGAGGTTATCTGGCTGCTGAGGCGCAGCCGGTGTCAGCCCTTCGGGGAACTGCCCGTGGATGCTTCGGGAATGGGGGCTGCCAACTCAGAACCCCCGTTCCTGTGGCTGCAGCCAGCCAGGGGGCTCAGGGTCGGGTGCGCCGCGGGCCTGGGGGGCTTATTCCTGTGTGCAGGGCTTCTACGCACAAGGTGGCACCTCATCCCGGCCCAAGGGTGGTGGCAGGAACCCAGGTGGCGCTCAGGGACTCAGCAGGGCCCGCCCCTGGGGCCAGCGGTCTGGCAGGCTCCGGGGCAAATGGACTACGGAAGCCGAGAGGGGCCCCGTCCGCGCCAAAACCCAAAACGCGCTGCGGCCTCCAGGGACACAGGGGACACAAGTGGCTGTGTGGCTTGCAGTGCCCGACCAGAGGGAGGGAGGTTGTCTGGCTGCTGAGGCGCAGCCGGTGTCAGCCCTTCGGGGAACTGCCCGTGGATGCTTCGGGAATGGGGGCTGCCAACTCAGAACCCCCGTTCCCTGTGGACTGCAGCCAGCCAGGGGGCTCCAGGGTCGGGCGTGCCCGCGGGCCTGGGGGGCTTCTTGCCTGTGTGCAGGGCTTCTACGCACAAGGTGGCACCTCATCCCGGCCCAAGGGTGGTGGCAGGAACCCAGGAGGCGCTCGGGGACTCAGCAGGGCCCGCCCCTGGGGCCAGGGGTCTGGCAGGCTCCGGGGCAAATGGACTACGGAAGCCGAGAGGGGCCCGTCCGCGCCAAAACCCAAAACGCGCTGCGGCCTCCAGGGACACAGGGGACACAAGTGGCTGTGTGGCTTGAGTGCCCGACCAGAGGGAGGGAGGTTGTCTGGCTGCTGAGGCGCAGCCGGTGTCAGCCCTTCGGGGAACTGCCCGTGGATGCTTCGGGAATGGGGGCTGCCAACTCAGAACCCCCGTTCCCTGTGGCTGCAGCCAGCCAGGGGGCTCCAGGGTCGGGCGCGCCCGCGGGCCTAGGGGCTTCTTGCCTGTGTGCAGGGCTTCTACGCACAAGGTGGCACCACATCCCGGCCCAAGGGTGGTGGCAGGAACTCAGGAGGCGCTCGGGGACTCAGCAGGGCCCGCCCCTGGGGCCAGGGGTCTGGCAGGCTCCGGGGGCAAATGGACTACGGAAGCCGAGAGGGGCCCGTCCGCGCCAAAACCCAAAACGCGCTGCGGCCTCCAGGGACACAGGGGACACAAGTGGCTGTGTGGCTTGCAGTGCCCCGACCAGATGGAGGGAGGTTGTCTGGCTGCTGAGGCGCAGCCGGTGTCAGCCCTTCGGGGAACTGCCCGTGGATGCTTCGGGAATGGGGGCTGCCAACTCAGAACCCCCGTTCCCTGTGGCTGGCAGCCAGCCAGGGTGCTCCAGGGTCGGGCGCGCCCGCGGGCCTGGGGGGCTTCTTGCCTGTGTGCAGGGCTTCTACGCACAAGGTGGCACCACATCCCGGCCCAAGGGTGGTGGCAGGAACTCAGGAGGCACTCGGGGACTCAGCGGGGCCCGCCCCTGGGGCAAGGGGTCTGGCAGGCTCCGGGGCAAATGGACTACGGAAGCCGAGAGGGGCCCGTCCGCGCCAAAACCCAAAACGCGCTGCGGCCTCCAGGGACACAGGGGACACAAGTGGCTGTGTGGCTTGCAGTGCCCGACCAGAGGGAGGGAGTTTGTCTGGCTGCTGAGGCGCAGCCGGTGTCAGCCCTTCGGGAACTGCCCGTGGATGCTCGGGAATGGGGGCTGCCAACTCAGAACCCCCCGTTCCCTGTGGCTGCAGCCAGCCAGGGGGCTCCAGGTTCGGGCGCGCCCGCGGGCCTAGGGGCTTCTTGCCTGTGTGCAGGGCTTCTTACGCACAAGGTGGCACCACATCCCGGCCCAAGGGTGGTGGTAGGAACTCAGGAGGCGCTCGGGGACTCAGCAGGGCCCGCCCCTGGGGCAAGGGGTCTGGCAGGCTCCGGGGCAAATGGACTACGGAATCCGAGAGGGGCCCGTCCGCGCCAAAACCCAAAACGCGCTGCGGCCTCCAGGGACACAGGGGACACAAGTGGCTGTGTGGCTTGCAGTGCCCGACCAGATGGAGGGAGGTTGTCTGGCTGCTGAGGCGCAGCCGGTGTCAGCCCTTCGGGAACTGCCCGTGGATGCTTCGGGAATGGGGGCTGCCAACTCAGAACCCCCTTTCCCTGTGGCTGCAGCCAGCCAGGGGGCTCCAGGGTCGGGCGCGGCCCGCGGGCTTAGGGGCTTCTTGCCTGTGTGCAGGGCTTCTACGCACAAGGTGGCACCACATCCCGGCCCAAGGGTGGTGGCAGGAACTCAGGAGGCACTCGGGGACTCAGCAGGGCCCGCCCTGGGCAAGGGGTCTGGCAGACTCCGGGGCAAATGGACTACGGAATCCGAGAGGGGCCCGTCCGCGCCAAAACCCAAAACGCGCTGCGGCCTCCAGGGACACAGGGGACACAAGTGGCTGTGTGGCTTGCAGTGCCCGACCAGATGGAGGGAGGTTGTCTGGCTGCTGAGGCGCAGCCGGTGTCAGCCCTTCGGGAACTGCCCGTGGATGCTTCGGGAATGGGGCTGCCAACTCAGAACACCCTTTCCCTGTGGCTGCAGCCAGCCAGGGGGCTCCAGGGTCGGGCGCGCCCGCGGGCTTAGGGGCTTCTTGCCTGTGTGCAGGACTTCTACGCACAAGGTGGCACCACATCCCGGCCCAAGGGTGGTGGCAGGAACTCAGGAGGCACTCGGGGACTCAGCAGGGCCCGCCCCTGGGGCAAGGGGTCTGGCAGACTCCGGGGCAAATGGACTACGGAATCCGAGAGGGGCCCGTCCGCAGCCAAAACCCAAAACGCGCTGCGGCCTCCAGGGACACAGGGGACACAAGTGGCTGTGTGGCTTGCAGTGCCCGACCAGATGGAGGGAGGTTGTCTGGCTGCTGAGGCGCAGCCGGTGTCAGCCCTTCGGGGAACTGCCCGTGGATGCTTCGGGAATGGGGGCTGCCAACTCAGAACCCCCGTTCCCTGTGGCTGCAGCCAGCAGGGGGCTCCAGGGTCGGGCGCGCCCGCGGGCCTAGGGGCTTCTTGCCTGTGTGCAGGACTTCTACGCACAAGGTGGCACCACATCCCGGCCCAAGGGTGGGTAGCAGGAACTCAGGAGGCACTCGGGGACTCAGCAGGGCCCGCCCCTGGGGCAAGGGGTCTGGCAGACTCCGGGGCAAATGGACTACGATCCGAGAGGGGCCCGTCCGCGCCAAAACCCAAAATGCGCTGCGGCCTCCAGGGACACAGGGGACACAAGTGGCTGTGTGGCTTGCAGTGCCCGACCAGATGGAGGGAGGTTGTCTGGCTGCTGAGGCGCAGCCGGTGTCAGCCCTTCGGGGAACTGCCCGTGGATGCTTCGGGAATGGGGGCTGCCAACTCAGAACCCCCGTTCCTGTGGCTGCAGCCAGCCAGGGTGCTCCAGGGTCGGGCGCGCCCGCGGGCCTGGGGGGCTTCTTGCCTGTGTGCAGGGCTTCTACGCACAAGGTGGCACCACATCCCGGCCCAAGGGTGGTGGCAGGAACTCAGGAGGCACTCGGGGACTCAGCGGGGCCCGCCCCTGGGGCAAGGGGTCTGGCAGGCTCCGGGGCAAATGGACTACGGAAGCCGAGAGGGGCCCGTCCGCGCCCAAAACCCAAAACGCGCTGCGGCTTCCAGGGACACAGGGGACACAAGTGGCTGTGTGGCTTGCAGTGCCCGACCAGAGGAGGGAGGTTGTCTGGCTGCTGAGGCGCAGCCGGTGTCAGCCCTTCGGGGAACTGCCCGTGGATGCTTCGGGAATGGGGGCTGCCAACTCAGAACCCCCGTTCCCTGTGGCCTGCAGCCAGCCAGGGGGCTCCAGGTTCGGGCGCGGCCCGCGGGCCTAGGGGCTTCTTGCCTGTGTGCAGGGCTTCTACGCACAGGTGGCACCACATCCCGGCCCAAGGGTGGTGGCAGGAACTCAGGAGGCGCTCGGGGACTCAGCAGGGCCCGCCCCTGGGGCAAGGGGTCTGGCAGGCTCCGGGGCAAATGGACTACGGAAGCCGAGAGGGGCCCGTCCGCGCCAAAACCCAAAACGCGCTGCGGCCTCCAGGGACACAGGGGACACAAGTGGCTGTGTGGCTTGCAGTGCCCGACCAGAGGGAGGGAGGTTGTCTGGCTGCTGAGGCGCAGCCGGTGTCAGCCCTTCGGGGAACTGCCCGTGGATGCTTCGGGAATGGGGGCTGCCAACTCAGAACCCCCGTTCCCTGTGGCTGCAGCCAGCCAGGGGGCTCCAGGGTCGGGCGCGCCCCGCGGGCCTGGGGGGCTTCTTGCCTGTGTGCAGGGCTTCTACGCACAAGGTGGCACCTCAACCCGGCCCAAGGGTGGTGGAAGGAACCCAGGAGGCGCTCGGAGACTCAGCAGGGCCCGCCCCTGGGGCCAGGGGTCTGGCAGGCTCCGGGGGCAAATGGACTACGGAAGCCGAGAGGGGCCCGTCCGCGCCAAAACCCAAAACGCGCTGCGGCCTCCAGGGACACAGGGGACACAAGTGGCTGTGTGGCTTGCAGTGCCCGACCAGAGGGAGGTTATCTGGCTGCTGAGGCGCAGCCGGTGTCAGCCCTTCGGGGAACTGCCCGTGGATGCTTCGGGAATGGGGGCTGCCAACTCAGAACCCCCGTTCCCTGTGGCTGCAGCCAGCCAGGGGGCTCCAGGGTCGGGCGCGCCCGCGGGCCTGGGGGGCTTCTTGCCTGTGTGCAGGGCTTCTACGCACAAGGTGGCACCTCATCCCGGCCCAAGGGGTGGTGGAAGGAACCCAGGAGGCGCTCGGAGACTCAGCAGGGCCCGCCCCTGGGGCCAGGGGTCTGGCAGGCTCCGGGGGCAAATGGACTACGGAAGCCGAGAGGGGCCCGTCCGCGCCAAAACCAAAACGCGCTGCGGCCTCCAGGGACACAGGGGACACAAGTGGCTGTGTGGCTTGCAGTGCCCGACCAGAGGGAGGGAGGTTGTCTGGCTGCTGAGGCGCAGCCGGTGTCAGCCCTTCGGGGAACTGCCGTGGATGCTTCGGGAATGGGGCTGCCAACTCAGAACCCACATTCCCTGTGGCTGCAGCCAGCCAGGGGGCTCCAGGGTCGGGCGAGCCCGAGGGCCTGGGGGTCTTCTTGCCTGTGTGCAGGCTTCTACGCACAAGGTGGCACCTCATCCCGGCCCAAGGGTGGTGGCAGGAACCCAGGAGGCGCTCGGGGACTCAGCAGGGCCCGCCCCTGGGGCCAGGGGTCTGCAAGCTCCGGGGGCAAATGGACTACGGAAGCCGAGAGGGGCCCGTCCGCGCCAAAACCCAAAATGCGCTGCGGCCTCCAGGGACACAGGGGACACAAGTGGCTGTGTGGCTTGAGTGCCCGACCAGAGGGAGGGAGGTTGTCTGGCTGCTGAGGCGCAGCCGGTGTCAGCCCTTCAGGGAACTGCCCGTGGATGCTTCGGGAATGGGGGCTGCCAACTCAGAACCCCCTTTCCCTGTGGCTGCAGCCAGCCAGGGGGCTCCAGGGTCGGGCGCGCCCGCGGGCTTAGGGGCTTCTTGCCTGTGTGCAGGACTTCTACGCACAAGGTGGCACCACATCCCGGCCCAAGGGTGGTGGCAGGAACTCAGGAGGCACTCGGGGACTCAGCAGGGCCCGCCCCTGGGGCAAGGGGTCTGGCAGACTCCGGGGCAAATGGACTACGGAATCCGAGAGGGCCCGTCCGCGCCAAAACCCAAAACGCGCTGCGGCCTCCAGGGACACAGGGGACACAAGTGGCTGTGTGGCTTGCAGTGCCCGACCAGATGGAGGGAGGTTGTCTGGCTGCTGAGGCGCAGCCGGTGTCAGCCCTTCGGGGAACTGCCCGTGGATGCTTCGGGAATGGGGGCTGCCAACTCAGAACCCCCGTTCCCTGTGGCTGCAGCCAGCCAGGGGGCTCCAGGGTCGGGCGCGGCCCGCGGGCCTAGGGGCTTCTTGCCTGTGTGCAGGACTTCTACGCACAAGGTGGCACCACATCCCGGCCCAACCACATCCCGGCCCAAGGGTGGTGGCAGGAACTCAGGAGGCACTCGGGGACTCAGCAGGGCCCGCCCCTGGGGCAAGGGTTCTGGCAGACTCCGGGGCAAATGGACTACGGAATCCGAGAGGGGCCCGTCCGCGCCAAAACCCAAAACCGCGCTGCGGCCTCCAGGGACACAGGGGACACAAGTGGCTGTGTGGCTTGCAGTGCCCGACCAGAGGGAGGGAGGTTGTCTGGCTGCTGAGGCGCAGCCGGTGTCAGCCCTTCGGGGAACTGCCCGTGGATGCTTCGGGAATGGGGGCTGCCAACTCAGAACCCCCGTTCCCTGTGGCTGCAGCCAGCCAGGGGGCTCCAGGTTCGGCGTGCGCCCCCGCGGGCCTAGGGGCTTCTTGCCTGTGTGCAGGGCTTCTACGCACAAGGTGGCACCACATCCCGGCCAAGGGTGGTGGCAGGAACTCAGGAGGCGCTCGGGGACTCAGCAGGGCCCGCCCCTGGGGCAAGGGGTCTGGCAGTGGACTACGGAAGCCGAGAGGGGCCCGTCCGCGCCAAAACCCAAAACGCGCTGCGGCCTCCAGGGACACAGGGGACACAAGTGGCTGTGTGGCTTGCAGTGCCCGACCAGAGGGAGGTTATCTGGCTGCTGAGGCGCAGCCGGTGTCAGCCCTTCGGGGAACTGCCCGTGGATGCTTCGGGAATGGGGGCTGCCAACTCAGAACCCCCGTTCCCTGTGGCTGCAGCCAGCCAGGGGGCTCCAGGGTCGGGTGCGCCGCGGGCCTGGGGGGCTTATTCCCTGTGTGCAGGGCTTCTACGCACAAGGTGGCACCTCATCCCGGCCCAAGGGTGGTGGCAGGAACCCAGGTGGCGCTCAGGGACTCAGCAGGGCCCGCCCCTGGGGCCAGCGGTCTGGCAGGCTCCGGGGCAAATGGACTACGGAAGCCGAGAGGGGCCCGTCCGCGCCAAAAACCCAAAACGCGCTGCGGCCTCCAGGGACACAGGGGACACAAGTGGCTGTGTGGCTTGCAGTGCCCGACCAGAGGGAGGGAGGTTGTCTGGCTGCTGAGGCGCAGCCGGTGTCAGCCCTTCGGGGAACTGCCCGTGGATGCTTCGGGAATGGGGGCTGCCAACTCAGAACCCCCGTTCCCTGTGGCTGCAGCCAGCCAGGGGGCTCCAGGGTCGGGCGCGCCCGCGGGCCTGGGGGGCTTCTTGCCTGTGTGCAGGGCTTCTACGCACAAGGTGGCACCTCATCCCGGCCCAAGGGTGGTGGCAGGAACCCAGGAGGCGCTCGGGGGACTCAGCAGGGCCCGCCCCTGGGGCCAGGGGTCTGGCAGGCTCCGGGGGCAAATGGACTACGGAAGCCGAGAGGGGCCCGTCCGCGCCAAAACCCAAAACGCGCTGCGGCCTCCAGGGACACAGGGGACACAAGTGGCTGTGTGGCTTGAGTGCCCGACCAGAGGGAGGGAGGTTGTCTGGCTGCTGAGGCGCAGCCGGTGTCAGCCCTTCGGGGAACTGCCCGTGGATGCTTCGGGAATGGGGGCTGCCAACTCAGAACCCCCGTTCCCTGTGGCTGCAGCCAGCCAGGGGGCTCCAGGGTCGGGCGCGCCCGCGGGCCTAGGGGCTTCTTGCCTGTGTGCAGGGCTTCTACGCACAAGGTGGCACCACATCCCGGCCCAAGGGTGGTGGCAGGAACTCAGGAGGCGCTCGGGGACTCAGCAGGGCCCGCCCCTGGGGCCAGGGGTCTGGCAGGCTCCGGGGGCAAATGGACTACGGAAGCCGAGAGGGGCCCGTCCGCGCCAAAACCCAAAACGCGCTGCGGCCTCCAGGGACACAGGGGACACAAGTGGCTGTGTGGCTTGCAGTGCCCGACCAGATGGAGGGAGGTTGTCTGGCTGCTGAGGCGCAGCCGGTGTCAGCCCTTCGGGGAACTGCCCGTGGATGCTTCGGGAATGGGGGCTGCCAACTCAGAACCCCCGTTCCCTGTGGCTGCAGCCAGCCAGGGTGCTCCAGGGTCGGGCGCGCCCGCGGGCCTGGGGGGCTTCTTGCCTGTGTGCAGGGCTTCTACGCACAAGGTGGCACCACATCCCGGCCCAAGGGTGGTGGCAGGAACTCAGGAGGCACTCGGGGACTCAGCGGGGCCCGCCCCTGGGGCAAGGGGTCTGGCAGGCTCCGGGGCAAATGGACTACGGAAGCCGAGAGGGGCCCGTCCGCGCCAAAACCCAAAACGCGCTGCGGCCTCCAGGGACACAGGGGACACAAGTGGCTGTGTGGCTTGCAGTGCCCGACCAGAGGGAGGGAGTTTGTCTGGCTGCTGAGGCGCAGCCGGTGTCAGCCCTTCGGGGAACTGCCCGTGGATGCTTCGGGAATGGGGGCTGCCAACTCAGAACCCCCGTTCCCTGTGGCTGCAGCCAGCCAGGGGGCTCCAGGTTCGGGCGCGCCCGCGGGCCTAGGGGCTTCTTGCCTGTGTGCAGGGCTTCTACGCACAAGGTGGCACCTCATCCCGGCCCAAGGGTGGTGGCAGGAACTCAGGAGGCGCTCGGGGACTCAGCAGGGCCCGCCCCTGGGGCAAGGGGTCTGGCAGGCTCCGGGGCAAATGGACTACGGAAGCCGAGAGGGGCCCGTCCGCGCCAAAACCCAAAACGCGCTGCGGCCTCCAGGGACACAGGGGACACAAGTGGCTGTGTGGCTTGCAGTGCCCGACCAGAGGGAGGGAGGTTGTCTGGCTGCTGAGGCGCAGCCGGTGTCAGCCCTTCGGGGAACTGCCCGTGGATGCTTCGGGAATGGGGGCTGCCAACTCAGAACCCCCGTTCCCTGTGGCTGCAGCCAGCCAGGGGGCTCCAGGGTCGGGCGCGCCCGCGGGCCTGGGGGGCTTCTTGCCTGTGTGCAGGGCTTCTACGCACAAGGTGGCACCTCATCCCGGCCCAAGGGTGGTGGAAGGAACCCAGGAGGCGCTCGGAGACTCAGCAGGGCCCGCCCCTGGGGCCAGGGGTCTGGCAGGCTCCGGGGGCAAATGGACTACGGAAGCCGAGAGGGGCCCGTCCGCGCCAAAACCCAAAACGCGCTGCGGCCTCCAGGGACACAGGGGACACAAGTGGCTGTGTGGCTTGCAGTGCCCGACCAGAGGGAGGTTATCTGGCTGCTGAGGCGCAGCCGGTGTCAGCCCTTCGGGGAACTGCCCGTGGATGCTTCGGGAATGGGGGCTGCCAACTCAGAACCCCCGTTCCCTGTGGCTGCAGCCAGCCAGGGGGCTCCAGGGTCGGGTGCGCCGCGGGCCTGGGGGTCTTCTTGCCTGTGTGCAGGGCTTCTACGCACAAGGTGGCACCTCATCCCGGCCCAAGGGTGGTGGCAGGAACCCAGGTGGCGCTCAGGGACTCAGCAGGGCCCGCCCCTGGGGCCAGCGGTCTGGCAGGCTCCGGGGGCAAATGGACTACGGAAGCCGAGAGGGGCCCGTCCGCGCCAAAACCCAAAACGCGCTGCGGCCTCCAGGGACACAGGGGACACAAGTGGCTGTGTGGCTTGCAGTGCCCGACCAGAGGGAGGGAGGTTGTCTGGCTGCTGAGGCGCAGCCGGTGTCAGCCCTTCGCGGAACTGCCCGTGGATGCTTCGGGAATGGGGGCTGCCAACTCAGAACCCCCATTCCCTGTGGCTGCAGCCAGCCAGGGGGCTCCAGGGTCGGGCGAGCCCGAGGGCCTGGGGGTCTTCTTGCCTGTGTGCAGGGCTTCTACGCACAAGGTGGCACCTCATCCCGGCCCAAGGGTGGTGGCAGGAACCCAGGAGGCGCTCGGGGACTCAGCAGGGCCCGCCCCTGGGGCAAGGGGTCTGGCAGGCTCCGGGGCAAATGGACTACGGAAGCCGAGAGGGGCCCGTCCGCGCCAAAACCCAAAACGCGCTGCGGCCTCCAGGGACACAGGGGACACAAGTGGCTGTGTGGCTTGCAGTGCCCGACCAGAGGGAGGGAGGTTGTCTGGCTGCTGAGGCGCAGCCGGTGTCAGCCCTTCGGGGAACTGCCCGTGGATGCTTCGGGAATGGGGGCTGCCAACTCAGAACCCCCGTTCCCTGTGGCTGCAGCCAGCCAGGGGGCTCCAGAGTCAGGCGCGCCCGCGGGCCTCGGGGGCTTCTTGCCTGTGTGCAGGGCTTCTACGCACAAGGTGGCACCTCATCCCGGCCCAAGGGTGGTGGCAGGAACCCAGGAGGCGCTCGGGGACTCAGCAGGGCCCGCCCCTGGGGCCAGGGGTCTGGCAGGCTCCGGGGGCAAATGGACTACGGAAGCCGAGAGGGGCCCGTCCGCGCCAAAACCCAAAACGCGCTGCGGCCTCCAGGGACACAGGGGACACAAGTGGCTGTGTGGCTTGCAGTGCCCGACCAGAGGGAGGGAGGTTGTCTGGCTGCTGAGGCGCAGCCGGTGTCAGCCCTTCGGGGAACTGCCCGTGGATGCTTCGGGAATGGGGGCTGCCAACTCAGAACCCCCGTTCCCTGTGGCTGCAGCCAGCCAGGGGGCTCCAGGGTCGGGCGCGCCCGCGGGCCTAGGGGCTTCTTGCCTGTGTGCAGGGCTTCTACGCACAAGGTGGCACCACATCCCGGCCCAAGGGTGGTGGCAGGAACTCAGGAGGCGCTCGGGGACTCAGCAGGGCCCGCCCCTGGGGCAAGGGGTCTGGCAGGCTCCGGGGCAAATGGACTACGGAAGCCGAGAGGGGCCCGTCCGCGCCAAAACCCAAAACGCGCTGCGGCCTCCAGGGACACAGGGGACACAAGTGGCTGTGTGGCTTGCAGTGCCCGACCAGAGGGAGGGAGGTTGTCTGGCTGCTGAGGCGCAGCCGGTGTCAGCCCTTCGGGGAACTGCCCGTGGATGCTTCGGGAATGGGGGCTGCCAACTCAGAACCCCCGTTCCCTGTGGCTGCAGCCAGCCAGGGTGCTCCAGGGTCGGGCGCGCCCGCGGGCCTGGGGGGCTTCTTGCCTGTGTGCAGGGCTTCTACGCACAAGGTGGCACCACATCCCGGCCCAAGGGTGGTGGCAGGAACTCAGGAGGCACTCGGGGACTCAGCGGGGCCCGCCCCTGGGGCAAGGGGTCTGGCAGGCTCCGGGGCAAATGGACTACGGAAGCCGAGAGGGGCCCGTCCGCGCCAAAACCCAAAACGCGCTGCGGCCTCCAGGGACACAGGGGACACATGTGGCTGTGTGGCTTGCAGTGCCCGACCAGAGGGAGGGAGGTTGTCTGGCTGCTGAGGCGCAGCCGGTGTCAGCCCTTCGGGGAACTGCCCGTGGATGCTTCGGGAATGGGGGCTGCCAACTCAGAACCCCCGTTCCCTGTGGCTGCAGCCAGCCAGGGGGCTCCAGGGTCTGGCGCGCCCGCGGGCCTAGGGGCATCTTGCCTGTGTGCAGGGCTTCTACGCACAAGGTGGCACCACATCCCGGCCCAAGGGTGGTGGCAGGAACTCAGGAGGCGCTCGGGGACTCAGCAGGGCCCGCCCCTGGGGCAAGGGGTCTGGCAGGCTCCGGGGCAAATGGACTACGGAAACCGAGAGGGGCCCGTCCGCGCCAAAACCCAAAACGCGCTGCGGCCTCCAGGGACACAGGGGACACAAGTGGCTGTGTGGCTTGCAGTGCCCGACCAGAGGGAGGGAGGTTGTCTGGCTGCTGAGGCGCAGCCGGTGTCAGCCCTTCGGGGAACTGCCCATGGATGCTTCGGGAATGGGGGCTGCCAACTCAGAACCCCCGTTCCCTGTGGCTGCAGCCAGCCAGGGGGCTCCAGGGTCGGGTGCGCCCGCGGGCCTGGGGGGCTTCTTGCCTGTGTGCAGGGCTTCTACGCACAAGGTGGCACCTCATCCCGGCCCAAGGGTGGTGGAAGGAACCCAGGAGGCGCTCGGAGACTCAGCAGGGCCCGCCCCTGGGGCCAGGGGTCTGGCAGGCTCCGGGGGCAAATGGACTACGGAAGCCGAGAGGGGCCCGTCCGCGCCAAAACCCAAAACGCGCTGCGGCCTCCAGGGACACAGGGGACACAAGTGGCTGTGTGGCTTGCAGTGCCCGACCAGAGGGAGGTTATCTGGCTGCTGAGGCGCAGCCGGTGTCAGCCCTTCGGGGAACTGCCCGTGGATGCTTCGGGAATGGGGGCTGCCAACTCAGAACCCCCGTTCCCTGTGGCTGCAGCCAGCCAGGGTGCTCCAGGGTCGGGCGCGCCCGCGGGCCTGGGGGGCTTCTTGCCTGTGTGCAGGGCTTCTACGCACAAGGTGGCACCACATCCCGGCCCAAGGGTGGTGGCAGGAACTCAGGAGGCACTAGGGGACTCAGCGGGGCCCGCCCCTGGGGCAAGGGGTCTGGCAGGCTCCGGGGCAAATGGACTACGGAAGCCGAGAGGGGCCCGTCCGCGCCAAAACCCAAAACGCGCTGCGGCCTCCAGGGACACAGGGGACACAAGTGGCTGTGTGGCTTGCAGTGCCCGACCAGAGGGAGGGAGGTTGTCTGGCTGCTGAGGCGCAGCCGGTGTCAGCCCTTCGGGGAACTGCCCGTGGATGCTTCGGGAATGGGGGCTGCCAACTCAGAACCCCCGTTCCCTGTGGCTGCAGCCAGCCAGGGGGCTCCAGGGTCGGGTGCGCCGCGGGCCTGGGGGGCTTCTTGCCTGTGTGCAGGGCTTCTACGCACAAGGTGGCACCTCATCCCGGCCCAAGGGTGGTGGCAGGAACCCAGGTGGCGCTCAGGGACTCAGCAGGGCCTGCCCCTGGGGCCAGCGGTCTGGCAGGCTCCGGGGGCAAATGGACTACGGAAGCCGAGAGGGGCCCGTCCGCGCCAAAACCCAAAACGCGCTGCGGCCTCCAGGGACACAGGGGACACAAGTGGCTGTGTGGCTTGCAGTGCCCGACCAGAGGGAGGGAGGTTGTCTGGCTGCTGAGGCGCAGCCGGTGTCAGCCCTTCGGGGAACTGCCCGTGGATGCTTCGGGAATGGGGGCTGCCAACTCAGAACCCCCGTTCCCTGTGGCTGCAGCCAGCCAGGGTGCTCCAGGGTCGGGCGCGCCCGCGGGCCTGGGGGGCTTCTTGCCTGTGTGCAGGGCTTCTACGCACAAGGTGGCACCACATCCCGGCCCAAGGGTGGTGGCAGGAACTCAGGAGGCACTCGGGGACTCAGCGGGGCCCGCCCCTGGGGCAAGGGGTCTGGCAGGCTCCGGGGCAAATGGACTACGGAAGCCGAGAGGGGCCCGTCCGCGCCAAAACCCAAAACGCGCTGCGGCCTCCAGGGACACAGGGGACACATGTGGCTGTGTGGCTTGCAGTGCCCGACCAGAGGGAGGGAGGTTGTCTGGCTGCTGAGGCGCAGCCGGTGTCAGCCCTTCGGGGAACTGCCCGTGGATGCTTCGGGAATGGGGGCTGCCAACTCAGAACCCCCGTTCCCTGTGGCTGCAGCCAGCCAGGGGGCTCCAGGGTCTGGCGCGCCCGCGGGCCTAGGGGCATCTTGCCTGTGTGCAGGGCTTCTACGCACAAGGTGGCACCACATCCCGGCCCAAGGGTGGTGGCAGGAACTCAGGAGGCGCTCGGGGACTCAGCAGGGCCCGCCCCTGGGGCAAGGGGTCTGGCAGGCTCCGGGGCAAATGGACTACGGAAACCGAGAGGGGCCCGTCCGCGCCAAAACCCAAAACGCGCTGCGGCCTCCAGGGACACAGGGGACACAAGTGGCTGTGTGGCTTGCAGTGCCCGACCAGAGGGAGGGAGGTTGTCTGGCTGCTGAGGCGCAGCCGGTGTCAGCCCTTCGGGGAACTGCCCGTGGATGCTTCGGGAATGGGGGCTGCCAACTCAGAACCCCCGTTCCCTGTGGCTGCAGCCAGCCAGGGGGCTCCAGGGTCGGGTGCGCCCGCGGGCCTGGGGGGCTTCTTGCCTGTGTGCAGGGCTTCTACGCACAAGGTGGCACCTCATCCCGGCCCAAGGGTGGTGGAAGGAACCCAGGAGGCGCTCGGAGACTCAGCAGGGCCCGCCCCTGGGGCCAGGGGTCTGGCAGGCTCCGGGGGCAAATGGACTACGGAAGCCGAGAGGGGCCCGTCCGCGCCAAAACCCAAAACGCGCTGCGGCCTCCAGGGACACAGGGGACACAAGTGGCTGTGTGGCTTGCAGTGCCCGACCAGAGGGAGGTTATCTGGCTGCTGAGGCGCAGCCGGTGTCAGCCCTTCGGGGAACTGCCCGTGGATGCTTCGGGAATGGGGGCTGCCAACTCAGAACCCCCGTTCCCTGTGGCTGCAGCCAGCCAGGGTGCTCCAGGGTCGGGCGCGCCCGCGGGCCTGGGGGGCTTCTTGCCTGTGTGCAGGGCTTCTACGCACAAGGTGGCACCACATCCCGGCCCAAGGGTGGTGGCAGGAACTCAGGAGGCACTAGGGGACTCAGCGGGGCCCGCCCCTGGGGCAAGGGGTCTGGCAGGCTCCGGGGCAAATGGACTACGGAAGCCGAGAGGGGCCCGTCCGCGCCAAAACCCAAAACGCGCTGCGGCCTCCAGGGACACAGGGGACACAAGTGGCTGTGTGGCTTGCAGTGCCCGACCAGAGGGAGGGAGGTTGTCTGGCTGCTGAGGCGCAGCCGGTGTCAGCCCTTCGGGGAACTGCCCGTGGATGCTTCGGGAATGGGGGCTGCCAACTCAGAACCCCCGTTCCCTGTGGCTGCAGCCAGCCAGGGGGCTCCAGGGTCGGGTGCGCCGCGGGCCTGGGGGGCTTCTTGCCTGTGTGCAGGGCTTCTACGCACAAGGTGGCACCTCATCCCGGCCCAAGGGTGGTGGCAGGAACCCAGGTGGCGCTCAGGGACTCAGCAGGGCCTGCCCCTGGGGCCAGCGGTCTGGCAGGCTCCGGGGGCAAATGGACTACGGAAGCCGAGAGGGGCCCGTCCGCGCCAAAACCCAAAACGCGCTGCGGCCTCCAGGGACACAGGGGACACAAGTGGCTGTGTGGCTTGCAGTGCCCGACCAGAGGGAGGGAGGTTGTCTGGCTGCTGAGGCGCAGCCGGTGTCAGCCCTTCGGGGAACTGCCCGTGGATGCTTCGGGAATGGGGGCTGCCAACTCAGAACCCCCGTTCCCTGTGGCTGCAGCCAGCCAGGGGGCTCCAGGTTCGGGCGCGCCCGCGGGCCTAGGGGCTTCTTGCCTGTGTGCAGGGCTTCTACGCACAAGGTGGCACCACATCCCGGCCCAAGGGTGGTGGCAGGAACTCAGGAGGCGCTCGGGGACTCAGCAGGGCCCGCCCCTGGGGCAAGGGGTCTGGCAGGCTCCGGGGCAAATGGACTACGGAAGCCGAGAGGGGCCCGTCCGCGCCAAAACCCAAAACGCGCTGCGGCCTCCAGGGACACAGGGGACACAAGTGGCTGTGTGGCTTGCAGTGCCCGACCAGAGGGAGGGAGGTTGTCTGGCTGCTGAGGCGCAGCCGGTGTCAGCCCTTCGGGGAACTGCCCGTGGATGCTTCGGGAATGGGGGCTGCCAACTCAGAACCCCCGTTCCCTGTGGCTGCAGCCAGCCAGGGGGCTCCAGTGTCGGGCGCGCCCGCGGGCCTGGGGGGCTTCTTGCCTGTGTGCAGGGCTTCTACGCACAAGGTGGCACCTCATCCCGGCCCAAGGGTGGTGGAAGGAACCCAGGAGGCGCTCGGAGACTCAGCAGGGCCCGCCCCTGGGGCCAGGGGTCTGGCAGGCTCCGGGGGCAAATGGACTACGGAAGCCGAGAGGGGCCCGTCCGCGCCAAAACCCAAAACGCGCTGCGGCCTCCAGGGACACAGGGGACACAAGTGGCTGTGTGGCTTGCAGTGCCCGACCAGAGGGAGGTTATCTGGCTGCTGAGGCGCAGCCGGTGTCAGCCCTTCGGGGAACTGCCCGTGGATGCTTCGGGAATGGGGGCTGCCAACTCAGAACCCCCGTTCCCTGTGGCTGCAGCCAGCCAGGGGGCTCCAGGGTCGGGTGCGCCCGCGGGCCTGGGGGGCTTCTTGCCTGTGTGCAGGGCTTCTACGCACAAGGTGGCACCTCATCCCGGCCCAAGGGTGGTGGCAGGAACCCAGGTGGCGCTCAGGGACTCAGCAGGGCCCGCCCCTGGGGCCAGCGGTCTGGCAGGCTCCGGGGGCAAATGGACTACGGAAGCCGAGAGGGGCCCGTCCGCGCCAAAACCCAAAACGCGCTGCGGCCTCCAGGGACACAGGGGACACAAGTGGCTGTGTGGCTTGCAGTGCCCGACCAGAGGGAGGGAGGTTGTCTGGCTGCTGAGGCGCAGCCGGTGTCAGCCCTTCGCGGAACTGCCCGTGGATGCTTCGGGAATGGGGGCTGCCAACTCAGAACCCCCATTCCCTGTGGCTGCAGCCAGCCAGGGGGCTCCAGGGTCGGGCGAGCCCGAGGGCCTGGGGGTCTTCTTGCCTGTGTGCAGGGCTTCTACGCACAAGGTGGCACCTCATCCCGGCCCAAGGGTGGTGGCAGGAACCCAGGAGGCGCTCGGGGACTCAGCAGGGCCCGCCCCTGGGGCAAGGGGTCTGGCAGGCTCCGGGGCAAATGGACTACGGAAGCCGAGAGGGGCCCGTCCGCGCCAAAACCCAAAACGCGCTGCGGCCTCCAGGGACACAGGGGACACAAGTGGCTGTGTGGCTTGCAGTGCCCGACCAGAGGGAGGGAGGTTGTCTGGCTGCTGAGGCGCAGCCGGTGTCAGCCCTTCGGGGAACTGCCCGTGGATGCTTCGGGAATGGGGGCTGCCAACTCAGAACCCCCGTTCCCTGTGGCTGCAGCCAGCCAGGGGGCTCCAGAGTCAGGCGCGCCCGCGGGCCTGGGGGGCTTCTTGCCTGTGTGCAGGGCTTCTACGCACAAGGTGGCACCTCATCCCGGCCCAAGGGTGGTGGCAGGAACCCAGGTGGCGCTCAGGGACTCAGCAGGGCCTGCCCCTGGGGCCAGCGGTCTGGCAGGCTCCGGGGGCAAATGGACTACGGAAGCCGAGAGGGGCCCGTCCGCGCCAAAACCCAAAATGCGCTGCGGCCTCCAGGGACACAGGGTACACAAGTGGCTGTGTGGCTTGAGTGCCCGACCAGAGGGAGGGAGGTTGTCTGGCTGCTGAGGCGCAGCCGGTGTCAGCCCTTCGGGGAACTGCCCGTGGATGCTTCGGGAATGGGGGCTGCCAACTCAGAACCCCCTTTCCCTGTGGCTGCAGCCAGCCAGGGGGCTCCAGGGTCGGGCGCGCCCGCGGGCCTGGGGGGCTTCTTGCCTGTGTGCAGGGCTTCTACGCACAAGGTGGCACCTCATCCCGGCCCAAGGGTGGTGGAAGGAACCCAGGAGGCGCTCGGAGACTCAGCAGGGCCCGCCCCTGGGGCCAGGGGTCTGGCAGGCTCCGGGGGCAAATGGACTACGGAAGCCGAGAGGGGCCCGTCCGCGCCAAAACCCAAAACGCGCTGCGGCCTCCAGGGACACAGGGGACACAAGTGGCTGTGTGGCTTGCAGTGCCCGACCAGAGGGAGGTTATCTGGCTGCTGAGGCGCAGCCGGTGTCAGCCCTTCGGGGAACTGCCCGTGGATGCTTCGGGAATGGGGGCTGCCAACTCAGAACCCCCGTTCCCTGTGGCTGCAGCCAGCCAGGGGGCTCCAGGGTCGGGTGCGCCGCGGGCCTGGGGGGCTTCTTGCCTGTGTGCAGGGCTTCTACGCACAAGGTGGCACCTCATCCCGGCCCAAGGGTGGTGGCAGGAACCCAGGTGGCGCTCAGGGACTCAGCAGGGCCCGCCCCTGGGGCCAGCGGTCTGGCAGGCTCCGGGGGCAAATGGACTACGGAAGCCGAGAGGGGCCCGTCCGCGCCAAAACCCAAAACGCGCTGCGGCCTCCAGGGACACAGGGGACACAAGTGGCTGTGTGGCTTGCAGTGCCCGACCAGAGGGAGGGAGGTTGTCTGGCTGCTGAGGCGCAGCCGGTGTCAGCCCTTCGGGGAACTGCCCGTGGATGCTTCGGGAATGGGGGCTGCCAACTCAGAACCCCCGTTCCCTGTGGCTGCAGCCAGCCAGGGGGCTCCAGAGTCAGGCGCGCCCGCGGGCCTCGGGGGCTTCTTGCCTGTGTGCAGGGCTTCTACGCACAAGGTGGCACCTCATCCCGGCCCAAGGGTGGTGGCAGGAACCCAGGAGGCGCTCGGGGACTCAGCAGGGCCCGCCCCTGGGGCCAGGGGTCTGGCAGGCTCCGGGGGCAAATGGACTACGGAAGCCGAGAGGGGCCCGTCCGCGCCAAAACCCAAAACGCGCTGCGGCCTCCAGGGACACAGGGGACACAAGTGGCTGTGTGGCTTGCAGTGCCCGACCAGAGGGAGGGAGGTTGTCTGGCTGCTGAGGCGCAGCCGGTGTCAGCCCTTCGGGGAACTGCCCGTGGATGCTTCGGGAATGGGGGCTGCCAACTCAGAACCCCCGTTCCCTGTGGCTGCAGCCAGCCAGGGGGCTCCAGGGTCGGGCGCGCCCGCGGGCCTAGGGGCTTCTTGCCTGTGTGCAGGGCTTCTACGCACAAGGTGGCACCACATCCCGGCCCAAGGGTGGTGGCAGGAACTCAGGAGGCGCTCGGGGACTCAGCAGGGCCCGCCCCTGGGGCAAGGGGTCTGGCAGGCTCCGGGGCAAATGGACTACGGAAGCCGAGAGGGGCCCGTCCGCGCCAAAACCCAAAACGCGCTGCGGCCTCCAGGGACACAGGGGACACAAGTGGCTGTGTGGCTTGCAGTGCCCGACCAGAGGGAGGGAGGTTGTCTGGCTGCTGAGGCGCAGCCGGTGTCAGCCCTTCGGGGAACTGCCCGTGGATGCTTCGGGAATGGGGGCTGCCAACTCAGAACCCCCGTTCCCTGTGGCTGCAGCCAGCCAGGGTGCTCCAGGGTCGGGCGCGCCCGCGGGCCTGGGGGGCTTCTTGCCTGTGTGCAGGGCTTCTACGCACAAGGTGGCACCACATCCCGGCCCAAGGGTGGTGGCAGGAACTCAGGAGGCACTCGGGGACTCAGCGGGGCCCGCCCCTGGGGCAAGGGGTCTGGCAGGCTCCGGGGCAAATGGACTACGGAAGCCGAGAGGGGCCCGTCCGCGCCAAAACCCAAAACGCGCTGCGGCCTCCAGGGACACAGGGGACACATGTGGCTGTGTGGCTTGCAGTGCCCGACCAGAGGGAGGGAGGTTGTCTGGCTGCTGAGGCGCAGCCGGTGTCAGCCCTTCGGGGAACTGCCCGTGGATGCTTCGGGAATGGGGGCTGCCAACTCAGAACCCCCGTTCCCTGTGGCTGCAGCCAGCCAGGGGGCTCCAGGGTCTGGCGCGCCCGCGGGCCTAGGGGCATCTTGCCTGTGTGCAGGGCTTCTACGCACAAGGTGGCACCACATCCCGGCCCAAGGGTGGTGGCAGGAACTCAGGAGGCGCTCGGGGACTCAGCAGGGCCCGCCCCTGGGGCAAGGGGTCTGGCAGGCTCCGGGGCAAATGGACTACGGAAACCGAGAGGGGCCCGTCCGCGCCAAAACCCAAAACGCGCTGCGGCCTCCAGGGACACAGGGGACACAAGTGGCTGTGTGGCTTGCAGTGCCCGACCAGAGGGAGGGAGGTTGTCTGGCTGCTGAGGCGCAGCCGGTGTCAGCCCTTCGGGGAACTGCCCGTGGATGCTTCGGGAATGGGGGCTGCCAACTCAGAACCCCCGTTCCCTGTGGCTGCAGCCAGCCAGGGGGCTCCAGGGTCGGGTGCGCCCGCGGGCCTGGGGGGCTTCTTGCCTGTGTGCAGGGCTTCTACGCACAAGGTGGCACCTCATCCCGGCCCAAGGGTGGTGGAAGGAACCCAGGAGGCGCTCGGAGACTCAGCAGGGCCCGCCCCTGGGGCCAGGGGTCTGGCAGGCTCCGGGGGCAAATGGACTACGGAAGCCGAGAGGGGCCCGTCCGCGCCAAAACCCAAAACGCGCTGCGGCCTCCAGGGACACAGGGGACACAAGTGGCTGTGTGGCTTGCAGTGCCCGACCAGAGGGAGGGAGGTTGTCTGGCTGCTGAGGCGCAGCCGGTGTCAGCCCTTCGGGGAACTGCCCGTGGAGGCTTCGGGAATGGGGGCTGCCAACTCAGAACCCCCGTTCCCTGTGGCTGCAGCCAGCCAGGGGGCTCCAGAGTCAGGCGCGCCCGCGGGCCTGGGGGGCTTCTTGCCTGTGTGCAGGGCTTCTACGCACAAGGTGGCACCTCATCCCGGCCCAAGGGTGGTGGCAGGAACCCAGGTGGCGCTCAGGGACTCAGCAGGGCCTGCCCCTGGGGCCAGCGGTCTGGCAGGCTCCGGGGGCAAATGGACTACGGAAGCCGAGAGGGGCCCGTCCGCGCCAAAACCCAAAATGCGCTGCGGCCTCCAGGGACACAGGGTACACAAGTGGCTGTGTGGCTTGAGTGCCCGACCAGAGGGAGGGAGGTTGTCTGGCTGCTGAGGCGCAGCCGGTGTCAGCCCTTCGGGGAACTGCCCGTGGATGCTTCGGGAATGGGGGCTGCCAACTCAGAACCCCCTTTCCCTGTGGCTGCAGCCAGCCAGGGGGCTCCAGGGTCGGGCGCGCCCGCGGGCCTGGGGGGCTTCTTGCCTGTGTGCAGGGCTTCTACGCACAAGGTGGCACCTCATCCCGGCCCAAGGGTGGTGGAAGGAACCCAGGAGGCGCTCGGAGACTCAGCAGGGCCCGCCCCTGGGGCCAGGGGTCTGGCAGGCTCCGGGGGCAAATGGACTACGGAAGCCGAGAGGGGCCCGTCCGCGCCAAAACCCAAAACGCGCTGCGGCCTCCAGGGACACAGGGGACACAAGTGGCTGTGTGGCTTGCAGTGCCCGACCAGAGGGAGGTTATCTGGCTGCTGAGGCGCAGCCGGTGTCAGCCCTTCGGGGAACTGCCCGTGGATGCTTCGGGAATGGGGGCTGCCAACTCAGAACCCCCGTTCCCTGTGGCTGCAGCCAGCCAGGGGGCTCCAGGGTCGGGTGCGCCACGGGCCTGGGGGGCTTCTTGCCTGTGTGCAGGGCTTCTACGCACAAGGTGGCACCTCATCCCGGCCCAAGGGTGGTGGCAGGAACCCAGGTGGCGCTCAGGGACTCAGCAGGGCCCGCCCCTGGGGCCAGCGGTCTGGCAGGCTCCGGGGGCAAATGGACTACGGAAGCCGAGAGGGGCCCGTCCGCGCCAAAACCCAAAACGCGCTGCGGCCTCCAGGGACACAGGGGACACAAGGGGCTGTGTGGCTTGCAGTGCCCGACCAGAGGGAGGGAGGTTGTCTGGCTGCTGAGGCGCAGCCGGTGTCAGCCCTTCGCGGAACTGCCCGTGGATGCTTCGGGAATGGGGGCTGCCAACTCAGAACCCCCATTCCCTGTGGCTGCAGCCAGCCAGGGGGCTCCAGGGTCGGGCGAGCCCGAGGGCCTGGGGGTCTTCTTGCCTGTGTGCAGGGCTTCTACGCACAAGGTGGCACCTCATCCCGGCCCAAGGGTGGTGGCAGGAACCCAGGAGGCGCTCGGGGACTCAGCAGGGCCCGCCCCTGGGGCAAGGGGTCTGGCAGGCTCCGGGGCAAATGGACTACGGAAGCCGAGAGGGGCCCGTCCGCGCCAAAACCCAAAACGCGCTGCGGCCTCCAGGGACACAGGGGACACAAGTGGCTGTGTGGCTTGCAGTGCCCGACCAGAGGGAGGGAGGTTGTCTGGCTGCTGAGGCGCAGCCGGTGTCAGCCCTTCGGGGAACTGCCCGTGGATGCTTCGGGAATGGGGGCTGCCAACTCAGAACCCCCGTTCCCTGTGGCTGCAGCCAGCCAGGGGGCTCCAGAGTCAGGCGCGCCCGCGGGCCTGGGGGGCTTCTTGCCTGTGTGCAGGGCTTCTACGCACAAGGTGGCACCTCATCCCGGCCCAAGGGTGGTGGCAGGAACCCAGGTGGCGCTCAGGGACTCAGCAGGGCCTGCCCCTGGGGCCAGCGGTCTGGCAGGCTCCGGGGGCAAATGGACTACGGAAGCCGAGAGGGGCCCGTCCGCGCCAAAACCCAAAATGCGCTGCGGCCTCCAGGGACACAGGGGACACAAGTGGCTGTGTGGCTTGAGTGCCCGACCAGAGGGAGGGAGGTTGTCTGGCTGCTGAGGCGCAGCCGGTGTCAGCCCTTCGGGGAACTGCCCGTGGATGCTTCGGGAATGGGGGCTGCCAACTCAGAACCCCCTTTCCCTGTGGCTGCAGCCAGCCAGGGGGCTCCAGGGTCGGGCGCGCCCGCGGGCCTGGGGGGCTTCTTGCCTGTGTGCAGGGCTTCTACGCACAAGGTGGCACCTCATCCCGGCCCAAGGGTGGTGGAAGGAACCCAGGAGGCGCTCGGAGACTCAGCAGGGCCCGCCCCTGGGGCCAGGGGTCTGGCAGGCTCCGGGGGCAAATGGACTACGGAAGCCGAGAGGGGCCCGTCCGCGCCAAAACCCAAAACGCGCTGCGGCCTCCAGGGACACAGGGGACACAAGTGGCTGTGTGGCTTGCAGTGCCCGACCAGAGGGAGGTTATCTGGCTGCTGAGGCGCAGCCGGTGTCAGCCCTTCGGGGAACTGCCCGTGGATGCTTCGGGAATGGGGGCTGCCAACTCAGAACCCCCGTTCCCTGTGGCTGCAGCCAGCCAGGGGGCTCCAGGGTCGGGTGCGCCGCGGGCCTGGGGGGCTTCTTGCCTGTGTGCAGGGCTTCTACGCACAAGGTGGCACCTCATCCCGGCCCAAGGGTGGTGGCAGGAACCCAGGTGGCGCTCAGGGACTCAGCAGGGCCCGCCCCTGGGGCCAGCGGTCTGGCAGGCTCCGGGGGCAAATGGACTACGGAAGCCGAGAGGGGCCCGTCCGCGCCAAAACCCAAAACGCGCTGCGGCCTCCAGGGACACAGGGGACACAAGTGGCTGTGTGGCTTGCAGTGCCCGACCAGAGGGAGGGAGGTTGTCTGGCTGCTGAGGCGCAGCCGGTGTCAGCCCTTCGCGGAACTGCCCGTGGATGCTTCGGGAATGGGGGCTGCCAACTCAGAACCCCCATTCCCTGTGGCTGCAGCCAGCCAGGGGGCTCCAGGGTCGGGCGAGCCCGAGGGCCTGGGGGTCTTCTTGCCTGTGTGCAGGGCTTCTACGCACAAGGTGGCACCTCATCCCGGCCCAAGGGTGGTGGCAGGAACCCAGGAGGCGCTCGGGGACTCAGCAGGGCCCGCCCCTGGGGCAAGGGGTCTGGCAGGCTCCGGGGCAAATGGACTACGGAAGCCGAGAGGGGCCCGTCCGCGCCAAAACCCAAAACGCGCTGCGGCCTCCAGGGACACAGGGGACACAAGTGGCTGTGTGGCTTGCAGTGCCCGACCAGAGGGAGGGAGGTTGTCTGGCTGCTGAGGCGCAGCCGGTGTCAGCCCTTCGGGGAACTGCCCGTGGATGCTTCGGGAATGGGGGCTGCCAACTCAGAACCCCCGTTCCCTGTGGCTGCAGCCAGCCAGGGGGCTCCAGGGTCGGGCGCGCCCGCGGGCCTAGGGGCTTCTTGCCTGTGTGCAGGGCTTCTACGCACAAGGTGGCACCACATCCCGGCCCAAGGGTGGTGGCAGGAACTCAGGAGGCGCTCGGGGACTCAGCAGGGCCCGCCCCTGGGGCAAGGGGTCTGGCAGGCTCCGGGGCAAATGGACTACGGAAGCCGAGAGGGGCCCGTCCGCGCCAAAACCCAAAACGCGCTGCGGCCTCCAGGGACACAGGGGACACAAGTGGCTGTGTGGCTTGCAGTGCCCGACCAGAGGGAGGGAGGTTGTCTGGCTGCTGAGGCGCAGCCGGTGTCAGCCCTTCGGGGAACTGCCCGTGGATGCTTCGGGAATGGGGGCTGCCAACTCAGAACCCCCGTTCCCTGTGGCTGCAGCCAGCCAGGGGGCTCCAGGGTCGGGTGCGCCCGCGGGCCTGGGGGGCTTCTTGCCTGTGTGCAGGGCTTCTACGCACAAGGTGGCACCTCATCCCGGCCCAAGGGTGGTGGAAGGAACCCAGGAGGCGCTCGGAGACTCAGCAGGGCCCGCCCCTGGGGCCAGGGGTCTGGCAGGCTCCGGGGGCAAATGGACTACGGAAGCCGAGAGGGGCCCGTCCGCGCCAAAACCCAAAACGCGCTGCGGCCTCCAGGGACACAGGGGACACAAGTGGCTGTGTGGCTTGCAGTGCCCGACCAGAGGGAGGGAGGTTGTCTGGCTGCTGAGGCGCAGCCGGTGTCAGCCCTTCGGGGAACTGCCCGTGGATGCTTCGGGAATGGGGGCTGCCAACTCAGAACCCCCGTTCCCTGTGGCTGCAGCCAGCCAGGGTGCTCCAGGGTCGGGCGCGCCCGCGGGCCTGGGGGGCTTCTTGCCTGTGTGCAGGGCTTCTACGCACAAGGTGGCACCACATCCCGGCCCAAGGGTGGTGGCAGGAACTCAGGAGGCACTCGGGGACTCAGCGGGGCCCGCCCCTGGGGCAAGGGGTCTGGCAGGCTCCGGGGCAAATGGACTACGGAAGCCGAGAGGGGCCCGTCCGCGCCAAAACCCAAAACGCGCTGCGGCCTCCAGGGACACAGGGGACACAAGTGGCTGTGTGGCTTGCAGTGCCCGACCAGAGGGAGGGAGGTTGTCTGGCTGCTGAGGCGCAGCCGGTGTCAGCCCTTCGGGGAACTGCCCGTGGATGCTTCGGGAATGGGGGCTGCCAACTCAGAACCCCCGTTCCCTGTGGCTGCAGCCAGCCAGGGGGCTCCAGGGTCGGGTGCGCCGCGGGCCTGGGGGGCTTCTTGCCTGTGTGCAGGGCTTCTACGCACAAGGTGGCACCTCATCCCGGCCCAAGGGTGGTGGCAGGAACCCAGGTGGCGCTCAGGGACTCAGCAGGGCCTGCCCCTGGGGCCAGCGGTCTGGCAGGCTCCGGGGGCAAATGGACTACGGAAGCCGAGAGGGGCCCGTCCGCGCCAAAACCCAAAACGCGCTGCGGCCTCCAGGGACACAGGGGACACAAGTGGCTGTGTGGCTTGCAGTGCCCGACCAGAGGGAGGGAGGTTGTCTGGCTGCTGAGGCGCAGCCGGTGTCAGCCCTTCGGGGAACTGCCCGTGGATGCTTCGGGAATGGGGGCTGCCAACTCAGAACCCACATTCCCTGTGGCTGCAGCCAGCCAGGGGGCTCCAGGGTCGGGCGAGCCCGAGGGCCTGGGGGTCTTCTTGCCTGTGTGCAGGGCTTCTACGCACAAGGTGGCACCTCATCCCGGCCCAAGGGTGGTGGCAGGAACCCAGGAGGCGCTCGGGGACTCAGCAGGGCCCGCCCCTGGGGCCAGGGGTCTGGCAAGCTCCGGGGGCAAATGGACTACGGAAGCCGAGAGGGGCCCGTCCGCGCCAAAACCCAAAATGCGCTGCGGCCTCCAGGGACACAGGGGACACAAGTGGCTGTGTGGCTTGAGTGCCCGACCAGAGGGAGGGAGGTTGTCTGGCTGCTGAGGCGCAGCCGGTGTCAGCCCTTCGGGGAACTGCCCGTGGATGCTTCGGGAATGGGGGCTGCCAACTCAGAACCCCCTTTCCCTGTGGCTGCAGCCAGCCAGGGGGCTCCAGGGTCGGGCGCGCCCGCGGGCTTAGGGGCTTCTTGCCTGTGTGCAGGACTTCTACGCACAAGGTGGCACCACATCCCGGCCCAAGGGTGGTGGCAGGAACTCAGGAGGCACTCGGGGACTCAGCAGGGCCCGCCCCTGGGGCAAGGGGTCTGGCAGACTCCGGGGCAAATGGACTACGGAATCCGAGAGGGGCCCGTCCGCGCCAAAACCCAAAACGCGCTGCGGCCTCCAGGGACACAGGGGACACAAGTGGCTGTGTGGCTTGCAGTGCCCGACCAGAGGGAGGGAGGTTGTCTGGCTGCTGAGGCGCAGCCGGTGTCAGCCCTTCGGGGAACTGCCCGTGGATGCTTCGGGAATGGGGGCTGCCAACTCAGAACCCCCGTTCCCTGTGGCTGCAGCCAGCCAGGGGGCTCCAGCGTCGGGCGCGCCCGCGGGCCTAGGGGCTTCTTGCCTGTGTGCAGGGCTTCTACGCACAAGGTGGCACCACATCCCGGCCCAAGGGTGGTGGCAGGAACTCAGGAGGCGCTCGGGGACTCAGCAGGGCCCGCCCCTGGGGCAAGGGGTCTGGCAGGCTCCGGGGCAAATGGACTACGGAAGCCGAGAGGGGCCCGTCCGCGCCAAAACCCAAAACGCGCTGCGGCCTCCAGGGACACAGGGGACACAAGTGGCTGTGTGGCTTGCAGTGCCCGACCAGAGGGAGGGAGGTTGTCTGGCTGCTGAGGCGCAGCCGGTGTCAGCCCTTCGGTGAACTGCCCGTGGATGCTTCGGGAATGGGGGCTGCCAACTCAGAACCCCCGTTCCCTGTGGCTGCAGCCAGCCAGGGGGCTCCAGGGTCGGGCGCGCCCGCGGGCCTGGGGGGCTTCTTGCCTGTGTGCAGGGCTTCTACGCACAAGGTGGCACCTCATCCCGGCCCAAGGGTGGTGGAAGGAACCCAGGAGGCGCTCGGAGACTCAGCAGGGCCCGCCCCTGAGGCCAGGGGTCTGGCCGGCTCCTGGGGCAAATGGACTACGGAAGCCGAGAGGGGCCCGTCCGCGCCAAAACCCAAAACGCGCTGCGGCCTCCAGGGACACAGGGGACACAAGTGGCTGTGTGGCTTGCAGTGCCCGACCAGAGGGAGGTTATCTGGCTGCTGAGGCGCAGCCGGTGTCAGCCCTTCGGGGAACTGCCCGTGGATGCTTCGGGAATGGGGGCTGCCAACTCAGAACCCCCGTTCCCTGTGGCTGCAGCCAGCCAGGGGGCTCCAGGGTCGGGTGCGCCGCGGGACTGGGGGGCTTCTTGCCTGTGTGCAGGGCTTCTACGCACAAGGTGGCACCTCATCCCGGCCCAAGGGTGGTGGCAGGAACCCAGGTGGCGCTCAGGGACTCAGCAGGGCCCGCCCCTGGGGCCAGCGGTCTGGCAGGCTCCGGGGGCAAATGGACTACGGAAGCCGAGAGGGGCCCGTCCGCGCCAAAACCCAAAACGCGCTGCGGCCTCCAGGGACACAGGGGACACAAGTGGCTGTGTGGCTTGCAGTGCCCGACCAGAGGGAGGGAGGTTGTCTGGCTGCTGAGGCGCAGCCGGTGTCAGCCCTTCGGGGAACTGCCCGTGGATGCTTCGGGAATGGGGGCTGCCAACTCAGAACCCCCGTTCCCTGTGGCTGCAGCCAGCCAGGGGGCTCCAGGGTCAGGCGCGCCCGCGGGCCTGGGGGGCTTCTTGCCTGTGTGCAGGGCTTCTACGCACAAGGTGGCACCTCATCCCGGCCCAAGGGTGGTGGCAGGAACCCAGGTGGCGCTCGGGGACTCAGCAGGGCCTGCCCCCGGGGCCTGCCCGCAACACCTGATTGCCCGCGGGCGTGTCCGTCCACCCTCAAAAAGTTCTGCTGGGACAGCCCTGACCGAGCTCCGAGCTCCTCGCCCTTGGACTGCCCCAGTGGGCTTCAGGAGTGGGTGTGTGCAGCTTCTTGCCTGTGTGCAGGGCTTCTACGCACAAGGTGGCACCTCATCCCAGCCCAAGGGTTTTGGTAGGAACCCAGGAGGCGCTTGGGGACTCAGCAGGGCCCGCCCATGGGGCCAGGGGTCTGGCAGGCTCCGGGTGCAAATGGACTATGGAAACCGAGAGCGGCCCGTCCGCGCCAAAACCCAAAACGCGCTGCAGCCTCCAGGGACACAGGGGACACAAGTGGCTGTGTGGCTTGCAGTGCCCGACCAGAGGGAGGGAGGTTGTCTGGCTGCTGAGGCGCAGCCGGTGTCAGCCCTTCAGGGAACTGCCCGTGGATGCTTCGGGAATGGGGGCTGCCAACTCAGAACCCCCGTTCCCTGTGGCTGCAGCCAGCCAGGGGGCTCCAGGGTCGGGCGCGCCCGCGGGCCTAGGGGCTTCTTGCCTGTGTGCAGGGCTTCTACGCACAAGGTGGCACCACATCCCGGCCCAAGGGTGGTGGCAGGAACCCAGGTGGCGCTCGGGGACTCAGCAGGGCCTGCCCCCGGGGCCTGCCCGCAACACCTGATTGCCCGCGGGCGTGTCCGTCCACCCTCAAAAAGTTCTGCTGGGACAGCCCTGACTGAGCTCCGAGCTCATCGCCCTTGGACCGCCCCAGTGGGCTTCAGGAGTGGGTGTGTGCCAGCAGCAGCCCTCCCCAGTCAACCACCATGCGTCGGCCCCAACCGACAAGCCCCTAGGGCGGGCGGGGCTTCCCGGGGGGCCTATTTGCAACGCCGGGAAGCGCGGGGCAGTTCGTGTGTGTGGCCCGGCGACACCCGCAGGTGTGTGTGCTCCCCCCATGGCCGGCCGAGGCGGCTAGCCAGCACCTGGGGGCTGTTCGCAGCGCCCCTGGGCAGCCTCCTAGAGCCAGGGGTCTGGCAGGCTCCGGGGGCAATGGACTACGGAAGCCGAGAGGGGCCCGTCCGCGCCAAAACCCAAAACGTGCTGCGGCCTCCAGGGAGGGACACAGGGGACACAAGTGGCTGTGTGGCTTGCAGTGCCCGACCAGAGGGAGGGAGGTTGTCTGGCTGCTGAGGCGCAGCCGGTGTCAGCCCTTCGGGGAACTGCCCGTGGATGCTTCGGGAATGGGGGCTGCCAACTCAGAACCCCCGTTCCCTGTGGCTGCAGCCAGCCAGGGGGCTCCAGGGTCGGGCGCGCCCGCGGGCCTAGGGGCTTCTTGCCTGTGTGCAGGGCTTCTACGCACAAGGTGGCACCTCATCCCGGCCCAAGGGTGGTGGAAGGAACCCAGGAGGCGCTCGGAGACTCAGCAGGGCCCGCCCCTGGGGCCAGGGGTCTGGCAGGCTCCGGGGGCAAATGGACTACGGAAGCCGAGAGGGGCCCGTCCGCGCCAAAACCCAAAACGCGCTGCGGCCTCCAGGGACACAGGGGACACAAGTGGCTGTGTGGCTTGCAGTGCCCGACCAGAGGGAGGGAGGTTGTCTGGCTGCTGAGGCGCAGCCGGTGTCAGCCCTTCGGGGAACTGCCCGTGGATGCTTCGGGAATGGGGGCTGCCAACTCAGAACCCCCGTTCCCTGTGGCTGCAGCCAGCCAGGGGGCTCCAGGGTCGGGCGCGCCCGCGGGCCTGGGGGGCTTCTTGCCTGTGTGCAGGGCTTCTACGCACAAGGTGGCACCACATCCTGGCCCAAGGGTGGTGGCAGGAACTCAGGAGGCACTCAGGGACTCAGCAGGGCCCACCCCTGGGGCAAGGGGTCTGGCAGGCTCCGGGGGCAAATGGACTACGGAAGCCGAGAGGGGCCCGTCCGCGCCAAAACCCAAAACGCGCTGCGGCCTCCAGGGACACAGGGGACACAAGTGGCTGTGTGGCTTGCAGTGCCCGACCAGAGGGAGGTTATCTGGCTGCTGAGGCGCAGCCGGTGTCAGCCCTTCGGGGAACTGCCCGTGGATGCTTCGGGAATGGGGGCTGCCAACTCAGAACCCCCGTTCCCTGTGGCTGCAGCCAGCCAGGGGGCTCCAGGGTCGGGTGCGCCGCGGGCCTGGGGGGCTTCTTGCCTGTGTGCAGGGCTTCTACGCACAAGGTGGCACCTCATCCCGGCCCAAGGGTGGTGCTGGAACCCAGGTGGCGCTCAGGGACTCAGCAGGGCCCGCCCCTGGGGCCAGCGGTCTGGCAGGCTCCGGGGGCAAATGGACTACGGAAGCCGAGAGGGGCCCGTCCGCGCCAAAACCCAAAACGCGCTGCGGCCTCCAGGGACACAGGGGACACAAGTGGCTGTGTGTCTTGCAGTGCCCGACCAGAGGGAGGGAGGTTGTCTGGCTGCTGAGGCGCAGCCGGTGTCAGCCCTTCGCGGAACTGCCCGTGGATGCTTCGGGAATGGGGGCTGCCAACTCAGAACCCCCATTCCCTGTGGCTGCAGCCAGCCAGGGGGCTCCAGGGTCGGGCGAGCCCGAGGGCCTGGGGGTCTTCTTGCCTGTGTGCAGGGCTTCTACGCACAAGGTGGCACCTCATCCCGGCCCAAGGGTGGTGGCAGGAACCCAGGAGGCGCTCGGGGACTCAGCAGGGCCCGCCCCTGGGGCCAGGGGTCTGGCAAGCTCCGGGGGCAAATGGACTACGGAAGCCGAGAGGGGCCCGTCCGCGCCAAAACCCAAAATGCGCTGCGGCCTCCAGGGACACAGGGGACACAAGTGGCTGTGTGGCTTGAGTGCCCGACCAGAGGGAGGGAGGTTGTCTGGCTGCTGAGGCGCAGCCGGTGTCAGCCCTTCAGGGAACTGCCCGTGGATGCTTCGGGAATGGGGGCTGCCAACTCAGAACCCCCGTTCCCTGTGGCTGCAGCCAGCCAGGGGGCTCCAGGGTCGGGCGCGCCCGCGGGCCTAGGGGCTTCTTGCCTGTGTGCAGGACTTCTACGCACAAGGTGGCACCACATCCCGGCCCAAGGGTGGTGGCAGGAACTCAGGAGGCACTCGGGGACTCAGCAGGGCCCGCCCCTGGGGCAAGGGGTCTGGCAGACTCCGGGGCAAATGGACTACGGAATCCGAGAGGGGCCCGTCCGCGCCAAAACCCAAAACGCGCTGCGGCCTCCAGGGACACAGGGGACACAAGTGGCTGTGTGGCTTGCAGTGCCCAACCAGATGGAGGGAGGTTGTCTGGCTGCTGAGGCGCAGCCGGTGTCAGCCCTTCGGGGAACTGCCCGTGGATGCTTCGGGAATGGGGCTGCCAACTCAGAACCCCCGTTCCCTGTGGCTGCAGCCAGCCAGGGGGCTCCAGGGTCGGGCGCGCCCGCGGGCCTAGGGGCTTCTTGCCTGTGTGCAGGACTTCTACGCACAAGGTGGCACCACATCCCGGCCCAAGGGTGGTGGCAGGAACTCAGGAGGCACTCGGGGACTCAGCAGGGCCCGCCCCTGGGGCAAGGGGTCTGGCAGGCTCCGGGGCAAATGGACTACGGAAGCCGAGAGGGGCCCGTCCGCGCCAAAACCCAAAACGCGCTGCGGCCTCCAGGGACACAGGGGACACAAGTGGCTGTGTGGCTTGCAGTGCCCGACCAGATGGAGGGAGGTTGTCTGGCTGCTGAGGCGCAGCCGGTGTCAGCCCTTCGGGGAACTGCCCGTGGATGCTTCGGGAATGGGGGCTGCCAACTCAGAACCCCGTTCCCTGTGGCTGCAGCCAGCCAGGGTGCTCCAGGGTCGGGCGCGCCCGCGGGCCTGGGGGGCTTCTTGCCTGTGTGCAGGGCTTCTACGCACAAGGTGGCACCACATCCCGGCCCAAGGGTGGTGGCAGGAACTCAGGAGGCACTCGGGGACTCAGCGGGGCCCGCCCCTGGGGCAAGGGGTCTGGCAGGCTCCGGGGCAAATGGACTACGGAAGCCGAGAGGGGCCCGTCCGCGCCAAAACCCAAAACGCGCTGCGGCCTCCAGGGACACAGGGGACACAAGTGGCTGTGTGGCTTGCAGTGCCCGACCAGAGGGAGGGAGGTTGTCTGGCTGCTGAGGCGCAGCCGGTGTCAGCCCTTCGGGGAACTGCCCGTGGATGCTTCGGGAATGGGGGCTGCCAACTCAGAACCCCCGTTCCCTGTGGCTGCAGCCAGCCAGGGGGCTCCAGGGTCGGGCGCGCCCCGCGGGCCTGGGGGGCTTCTTGCCTGTGTGCAGGGCTTCTACGCACAAGGTGGCACCACATCCCGGCCCAAGGGTGGTGGCAGGAACTCAGGAGGCACTCGGGGACTCAGCGGGGCCCGCCCCTGGGGCAAGGGGTCTGGCAGGCTCCGGGGCAAATGGACTACGGAAGCCGAGAGGGGCCCGTCCGCGCCAAAACCCAAAACGCGCTGCGGCCTCCAGGGACACAGGGGACACAAGTGGCTGTGTGGCTTGCAGTGCCCGACCAGAGGGAGGGAGGTTGTCTGGCTGCTGAGGCGCAGCCGGAGTCAGCCCTTCGGGGAACTGCCCGTGGATGCTTCGGGAATGGGGGCTGCCAACTCAGAACCCCCGTTCCCTGTGGCTGCAGCCAGCCAGGGGGCTCCAGGGGTCGGGCGCGCCCGCGGGCCTGGGGGTCTTCTTGCCTGTGTGCAGGGCTTCTACGCACAAGGTGGCACCTCATCCCGGCCCAAGGGTGGTGGCAGGAACTCAGGAGGCGCTCGGGGACTCAGCAGGGCCCGCCTTTGGGGCCAGGGGTCTGGCAGGCTCCGGGGGCAAATGGACTACGGAAGCCGAGAGGGGCCCGTCCGCGCCAAAACCCAAAACGCGCTGCGGCCTCCAGGGACACAGGGGACACAAGTGGCTGTGTGGCTTGCAGTGCCCGACCAGAGGGAGGGAGGTTGTCTGGCTGCTGAGGCGCAGCCGGTGTCAGCCCTTCGGGAACTGCCCGTGGATGCTTCGGGAATGGGGCTGCCAACTCAGAACCCCCGTTCCCTGTGGCTGCAGCCAGCCAGGGGGCTCCAGGGTCGGGCGCGCCCGCGGGCCTAGGGGCTTCTTGCCTGTGTGCAGGGCTTCTACGCACAAGGTGGCACCACATCCCGGCCCAAGGGTGGTGGCAGGAACTCAGGAGGCGCTCGGGGACTCAGCAGGGCCCGCCCCTGGGGCAAGGGGTCTGGCAGGCTCCGGGGCAAATGGACTACGGAAGCCGAGAGGGGCCCGTCCGCGCCAAAACCCAAAATGCGCTGCGGCCTCCAGGGATACAGGGGACACAAGTGGCTGCGTGGCTTGCAGTGCCCGACCAGAGGGAGGGAGGTTGTCTGGCTGCTGAGGCGCAGCCGGTGTCAGCCCTTCGGGGAACTGCCCGTGGATGCTTCGGGAATGGGGGCTGCCAACTCAGAACCCCCGTTCCCTGTGGCTGCAGCCAGCCAGGGGGCTCCAGGGTCGGGCGCGCCCGCGGGCCTGGGGGGCTTCTTGCCTGTGTGCAGGGCTTCTACGCACAAGGTGGCACCTCATCCCGGCCCAAGGGTGGTGGAAGGAACCCAGGAGGCGCTCGGAGACTCAGCAGGGCCCGCCCCTGGGGCCAGGGGTCTGGCAGGCTCCGGGGGCAAATGGACTACGGAAGCCGAGAGGGGCCCGTCCGCGCCAAAACCCAAAACGTGCTGCGGCCTCCAGGGACACAGGGGACACAAGTGGCTGTGTGGCTTGCAGTGCCCGACCAGAGGGAGGGAGGTTGTCTGGCTGCTGAGGCGCAGCCGGTGTCAGCCCTTCGGGGAACTGCCCGTGGATGCTTCGGGAATGGGGGCTGCCAACTCAGAACCCCCGTTCCCTGTGGCTGCAGCCAGCCAGGGTGCTCCAGGTTCGGGCGCGCCCGCGGGCCTGGGGGGCTTCTTGCCTGTGTGCAGGGTTTCTACGCACACGGTGGCACCACATCCCGGCCCAAGGGTGGTGGCAGGAACTCAGGAGGCACTCGGGGACTCAGCAGGGCCCGCCCCTGGGGCAAGGGGTCTGGCAGGCTCCGGGGCAAATGGACTACGGAAGCCGAGAGGGGCCCGCCCGCGCCAAAACCCAAAACGCGCTGCGGCCTCCAGGGACACAGGGGACACAAGTGGCTGTGTGGCTTGCAGTGCCCGACCAGAGGGAGGGAGGTTGTCTGGCTGCTGAGGCGCAGCCGGTGTCAGCCCTTCGGGGAACTGCCCGTGGATGCTTCGGGAATGGGGGCTGCCAACTCAGAACCCCCGTTCCCTGTGGCTGCAGCCAGCCAGGGGGCTCCAGGGTCGGGCGCGCCCGCGGGCCTGGGGGGCTTCTTGCCTGTGTGCAGCGCTTCTACGCACAAGGTGGCACCTCATCCCGGCCCAAGGGTGGTGGCAGGAACTCAGGAGGCGCTCGGGGACTCAGCAGGGCCCGCCTCTGGGGCCAGGGGTCTGGCAGGCTCCAGGGCAAATGGACTACGGAAGCCGAGAGGGGCCCGTCCGCGCCAAAACCCAAAACGCGCTGCGGCCTCCAGGGACACAGGAGACACAAGTGGCTGTGTGGCTTGCAGTGCCCGACCAGATAGAGGGAGGTTGTCTGGCTGCTGAGGCGCAGCCGGTGTCAGCCCTTCGGGGAACTGCCCGTGGATGCTTCGGGAATGGGGGCTGCCAACTCAGAACCCCCGTTCCCTGTGGCTGCAGCCAGCCAGGGGGCTCCAGGGTCGGGCGCGCCCGCGGGCCTAGGGGCTTCTTGCCTGTGTGTAGGGCTTCTACATACAAGGTGGCACCACATCCCGGCCCAAGGGTGGTGGCAGGAACCCAGGAGGCGCTCGGGGACTCAGCAGGGCCCGCCCCTGGGGCAAGGGGTCTGGCAGGCTCCGGGGCAAATGGACTACGGAAGCCGAGAGGGGCCCGTCCGCGCCAAAACCCAAAATGCGCTGCGGCCTCCAGGGACACAGGGGACACAAGTGGCTGTGTGGCTTGCAGTGCCCGACCAGAGGGAGGGAGATTGTCTGGCTGCTGAGGCGCAGCCGGTGTCAGCCCTTCGGGGAACTGCCCGTGGATGCTTCGGGAATGGGGGCTGCCAACTCAGAACCCCCGTTCCCTGTGGCTGCAGCCAGCCAGGGGGCTCCAGGGTCGGGCGCGCCCGCGGGCCTGGGGGGCTTCTTGCCTGTGTGCAGGGCTTCTACGCACAAGGTGGCACCACATCCTGGCCCAAGGGTGGTGGCAGGAACTCAGGAGGCACTCAGGGACTCAGCAGGGCCCGCCCCTGGGGCAAGGGGTCTGGCAGGCTCCGGGGCAAATGGACTACGGAAGCCGAGAGGGGCCCGTCCGCGCCAAAAACCAAAACGCGCTGCGGCCTCCAGGGACACAGGGGACACAAGTGGCTGTGTGGCTTGCAGTGCCCGACCAGAGGGAGGGAGGTTGTCTGGCTGCTGAGGCGCAGCCGGTGTCAGCCCTTCGGGGAACTGCCCGTGGATGCTTCGGGAATGGGGGCTGCCAACTCAGAACCCCCGTTCCCTGTGGCTGCAGCCAGCCAGGGGGCTCCAGGGTCGGGCGCGCCCGCGGGCCTGGGGGGCTTCTTGCCTGTGTGCAGGGCTTCTACGCACAAGGTGGCACCTCATCCCGGCCCAAGGGTGGTGGCAGGAACCCAGGTGGCGCTCGGGGACTCAGCAGGGCCTGCCCCCGGGGCCTGCCCGCAACACCTGATTGCCGCGGGCGTGTCCGTCCACCCTCAAAAAGTTCTGCTGGGACAGCCCTGACCGAGCTCCGAGCTCCTCGCCCTTGGACTGCCCCAGTGGGCTTCAGGAGTGGGTGTGTGCAGCTTCTTGCCTGTGTGCAGGGCTTCTACGCACAAGGTGGCACCTCATCCCAGCCCAAGGGTGGTGGTAGGAACCCAGGAGGCGCTTGGGGACTCAGCAGGGCCCGCCCATGGGGCCAGGGGTCTGGCAGGCTCCGGGTGCAAATGGACTACGGAAACCGAGAGCGGCCCGTCCGCGCCAAAACCCAAAACGCGCTGCAGCCTCCAGGGACACAGGGGACACAAGTGGCTGTGTGGCTTGCAGTGCCCGACCAGAGGGAGGGAGGTTGTCTGGCTGCTGAGGCGCAGCCGGTGTCAGCCCTTCGGGGAACTGCCCGTGGATGCTTCGGGAATGGGGGCTGCCAACTCAGAACCCCCGTTCCCTGTGGCTGCAGCCAGCCAGGGGGCTCCAGGGTCGGGCGCGCCCGCGGGCCTAGGGGCTTCTTGCCTGTGTGCAGGGCTTCTACGCACAAGGTGGCACCACATCCCGGCCCAAGGGTGGTGGCAGGAACCCAGGTGGCGCTCGGGGACTCAGCAGGGCCTGCCCCCGGGGCCTGCCCGCAACACCTGATTGCCCGCGGGCGTGTCCGTCCACCCTCAAAAAGTTCTGCTGGGACAGCCCTGACTGAGCTCCGAGCTCATCGCCCTTGGATCGCCCCAGTGGGCTTCAGGAGTGGGTGTGTGCCAGCAGCAGCCCTCCCCAGTCAACCACCATGCGTCGGCCCCAACCGACAAGCCCCTAGGGCGGGCGGGGCTTCCCGGGGGGCCTATTTGCAACGCCGGGAAGCGCGGGGCAGTTCGTGTGTGTGGCCCGGCGACACCCGCAGGTGTGTGTGCTCCCCCCATGGCCGGCCGAGGCGGCTAGCCAGCACCTGGGGGCTGTTGGCAGCGCCCCTGGGCAGCCTCCTAGAGCCAGGGGTCTGGCAGGCTCCGGGGGCAATGGACTACGGAAGCCGAGAGGGGCCCGTCCGTGCCAAAACCCAAAACGTGCTGCGGCCTCCAGGGAGGGACACAGGGGACACAAGTGGCTGTGTGGCTTGCAGTGCCCGACCAGAGGGAGGGAGGTTGTCTGGCTGCTGAGGCGCAGCCGGTGTCAGCCCTTCGGGGAACTGCCCGTGGATGCTTCGGGAATGGGGGCTGCCAACTCAGAACCCCCGTTCCCTGTGGCTGCAGCCAGCCAGGGGGCTCCAGGGTCGGGCGCGCCCGCGGGCCTAGGGGCTTCTTGCCTGTGTGCAGGGCTTCTACGCACAAGGTGGCACCACATCCCGGCCCAAGGGTGGTGGCAGGAACTCAGGAGGCGCTCGGGGACTCAGCAGGGCCCGCCCCTGGGGCAAGGGGTCTGGCAGGCTCCGGGGCAAATGGACTACGGAAGCCGAGAGGGGCCCGTCCGCGCCAAAACCCAAAATGCGCTGCGGCCTCCAGGGACACAGGGGACACAAGTGGCTGTGTGGCTTGCAGTGCCCGACCAGAGGGAGGGAGGTTGTCTGGCTGCTGAGGCGCAGCCGGTGTCAGCCCTTCGGGGAACTGCCCGTGGATGCTTCGGGAATGGGGGCTGCCAACTCAGAACCCCCGTTCCCTGTGGCTGCAGCCAGCCAGGGGGCTCCAGGGTCGGGCGCGCCCGCGGGCCTGGGGGGCTTCTTGCCTGTGTGCAGGGCTTCTACGCACAAGGTGGCACCTCATCCCGGCCCAAGGGTGGTGGAAGGAACCCAGGAGGCGCTCGGACACTCAGCAGGGCCCGCCCCTGGGGCCAAGGGTCTGGCAGGGTCCGGGGGCAAATGGACTACGGAAGCCGAGAGGGGCCCGTCCGCGCCAAAACCCAAAACGCGCTGCGGCCTCCAGGGACACAGGGGACACAAGTGGCTGTGTGGCTTGCAGTGCCCGACCAGAGGGAGGGAGGTTGTCTGGCTGCTGAGGCGCAGCCGGTGTCAGCCCTTCGGGGAACTGCCCGTGGATGCTTCGGGAATGGGGGCTGCCAACTCAGAACCCCCGTTCCCTGTGGCTGCAGCCAGCCAGGGGGCTCCAGGGTCGGGTGCGCCGCGGGCCTGGGGGGCTTCTTGCCTGTGTGCAGGGCTTCTACGCACAAGGTGGCACCTCATCCCGGCCCAAGGGTGGTGGCAGGAACCCAGGTGGCGCTCAGGGACTCAGCAGGGCCTGCCCCTGGGGCCAGCGGTCTGGCAGGCTCCGGGGGCAAATGGACTACGGAAGCCGAGAGGGGCCCGTCCGCGCCAAAACCCAAAACGCGCTGCGGCCTCCAGGGACACAGGGGACACAAGTGGCTGTGTGGCTTGCAGTGCCCGACCAGAGGGAGGGAGGTTGTCTGGCTGCTGAGGCGCAGCCGGTGTCAGCCCTTCGGGGAACTGCCCGTGGATGCTTCGGGAATGGGGGCTGCCAACTCAGAACCCCCGTTCCCTGTGGCTGCAGCCAGCCAGGGGGCTCCAGGGTCGGGCGAGCCCGAGGGCCTGGGGGTCTTCTTGCCTGTGTGCAGGGCTTCTACGCACAAGGTGGCACCTCATCCCGGCCCAAGGGTGGTGGCAGGAACCCAGGAGGCGCTCGGGGACTCAGCAGGGCCCGCCCCTGGGGCCAGGGGTCTGGCAAGCTCCGGGGGCAAATGGACTACGGAAGCCGAGAGGGGCCCGTCCGCGCCAAAACCCAAAATGCGCTGCGGCCTCCAGGGACACAGGGGACACAAGTGGCTGTGTGGCTTGCAGTGCCCGACCAGAGGGAGGGAGGTTGTCTGGCTGCTGAGGCGCAGCCGGTGTCAGCCCTTCGGGGAACTGCCCGTGGATGCTTCGGGAATGGGGGCTGCCAACTCAGAACCCCCGTTCCCTGTGGCTGCAGCCAGCCAGGGGGCTCCAGGGTCGGGCGCGCCCGCGGGCCTGGGGGGCTTCTTGCCTGTGTGCAGCGCTTCTACGCACAAGGTGGCACCTCATCCCGGCCCAAGGGTGGTGGCAGGAACTCAGGAGGCGCTCGGGGACTCAGCAGGGCCCGCCTCTGGGGCCAGGGGTCTGGCAGGCTCCAGGGCAAATGGACTACGGAAGCCGAGAGGGGCCCGTCCGCGCCAAAACCCAAAACGCGCTGCGGCCTCCAGGGACACAGGGGACACAAGTGGCTGTGTGGCTTGCAGTGCCCGACCAGATAGAGGGAGGTTGTCTGGCTGCTGAGGCGCAGCCGGTGTCAGCCCTTCGGGGAACTGCCCGTGGATGCTTCGGGAATGGGGGCTGCCAACTCAGAACCCCCGTTCCCTGTGGCTGCAGCCAGCCAGGGTGCTCCAGGTTCGGGCGCGCCCGCGGGCCTGGGGGGCTTCTTGCCTGTGTGCAGGGTTTCTACGCACACGGTGGCACCACATCCCGGCCCAAGGGTGGTGGCAGGAACTCAGGAGGCACTCGGGGACTCAGCAGGGCCCGCCCCTGGGGCAAGGGGTCTGGCAGGCTCCGGGGCAAATGGACTACGGAAGCCGAGAGGGGCCCGCCCGCGCCAAAACCCAAAACGCGCTGCGGCCTCCAGGGACACAGGGGACACAAGTGGCTGTGTGGCTTGCAGTGCCCGACCAGAGGGAGGGAGGTTGTCTGGCTGCTGAGGCGCAGCCGGTGTCAGCCCTTCGGGGAACTGCCCGTGGATGCTTCGGGAATGGGGGCTGCCAACTCAGAACCCCCGTTCCCTGTGGCTGCAGCCAGCCAGGGGGCTCCAGGGTCGGGCGCGCCCGCGGGCCTGGGGGCTTCTTGCCTGTGTGCAGCGCTTCTACGCACAAGGTGGCACCTCATCCCGGCCCAAGGGTGGTGGCAGGAACTCAGGAGGCGCTCGGGGACTCAGCAGGGCCCGCCTCTGGGGCCAGGGGTCTGGCAGGCTCCAGGGCAAATGGACTACGGAAGCCGAGAGGGGCCCGTCCGCGCCAAAACCCAAAACGCGCTGCGGCCTCCAGGGACACAGGGGACACAAGTGGCTGTGTGGCTTGCAGTGCCCGACCAGATAGAGGGAGGTGTCTGGCTGCTGAGGCGCAGCCGGTGTCAGCCCTTCGGGGAACTGCCCGTGGATGCTTCGGGAATGGGGGCTGCCAACTCAGAACCCCCGTTCCCTGTGGCTGCAGCCAGCCAGGGGGCTCCAGGGTCGGGCGCGCCCGCGGGCCTAGGGGCTTCTTGCCTGTGTGTAGGGCTTCTACATACAAGGTGGCACCACATCCCGGCCCAAGGGTGGTGGCAGGAACCCAGGAGGCGCTCGGGGACTCAGCAGGGCCCGCCCCTGGGGCAAGGGGTCTGGCAGGCTCCGGGGCAAATGGACTACGGAAGCCGAGAGGGGCCCGTCCGCGCCAAAACCCAAAATGCGCTGCGGCCTCCAGGGACACAGGGGACACAAGTGGCTGTGTGGCTTGCAGTGCCCGACCAGAGGGAGGGAGATTGTCTGGCTGCTGAGGCGCAGCCGGTGTCAGCCCTTCGGGGAACTGCCCGTGGATGCTTCGGGAATGGGGGCTGCCAACTCAGAACCCCCGTTCCCTGTGGCTGCAGCCAGCCAGGGGGCTCCAGGGTCGGGCGCGCCCGCGGGCCTGGGGGGCTTCTTGCCTGTGTGCAGGGCTTCTACGCACAAGGTGGCACCACATCCTGGCCCAAGGGTGGTGGCAGGAACTCAGGAGGCACTCAGGGACTCAGCAGGGCCCGCCCCTGGGGCAAGGGGTCTGGCAGGCTCCGGGGCAAATGGACTACGGAAGCCGAGAGGGGCCCGTCCGCGCCAAAAACCAAAACGCGCTGCGGCCTCCAGGGACACAGGGGACACAAGTGGCTGTGTGGCTTGCAGTGCCCGACCAGAGGGAGGGAGGTTGTCTGGCTGCTGAGGCGCAGCCGGTGTCAGCCCTTCGGGGAACTGCCCGTGGATGCTTCGGGAATGGGGGCTGCCAACTCAGAACCCCCGTTCCCTGTGGCTGCAGCCAGCCAGGGGGCTCCAGGGTCGGGCGCGCCCGCGGGCCTAGGGGCTTCTTGCCTGTGTGCAGGGCTTCTACGCACAAGGTGGCACCACATCCCGGCCCAAGGGTGGTGGCAGGAACTCAGGAGGCGCTCGGGGACTCAGCAGGGCCCGCCCCTGGGGCAAGGGGTCTGGCAGGCTCCGGGGCAAATGGACTACGGAAGCCGAGAGGGGCCCGTCCGCGCCAAAACCCAAAATGCGCTGCGGCCTCCAGGGACACAGGGGACACAAGTGGCTGTGTGGCTTGCAGTGCCCGACCAGAGGGAGGGAGGTTGTCTGGCTGCTGAGGCGCAGCCGGTGTCAGCCCTTCGGGGAACTGCCCGTGGATGCTTCGGGAATGGGGGCTGCCAACTCAGAACCCCCGTTCCCTGTGGCTGCAGCCAGCCAGGGGGCTCCAGGGTCGGGCGCGCCCGCGGGCCTGGGGGGCTTCTTGCCTGTGTGCAGGGCTTCTACGCACAAGGTGGCACCTCATCCCGGCCCAAGGGTGGTGGAAGGAACCCAGGAGGCGCTCGGAGACTCAGCAGGGCCCGCCCCTGGGCCAAGGGTCTGGCAGGGTCCGGGGGCAAATGGACTACGGAAGCCGAGAGGGGCCCGTCCGCGCCAAAACCCAAAACGCGCTGCGGCCTCCAGGGACACAGGGGACACAAGTGGCTGTGTGGCTTGCAGTGCCCGACCAGAGGGAGGGAGGTTGTCTGGCTGCTGAGGCGCAGCCGGTGTCAGCCCTTCGGGGAACTGCCCGTGGATGCTTCGGGAATGGGGCTGCCAACTCAGAACCCCCGTTCCCTGTGGCTGCAGCCAGCCAGGGGGCTCCAGGGTCGGGTGCGCCGCGGGCCTGGGGGGCTTCTTGCCTGTGTGCAGGGCTTCTACGCACAAGGTGGCACCTCATCCCGGCCCAAGGGTGGTGGCAGGAACCCAGGTGGCGCTCAGGGACTCAGCAGGGCCTGCCCCTGGGGCCAGCGGTCTGGCAGGCTCCGGGGGCAAATGGACTACGGAAGCCGAGAGGGGCCCGTCCGCGCCAAAACCCAAAACGCGCTGCGGCCTCCAGGGACACAGGGGACACAAGTGGCTGTGTGGCTTGCAGTGCCCGACCAGAGGGAGGGAGGTTGTCTGGCTGCTGAGGCGCAGCCGGTGTCAGCCCTTCGGGGAACTGCCCGTGGATGCTTCGGGAATGGGGGCTGCCAACTCAGAACCCCCGTTCCCTGTGGCTGCAGCCAGCCAGGGGGCTCCAGGGTCGGGCGAGCCCGAGGGCCTGGGGGTCTTCTTGCCTGTGTGCAGGGCTTCTACGCACAAGGTGGCACCTCATCCCGGCCCAAGGGTGGTGGCAGGAACCCAGGAGGCGCTCGGGGACTCAGCAGGGCCCGCCCCTGGGGCCAGGGGTCTGGCAAGCTCCGGGGGCAAATGGACTACGGAAGCCGAGAGGGGCCCGTCCGCGCCAAAACCCAAAATGCGCTGCGGCCTCCAGGGACACAGGGGACACAAGTGGCTGTGTGGCTTGCAGTGCCCGACCAGAGGGAGGGAGGTTGTCTGGCTGCTGAGGCGCAGCCGGTGTCAGCCCTTCGGGAACTGCCCGTGGATGCTTCGGGAATGGGGGCTGCCAACTCAGAACCCCCGTTCCCTGTGGCTGCAGCCAGCCAGGGGGCTCCAGGGTCGGGCGCGCCCGCGGGCCTGGGGGGCTTCTTGCCTGTGTGCAGCGCTTCTACGCACAAGGTGGCACCTCATCCCGGCCCAAGGGTGGTGGCAGGAACTCAGGAGGCGCTCGGGGACTCAGCAGGGCCCGCCTCTGGGGCCAGGGGTCTGGCAGGCTCCAGGGCAAATGGACTACGGAAGCCGAGAGGGGCCCGTCCGCGCCAAAACCCAAAACGCGCTGCGGCCTCCAGGGACACAGGGGACACAAGTGGCTGTGTGGCTTGCAGTGCCCGACCAGATAGAGGGAGGTTGTCTGGCTGCTGAGGCGCAGCCGGTGTCAGCCCTTCGGGGAACTGCCCGTGGATGCTTCGGGAATGGGGGCTGCCAACTCAGAACCCCCGTTCCCTGTGGCTGCAGCCAGCCAGGGTGCTCCAGGTTCGGGCGCGCCCGCGGGCCTGGGGGGCTTCTTGCCTGTGTGCAGGGTTTCTACGCACACGGTGGCACCACATCCCGGCCCAAGGGTGGTGGCAGGAACTCAGGAGGCACTCGGGGACTCAGCAGGGCCCGCCCCTGGGGCAAGGGGTCTGGCAGGCTCCGGGGCAAATGGACTACGGAAGCCGAGAGGGGCCCGCCCGCGCCAAAACCCAAAACGCGCTGCGGCCTCCAGGGACACAGGGGACACAAGTGGCTGTGTGGCTTGCAGTGCCCGACCAGAGGGAGGGAGGTTGTCTGGCTGCTGAGGCGCAGCCGGTGTCAGCCCTTCGGGGAACTGCCCGTGGATGCTTCGGGAATGGGGGCTGCCAACTCAGAACCCCCGTTCCCTGTGGCTGCAGCCAGCCAGGGGGCTCCAGGGTCGGGCGCGCCCGCGGGCCTGGGGGGCTTCTTGCCTGTGTGCAGCGCTTCTACGCACAAGGTGGCACCTCATCCCGGCCCAAGGGTGGTGGCAGGAACTCAGGAGGCGCTCGGGGACTCAGCAGGGCCCGCCTCTGGGGCCAGGGGTCTGGCAGGCTCCAGGGCAAATGGACTACGGAAGCCGAGAGGGGCCCGTCCGCGCCAAAACCCAAAACGCGCTGCGGCCTCCAGGGACACAGGGGACACAAGTGGCTGTGTGGCTTGCAGTGCCCGACCAGATAGAGGGAGGTTGTCTGGCTGCTGAGGCGCAGCCGGTGTCAGCCCTTCGGGGAACTGCCCGTGGATGCTTCGGGAATGGGGGCTGCCAACTCAGAACCCCCGTTCCCTGTGGCTGCAGCCAGCCAGGGGGCTCCAGGGTCGGGCGCGCCCGCGGGCCTAGGGGCTTCTTGCCTGTGTGTAGGGCTTCTACATACAAGGTGGCACCACATCCCGGCCCAAGGGTGGTGGCAGGAACCCAGGAGGCGCTCGGGGACTCAGCAGGGCCCGCCCCTGGGGCAAGGGGTCTGGCAGGCTCCGGGGCAAATGGACTACGGAAGCCGAGAGGGGCCCGTCCGCGCCAAAACCCAAAATGCGCTGCGGCCTCCAGGGACACAGGGGACACAAGTGGCTGTGTGGCTTGCAGTGCCCGACCAGAGGGAGGGAGATTGTCTGGCTGCTGAGGCGCAGCCGGTGTCAGCCCTTCGGGGAACTGCCCGTGGATGCTTCGGGAATGGGGGCTGCCAACTCAGAACCCCCGTTCCCTGTGGCTGCAGCCAGCCAGGGGGCTCCAGGGTCGGGCGCGCCCGCGGGCCTGGGGGGCTTCTTGCCTGTGTGCAGGGCTTCTACGCACAAGGTGGCACCACATCCTGGCCCAAGGGTGGTGGCAGGAACTCAGGAGGCACTCAGGGACTCAGCAGGGCCCGCCCCTGGGGCAAGGGGTCTGGCAGGCTCCGGGGCAAATGGACTACGGAAGCCGAGAGGGGCCCGTCCGCGCCAAAAACCAAAACGCGCTGCGGCCTCCAGGGACACAGGGGACACAAGTGGCTGTGTGGCTTGCAGTGCCCGACCAGAGGGAGGGAGGTTGTCTGGCTGCTGAGGCGCAGCCGGTGTCAGCCCTTCGGGGAACTGCCCGTGGATGCTTCGGGAATGGGGGCTGCCAACTCAGAACCCCCGTTCCCTGTGGCTGCAGCCAGCCAGGGGGCTCCAGGGTCGGGCGCGCCCGCGGGCCTAGGGGCTTCTTGCCTGTGTGCAGGGCTTCTACGCACAAGGTGGCACCACATCCCGGCCCAAGGGTGGTGGCAGGAACTCAGGAGGCGCTCGGGGACTCAGCAGGGCCCGCCCCTGGGGCAAGGGGTCTGGCAGGCTCCGGGGCAAATGGACTACGGAAGCCGAGAGGGGCCCGTCCGCGCCAAAACCCAAAATGCGCTGCGGCCTCCAGGGACACAGGGGACACAAGTGGCTGTGTGGCTTGCAGTGCCCGACCAGAGGGAGGGAGGTTGTCTGGCTGCTGAGGCGCAGCCGGTGTCAGCCCTTCGGGGAACTGCCCGTGGATGCTTCGGGAATGGGGGCTGCCAACTCAGAACCCCCGTTCCCTGTGGCTGCAGCCAGCCAGGGGGCTCCAGGGTCGGGCGCGCCCGCGGGCCTGGGGGGCTTCTTGCCTGTGTGCAGGGCTTCTACGCACAAGGTGGCACCTCATCCCGGCCCAAGGGTGGTGGAAGGAACCCAGGAGGCGCTCGGAGACTCAGCAGGGCCCGCCCCTGGGGCCAAGGGTCTGGCAGGGTCCGGGGGCAAATGGACTACGGAAGCCGAGAGGGGCCCGTCCGCGCCAAAACCCAAAACGCGCTGCGGCCTCCAGGGACACAGGGGACACAAGTGGCTGTGTGGCTTGCAGTGCCCGACCAGAGGGAGGGAGGTTGTCTGGCTGCTGAGGCGCAGCCGGTGTCAGCCCTTCGGGGAACTGCCCGTGGATGCTTCGGGAATGGGGGCTGCCAACTCAGAACCCCCGTTCCCTGTGGCTGCAGCCAGCCAGGGGGCTCCAGGGTCGGGTGCGCCGCGGGCCTGGGGGGCTTCTTGCCTGTGTGCAGGGCTTCTACGCACAAGGTGGCACCTCATCCCGGCCCAAGGGTGGTGGCAGGAACCCAGGTGGCGCTCAGGGACTCAGCAGGGCCTGCCCCTGGGGCCAGCGGTCTGGCAGGCTCCGGGGGCAAATGGACTACGGAAGCCGAGAGGGGCCCGTCCGCGCCAAAACCCAAAACGCGCTGCGGCCTCCAGGGACACAGGGGACACAAGTGGCTGTGTGGCTTGCAGTGCCCGACCAGAGGGAGGGAGGTTGTCTGGCTGCTGAGGCGCAGCCGGTGTCAGCCCTTCGGGGAACTGCCCGTGGATGCTTCGGGAATGGGGGCTGCCAACTCAGAACCCCCGTTCCCTGTGGCTGCAGCCAGCCAGGGGGCTCCAGGGTCGGGCGAGCCCGAGGGCCTGGGGGTCTTCTTGCCTGTGTGCAGGGCTTCTACGCACAAGGTGGCACCTCATCCCGGCCCAAGGGTGGTGGCAGGAACCCAGGAGGCGCTCGGGGACTCAGCAGGGCCCGCCCCTGGGGCCAGGGGTCTGGCAAGCTCCGGGGGCAAATGGACTACGGAAGCCGAGAGGGGCCCGTCCGCGCCAAAACCCAAAATGCGCTGCGGCCTCCAGGGACACAGGGGACACAAGTGGCTGTGTGGCTTGCAGTGCCCGACCAGAGGGAGGGAGGTTGTCTGGCTGCTGAGGCGCAGCCGGTGTCAGCCCTTCGGGGAACTGCCCGTGGATGCTTCGGGAATGGGGGCTGCCAACTCAGAACCCCCGTTCCCTGTGGCTGCAGCCAGCCAGGGGGCTCCAGGGTCGGGCGCGCCCGCGGGCCTGGGGGGCTTCTTGCCTGTGTGCAGCGCTTCTACGCACAAGGTGGCACCTCATCCCGGCCCAAGGGTGGTGGCAGGAACTCAGGAGGCGCTCGGGGACTCAGCAGGGCCCGCCTCTGGGGCCAGGGGTCTGGCAGGCTCCAGGGCAAATGGACTACGGAAGCCGAGAGGGGCCCGTCCGCGCCAAAACCCAAAACGCGCTGCGGCCTCCAGGGACACAGGGGACACAAGTGGCTGTGTGGCTTGCAGTGCCCGACCAGATAGAGGGAGGTTGTCTGGCTGCTGAGGCGCAGCCGGTGTCAGCCCTTCGGGGAACTGCCCGTGGATGCTTCGGGAATGGGGGCTGCCAACTCAGAACCCCCGTTCCCTGTGGCTGCAGCCAGCCAGGGTGCTCCAGGTTCGGGCGCGCCCGCGGGCCTGGGGGGCTTCTTGCCTGTGTGCAGGGTTTCTACGCACACGGTGGCACCACATCCCGGCCCAAGGGTGGTGGCAGGAACTCAGGAGGCACTCGGGGACTCAGCAGGGCCCGCCCCTGGGGCAAGGGGTCTGGCAGGCTCCGGGGCAAATGGACTACGGAAGCCGAGAGGGGCCCGCCCGCGCCAAAACCCAAAACGCGCTGCGGCCTCCAGGGACACAGGGGACACAAGTGGCTGTGTGGCTTGCAGTGCCCGACCAGAGGGAGGGAGGTTGTCTGGCTGCTGAGGCGCAGCCGGTGTCAGCCCTTCGGGGAACTGCCCGTGGATGCTTCGGGAATGGGGGCTGCCAACTCAGAACCCCCGTTCCCTGTGGCTGCAGCCAGCCAGGGGGCTCCAGGGTCGGGCGCGCCCGCGGGCCTGGGGGGCTTCTTGCCTGTGTGCAGCGCTTCTACGCACAAGGTGGCACCTCATCCCGGCCCAAGGGTGGTGGCAGGAACTCAGGAGGCGCTCGGGGACTCAGCAGGGCCCGCCTCTGGGGCCAGGGGTCTGGCAGGCTCCAGGGCAAATGGACTACGGAAGCCGAGAGGGGCCCGTCCGCGCCAAAACCCAAAACGCGCTGCGGCCTCCAGGGACACAGGGGACACAAGTGGCTGTGTGGCTTGCAGTGCCCGACCAGATAGAGGGAGGTTGTCTGGCTGCTGAGGCGCAGCCGGTGTCAGCCCTTCGGGGAACTGCCCGTGGATGCTTCGGGAATGGGGGCTGCCAACTCAGAACCCCCGTTCCCTGTGGCTGCAGCCAGCCAGGGGGCTCCAGGGTCGGGCGCGCCCGCGGGCCTAGGGGCTTCTTGCCTGTGTGTAGGGCTTCTACATACAAGGTGGCACCACATCCCGGCCCAAGGGTGGTGGCAGGAACCCAGGAGGCGCTCGGGGACTCAGCAGGGCCCGCCCCTGGGGCAAGGGGTCTGGCAGGCTCCGGGGCAAATGGACTACGGAAGCCGAGAGGGGCCCGTCCGCGCCAAAACCCAAAATGCGCTGCGGCCTCCAGGGACACAGGGGACACAAGTGGCTGTGTGGCTTGCAGTGCCCGACCAGAGGGAGGGAGATTGTCTGGCTGCTGAGGCGCAGCCGGTGTCAGCCCTTCGGGGAACTGCCCGTGGATGCTTCGGGAATGGGGGCTGCCAACTCAGAACCCCCGTTCCCTGTGGCTGCAGCCAGCCAGGGGGCTCCAGGGTCGGGCGCGCCCGCGGGCCTGGGGGGCTTCTTGCCTGTGTGCAGGGCTTCTACGCACAAGGTGGCACCACATCCTGGCCCAAGGGTGGTGGCAGGAACTCAGGAGGCACTCAGGGACTCAGCAGGGCCCGCCCCTGGGGCAAGGGGTCTGGCAGGCTCCGGGGCAAATGGACTACGGAAGCCGAGAGGGGCCCGTCCGCGCCAAAAACCAAAACGCGCTGCGGCCTCCAGGGACACAGGGGACACAAGTGGCTGTGTGGCTTGCAGTGCCCGACCAGAGGGAGGGAGGTTGTCTGGCTGCTGAGGCGCAGCCGGTGTCAGCCCTTCGGGGAACTGCCCGTGGATGCTTCGGGAATGGGGGCTGCCAACTCAGAACCCCCGTTCCCTGTGGCTGCAGCCAGCCAGGGGGCTCCAGGGTCGGGCGCGCCCGCGGGCCTGGGGGGCTTCTTGCCTGTGTGCAGGGCTTCTACGCACAAGGTGGCACCTCATCCCGGCCCAAGGGTGGTGGCAGGAACCCAGGTGGCGCTCGGGGACTCAGCAGGGCCTGCCCCCGGGGCCTGCCCGCAACACCTGATTGCCGCGGGCGTGTCCGTCCACCCTCAAAAAGTTCTGCTGGGACAGCCCTGACCGAGCTCCGAGCTCCTCGCCCTTGGACTGCCCCAGTGGGCTTCAGGAGTGGGTGTGTGCAGCTTCTTGCCTGTGTGCAGGGCTTCTACGCACAAGGTGGCACCTCATCCCAGCCCAAGGGTGGTGGTAGGAACCCAGGAGGCGCTTGGGGACTCAGCAGGGCCCGCCCATGGGGCCAGGGGTCTGGCAGGCTCCGGGTGCAAATGGACTACGGAAACCGAGAGCGGCCCGTCCGCGCCAAAACCCAAAACGCGCTGCAGCCTCCAGGGACACAGGGGACACAAGTGGCTGTGTGGCTTGCAGTGCCCGACCAGAGGGAGGGAGGTTGTCTGGCTGCTGAGGCGCAGCCGGTGTCAGCCCTTCGGGGAACTGCCCGTGGATGCTTCGGGAATGGGGGCTGCCAACTCAGAACCCCCGTTCCCTGTGGCTGCAGCCAGCCAGGGGGCTCCAGGGTCGGGCGCGCCCGCGGGCCTAGGGGCTTCTTGCCTGTGTGCAGGGCTTCTACGCACAAGGTGGCACCACATCCCGGCCCAAGGGTGGTGGCAGGAACCCAGGTGGCGCTCGGGGACTCAGCAGGGCCTGCCCCCGGGGCCTGCCCGCAACACCTGATTGCCCGCGGGCGTGTCCGTCCACCCTCAAAAAGTTCTGCTGGGACAGCCCTGACTGAGCTCCGAGCTCATCGCCCTTGGATCGCCCCAGTGGGCTTCAGGAGTGGGTGTGTGCCAGCAGCAGCCCTCCCCAGTCAACCACCATGCGTCGGCCCCAACCGACAAGCCCCTAGGGCGGGCGGGGCTTCCCGGGGGGCCTATTTGCAACGCCGGGAAGCGCGGGGCAGTTCGTGTGTGTGGCCCGGCGACACCCGCAGGTGTGTGTGCTCCCCCCATGGCCGGCCGAGGCGGCTAGCCAGCACCTGGGGGCTGTTGGCAGCGCCCCTGGGCAGCCTCCTAGAGCCAGGGGTCTGGCAGGCTCCGGGGGCAATGGACTACGGAAGCCGAGAGGGGCCCGTCCGTGCCAAAACCCAAAACGTGCTGCGGCCTCCAGGGAGGGACACAGGGGACACAAGTGGCTGTGTGGCTTGCAGTGCCCGACCAGAGGGAGGGAGGTTGTCTGGCTGCTGAGGCGCAGCCGGTGTCAGCCCTTCGGGGAACTGCCCGTGGATGCTTCGGGAATGGGGGCTGCCAACTCAGAACCCCCGTTCCCTGTGGCTGCAGCCAGCCAGGGGGCTCCAGGGTCGGGCGCGCCCGCGGGCCTAGGGGCTTCTTGCCTGTGTGCAGGGCTTCTACGCACAAGGTGGCACCACATCCCGGCCCAAGGGTGGTGGCAGGAACTCAGGAGGCGCTCGGGGACTCAGCAGGGCCCGCCCCTGGGGCAAGGGGTCTGGCAGGCTCCGGGGCAAATGGACTACGGAAGCCGAGAGGGGCCCGTCCGCGCCAAAACCCAAAATGCGCTGCGGCCTCCAGGGACACAGGGGACACAAGTGGCTGTGTGGCTTGCAGTGCCCGACCAGAGGGAGGGAGGTTGTCTGGCTGCTGAGGCGCAGCCGGTGTCAGCCCTTCGGGGAACTGCCCGTGGATGCTTCGGGAATGGGGGCTGCCAACTCAGAACCCCCGTTCCCTGTGGCTGCAGCCAGCCAGGGGGCTCCAGGGTCGGGCGCACCCGCGGGCCTGGGGGGCTTCTTGCCTGTGTGCAGGGCTTCTACGCACAAGGTGGCACCTCATCCCGGCCCAAGGGTGGTGGAAGGAACCCAGGAGGCGCTCGGAGACTCAGCAGGGCCCGCCCCTGGGGCCAAGGGTCTGGCAGGGTCCGGGGGCAAATGGACTACGGAAGCCGAGAGGGGCCCGTCCGCGCCAAAACCCAAAACGCGCTGCGGCCTCCAGGGACACAGGGGACACAAGTGGCTGTGTGGCTTGCAGTGCCCGACCAGAGGGAGGGAGGTTGTCTGGCTGCTGAGGCGCAGCCGGTGTCAGCCCTTCGGGGAACTGCCCGTGGATGCTTCGGGAATGGGGGCTGCCAACTCAGAACCCCCGTTCCCTGTGGCTGCAGCCAGCCAGGGGGCTCCAGGGTCGGGTGCGCCGCGGGCCTGGGGGGCTTCTTGCCTGTGTGCAGGGCTTCTACGCACAAGGTGGCACCTCATCCCGGCCCAAGGGTGGTGGCAGGAACCCAGGTGGCGCTCAGGGACTCAGCAGGGCCTGCCCCTGGGGCCAGCGGTCTGGCAGGCTCCGGGGGCAAATGGACTACGGAAGCCGAGAGGGGCCCGTCCGCGCCAAAACCCAAAACGCGCTGCGGCCTCCAGGGACACAGGGGACACAAGTGGCTGTGTGGCTTGCAGTGCCCGACCAGAGGGAGGGAGGTTGTCTGGCTGCTGAGGCGCAGCCGGTGTCAGCCCTTCGGGGAACTGCCCGTGGATGCTTCGGGAATGGGGGCTGCCAACTCAGAACCCCCGTTCCCTGTGGCTGCAGCCAGCCAGGGGGCTCCAGGGTCGGGCGAGCCCGAGGGCCTGGGGGTCTTCTTGCCTGTGTGCAGGGCTTCTACGCACAAGGTGGCACCTCATCCCGGCCCAAGGGTGGTGGCAGGAACCCAGGAGGCGCTCGGGGACTCAGCAGGGCCCGCCCCTGGGGCCAGGGGTCTGGCAAGCTCCGGGGGCAAATGGACTACGGAAGCCGAGAGGGGCCCGTCCGCGCCAAAACCCAAAATGCGCTGCGGCCTCCAGGGACACAGGGGACACAAGTGGCTGTGTGGCTTGCAGTGCCCGACCAGAGGGAGGGAGGTTGTCTGGCTGCTGAGGCGCAGCCGGTGTCAGCCCTTCGGGGAACTGCCCGTGGATGCTTCGGGAATGGGGGCTGCCAACTCAGAACCCCCGTTCCCTGTGGCTGCAGCCAGCCAGGGGGCTCCAGGGTCGGGCGCGCCCGCGGGCCTGGGGGGCTTCTTGCCTGTGTGCAGCGCTTCTACGCACAAGGTGGCACCTCATCCCGGCCCAAGGGTGGTGGCAGGAACTCAGGAGGCGCTCGGGGACTCAGCAGGGCCCGCCTCTGGGGCCAGGGGTCTGGCAGGCTCCAGGGCAAATGGACTACGGAAGCCGAGAGGGGCCCGTCCGCGCCAAAACCCAAAACGCGCTGTGGCCTCCAGGGACACAGGGGACACAAGTGGCTGTGTGGCTTGCAGTGCCCGACCAGATAGAGGGAGGTTGTCTGGCTGCTGAGGCGCAGCCGGTGTCAGCCCTTCGGGGAACTGCCCGTGGATGCTTCGGGAATGGGGGCTGCCAACTCAGAACCCCCGTTCCCTGTGGCTGCAGCCAGCCAGGGGGCTCCAGGGTCGGGCGCGCCCGCGGGCCTAGGGGCTTCTTGCCTGTGTGCAGGGCTTCTACGCACAAGGTGGCACCACATCCCGGCCCAAGGGTGGTGGCAGGAACCCAGGAGGCGCTCGGGGACTCAGCAGGGCCCGCCCCTGGGGCAAGGGGTCTGGCAGGCTCCGGGGCAAATGGACTACGGAAGCCGAGAGGGGCCCGTCCGCGCCAAAACCCAAAACGCGCTGCGGCCTCCAGGGACACAGGGGACACAAGTGGCTGTGTGGCTTGCAGTGCCCGACCAGAGGGAGGGAGGTTGTCTGGCTGCTGAGGCGCAGCCGGTGTCAGCCCTTCGGGGAACTGCCCGTGGATGCTTCGGGAATGGGGGCTGCCAACTCAGAACCCCCGTTCCCTGTGGCTGCAGCCAGCCAGGGGGCTCCAGGTTCGGGCGCGCCCGCGGGCCTGGGGGGCTTCTTGCCTGTGTGCAGGGCTTCTACGCACAAGGTGGCACCACATCCTGGCCCAAGGGTGGTGGCAGGAACTCAGGAGGCACTCGGGGACTCAGCAGGGCCCGCCCCTGGGGCAAGGGGTCTGGCAGGCTCCGGGGCAAATGGACTACGGAAGCCGAGAGGGGCCCGTCCGCGCCAAAAACCAAAACGCGCTGCGGCCTCCAGGGACACAGGGGACACAAGTGGCTGTGTGGCTTGCAGTGCCCGACCAGAGGGAGGGAGGTTGTCTGGCTGCTGAGGCGCAGCCGGTGTCAGCCCTTCGGGGAACTGCCCGTGGATGCTTCGGGAATGGGGGCTGCCAACTCAGAACCCCCGTTCCCTGTGGCTGCAGCCAGCCAGGGGGCTCCAGGGTCGGGCGCGCCCGCGGGCCTGGGGGGCTTCTTGCCTGTGTGCAGGGCTTCTACGCACAAGGTGGCACCTCATCCCGGCCCAAGGGTGGTGGCAGGAACCCAGGTGGCGCTCGGGGACTCAGCAGGGCCTGCCCCCGGGGCCTGCCCGCAACACCTGATTGCCCGCGGGCGTGTCCGTCCACCCTCAAAAAGTTCTGCTGGGACAGCCCTGACCGAGCTCCGAGCTCCTCGCCCTTGGACTGCCCCAGTGGGCTTCAGGAGTGGGTGTGTGCAGCTTCTTGCCTGTGTGCAGGGCTTCTACGCACAAGGTGGCACCTCATCCCAGCCCAAGGGTGGTGGTAGGAACCCAGGAGGCGCTTGGGGACTCAGCAGGGCCCGCCCATGGGGCCAGGGGTCTGGCAGGCTCCGGGTGCAATTGGACTACGGAAACCGAGAGCGGCCCGTCCGCGCCAAAACCCAAAACGCGCTGCAGCCTCCAGGGACACAGGGGACACAAGTGGCTGTGTGGCTTGCAGTGCCCGACCAGAGGGAGGGAGGTTGTCTGGCTGCTGAGGCGCAGCCGGTGTCAGCCCTTCGGGGAACTGCCCGTGGATGCTTCGGGAATGGGGGCTGCCAACTCAGAACCCCCGTTCCCTGTGGCTGCAGCCAGCCAGGGGGCTCCAGGGTCGGGCGCGCCCGCGGGCCTAGGGGCTTCTTGCCTGTGTGCAGGGCTTCTACGCACAAGGTGGCACCACATCCCGGCCCAAGGGTGGTGGCAGGAACCCAGGTGGCGCTCGGGGACTCAGCAGGGCCTGCCCCCGGGGCCTGCCCGCAACACCTGATTGCCCGCGGGCGTGTCCGTCCACCCTCAAAAAGTTCTGCTGGGACAGCCCTGACTGAGCTCCGAGCTCATCGCCCTTGGATCGCCCCAGTGGGCTTCAGGAGTGGGTGTGTGCCAGCAGCAGCCCTCCCCAGTCAACCACCATGCGTCGGCCCCAACCGACAAGCCCCTAGGGCGGGCGGGGCTTCCCGGGGGGCCTATTTGCAACGCCGGGAAGCGCGGGGCAGTTCGTGTGTGTGGCCCGGCGACACCCGCAGGTGTGTGTGCTCCCCCCATGGCCGGCCGAGGCGGCTAGCCAGCACCTGGGGGCTGTTGGCAGCGCCCCTGGGCAGCCTCCTAGAGCCAGGGGTCTGGCAGGCTCCGGGGGCAATGGACTACGGAAGCCGAGAGGGGCCCGTCCGTGCCAAAACCCAAAACGTGCTGCGGCCTCCAGGGAGGGACACAGGGGACACAAGTGGCTGTGTGGCTTGCAGTGCCCGACCAGAGGGAGGGAGGTTGTCTGGCTGCTGAGGCGCAGCCGGTGTCAGCCCTTCGGGGAACTGCCCGTGGATGCTTCGGGAATGGGGGCTGCCAACTCAGAACCCCCGTTCCCTGTGGCTGCAGCCAGCCAGGGGGCTCCAGGGTCGGGCGCGCCCGCGGGCCTAGGGGCTTCTTGCCTGTGTGCAGGGCTTCTACGCACAAGGTGGCACCACATCCCGGCCCAAGGGTGGTGGCAGGAACTCAGGAGGCGCTCGGGGACTCAGCAGGGCCCGCCCCTGGGGCAAGGGGTCTGGCAGGCTCCGGGGCAAATGGACTACGGAAGCCGAGAGGGGCCCGTCCGCGCCAAAACCCAAAATGCGCTGCGGCCTCCAGGGACACAGGGGACACAAGTGGCTGTGTGGCTTGCAGTGCCCGACCAGAGGGAGGGAGGTTGTCTGGCTGCTGAGGCGCAGCCGGTGTCAGCCCTTCGGGGAACTGCCCGTGGATGCTTCGGGAATGGGGGCTGCCAACTCAGAACCCCCGTTCCCTGTGGCTGCAGCCAGCCAGGGGGCTCCAGGGTCGGGCGCGCCCGCGGGCCTGGGGGGCTTCTTGCCTGTGTGCAGGGCTTCTACGCACAAGGTGGCACCTCATCCCGGCCCAAGGGTGGTGGAAGGAACCCAGGAGGCGCTCGGAGACTCAGCAGGGCCCGCCCCTGGGGCCAAGGGTCTGGCAGGCTCCGGGGGCAAATGGACTACGGAAGCCGAGAGGGGCCCGTCCGCGCCAAAACCCAAAACGCGCTGCGGCCTCCAGGGACACAGGGGACACAAGTGGCTGTGTGGCTTGCAGTGCCCGACCAGAGGGAGGGAGGTTGTCTGGCTGCTGAGGCGCAGCCGGTGTCAGCCCTTCGGGGAACTGCCCGTGGATGCTTCGGGAATGGGGGCTGCCAACTCAGAACCCCCGTTCCCTGTGGCTGCAGCCAGCCAGGGGGCTCCAGGGTCGGGTGCGCCGCGGGCCTGGGGGGCTTCTTGCCTGTGTGCAGGGCTTCTACGCACAAGGTGGCACCTCATCCCGGCCCAAGGGTGGTGGCAGGAACCCAGGTGGCGCTCAGGGACTCAGCAGGGCCTGCCCCTGGGGCCAGCGGTCTGGCAGGCTCCGGGGGCAAATGGACTACGGAAGCCGAGAGGGGCCCGTCCGCGCCAAAACCCAAAACGCGCTGCGGCCTCCAGGGACACAGGGGACACAAGTGGCTGTGTGGCTTGCAGTGCCCGACCAGAGGGAGGGAGGTTGTCTGGCTGCTGAGGCGCAGCCGGTGTCAGCCCTTCGGGGAACTGCCCGTGGATGCTTCGGGAATGGGGGCTGCCAACTCAGAACCCCTGTTCCCTGTGGCTGCAGCCAGCCAGGGGGCTCCAGGGTCGGGCGAGCCCGAGGGCCTGGGGGTCTTCTTGCCTGTGTGCAGGGCTTCTACGCACAAGGTGGCACCTCATCCCGGCCCAAGGGTGGTGGCAGGAACCCAGGAGGCGCTCGGGGACTCAGCAGGGCCCGCCCCTGGGGCCAGGGGTCTGGCAAGCTCCGGGGGCAAATGGACTACGGAAGCCGAGAGGGGCCCGTCCGCGCCAAAACCCAAAATGCGCTGCGGCCTCCAGGGACACAGGGGACACAAGTGGCTGTGTGGCTTGAGTGCCCGACCAGAGGGAGGGAGGTTGTCTGGCTGCTGAGGCGCAGCCGGTGTCAGCCCTTCAGGGAACTGCCCGTGGATGCTTCGGGAATGGGGGCTGCCAACTCAGAACCCCCGTTCCCTGTGGCTGCAGCCAGCCAGGGGGCTCCAGGGTCGGGCGCGCCCGCGGGCCTAGGGGCTTCTTGCCTGTGTGCAGGACTTCTACGCACAAGGTGGCACCACATCCCGGCCCAAGGGTGGTGGCAGGAACTCAGGAGGCACTCGGGGACTCAGCAGGGCCCGCCCCTGGGGCAAGGGGTCTGGCAGACTCCGGGGCAAATGGACTACGGAATCCGAGAGGGGCCCGTCCGCGCCAAAACCCAAAACGCGCTGTGGCCTCCAGGGACACAGGGGACACAAGTGGCTGTGTGGCTTGCAGTGCCCGACCAGATAGAGGGAGGTTGTCTGGCTGCTGAGGCGCAGCCGGTGTCAGCCCTTCGGGGAACTGCCCGTGGATGCTTCGGGAATGGGGGCTGCCAACTCAGAACCCCCGTTCCCTGTGGCTGCAGCCAGCCAGGGGGCTCCAGGGTCGGGCGCGCCCGCGGGCCTGGGGGGCTTCTTGCCTGTGTGCAGGGCTTCTACGCACAAGGTGGCACCACATCCCGGCCCAAGGGTGGTGGCAGGAACTCAGGAGGCACTCGGGGACTCAGCGGGGCCCGCCCCTGGGGCAAGGGGTCTGGCAGGCTCCGGGGCAAATGGACTACGGAAGCCGAGAGGGGCCCGTCCGCGCCAAAACCCAAAACGCGCTGCGGCCTCCAGGGACACAGGGGACACAAGTGGCTGTGTGGCTTGCAGTGCCCGACCAGAGGGAGGGAGGTTGTCTGGCTGCTGAGGCGCAGCCGGTGTCAGCCCTTCGGGGAACTGCCCGTGGATGCTTCGGGAATGGGGGCTGCCAACTCAGAACCCCCGTTCCCTGTGGCTGCAGCCAGCCAGGGGGCTCCAGGGTCGGGCGCGCCCGCGGGCCTGGGGGGCTTCTTGCCTGTGTGCAGGGCTTCTACGCACAAGGTGGCACCTCATCCCGGCCCAAGGGTGGTGGCAGGAACTCAGGAGGCGCTCGGGGACTCAGCAGGGCCCGCCTCTGGGGCCAGGGGTCTGGCAGGCTCCAGGGCAAATGGACTACGGAAGCCGAGAGGGGCCCGTCCGCGCCAAAACCCAAAACGCGCTGCGGCCTCCAGGGACACAGGGGACACAAGTGGCTGTGTGGCTTGCAGTGCCCGACCAGAGGGAGGGAGGTTGTCTGGCTGCTGAGGCGCAGCCGGTGTCAGCCCTTCGGGGAACTGCCCGTGGATGCTTCGGGAATGGGGGCTGCCAACTCAGAACCCCCGTTCCCTGTGGCTGCAGCCAGCCAGGGGGCTCCAGGGTCGGGCGCGCCCGCGGGCCTAGAGGCTTCTTGCCTGTGTGCAGGGCTTCTACGCACAAGGTGGCACCACATCCCGGCCCAAGGGTAGTGGCAGGAACTCAGGAGGCGCTCGGGGACTCAGCAGGGCCCGCCCCTGGGGCAAGGGGTCTGGCAGGCTCCGGGGCAAATGGACTACGGAAGCCGAGAGGGGCCCGTCCGCGCCAAAACCCAAAACGCGCTGCGGCCTCCAGGGACACAGGGGACACAAGTGGCTGTGTGGCTTGCAGTGCCCGACCAGAGGGAGGGAGGTTGTCTGGCTGCTGAGGCGCAGCCGGTGTCAGCCCTTCGGGGAACTGCCCGTGGATGCTTCGGGAATGGGGGCTGCCAACTCAGAACCCCGGTAACCTGTGGCTGCAGCCAGCCAGGGGGCTCCAGGGTCGGGCGCGCCCGCGGGCCTGGGGGGCTTCTTGCCTGTGTGCAGGGCTTCTACGCACAAGGTGGCACCTCATCCAGGCCCAAGGGTGGTGGAAGGAACCCAGGAGGCGCTCGGAGACTCAGCAGGGCCTGCCCCTGGGGCCAGGGGTCTGGCAGGCTCCGGGGGCAAATGGACTACGGAAGCCGAGAGGGGCCCGTCCGCGCCAAAACCCAAAACGCGCTGCGGCCTCCAGGGACACAGGGGACACAAGTGGCTGTGTGGCTTGCAGTGCCCGACCAGAGGGAGGGAGGTTGTCTGGCTGCTGAGGCGCAGCCGGTTTCATCCCTTCGGGGAACTGCCCGTGGATGCTTCGGGAATGGGGGCTGCCAACTCAGAACCCCCGTTCCCTGTGGCTGCAGCCAGCCAGGGGGCTCCAGGGTCGGGCGCGCCCGCGGGCCTGGGGGGCTTCTTGCCTGTGTGCAGGGCTTCTACGCACAAGGTGGCACCTCATCCCGGCCCAAGGGTGGTGGCAGGAACCCAGGAGGCGCTCGGGGACTCAGCAGGGCCCGCCCCTGGGGCCAGGGGTCTGGCAGGCTCCGGGGGCAAATGGACTACGGAAGCCGAGAGGGGCCCGTCCGCGCCAAAACCCAAAACGCGCTGCGGCCTCCAGGGACACGGGGGACACAAGTGGCTGTGTGGCTTGCAGTGCCCGACCAGAGGGAGGGAGGTTGTCTGGCTGCTGAGGCGCAGCCGGTTTCAGCCCTTCGGGGAACTGCCCGTGGATGCTTCGGGAATGGGGGCTGCCAACTCAGAACCCCCGTAACCTGTGGCTGCAGCCAGCCAGGGGGCTCCAGGGTCGGGCGCGCCCGCGGGCCTGGGGGGCTTCTTGCCTGTGTGCAGGGCTTCTACGCACAAGGTGGCACCTCATCCCGGCCCAAGGGTGGTGGCAGGAACCCAGGAGGCGCTCGGGGACTCAGCAGGGCCCGCCCCTGGGGCCAGGGGTCTGGCAGGCTCCAGGGCAAATGGACTACGGAAGCCGAGAGGGGCCCCCCCGCGCCAAAACCCAAAACGCGCTGCGGCCTCCAGGGACACAGGGGACACGAGTGGCTGTGTGGCTTGCAGTGCCCGACCAGAGGGAGGGAGGTTGTCTGGCTGCTGAGGCGCAGCCGGTGTCAGCCCTTCGGGTAACTGCCTGTGGATGCTTCGGGAATGGGGGCTGCCAACTCAGAACCCCCGTTCCCTGTGGCTGCAGCCAGCCAGGGGGCTCCAGGGTCGGGTGCGCCCGCGGGCCTGGGGGGCTTCTTGCCTGTGTGCAGGGCTTCTACGCACAAGGTGGCACCTCATGCCGGCCCAAGGGTGGTGGCAGGAACCCAGGTGGCGCTCGGGGACTCAGCAGGGCCTGCCCCCGGGGCCTGCCCGCAACACCTGATTGCCCGCGGGCGTGTCCGTCCACCCTCAAAATGTTCTGCTGGGACAGCCCTGACCGAGCTCCGAGCTCATCGCCCTTGGACCGCCCCAGTGGGCTTCAGGAGTGGGTGTGTGCCAGCAGCAGCCCTCCCCACTCACCCACCGTGCGTCGGCCCCCCCCGACAAGCCCCTAGGGCCGGCAGGGCTTCCCGGGGGACCTATTTGCAACGCCGGGAAGCGCGGGGCAGTTCGTGTGTGCGGCCTGGGGATACCCGCAGTTGTGTGTGCTCCCCCGTGGCCGGCTGCTGCGGCTAGCCAGCACCTGGGGGCTGTTGGCAGCGCCCCTGGGCAGCCTCCTAGAGCCAGGGGTCTGGCAGGCTCCGGGGGCAAATGGACTACGGAAGCCGAGAGGGGCCCGTCCGCGCCAAAACCCAAAATGCGCTGCGGCCTCCAGGGACACAGGGGACACAAGTGGCTGTGTGGCTTGCAGTGCCCGACCAGAGGGAGGGAGGTTGTCTGGCTGCTGAGGCGCAGCCGGTGTCAGCCCTTCGGGGAACTGCCCGTGGATGCTTCGGGAATGGGGGCTGCCAACTCAGAACCCCCGTAACCTGTGGCTGCAGCCAGCCAGGGGGCTCCAGGGTCGGGCGCGCCCGCGGGCCTGGGGGGCTTCTTGCCTGTGTGCAGGGCTTCTACGCACAAGGTGGCACCTCATCCCGGCCCAAGGGTGGTGGCAGGAACCCAGGAGGCGCTCGGGGACTCAGCAGGGCCCGCCCCTGGGGCCAGGGGTCTGGCAGGCTCCGGGGGCAAATGGACTACGGAAGCCGAGAGGGGCCCGTCCGCGCCAAAACCCAAAACGCGCTGCGGCCTCCAGGGACACGGGGGACACAAGTGGCTGTGTGGCTTGCAGTGCCCGACCAGAGGGAGGGAGGTTGTCTGGCTGCTGAGGCGCAGCCGGTTTCAGCCCTTCGGGGAACTGCCCGTGGATGCTTCGGGAATGGGGGCTGCCAACTCAGAACCCCCGTAACCTGTGGCTGCAGCCAGCCAGGGGGCTCCAGGGTCGGGCGCGCCCGCGGGCCTGGGGGGCTTCTTGCCTGTGTGCAGGGCTTCTACGCACAAGGTGGCACCTCATCCCGGCCCAAGGGTGGTGGCAGGAACCCAGGAGGCGCTCGGGGACTCAGCAGGGCCCGCCCCTGGGGCCAGGGGTCTGGCAGGCTCCAGGGCAAATGGACTACGGAAGCCGAGAGGGGCCCCTCCGCGCCAAAACCCAAAACGCGCTGCGGCCTCCAGGGACACAGGGGACACGAGTGGCTGTGTGGCTTGCAGTGCCCGACCAGAGGGAGGGAGGTTGTCTGGCTGCTGAGGCGCAGCCGGTGTCAGCCCTTCGGGTAACTGCCTGTGGATGCTTCGGGAATGGGGGCTGCCAACTCAGAACCCCCGTTCCCTGTGGCTGCAGCCAGCCAGGGGGCTCCAGGGTCGGGTGCGCCCGCGGGCCTGTGGGGCTTCTTGCCTGTGTGCAGGGCTTCTACGCACAAGGTGGCACCTCATCCCGGCCCAAGGGTGGTGGCAGGAACCCAGGTGGCGCTCGGGGACTCAGCAGGGCCTGCCCCCGGGGCCTGCCCGCAACACCTGATTGCCCGCGGGCGTGTCCGTCCACCCTCAAAATGTTCTGCTGGGACAGCCCTGACCGAGCTCCGAGCTCATCGCCCTTGGACCGCCCCAGTGGGCTTCAGGAGTGGGTGTGTGCCAGCAGCAGCCCTCCCCACTCACCCACCGTGCGTCGGCCCCCCCCGACAAGCCCCTAGGGCCGGCAGGGCTTCCTGGGGGACCTATTTGCAACGCCGGGAAGCGCGGGGCAGTTCGTGTGTGCGGCCTGGGGATACCCGCAGTTGTGTGTGCTCCCCCGTGGCCGGCTGCTGCGGCTAGCCAGCACCTGGGGGCTGTTGGCAGCGCCCCTGGGCAGCCTCCTAGAGCCAGGGGTCTGGCAGGCTCCGGGGGAATATGGACTACGGCAGCCGAGAGGGGCCCGTCCGCGCCAAAACCCAAAACGTGCTGCGGCCTCCAGGGACACAGGGGACAGAAGTGGCTGTGTGGCTTGCAGTGCCCGACCAGAGGGAGGGAGGTTGTCTGGCTGCTGAGGCGCAGCCGGTGTCAGCCCTTCGGGGAACTGCCCGTGGAAGCTTCGGGAATGGGGGCTGCCAACTCAGAACCCCCATTCCCTGTGGCTGCAGCCAGCCAGGGTGCTCCAGGGTCGGGTGCGCCCGCGGGCCTGGGGGGCTACTTGCCTGTGTGCAGGGCTTCTACGCACAAGGTGGCACCTCATCCCGGCCCAAGGGTGGTGGCAGGAACCCAGGAGGCGCTCGGGGACTCAGCAGGGCCCGCCCCTGGGGCCAGGGGTCTGGCAGGCTCCAGGGCAAATGACTACGGAAGCCGAGAGGGGCCCGTCCGCGCCAAAACCCAAAACGCGCTGCGGCCTCCAGGGAGGGACACAGGGGACACAAGTGGCTGTGTGGCTTGCAGTGCCCGACCAGAGGGAGGGAGGTTGGCTGGCTGCTGAGGCGCAGCAGGTGTCAGCCCTTCGGGAAGTGCCCGTGGATGCTTCGGGAATGGGGCCTGCCAACTCAGTACCCCCGTTCCCTGTGGCTGCATCCGGCCAGGGGGCTCCAGGGTCGGGTGCGCCGCGGGCCTGGGGGGCTTCTTGCCTGTGTGCAGGGCTTCTACGCACAAGGTGGCACCTCATCCCGGCCCAAGGGTGGTGGCAGGAACCCAGGTGGCGCTCGGGGACTCAGCAGGGCCTGCCCCCGGGGCCTGCCCGCAACACCTGATTGCCCGCGGGCGTGTCCGTCCACCCTCAAAATGTTCTGCTGGGACAGCCCTGACCGAGCTCCGAGCTCATCGCCCTTGGACCGCCCCAGTGGGCTTCAGGAGTGGGTGTGTGCCAGCAGCAGCCCTCCCCACTCACCCACCGTGCGTCGGCCCCGCCCGACAAGCCCCTAGGGCCGGCGGGGCTTCCCGGGGGACCTATTTGCAACGCCGGGAAGCGCGGGGCAGTTCGTGTGTGCGGCCTGGGGATACCCGCAGTTGTGTGTGCTCCCCCGTGGCCGGCTGCTGCGGCTAGCCAGCACCTGGGGGCTGTTGGCAGCGCCCCTGGGCAGCCTCCTAGAGCCAGGGGTCTGGCAGGCTCCGGGGGCAAATGGACTACGGAAGCCGAGAGGGGCCCGTCCGCGCCAAAACCCAAAACGCGCTGCGGCCTCCAGGGAGGGACACAGGGGACACAAGTGGCTGTGTGGCTTGCAGTGCCTGACCAGAGGGAGGGAGGTTGGCTGGCTGCTGAGGCGCAGCAGGTGTCAGCCCTTCGGGAAGTGCCCGTCGATGCTTTGGGAATGGGGCCTGCCAACTCAGAACCCCCGTTCCCTGTGGCTGCAGCCGGCCAGGGGGCTCCAGGGTCCGGTGCGCCGCGGGCCTGGGGGGCTTCTTGCCTGTGTGCAGGGCTTCTACGCACAAGGTGGCACCTCATCCCGGCCCAAGGGTGGTGGCAGGAACTCAGGTGGCGCTCGGGGACTCAGCAGGGCCTGCCCCCGGGGCCTGCCCGCAACACCTGATTGCCCGCGGGCGTGTCCGTCCGCCCTCAAAAAGTTCTGCTGGGACAGCCCTGACCGAGCTCCCAGCTCCTCGCCCTTGGACCGCCCCAGTGGGCTTCAGGAGTGGGTGTGAGCCAGCAGCAGCCCCCCCAGTCAACCACCGTGCGTCGGCCCCACCCGACTAGCCCCTAGGGCGGGTGGGGCTTCCCGGGGGGCCTATTTGCAACGCCGGGAAGCGCGGGGCAGTTCGTGTGTGCGGCCTGGGGACACCCGCAGGTGTGTGTGCTCCCCCCATGGCCGGCTGAGGCGGCTAGCCAGCACCTGGGGGCTGTTGGCAGCGCCCCTGGGCAGCCTCCTAGAGCCAGGGGTCTGGCAGGCTCCGGGGGAATATGGACTACGGCAGCCGAGAGGGGCCCGTCCGCGCCAAAACCCAAAACGTGCTGCGGCCTCCAGGGACACAGGGGACACAAGTGGCTGTGTGGCTTGCAGTGCCCGACCAGAGGGAGGGAGGTTGTCTGGCTGCTGAGGCGCAGCCGGTGTCAGCCCTTCGGGGAACTGCCCGTGGAAGCTTCGGGAATGGGGGCTGCCAACTCAGAACCCCCATTCCCTGTGGCTGCAGCCAGCCAGGGTGCTCCAGGGTCGGGCGCGCCCGCGGGCCTGGGGGGCTACTTGCCTGTGTGCAGGGCTTCTACGCACAAGGTGGCACCTCATCCCGGCCCAAGGGTGGTGGCAGGAACCCAGGAGGCGCTCGGGGACTCAGCAGGGCCCGCCCCTGGGGCCAGGGGTCTGGCAGGCTCCAGGGCAAATGACTACGGAAGCCGAGAGGGGCCCGTCCGCGCCAAAACCCAAAACGCGCTGCGGCCTCCAGGGAGGGACACAGGGGACACAAGTGGCTGTGTGGCTTGCAGTGCCCGACCAGAGGGAGGGAGGTTGGCTGGCTGCTGAGGCGCAGCAGGTGTCAGCCCTTCGGGAAGTGCCCGTGGATGCTTCGGGAATGGGGCCTGCCAACTCAGAACCCCCGTTCCCTGTGGCTGCATCCGGCCAGGGGGCTCCAGGGTCGGGTGCGCCGCGGGCCTGGGGGGCTTCTTGCCTGTGTGCAGGGCTTCTACGCACAAGGTGGCACCTCATCCCGGCCCAAGGGTGGTGGCAGGAACCCAGGTGGCGCTCGGGGACTCAGCAGGGCCTGCCCCCGGGGCCTGCCCGCAACACCTGATTGCCCGCGGGCGTGTCCGTCCACCCTCAAAATGTTCTGCTGGGACAGCCCTGACCGAGCTCCGAGCTCATCGCCCTTGGACCGCCCCACTGGGCTTCAGGAGTGGGTGTGTGCCAGCAGCAGCCCTCCCCACTCACCCACCGTGCGTCGGCCCCGCCCGACAAGCCCCTAGGGCCGGCGGGGCTTCCCGGGGGACCTATTTGCAACGCCGGGAAGCGCGGGGCAGTTCGTGTGTGCGGCCTGGGGATACCCGCAGTTGTGTGTGCTCCCCCGTGGCCGGCTGCTGCGGCTAGCCAGCACCTGGGGGCTGTTGGCAGCGCCCCTGGGCAGCCTCCTAGAGCCAGGGGTCTGGCAGGCTCCGGGGGCAAATGGACTACGGAAGCCGAGAGGGGCCCGTCCGCGCCAAAACCCAAAACGCGCTGCGGCCTCCAGGGAGGGACACAGGGGACACAAGTGGCTGTGTGGCTTGCAGTGCCCGACCAGAGGGAGGGAGGTTGGCTGGCTGCTGAGGCGCAGCAGGTGTCAGCCCTTCGGGAAGTGCCCGTCGATGCTTTGGGAATGGGGCCTGCCAACTCAGAACCCCCGTTCCCTGTGGCTGCAGCCGGCCAGGGGGCTCCAGGGTCCGGTGCGCCGCGGGCCTGGGGGGCTTCTTGCCTGTGTGCAGGGCTTCTACGCACAAGGTGGCACCTCATCCCGGCCCAAGGGTGGTGGCAGGAACTCAGGTGGCGCTCGGGGACTCAGCAGGGCCTGCCCCCGGGGCCTGCCCGCAACACCTGATTGCCCGCGGGCGTGTCCGTCCGCCCTCAAAAAGTTCTGCTGGGACAGCCCTGACCGAGCTCCCAGCTCCTCGCCCTTGGACCGCCCCAGTGGGCTTCAGGAGTGGGTGTGTGCCAGCAGCAGCCCCCCCAGTCAACCACCGTGCGTCGGCCCCACCCGACTAGCCCCTAGGGCGGGTGGGGCTTCCCGGGGGGCCTATTTGCAACGCCGGGAAGCGCGGGGCAGTTCGTGTGTGCGGCCTGGGGACACCCGCAGGTGTGTGTGCTCCCCCCATGGCCGGCTGAGGCGGCTAGCCAGCACCTGGGGGCTGTTGGCAGCGCCCCTGGGCAGCCTCCTAGAGCCAGGGGTCTGGCAGGCTCCGGGGGCAAATGGACTACGGAAGCCGAGAGGGGCCCGTCCGCGCCAAAACTCAAAACGTGCTGCGGCCTCCAGGGACACAGGGGACACAAGTGGCTGTGTGGCTTGCAGTGCCCGACCAGAGGGAGGGAGGTTGTCTGGCTGCTGAGGCGCAGCCGGTGTCAGCCCTTCGGGGAACTGCCCGTGGATGATTCGGGAATGGGGGCTGCCAACTCAGAACCCCCATTCCCTGTGGCTGCAGCCAGCCAGGGGGCTCCAGGGTCGGGCGCGCCCGCGGGCCTGGGGGGCTTCTTGCCTGTGTGCAGGGCTTCTACGCACAAGGTGGCACCTCATCCCGGCCCAAGGGTGGTGGCAGGAACCCAGGAGGCGCTCGGGGACTCAGCAGGGCCCGCCCCTGGGGCCAGGGTTCTGGCAGGCTCCGGGGGCAAATGGACTACGGAAGCCGAGAGGGGCCCGTCCGCGCCAAAACCCAAAACGCGCTGCGGCCTCCAGGGACACAGGGGACACAAGTGGCTGTGTGGCTTGCAGTGCCCGACCAGAGGGAGGGAGGTTGTCTGGCTGCTGAGGCGCAGCCGGTTTCAGCCCTTCGGGGAACTGCCCGTGGATGCTTCGGGAATGGGTGCTGCCAACTCAGAACCCCCGTAACCTGTGGCTGCAGCCAGCCAGGGGGCTCCAGGGTCGGGCGCGCCCGCGGGCCTGGGGGGCTTCTTGCCTGTGTGCAGGGCTTCTACGCACAAGGTGGCACCTCATCCCGGCCCAAGGGTGGTGGCAGGAACCCAGGAGGCGCTCGGGGACTCAGCAGGGCCCGCCCCTGGGGCCAGGGGTCTGGCAGGCTCCAGGGCAAATGGACTACGGAAGCCGAGAGGGGCCCGTCCGCGCCAAAACCCAAAACGCGCTGCGGCCTCCAGGGACACAGGGGACACGAGTGGCTGTGTGGCTTGCAGTGCCCGACCAGAGGGAGGGAGGTTGTCTGGCTGCTGAGGCGCAGCCGGTGTCAGCCCTTCGGGTAACTGCCTGTGGATGCTTCGGGAATGGGGGCTGCCAACTCAGAACCCCCGTTCCCTGTGGCTGCAGCCAGCCATGGGGCTCCAGGGTCGGGTGCGCCCGCGGGCCTGGGGGGCTTCTTGCCTGTGTGCAGGGCTTCTACGCACAAGGTGGCACCTCATGCCGGCCCAAGGGTGGTGGCAGGAACCCAGGTGGCGCTCGGGGACTCAGCAGGGCCTGCCCCCGGGGCCTGCCCGCAACACCTGATTGCCCGCGGGCGTGTCCGTCCACCCTCAAAATGTTCTGCTGGGACAGCCCTGACCGAGCTCCGAGCTCATCGCCCTTGGACCGCCCTAGTGGGCTTCAGGAGTGGGTGTGTGCCAGCAGCAGCCCCCCCAGTCAACCACCGTGCGTCGGCCCCACCCGACTAGCCCCTAGGGCGGGTGGGGCTTCCCGGGGGGCCTATTTGCAACGCCGGGAAGCGCGGGGCAGTTCGTGTGTGCGGCCTGGGGATACCCGCAGTTGTGTGTGCTCCCCCGTGGCCGGCTGCTGCGGCTAGCCAGCACCTGGGGGCTGTTGGCAGCGCCCCTGGGCAGCCTCCTAGAGCCAGGGGTCTGGCAGGCTCCGGGGGCAAATGGACTACGGAAGCCGAGAGGGGCCCGTCCGCGCCAAAACCCAAAACGCGCTGCGGCCTCCAGGGAGGGACACAGGGGACACAAGTGGCTGTGTGGCTTGCAGTGCCCGACCAGAGGGAGGGAGGTTGGCTGGCTGCTGATGCGCAGCAGGTGTCAGCCCATCGGGAAGTGCCCGTCGATGCTTTGGGAATGGGGCCTGCCAACTCAGAACCCCCGTTCCCTGTGGCTGCAGCCGGCCAGGGGGCTCCAGGGTCCGGTGCGCCGCGGGCCTGGGGGGCTTCTTGCCTGTGTGCAGGGCTTCTACGCACAAGGTGGCACCTCATCCCGGCCCAAGGGTGGTGGCAGGAACTCAGGTGGCGCTCGGGGACTCAGCAGGGCCTGCCCCCGGGGCCTGCCCGCAACACCTGATTGCCCGCGGGCGTGTCCGTCCGCCCTCAAAAAGTTCTGCTGGGACAGCCCTGACCCAGCTCCCAGCTCCTCGCCCTTGGACCGCCCCAGTGGGCTTCAGGAGTGGGTGTGTGCCAGCAGCAGCCCCCCCAGTCAACCACCGTGCGTCGGCCCCACCCGACTAGCCCCTAGGGCGGGTGGGGCTTCCCGGGGGGCCTATTTGCAACGCCGGGAAGCGCGGGGCAGTTCGTGTGTGCGGCCTGGGGACACCCGCAGGTGTGTGTGCTCCCCCCATGGCCGGCTGAGGCGGCTAGCCAGCACCTGGGGGCTGTTGGCAGCGCCCCTGGGCAGCCTCCTAGAGCCAGGGGTCTGGCAGGCTCCGGGGGCAAATGGACTACGGAAGCCGAGAGGGGCCCGTCCGCGCCAAAACCCAAAACGTGCTGCGGCCTCCAGGGACACAGGGGACACAAGTGGCTGTGTGGCTTGCAGTGCCCGACCAGAGGGAGGGAGGTTGTCTGGCTGCTGAGGCGCAGCCGGTGTCAGCCCTTCGGGGAACTGCCCGTGGATGCTTCGGGAATGGGGGCTGCCAACTCAGAACCCCCATTCCCTGTGGCTGCAGCCAGCCAGGGGGCTCCAGGGTCGGGCGCGCCCGCGGGCCTGGGGGGCTTCTTGCCTGTGTGCAGGGCTTCTACGCACAAGGTGGCACCTCATCCCGGCCCAAGGGTGGTGGCAGGAACCAAGGAGGCGCTCGGGGACTCAGCAGGGCCCGCCCCTGGGGCCAGGGGTCTGGCAGGCTCCGGGGCAAATGACTACGGAAGCCGAGAGGGGCCCGTCCGCGCCAAAACCCAAAACGCGCTGCGGCCTCCAGGGAGGGACACAGGGGACACGAGTGGCTGTGTGGCTTGCAGTGCCCGACCAGAGGGAGGGAGGTTGGCTGGCTGCTGAGGCGCAGCAGGTGTCAGCCCTTCGGGAAGTGCCCGTGGATGCTTCGGGAATGGGGCCTGCCAACTCAGAACCCCCGTTCCCTGTGGCTGCATCCGGCAAGGGGGCTCCAGGGTCGGGTGCGCCGCGGGCCTGGGGGGCTTCTTGCCTGTGTGCAGGGCTTCTACGCACAAGGTGGCACCTCATCCCGGCCCAAGGGTGGTGGCAGGAACCCAGGTGGCGCTCGGGGACTCAGCAGGGCCTGCCCCCGGGGCCTGCCCGCAACACCTGATTGCCCGCGGGCGTGTCCGTCCACCCTCAAAATGTTCTGCTGGGACAGCCCTGACCGAGCTCCGAGCTCATCGCCCTTGGACCGCCCCAGTGGGCTTCAGGCGTGGGTGTGTGCCAGCAGCAGCCCTCCCCACTCACCCACCGTGCGTCGGCCCCGCCCGACAAGCCCCTAGGGCCGGCGGGGCTTCCCGGGGGACCTATTTGCAACGCCGGGAAGCGCGGGGCAGTTCGTGTGTGCGGCCTGGGGATACCCGCAGTTGTGTGTGCTCCCCCGTGGCCGGCTGCTGCGGCTAGCCAGCACCTGGGGGCTGTTGGCAGCGCCCCTGGGCAGCCTCCTAGAGCCAGGGGTCTGGCAGGCTCCGGGGGCAAATGGACTACGGAAGCCGAGAGGGGCCCGTCCGCGCCAAAACCCAAAACGCGCTGCGGCCTCCAGGGACACAGGGGACACAAGTGGCTGTGTGGCTTGCAGTGCCCGACCAGAGGGAGGGAGGTTGTCTGGCTGCTGAGGCGCAGCCGGTGTCAGCCCTTCGGGGAACTGCCCGTGGATGCTTCGGGAATGGGGGCTGCCAACTCAGAACCCCCGTTCCCTGTGGCTGCAGCCAGCCAGGGGGCTCCAGGGTCGGGCGCGCCCGCGGGCCTGGGGGGCTTCTTGCCTGTGTGCAGGGCTTCTACGCACAAGGTGGCACCTCATCCCGGCCCAAGGGTGGTGGCAGGAACCCAGGAGGCGCTCGGGGACTCAGCAGGGCCCGCCCCTGGGGCCAGGGGTCTGGCAGGCTCCGGGGGCAAATGGACTACGGAAGCCGAGAGGGGCCCGTCCGCGCCAAAACCCAAAACGCGCTGCGGCCTCCAGGGACACAGGGGACACAAGTGGCTGTGTGGCTTGCAGTGCCCGACCAGAGGGAGGGAGGTTGTCTGGCTGCTGAGGCGCAGCCGGTTTCAGCCCTTCGGGGAACTGCCCGTGGATGCTTCGGGAATGGGGGCTGCCAACTCAGAACCCCCGTAACCTGTGGCTGCAGCCAGCCAGGGGGCTCCAGGGTCGGGCGCGCCCGCGGGCCTGGGGGGCTTCTTGCCTGTGTGCAGGGCTTCTACGCACAAGGTGGCACCTCATCCCGGCCCAAGGGTGGTGGCAGGAACCCAGGAGGCGCTCGGGGACTCAGCAGGGCCCGCCCCTGGGGCCAGGGGTCTGGCAGGCTCCAGGGCAAATGGACTACGGAAGCCGAGAGGGGCCCCTCCGCGCCAAAACCCAAAACGCGCTGCGGCCTCCAGGGAGGGACACAGGGGACACAAGTGGCTGTGTGGCTTGCAGTGCCCGACCAGAGGGAGGGAGGTTGTCTGGCTGCTGAGGCGCAGCAGGTGTCAGCCCTTCGGGAAGTGCCCGTCGATGCTTTGGGAATGGGGCCTGCCAACTCAGAACCCCCGTTCCCTGTGGCTGCAGCCGGCCAGGGGTCTCCAGGGTCCGGTGCGCCGCGGGCCTGGGGGGCTTCTTGCCTGTGTGCAGGGCTTCTACGCACAAGGTGGCACCTCATCCCAGCCCAAGGGTGGTGGCAGGAACTCAGGTGGCGCTCGGGGACTCAGCAGGGCCTGCCCCCGGGGCCTGCCCGCAACACCTGATTGCCCGCGGGCGTGTCCGTCCGCCCTCAAAAAGTTCTGCTGGGACAGCCCTGACCGAGCTCCCAGCTCCTCGCCCTTGGACCGCCCCAGTGGGCTTCAGGAGTGGGTGTGTGCCAGCAGCAGCCCCCCCAGTCAACCACCGTGCGTCGGCCCCACCCGACTAGCCCCTAGGGCGGGTGGGGCTTCCCGGGGGGCCTATATGCAATGCCGGGAAGCGCGGGGCAGTTCGTGTGTGCGGCCTGGGGACACCCGCAGGTGTGTGTGCTCCCCCCATGGCCGGCTGAGGCGGCTAGCCAGCACCTGGGGGCTGTTGGCAGCGCCCCTGGGCAGCCTCCTAGAGCCAGGGGTCTGGCAGGCTCCGGGGGCAAATGGACTACGGAAGCCGAGAGGGGCCCGTCCGCGCCAAAACCCAAAACGTGCTGCGGCCTCCAGGGACACAGGGGACACAAGTGGCTGTGTGGCTTGCAGTGCCCGACCAGAGGGAGGGAGGTTGTCTGGCTGCTGAGGCGCAGCCGGTGTCAGCCCTTCGGGGAACTGCCCGTGGATGCTTCGGGAATGGGGGCTGCCAACTCAGAACCCCCGTAACCTGTGGCTGCAGCCAGCCAGGGGGCTCCAGGGTCGGGCGCGCCCGCGGGCCTGGGGGGCTTCTTGCCTGTGTGCAGGGCTTCTACGCACAAGGTGGCACCTCATCCCGGCCCAAGGGTGGTGGCAGGAACCCAGGAGGCGCTCGGGGACTCAGCAGGGCCCGCCCCTGGTGCCAGGGGTCTGGCAGGCTCCGGGGGCAAATGGACTACGGAAGCCGAGAGGGGCCCGTCCGCGCCAAAACCCAAAACGCGCTGCGGCCTCCAGGGACACAGGGGACACAAGTGGCTGTGTGGCTTGCAGTGCCCGACCAGAGGGAGGGAGGTTGTCTGGCTGCTGAGGCGCAGCCGGTTTCAGCCCTTCGGGGAACTGCCCGTGGATGCTTCGGGAATGGGGGCTGCCAACTCAGAACCCCCGTAACCTGTGGCTGCAGCCAGCCAGGGGGCTCCAGGGTCGGGCGCGCCCGCGGGCCTGGGGGGCTTCTTGCCTGTGTGCAGGGCTTCTACGCACAAGGTGGCACCTCATCCCGGCCCAAGGGTGGTGGCAGGAACCCAGGAGGCGCTCGGGGACTCAGCAGGGCCCGCCTCTGGGGCCAGGGGTCTGGCAGGCTCCAGGGCAAATGGACTACGGAAGCCGAGAGGGGCCCCTCCGCGCCAAAACCCAAAACGCGCTGCGGCCTCCAGGGACACAGGGGACACGAGTGGCTGTGTGGCTTGCAGTGCCCGACCAGAGGGAGGGAGGTTGTCTGGCTGCTGAGGCGCAGCCGGTGTCAGCCCTTCGGGTAACTGCCTGTGGATGCTTCGGGAATGGGGGCTGCCAACTCAGAACCCCCGTTCCCTGTGGCTGCAGCCAGCCAGGGGGCTCCAGGGTCGGGTGCGCCCGCGGGCCTGGGGGGCTTCTTGCCTGTGTGCAGGGCTTCTACGCACAAGGTGGCACCTCATGCCGGCCCAAGGGTGGTGGCAGGAACCCAGGTGGCGCTCGGGGACTCAGCAGGGCCTGCCCCCGGGGCCTGCCCGCAACACCTGATTGCCCGCGGGCGTGTCCGTCCACCCTCAAAATGTTCTGCTGGGACAGCCCTGACCGAGCTCCGAGCTCATCGCCCTTGGACCGCCCTAGTGGGCTTCAGGAGTGGGTGTGTGCCAGCAGCAGCCCTCCCCACTCACCCACCGTGCGTCGGCCCCGCCCGACAAGCCCCTAGGGCCGGCGGGGCTTCCCGGGGGACCTATTTGCAACGCCGGGAAGCGCGGGGCAGTTCGTGTGTGCGGCCTGGGGATACCCGCAGTTGTGTGTGCTCCCCCGTGGCCGGCTGCTGCGGCTAGCCAGCACCTGGGGGCTGTTGGCAGCGCCCCTGGGCAGCCTCCTAGAGCCAGGGGTCTGGCAGGCTCCGGGGGCAAATGGACTACGGAAGCCGAGAGGGGCCCGTCCGCGCCAAAACCCAAAACGCGCTGCGGCCTCCAGGGAGGGACACAGGGGACACAAGTGGCTGTGTGGCTTGCAGTGCCCGACCAGAGGGAGGGAGGTTGGCTGGCTGCTGAGGCGCAGCAGGTGTCAGCCCTTCGGGAAGTGCCCGTCGATGCTTTGGGAATGGGGCCTGCCAACTCAGAACCCCCGTTCCCTGTGGCTGCATCCGGCCAGGGGGCTCCAGGGTCCGGTGCGCCGCGGGCCTGGGGGGCTTCTTGCCTGTGTGCAGGGCTTCTACGCACAAGGTGGCACCTCATCCCGGCCCAAGGGTGGTGGCAGGAACTCAGGTGGCGCTCGGGGACTCAGCAGGGCCTGTCCCCGGGGCCTGCCCGCAACACCTGATTGCCCGCGGGCGTGTCCGTCCGCCCTCAAAAAGTTCTGCTGGGACAGCCCTGACCGAGCTCCCAGCTCCTCGCCCTTGGACCGCCCCAGTGGGCTTCAGGAGTGGGTGTGTGCCAGCAGCAGCCCCCCCAGTCAACCACCGTGCGTCGGCCCCACCCGACTAGCCCCTAGGGCGGGTGGGGCTTCCCGGGGGGCCTATTTGCAACGCCGGGAAGCGCGGGGCAGTTCGTGTGTGCGGCCTGGGGACACCCGCAGGTGTGTGTGCTCCCCCCATGGCCGGCTGAGGCGGCTAGCCAGCACCTGGGGGCTGTTGGCAGCGCCCCTGGGCAGCCTCCTAGAGCCAGGGGTCTGGCAGGCTCCGGGGGCAAATGGACTACGGAAGCCGAGAGGGGCCCGTCCGCGCCAAAACCCAAAACGTGCTGCGGCCTCCAGGGACACAGGGGACACAAGTGGCTGTGTGGCTTGCAGTGCCCGACCAGAGGGAGGGAGGTTGTCTGGCTGCTGAGGCGCAGCCAGTGTCAGCCCTTCGGGGAACTGCCCGTGGATGCTTCGGGAATGGGGGCTGCCAACTCAGAACCCCCATTCCCTGTGGCTGCAGCCAGCCAGGGGGCTCCAGGGTCGGGCGCGCCCGCGGGCCTGGGGGGCTTCTTGCCTGTGTGCAGGGCTTCTACGCACAAGGTGGCACCTCATCCCGGCCCAAGGGTGGTGGCAGGAACCCAGGAGGCGCTCGGGGACTCAGCAGGGCCCGCCCCTGGGGCCAGGGTTCTGGCAGGCTCCGGGGGCAAATGGACTACGGAAGCCGAGAGGGGCCCGTCCGCGCCAAAACCCAAAACGCGCTGCGGCCTCCAGGGACACAGGGGACACAAGTGGCTGTGTGGCTTGCAGTGCCCGACCAGAGGGAGGGAGGTTGTCTGGCTGCTGAGGCGCAGCCGGTTTCAGCCCTTCGGGGAACTGCCCGTGGATGCTTCGGGAATGGGTGCTGCCAACTCAGAACCCCCGTAACCTGTGGCTGCAGCCAGCCAGGGGGCTCCAGGGTCGGGCGCGCCCGCGGGCCTGGGGGGCTTCTTGCCTGTGTGCAGGGCTTCTACGCACAAGGTGGCACCTCATCCCGGCCCAAGGGTGGTGGCAGGAACCCAGGAGGCGCTCGGGGACTCAGCAGGGCCCGCCCCTGGGGCCAGGGGTCTGGCAGGCTCCAGGGCAAATGGACTACGGAAGCCGAGAGGGGCCCCTCCGCGCCAAAACCCAAAACGCGCTGCGGCCTCCAGGGACACAGGGGACACGAGTGGCTGTGTGGCTTGCAGTGCCCGACCAGAGGGAGGGAGGTTGTCTGGCTGCTGAGGCGCAGCCGGTGTCAGCCCTTCGGGTAACTGCCTGTGGATGCTTCGGGAATGGGGGCTGCCAACTCAGAACCCCCGTTCCCTGTGGCTGCAGCCAGCCAGGGGGCTCCAGGGTCGGGTGCGCCCGCGGGCCTGGGGGGCTTCTTGCCTGTGTGCAGGGCTTCTACGCACAAGGTGGCACCTCATGCCGGCCCAAGGGTGGTGGCAGGAACCCAGGTGGCGCTCGGGGACTCAGCAGGGCCTGCCCCCGGGGCCTGCCCGCAACACCTGATTGCCCGCGGGCGTGTCCGTCCACCCTCAAAATGTTCTGCTGGGACAGCCCTGACCGAGCTCCGAGCTCATCGCCCTTGGACCGCCCTAGTGGGCTTCAGGAGTGGGTGTGTGCCAGCAGCAGCCCTCCCCACTCACCCACCGTGCGTCGGCCCCGCCCGACAAGCCCCTAGGGCCGGCGGGGCTTCCCGGGGGACCTATTTGCAACGCCGGGAAGCGCGGGGCAGTTCGTGTGTGCGGCCTGGGGATACCCGCAGTTGTGTGTGCTCCCCCGTGGCCGGCTGCTGCGGCTAGCCAGCACCTGGGGGCTGTTGGCAGCGCCCCTGGGCAGCCTCCTAGAGCCAGGGGTCTGGCAGGCTCCGGGGGCAAATGGACTACGGAAGCCGAGAGGGGCCCGTCCGCGCCAAAACCCAAAACGCGCTGCGGCCTCCAGGGAGGGACACAGGGGACACAAGTGGCTGTGTGGCTTGCAGTGCCCGACCAGAGGGAGGGAGGTTGGCTGGCTGCTGAGGCGCAGCAGGTGTCAGCCCTTCGGGAAGTGCCCGTCGATGCTTTGGGAATGGGGCCTGCCAACTCAGAACCCCCGTTCCCTGTGGCTGCAGCCGGCCAGGGGGCTCCAGGGTCCGGTGCGCCGCGGGCCTGGGGGGCTTCTTGCCTGTGTGCAGGGCTTCTACGCACAAGGTGGCACCTCATCCCGGCCCAAGGGTGGTGGCAGGAACTCAGGTGGCGCTCGGGGACTCAGCAGGGCCTGCCCCCGGGGCCTGCCCGCAACACCTGATTGCCCGCGGGCGTGTCCGTCCGCCCTCAAAAAGTTCTGCTGGGACAGCCCTGACCGAGCTCCCAGCTCCTCGCCCTTGGACCGCCCCAGTGGGCTTCAGGAGTGGGTGTGTGCCAGCAGCAGCCCCCCCAGTCAACCACCGTGCGTCGGCCCCACCCGACTAGCCCCTAGGGCGGGTGGGGCTTCACGGGGGGCCTATTTGCAACGCCGGGAAGCGCGGGGCAGTTCGTGTGTGCGGCCTGGGGACACCCGCAGGTGTGTGTGCTCCCCCCATGGCCGGCTGAGGCGGCTAGCCAGCACCTGGGGGCTGTTGGCAGCGCCCCTGGGCAGCCTCCTAGAGCCAGGGGTCTGGCAGGCTCCGGGGGCAAATGGACTACGGAAGCCGAGAGGGGCCCGTCCGCGCCAAAACCCAAAACGTGCTGCGGCCTCCAGGGACACAGGGGACACAAGTGGCTGTGTGGCTTGCAGTGCCCGACCAGAGGGAGGGAGGTTGTCTGGCTGCTGAGGCGCAGCCGGTGTCAGCCCTTCGGGGAACTGCCCGTGGATGCTTCGGGAATGGGGGCTGCCAACTCAGAACCCCCATTCCCTGTGGCTGCAGCCAGCCAGGGGGCTCCAGGGTCGGGCGCGCCCGCGGGCCTGGGGGGCTTCTTGCCTGTGTGCAGGGCTTCTACGCACAAGGTGGCACCTCATCCCGGCCCAAGGGTGGTGGCAGGAACCCAGGAGGCGCTCGGGGACTCAGCAGGGCCCGCCCCTGGGGCCAGGGGTCTGGCAGGCTCCGGGGCAAATGACTACGGAAGCCGAGAGGGGCCCGTCCGCGCCAAAACCCAAAACGCGCTGCGGCCTCCAGGGAGGGACACAGGGGACACAAGTGGCTGTGTGGCTTGCAGTGCCCGACCAGAGGGAGGGAGGTTGGCTGGCTGCTGAGGTGCAGCAGGTGTCAGCCCTTCGGGAAGTGCCCGTGGATGCTTCGGGAATGGGGCCTGCCAACTCAGAACCCCCGTTCCCTGTGGCTGCATCCGGCCAGGGGGCTCCAGGGTCGGGTGCGCCGCGGGCCTGGGGGGCTTCTTGCCTGTGTGCAGGGCTTCTACGCACAAGGTGGCACCTCATCCCGGCCCAAGGGTGGTGGCAGGAACCCAGGTGGCGCTCGGGGACTCAGCAGGGCCTGCCCCCGGGGCCTGCCCGCAACACCTGATTGCCCGCGGGCGTGTCCGTCCACCCTCAAAATGTTCTGCTGGGACAGCCCTGACCGAGCTCCGAGCTCATCGCCCTTGGACCGCCCCAGTGGGCTTCAGGAGTGGGTGTGTGCCAGCAGCAGCCCTCCCCACTCACCCACCGTGCGTCGGCCCCGCCCGACAAGCCCCTAGGGCCGGCGGGGCTTCCCGGGGGACCTATTTGCAACGCCGGGAAGCGCGGGGCAGTTCGTGTGTGCGGCCTGGGGATACCCGCAGTTGTGTGTGCTCCCCCGTGGCCGGCTGCTGCGGCTAGCCAGCACCTGGGGGCTGTTGGCAGCGCCCCTGGGCAGCCTCCTAGAGCCAGGGGTCTGGCAGGCTCCGGGGGCAAATGGACTACAGAAGCCGAGAGGGGCCCGTCCGCGCCAAAACCCAAAACGCGCTGCGGCCTCCAGGGACACAGGGGACACGAGTGGCTGTGTGGCTTGCAGTGCCCGACCAGAGGGAGGGAGGTTGTCTGGCTGCTGAGGCGCAGCCGGTTTCAGCCCTTCGGGGAACTGCCCGTGGATGCTTCGGGAATGGGGGCTGCCAACTCAGAACCCCCGTAACCTGTGGCTGCAGCCAGCCAGGGGGCTCCAGGGTCGGGCGCGCCCGCGGGCCTGGGGGGCTTCTTGCCTGTGTGCAGGGCTTCTACGCACAAGGTGGCACCTCATCCCGGCCCAAGGGTGGTGGCAGGAACCCAGGAGGCGCTCGGGGACTCAGCAGGGCCCGCCCCTGGGGCCAGGGGTCTGGCAGGCTCCAGGGCAAATGGACTACGGAAGCCGAGAGGGGCCCCTCCGCGCCAAAACCCAAAACGCGCTGCGGCCTCCAGGGACACAGGGGACACGAGTGGCTGTGTGGCTTGCAGTGCCCGACCAGAGGGAGGGAGGTTGGCTGGCTGCTGAGGCGCATCAGGTGTCAGCCCTTCGGGAAGTGCCCGTCGATGCTTTGGGAATGGGGCCTGCCAACTCAGAACCCCCGTTCCCTGTGGCTGCAGCCGGCCAGGGGGCTCCAGGGTCCGGTGTGCCGCGGGCCTGGGGGGCTTCTTGCCTGTGTGCAGGGCTTCTACGCACAAGGTGGCACCTCATCCCGGCCCAAGGGTGGTGGCAGGAACTCAGGTGGCGCTCGGGGACTCAGCAGGGCCTGCCCCCGGTGCCTGCCCGCAACACCTGATTGCCCGCGGGCGTGTCTGTCCGCCCTCAAAAAGTTCTGCTGGGACAGCCCTGACCGAGCTCCGAGCTCCTCGCCCTTGGACCGCCCCAGTGGGCTTCAGGAGTGGGTGTGTGCCAGCAGCAGCCCCCCCAGTCAACCACCGTGCGTCGGCCCCACCCGACTAGCCCCTAGGGCGGGTGGGGCTTCCCGGGGGGCCTATTTGCAACGCCGGGAAGCGCGGGGCAGTTCGTGTGTGCGGCCTGGGGACACCTGCAGGTGTGTGTGCTCCCCCCATGGCCGGCTGAGGCGGCTAGCCAGCACATGGGGGCTGTTGGCAGCGCCCCTGGGCAGCCTCCTAGAGCCAGGGGTCTGGCAGGCTCCGGGGGCAAATGGACTACGGAAGCCGAGAGGGGCCCGTCCGCGCCAAAACCCAAAACGTGCTGCGGCCTCCAGGGACACAGGGGACACAAGTGGCTGTGTGGCTTGCAGTGCCCGACCAGAGGGAGGGAGGTTGTCTGGCTGCTGAGGCGCAGCCGGTGTCAGCACTTCGGGGAACTGCCCGTGGATGCTTCGGGAATGGGGGCTGCCAACTCAGAACCCCCATTCCCTGTGGCTGCAGCCAGCCAGGGGGCTCCAGGGTCGGGCACGCCCGCGGGCCTGGGGGGCTTCTTGCCTGTGTGCAGGGCTTCTACGCACAAGGTGGCACCTTATCCCGGCCCAAGGGTGGTGGCAGGAACCCAGGAGGCGCTCGGGGACTCAGCAGGGCCCGCCCCTGGGGCCAGGGGTCTGGCAGGCTCCGGGGGCAAATGGACTACGGAAGCCGAGAGGGGCCCGTCCGCGCCAAAACCCAAAACGCGCTGCGGCCTCCAGGGACACAGGGGACACGAGTGGCTGTGTGGCTTGCAGTGCCCGACCAGAGGGAGGGAGGTTGTCTGGCTGCTGAGGCGCAGCCGGTTTCAGCCCTTCGGGGAACTGCCCGTGGATGCTTCGGGAATGGGTGCTGCCAACTCAGAACCCCCGTAACCTGTGGCTGCAGCCAGCCAGGGTGCTCCAGGGTCGGGCGCGCCCGCGGGCCTGGGGGGCTTCTTGCCTGTGTGCAGGGCTTCTACGCACAAGGTGGCACCTCATCCCGGCCCAAGGGTGGTGGCAGGAACCCAGGAGGCGCTCGGGGACTCAGCAGGGCCCGCCCCTGGGGCCAGGGGTCTGGCAGGCTCCAGGGCAAATGGACTACGGAAGCCGAGAGGGGCCCCTCCGCGCCAAAACCCAAAACGCGCTGCGGCCTCCAGGGACACAGGGGACACGAGTGGCTGTGTGGCTTGCAGTGCCCGACCAGAGGGAGGGAGGTTGTCTGGCTGCTGAGGCGCAGCCGGTGTCAGCCCTTCGGGTAACTGCCTGTGGATGCTTCGGGAATGGGGGCTGCCAACTCAGAACCCCCGTTCCCTGTGGCTGCAGCCAGCCAGGGGGCTCCAGGGTCGGGTGCGCCCGCGGGCCTGGCGGGCTTCTTGCCTGTGTGCAGGGCTTCTACGCACAAGGTGGCACCTCATCCCGGCCCAAGGGTGGTGGCAGGAACCCAGGTGGCGCTCGGGGACTCAGCAGGGCCTGCCCCCGGGGCCTGCCCGCAACACCTGATTGCCCGCGGGCGTGTCCGTCCACCCTCAAAATGTTCTGCTGGGACAGCCCTGACCGAGCTCCGAGCTCATCGCCCTTGGACCGCCCCAGTGGGCTTCAGGAGTGGGTGTGTGCCAGCAGCAGCCCTCCCCACTCACCCACCGTGCGTCGGCCCCGCCCGACAAGCCCCTAGGGCCGGCGGGGCTTCCCGGGGGACCTATTTGCAACGCCGGGAAGCGCGGGGCAGTTCGTGTGTGCGGCCTGGGGATACCCGCAGTTGTGTGTGCTCCCCCGTGGCCGGCTGCTGCGGCTAGCCAGCACCTGGGGGCTGTTGGCAGCGCCCCTGGGCAGCCTCCTAGAGCCAGGGGTCTGGCAGGCTCCGGGGGCAAATGGACTACAGAAGCCGAGAGGGGCCCGTCCGCGCCAAAACCCAAAACGCGCTGCGGCCTCCAGGGACACAGGGGACACGAGTGGCTGTGTGGCTTGCAGTGCCCGACCAGAGGGAGGGAGGTTGTCTGGCTGCTGAGGCGCAGCCGGTTTCAGCCCTTCGGGGAACTGCCCGTGGATGCTTCGGGAATGGGGGCTGCCAACTCAGAACCCCCGTAACCTGTGGCTGCAGCCAGCCAGGGGGCTCCAGGGTCGGGCGCGCCCGCGGGCCTGGGGGGCTTCTTGCCTGTGTGCAGGGCTTCTACGCACAAGGTGGCACCTCATCCCGGCCCAAGGGTGGTGGCAGGAACCCAGGAGGCGCTCGGGGACTCAGCAGGGCCCGCCCCTGGGGCCAGGGGTCTGGCAGGCTCCAGGGCAAATGGACTACGGAAGCCGAGAGGGGCCCCTCCGCGCCAAAACCCAAAACGCGCTGCGGCCTCCAGGGACACAGGGGACACGAGTGGCTGTGTGGCTTGCAGTGCCCGACCAGAGGGAGGGAGGTTGGCTGGCTGCTGAGGCGCATCAGGTGTCAGCCCTTCGGGAAGTGCCCGTCGATGCTTTGGGAATGGGGCCTGCCAACTCAGAACCCCCGTTCCCTGTGGCTGCAGCCGGCCAGGGGGCTCCAGGGTCCGGTGTGCCGCGGGCCTGGGGGGCTTCTTGCCTGTGTGCAGGGCTTCTACGCACAAGGTGGCACCTCATCCCGGCCCAAGGGTGGTGGCAGGAACTCAGGTGGCGCTCGGGGACTCAGCAGGGCCTGCCCCCGGTGCCTGCCCGCAACACCTGATTGCCCGCGGGCGTGTCTGTCCGCCCTCAAAAAGTTCTGCTGGGACAGCCCTGACCGAGCTCCGAGCTCCTCGCCCTTGGACCGCCCCAGTGGGCTTCAGGAGTGGGTGTGTGCCAGCAGCAGCCCCCCCAGTCAACCACCGTGCGTCGGCCCCACCCGACTAGCCCCTAGGGCGGGTGGGGCTTCCCGGGGGGCCTATTTGCAACGCCGGGAAGCGCGGGGCAGTTCGTGTGTGCGGCCTGGGGACACCTGCAGGTGTGTGTGCTCCCCCCATGGCCGGCTGAGGCGGCTAGCCAGCACATGGGGGCTGTTGGCAGCGCCCCTGGGCAGCCTCCTAGAGCCAGGGGTCTGGCAGGCTCCGGGGGCAAATGGACTACGGAAGCCGAGAGGGGCCCGTCCGCGCCAAAACCCAAAACGTGCTGCGGCCTCCAGGGACACAGGGGACACAAGTGGCTGTGTGGCTTGCAGTGCCCGACCAGAGGGAGGGAGGTTGTCTGGCTGCTGAGGCGCAGCCGGTGTCAGCACTTCGGGGAACTGCCCGTGGATGCTTCGGGAATGGGGGCTGCCAACTCAGAACCCCCATTCCCTGTGGCTGCAGCCAGCCAGGGGGCTCCAGGGTCGGGCACGCCCGCGGGCCTGGGGGGCTTCTTGCCTGTGTGCAGGGCTTCTACGCACAAGGTGGCACCTTATCCCGGCCCAAGGGTGGTGGCAGGAACCCAGGAGGCGCTCGGGGACTCAGCAGGGCCCGCCCCTGGGGCCAGGGGTCTGGCAGGCTCCGGGGGCAAATGGACTACGGAAGCCGAGAGGGGCCCGTCCGCGCCAAAACCCAAAACGCGCTGCGGCCTCCAGGGACACAGGGGACACGAGTGGCTGTGTGGCTTGCAGTGCCCGACCAGAGGGAGGGAGGTTGTCTGGCTGCTGAGGCGCAGCCGGTTTCAGCCCTTCGGGGAACTGCCCGTGGATGCTTCGGGAATGGGTGCTGCCAACTCAGAACCCCCGTAACCTGTGGCTGCAGCCAGCCAGGGTGCTCCAGGGTCGGGCGCGCCCGCGGGCCTGGGGGGCTTCTTGCCTGTGTGCAGGGCTTCTACGCACAAGGTGGCACCTCATCCCGGCCCAAGGGTGGTGGCAGGAACCCAGGAGGCGCTCGGGGACTCAGCAGGGCCCGCCCCTGGGGCCAGGGGTCTGGCAGGCTCCAGGGCAAATGGACTACGGAAGCCGAGAGGGGCCCCTCCGCGCCAAAACCCAAAACGCGCTGCGGCCTCCAGGGACACAGGGGACACGAGTGGCTGTGTGGCTTGCAGTGCCCGACCAGAGGGAGGGAGGTTGTCTGGCTGCTGAGGCGCAGCCGGTGTCAGCCCTTCGGGTAACTGCCTGTGGATGCTTCGGGAATGGGGGCTGCCAACTCAGAACCCCCGTTCCCTGTGGCTGCAGCCAGCCAGGGGGCTCCAGGGTCGGGTGCGCCCGCGGGCCTGGCGGGCTTCTTGCCTGTGTGCAGGGCTTCTACGCACAAGGTGGCACCTCATCCCGGCCCAAGGGTGGTGGCAGGAACCCAGGTGGCGCTCGGGGACTCAGCAGGGCCTGCCCCCGGGGCCTGCCCGCAACACCTGATTGCCCGCGGGCGTGTCCGTCCACCCTTAAAATGTTCTGCTGGGACAGCCCTGACCGAGCTCCGAGCTCATCGCCCTTGGACCGCCCTAGTGGGCTTCAGGAGTGGGTGTGTGCCAGCAGCAGCCCTCCCCACTCACCCACCGTGCGTCGGCCCCGCCCGACAAGCCCCTAGGGCCGGCGGGGCTTCCCGGGGGACCTATTTGCAACGCCGGGAAGCGCGGGGCAGTTCGTGTGTGCGGCCTGGGGATACCAGCAGTTGTGTGTGCTCCCCCGTGGCCGGCTGCTGCGGCTAGCCAGCACCTGGGGGCTGTTGGCAGCGCCCCTGGGCAGCCTCCTAGAGCCAGGGGTCTGGCAGGCTCCAGGGCAAATGGACTACGGAAGCCGAGAGGGGCCCGTCCGCGCCAAAACCCAAAACGCGCTGCGGCCTCCAGGGAGGGACACAGGGGACACAAGTGGCTGTGTGGCTTGCAGTGCCCGACCAGAGGGAGGGAGGTTGGCTGGCTGCTGAGGCGCAGCAGGTGTCAGCCCTTCGGGAAGTGCCCGTCGATGCTTTGGGAATGGGGCCTGCCAACTCAGAACCCCCGTTCCCTGTGGCTGCAGCCGGCCAGGGGGCTCCAGGGTCCGGTGCGCCGCGGGCCTGGGGGGCTTCTTGCCTGTGTGCAGGGCTTCTACGCACAAGGTGGCACCTCATCCCGGCCCAAGGGTGGTGGCAGGAACTCAGGTGGCGCTCGGGGACTCAGCAGGGCCTGCCCCCGGGGCCTGCCCGCAACACCTGATTGCCCGCGGGCGTGTCCGTCCGCCCTCAAAAAGTTCTGCTGGGACAGCCCTGACCGAGCTCCCAGCTCCTCGCCCTTGGACCGCCCCAGTGGGCTTCAGGAGTGGGTGTGTGCCAGCAGCAGCCCCCCCAGTCAACCACCGTGCGTCGGCCCCACCCGACTAGCCCCTAGGGCGGGTGGGGCTTCCCGGGGGGCCTATTTGCAACGCCGGGAAGCGCGGGGCAGTTCGTGTGTGCGGCCTGGGGACACCCGCAGGTGTGTGTGCTCCCCCCATGGCCGGCTGAGGCGGCTAGCCAGCACCTGGGGGCTGTTGGCAGCGCCCCTGGGCAGCCTCCTAGAGCCAGGGGTCTGGCAGGCTCCGGGGGCAAATGGACTACGGAAGCCGAGAGGGGCCCGTCCGCGCCAAAACCCAAAACGTGCTGCGGCCTCCAGGGACACAGGGGACACAAGTGGCTGTGTGGCTTGCAGTGCCCGACCAGAGGGAGGGAGGTTGTCTGGCTGCTGAGGCGCAGCCGGTGTCAGCCCTTCGGGGAACTGCCCGTGGATGCTTCGGGAATGGGGGCTGCCAACTCAGAACCCCCATTCCCTGTGGCTGCAGCCAGCCAGGGGGCTCCAGGGTCGGGCGCGCCCGCGGGCCTGGGGGGCTTCTTGCCTGTGTGCAGGGCTTCTACGCACAAGGTGGCACCTCATCCCGGCCCAAGGGTGGTGGCAGGAACCCAGGAGGCGCTCGGGGACTCAGCAGGGCCCGCCCCTGGGGCCAGGGGTCTGGCAGGCTCCGGGGCAAATGGACTACGGAAGCCGAGAGGGGCCCGTCCGCGCCAAAACCCAAAACGCGCTGCGGCCTCCAGGGAGGGACACAGGGGACACAAGTGGCTGTGTGGCTTGCAGTGCCCGACCAGAGGGAGGGAGGTTGGCTGGCTGCTGAGGTGCAGCAGGTGTCAGCCCTTCGGGAAGTGCCCGTGGATGCTTCGGGAATGGGGCCTGCCAACTCAGAACCCCCGTTCCCTGTGGCTGCATCCGGCCAGGGGGCTCCAGGGTCGGGTGCGCCGCGGGCCTGGGGGGCTTCTTGCCTGTGTGCAGGGCTTCTATGCACAAGGTGGCACCTCATCCCGGCCCAAGGGTGGTGGCAGGAACCCAGGTGGCGCTCGGGGACTCAGCAGGGCCTGCCCCCGGGGCCTGCCCGCAACACCTGATTGCCCGCGGGCGTGTCCGTCCACCCTCAAAATGTTCTGCTGGGACAGCCCTGACCGAGCTCCGAGCTCATCGCCCTTGGACCGCCCCAGTGGGCTTCAGGAGTGGGTGTGTGCCAGCAGCAGCCCTCCCCACTCACCCACCGTGCGTCGGCCCCGCCCGACAAGCCCCTAGGGCCGGCGGGGCTTCCCGGGGGACCTATTTGCAACGCCGGGAAGCGCGGGGCAGTTCGTGTGTGCGGCCTGGGGATACCCGCAGTTGTGTGTGCTCCCCCGTGGCCGGCTGCTGCGGCTAGCCAGCACCTGGGGGCTGTTGGCAGCGCCCCTGGGCAGCCTCCTAGAGCCAGGGGTCTGGCAGGCTCCGGGGGCAAATGGACTACGGAAGCCGAGAGGGGCCCGTCCGCGCCAAAACCCAAAACGCGCTGCGGCCTCCAGGGACACAGGGGACACAAGTGGCTGTGTGGCTTGCAGTGCCCGACCAGAGGGAGGGAGGTTGTCTGGCTGCTGAGGCGCAGCCGGTGTCAGCCCTTCGGGGAACTGCCCGTGGATGCTTCGGGAATGGGGGCTGCCAACTCAGAACCCCCGTTCCCTGTGGCTGCAGCCAGCCAGGGGGCTCCAGGGTCGGGCGCGCCCGCGGGCCTGGGGGGCTTCTTGCCTGTGTGCAGGGCTTCTACGCACAAGGTGGCACCTCATCCCGGCCCAAGGGTGGTGGCAGGAACCCAGGAGGCGCTCGGGGACTCAGCAGGGCCCGCCCCTGGGGCCAGGGGTCTGGCAGGCTCCGGGGGCAAATGGACTACGGAAGCCGAGAGGGGCCCGTCCGCGCCAAAACCCAAAACGCGCTGCGGCCTCCAGGGACACAGGGGACACAAGTGGCTGTGTGGCTTGCAGTGCCCGACCAGAGGGAGGGAGGTTGTCTGGCTGCTGAGGCGCAGCCGGTTTCAGCCCTTCGGGGAACTGCCCGTGGATGCTTCGGGAATGGGGGCTGCCAACTCAGAACCCCCGTAACCTGTGGCTGCAGCCAGCCAGGGGGCTCCAGGGTCGGGCGCGCCCGCGGGCCTGGGGGGCTTCTTGCCTGTGTGCAGGGCTTCTACGCACAAGGTGGCACCTCATCCCGGCCCAAGGGTGGTGGCAGGAACCCAGGAGGCGCTCGGGGACTCAGCAGGGCCCGCCCCTGGGGCCAGGGGTCTGGCAGGCTCCAGGGCAAATGGACTACGGAAGCCGAGAGGGGCCCCTCCGCGCCAAAACCCAAAACGCGCTGCGGCCTCCAGGGACACAGGGGACACGAGTGGCTGTGTGGCTTGCAGTGCCCGACCAGAGGGAGGGAGGTTGTCTGGCTGCTGAGGCGCAGCCGGTGTCAGCCCTTCGGGTAACTGCCTGTGGATGCTTCGGGAATGGGGGCTGCCAACTCAGAACCCCCGTTCCCTGTGGCTGCAGCCAGCCAGGGGGCTCCAGGGTCGGGTGCGCCCGCGGGCCTGGGGGGCTTCTTGCCTGTGTGCAGGGCTTCTACGCACAAGGTGGCACCTCATCCCGGCCCAAGGGTGGTGGCAGGAACCCAGGTGGCGCTCGGGGACTCAGCAGGGCCTGCCCCCGGGGCCTGCCCGCAACACCTGATTGCCCGCGGGCGTGTCCGTCCACCCTCAAAATGTTCTGCTGGGACAGCCCTGACCGAGCTCCGAGCTCATCGCCCTTGGACCGCCCCAGTGGGCTTCAGGAGTGGGTGTGTGCCAGCAGCAGCCCTCCCCACTCACCCACCGTGCGTCGGCCCCGCCCGACAAGCCCCTAGGGCCGGCGGGGCTTCCCGGGGGACCTATTTGCAACGCCGGGAAGCGCGGGGTAGTTCGTGTGTGCGGCCTGGGGATACCCGCAGTTGTGTGTGCTCCCCCGTGGCCGGCTGCTGCGGCTAGCCAGCACCTGGGGGCTGTTGGCAGCGCCCCTGGGCAGCCTCCTAGAGCCAGGGGTCTGGCAGGCTCCGGGGGCAAATGGACTACGGAAGCCGAGAGGGGCCCGTCCGCGCCAAAACCCAAAATGCGCTGCGGCCTCCAGGGAGGGACACAGGGGACACAAGTGGCTGTGTGGCTTGCAGTGCCCGACCAGAGGGAGGGAGGTTGGCTGGCTGCTGAGGCGCAGCAGGTGTCAGCCCTTCGGGAAGTGCCCGTCGATGCTTTGGGAATGGGGCCTGCCAACTCAGAACCCCCGTTCCCTGTGGCTGCAGCCGGCCAGGGGGCTCCAGGGTCCGGTGCGCCACGGGCCTGGGGGGCTTCTTGCCTGTGTGCAGGGCTTCTACACACAAGGTGGCACCTCATCCCGGCCCAAGGGTGGTGGCAGGAACTCAGGTGGCGCTCGGGGACTCAGCAGGGCCTGCCCCCGGGGCCTGCCCGCAACACCTGATTGCCCGCGGGCGTGTCCGTCCGCCCTCAAAAAGTTCTGCTGGGACAGCCCTGACCGAGCTCCCAGCTCCTCGCCCTTGGACCGCCCCAGTGGGCTTCAGGAGTGGGTGTGTGCCAGCAGCAGCCCCCCCAGTCAACCACCGTGCGTCGGCCCCACCCGACTAGCCCCTAGGGCGGGTGGGGCTTCCCGGGGGGCCTATTTGCAACGCCGGGAAGCGCGGGGCAGTTTGTGTGTGCGGCCTGGGGACACCCGCAGGTGTGTGTGCTCCCCCCATGGCCGGCTGAGGCGGCTAGCCAGCACCTGGGGGCTGTTGGCAGCGCCCCTGGGCAGCCTCCTAGAGCCAGGGGTCTGGCAGGCTCCGGGGGCAAATGGACTACGGAAGCCGAGAGGGGCCCGTCCGCGCCAAAACCCAAAACGCGCTGCGGCCTCCAGGGAGGGACACAGGGGACACAAGTGGCTGTGTGGCTTGCAGTGCCCGACCAGAGGGAGGGAGGTTGTCTGGCTGCTGAGGCGCAGCCGGTGTCAGCACTTCGGGGAACTGCCCGTGGATGCTTCGGGAATGGGGGCTGCCAACTCAGAACCCCCATTCCCTGTGGCTGCAGCCAGCCAGGGGGCTCCAGGGTCGGGCGCGCCCGCGGGCCTGGGGGGCTTCTTGCCTGTGTGCAGGGCTTCTACGCACAAGGTGGCACCTCATCCCGGCCCAAGGGTGGTGGCAGGAACCCAGGAGGCGCTCGGGGACTCAGCAGGGCCCGCCCCTGGTGCCAGGGGTCTGGCAGGCTCCGGGGGCAAATGGACTACGGAAGCCGAGAGGGGCCCGTCCGCGCCAAAACCCAAAACGCGCTGCGGCCTCCAGGGACACAGGGGACACAAGTGGCTGTGTGGCTTGCAGTGCCCGACCAGAGGGAGGGAGGTTGTCTGGCTGCTGAGGCGCAGCCGGTTTCAGCCCTTCGGGGAACTGCCCGTGGATGCTTCGGGAATGGGGGCTGCCAACTCAGAACCCCCGTAACCTGTGGCTGCAGCCAGCCAGAGGGCTCCAGGGTCGGGCGCGCCCGCGGGCCTGGGGGGCTTCTTGCCTGTGTGCAGGGCTTCTACGCACAAGGTGGCACCTCATCCCGGCCCAAGGGTGGTGGCAGGAACCCAGGAGGCGCTCGGGGACTCAGCAGGGCCCGCCCCTGGGGCCAGGGGTCTGGCAGGCTCCAGGGCAAATGGACTACGGAAGCCGAGAGGGGCCCCTCCGCGCCAAAACCCAAAACGCGCTGCGGCCTCCAGGGACACAGGGGACACGAGTGGCTGTGTGGCTTGCAGTGCCCGACCAGAGGGAGGGAGGTTGTCTGGCTGCTGAGGCGCAGCCGGTGTCAGCCCTTCGGGTAACTGCCTGTGGATGCTTCAGGAATGGGGGCTGCCAACTCAGAACCCCCGTTCCCTGTGGCTGCAGCCAGCCAGGGGGCTCCAGGGTCGGGTGCGCCCGCGGGCCTGGGGGGCTTCTTGCCTGTGTGCAGGGCTTCTACGCACAAGGTGGCACCTCATCCCGGCCCAAGGGTGGTGGCAGGAACCCAGGTGGCGCTCGGGGACTCAGCAGGGCCTGCCCCCGGGGCCTGCCCGCAACACCTGATTGCCCGCGGGCGTGTCCGTCCACCCTCAAAATGTTCTGCTGGGACAGCCCTGACCGAGCTCCGAGCTCATCGCCCTTGGACCGCCCCAGTGGGCTTCAGGAGTGGGTGTGTGCCAGCAGCAGCCCTCCCCACTCACCCACCGTGCGTCGGCCCCGCCCGACAAGCCCCTAGGGCCGGCGGGGCTTCCCGGGGGACCTATTTGCAACGCCGGGAAGCGCGGGGCAGTTCGTGTGTGCGGCCTGGGGATACCCGCAGTTGTGTGTGCTCCCCCGTGGCCTGCTGCTGCGACTAGCCAGCACCTGGGGGCTGTTGGCAGCGCCCCTGGGCAGCCTCCTAGAGCCAGGGGTCTGGCAGGCTCCGGGGGCAAATGGACTACGGAAGCCGAGAGGGGCCCGTCCGCGCCAAAACCCAAAACGCGCTGCGGCCTCCAGGGACACAGGGGACACAAGTGGCTGTGTGGCTTGCAGTGCCCGACCAGAGGGAGGGAGGTTGTCTGGCTGCTGAGGCGCAGCCGGTGTCAGCCCTTCGGGGAACTGCCCGTGGATGCTTCGGGAATGGGGGCTGCCAACTCAGAACCCCCGTTCCCTGTGGCTGCAGCCAGCCAGGGGGCTCCAGGGTCGGGCGCGCCCGCGGGCCTGGGGGGCTTCTTGCCTGTGTGCAGGGCTTCTACGCACAAGGTGGCACCTCATCCCGGCCCAAGGGTGGTGGCAGGAACCCAGGAGGCGCTCGGGGACTCAGCAGGGCCCGCCCCTGGGGCCAGGGGTCTAGCAGGCTCCGGGGGCAAATGGACTACGGAAGCCGAGAGGGGCCCGTCCGCGCCAAAACCCAAAACGCGCTGCGGCCTCCAGGGACACAGGGGACACAAGTGGCTGTGTGGCTTGCAGTGCCCGACCAGAGGGAGGGAGGTTGTCTGGCTGCTGAGGCGCAGCCGGTTTCAGCCCTTCGGGGAACTGCCCGTGGATGCTTCGGGAATGGGGGCTGCCAACTCAGAACCCCCGTAACCTGTGGCTGCAGCCAGCCAGGGGGCTCCAGGGTCGGGCGCGCCCGCGGGCCTGGGGGGCTTCTTGCCTGTGTGCAGGGCTTCTACGCACAAGGTGGCACCTCATCCCGGCCCAAGGGTGGTGGCAGGAACCCAGGAGGCGCTCGGGGACTCAGCAGGGCCCGCCCCTGGGGCCAGGGGTCTGGCAGGCTCCAGGGCAAATGGACTACGGAAGCCGAGAGGGGCCCCTCCGCGCCAAAACCCAAAACGCGCTGCGGCCTCCAGGGACACAGGGGACACGAGTGGCTGAGTGGCTTGCAGTGCCCGACCAGAGGGAGGGAGGTTGGCTGGCTGCTGAGGCGCATCAGGTGTCAGCCCTTCGGGAAGTGCCCGTCGATGCTTTGGGAATGGGGCCTGCCAACTCAGAACCCCCGTTCCCTGTGGCTGCAGCCGGCCAGGGGGCTCCAGGGTCCGGTGTGCCGCGGGCCTGGGGGGCTTCTTGCCTGTGTGCAGGGCTTCTACGCACAAGGTGGCACCTCATCCCGGCCCAAGGGTGGTGGCAGGAACTCAGGTGGCGCTCGGGGACTCAGCAGGGCCTGCCCCCGGTGCCTGCCCGCAACACCTGATTGCCCGCGGGCGTGTCTGTCCGCCCTCAAAAAGTTCTGCTGGGACAGCCCTGACCGAGCTCCGAGCTCCTCGCCCTTGGACCGCCCCAGTGGGCTTCAGGAGTGGGTGTGTGCCAGCAGCAGCCCCCCCAGTCAACCACCGTGCGTCGGCCCCACCCGACTAGCCCCTAGGGCGGGTGGGGCTTCACGGGGGGCCTATTTGCAACGCCGGGAAGCGCGGGGCAGTTCGTGTGTGCGGCCTGGGGACACCCGCAGGTGTGTGTGCTCCCCCCATGGCCGGCTGAGGCGGCTAGCCAGCACCTGGGGGCTGTTGGCAGCGCCCCTGGGCAGCCTCCTAGAGCCAGGGGTCTGGCAGGCTCCGGGGGCAAATGGACTACGGAAGCCGAGAGGGGCCCGTCCGCGCCAAAACCCAAAACGTGCTGCGGCCTCCAGGGACACAGGGGACACAAGTGGCTGTGTGGCTTGCAGTGCCCGACCAGAGGGAGGGAGGTTGTCTGGCTGCTGAGGCGCAGCCGGTGTCAGCACTTCGGGGAACTGCCCGTGGATGCTTCGGGAATGGGGGCTGCCAACTCAGAACCCCCATTCCCTGTGGCTGCAGCCAGCCAGGGGGCTCCAGGGTCGGGCGCGCCCGCGGGCCTGGGGGGCTTCTTGCCTGTGTGCAGGGCTTCTACGCACAAGGTGGCACCTTATCCCGGCCCAAGGGTGGTGGCAGGAACCCAGGAGGCGCTCGGGGACTCAGCAGGGCCCGCCCCTGGGGCCAGGGGTCTGGCAGGCTCCGGGGGCAAATGGACTACGGAAGCCGAGAGGGGCCCGTCCGCGCCAAAACCCAAAACGCGCTGCGGCCTCCAGGGACACAGGGGACACGAGTGGCTGTGTGGCTTGCAGTGCCCGACCAGAGGGAGGGAGGTTGTCTGGCTGCTGAGGCGCAGCCGGTTTCAGCCCTTCGGGGAACTGCCCGTGGATGCTTCGGGAATGGGTGCTGCCAACTCAGAACCCCCGTAACCTGTGGCTGCAGCCAGCCAGGGGGCTCCAGGGTCGGGCGCGCCCGCGGGCCTGGGGGGCTTCTTGCCTGTGTGCAGGGCTTCTACGCACAAGGTGGCACCTCATCCCGGCCCAAGGGTGGTGGCAGGAACCCAGGAGGCGCTCGGGGACTCAGCAGGGCCCGCCCCTGGGGCCAGGGGTCTGGCAGGCTCCAGGGCAAATGGACTACGGAAGCCGAGAGGGGCCCCTCCGCGCCAAAACCCAAAATGCGCTGCGGCCTCCAGGGACACAGGGGACACGAGTGGCTGTGTGGCTTGCAGTGCCCGACCAGAGGGAGGGAGGTTGTCTGGCTGCTGAGGCGCAGCCGGTGTCAGCCCTTCGGGTAACTGCCTGTGGATGCTTCGGGAATGGGGGCTGCCAACTCAGAACCCCCGTTCCCTGTGGCTGCAGCCAGCCAGGGGGCTCCAGGGTCGGGTGCGCCCGCGGGCCTGGGGGGCTTCTTGCCTGTGTGCAGGGCTTCTACGCACAAGGTGGCACCTCATCCCGGCCCAAGGGTGGTGGCAGGAACCCAGGTGGCGCTCGGGGACTCAGCAGGGCCTGCCCCCGGGGCCTGCCCGCAACACCTGATTGCCCGCGGGCGTGTCCGTCCACCCTTAAAATGTTCTGCTGGGACAGCCCTGACCGAGCTCCGAGCTCATCGCCCTTGGACCGCCCTAGTGGGCTTCAGGAGTGGGTGTGTGCCAGCAGCAGCCCTCCCCACTCACCCACCGTGCGTCGGCCCCGCCCGACAAGCCCCTAGGGCCGGCGGGGCTTCCCGGGGGACCTATTTGCAACGCCGGGAAGCGCGGGGCAGTTCGTGTGTGCGGCCTGGGGATACCCGCAGTTGTGTGTGCTCCCCCGTGGCCGGCTGCTGCGGCTAGCCAGCACCTGGGGGCTGTTGGCAGCGCCCCTGGGCAGCCTCCTAGAGCCAGGGGTCTGGCAGGCTCCAGGGCAAATGGACTACGGAAGCCGAGAGGGGCCCGTCCGCGCCAAAACCCAAAACGCGCTGCGGCCTCCAGGGAGGGACACAGGGGACACAAGTGGCTGTGTGGCTTGCAGTGCCCGACCAGAGGGAGGGAGGTTGGCTGGCTGCTGAGGCGCAGCAGGTGTCAGCCCTTCGGGAAGTGCCCGTCGATGCTTTGGGAATGGGGCCTGCCAACTCAGAACCCCCGTTCCCTGTGGCTGCAGCCGGCCAGGGGGCTCCAGGGTCCGGTGCGCCGCGGGCCTGGGGGGCTTCTTGCCTGTGTGCAGGGCTTCTACGCACAAGGTGGCACCTCATCCCGGCCCAAGGGTGGTGGCAGGAACTCAGGTGGCGCTCGGGGACTCAGCAGGGCCTGCCCCCGGGGCCTGCCCGCAACACCTGATTGCCCGCGGGCGTGTCCGTCCGCCCTCAAAAAGTTCTGCTGGGACAGCCCTGACCGAGCTCCCAGCTCCTCGCCCTTGGACCGCCCCAGTGGGCTTCAGGAGTGGGTGTGTGCCAGCAGCAGCCCCCCCAGTCAACCACCGTGCGTCGGCCCCACCCGACTAGCCCCTAGGGCGGGTGGGGCTTCCCGGGGGGCCTATTTGCAACGCCGGGAAGTGCGGGGCAGTTCGTGTGTGCGGCCTGGGGACACCCGCAGGTGTGTGTGCTCCCCCCATGGCCGGCTGAGGCGGCTAGCCAGCACCTGGGGGCTGTTGGCAGCGCCCCTGGGCAGCCTCCTAGAGCCAGGGGTCTGGCAGGCTCCGGGGGAATATGGACTACGGAAGCCGAGAGGGGCCCGTCCGCGCCAAAACCCAAAACGTGCTGCGGCCTCCAGGGACACAGGGGACACAAGTGGCTGTGTGGCTTGCAGTGCCCGACCAGAGGGAGGGAGGTTGTCTGGCTGCTGAGGCGCAGCCGGTGTCAGCACTTCGGGGAACTGCCCGTGGATGCTTCGGGAATGGGGGCTGCCAACTCAGAACCCCCATTCCCTGTGGCTGCAGCCAGCCAGGGGGCTCCAGGGTCGGGCGCGCCCGCGGGCCTGTGGGGCTTCTTGCCTGTGTGCAGGGCTTCTACGCACAAGGTGGCACCTCATCCCGGCCCAAGGGTGGTGGCAGGAACCAAGGAGGCGCTCGGGGACTCAGCAGGGCCCGCCCCTGGGGCCAGGGGTCTGGCAGGCTCCGGGGCAAATGACTACGGAAGCCGAGAGGGGCCCGTCCGCGCCAAAACCCAAAACGCGCTGCGGCCTCCAGGGAGGGACACAGGGGACACAAGTGGCTGTGTGGCTTGCAGTGCCCGACCAGAGGGAGGGAGGTTGGCTGGCTGCTGAGGCGCAGCAGGTGTCAGCCCTTCGGGAAGTGCCCGTGGATGCTTCGGGAATGGGGCCTGCCAACTCAGAACCCCCGTTCCCTGTGGCTGCATCCGGCCAGGGGGCTCCAGGGTCGGGTGCGCCGCGGGCCTGGGGGGCTTCTTGCCTGTGTGCAGGGCTTCTACGCACAAGGTGGCACCTCATCCCGGCCCAAGGGTGGTGGCAGGAACCCAGGTGGCGCTCGGGGACTCAGCAGGGCCTGCCCCCGGGGCCTGCCCGCAACACCTGATTGCCCGCGGGCGTGTCCGTCCACCCTCAAAATGTTCTGCTGGGACAGCCCTGACCGAGCTCCGAGCTCATCGCCCTTGGACCGCCCCAGTGGGCTTCAGGAGTGGGTGTGTGCCAGCAGCAGCCCTCCCCACTCACCCACCGTGCGTCGGCCCCGCCCGACAAGCCCCTAGGGCCGGCGGGGCTTCCCGGGGGACCTATTTGCAACGCCGGGAAGCGCGGGGCAGTTCGTGTGTACGGCCTGCGGATACCCGCAGTTGTGTGTGCTCCCCCGTGGCCGGCTGCTGCGGCTAGCCAGCACCTGGGGGCTGTTGGCAGCGCCCCTGGGCAGCCTCCTAGAGCCAGGGGTCTGGCAGGCTCCGGGGGCAAATGGACTACGGAAGCCGAGAGGGGCCCGTCCGCGCCAAAACCCAAAACGCGCTGCGGCCTCCAGGGACACAGGGGACACAAGTGGCTGTGTGGCTTGCAGTGCCCGACCAGAGGGAGGGAGGTTGTCTGGCTGCTGAGGCGCAGCCGGTGTCAGCCCTTCGGGGAACTGCCCGTGGATGCTTCGGGAATGGGGGCTGCCAACTCAGAACCCCCGTTCCCTGTGGCTGCAGCCAGCCAGGGGGCTCCAGGGTCGGGCGCGCCCGCGGGCCTGGGGGGCTTCTTGCCTGTGTGCAGGGCTTCTACGCACAAGGTGGCACCTCATCCCGGCCCAAGGGTGGTGGCAGGAACCCAGGAGGCGCTCGGGGACTCAGCAGGGCCCGCCCCTGGGGCCAGGGGTCTGGCAGGCTCCGGGGGCAAATGGACTACGGAAGCCGAGAGGGGCCCGTCCGCGCCAAAACCCAAAACGCGCTGCGGCCTCCAGGGACACAGGGGACACAAGTGGCTGTGTGGCTTGCAGTGCCCGACCAGAGGGAGGGAGGTTGTCTGGCTGCTGAGGCGCAGCCGGTTTCAGCCCTTCGGGGAACTGCCCGTGGATGCTTCGGGAATGGGGGCTGCCAACTCAGAACCCCCGTAACCTGTGGCTGCAGCCAGCCAGGGGGCTCCAGGGTCGGGCGCGCCCGCGGGCCTGGGGGGCTTCTTGCCTGTGTGCAGGGCTTCTACGCACAAGGTGGCACCTCATCCCGGCCCAAGGGTGGTGGCAGGAACCCAGGTGGCGCTCGGGGACTCAGCAGGGCCTGCCCCCGGGGCCTGCCCGCAACACCTGATTGCCCGCGGGCGTGTCCGTCCACCCTCAAAATGTTCTGCTGGGACAGCCCTGACCGAGCTCCGAGCTCATCGCCCTTGGACCGCCCCAGTGGGCTTCAGGAGTGGGTGTGTGCCAGCAGCAGCCCTCCCCACTCACCCACCGTGCGTCGGCCCCGCCCGACAAGCCCCTAGGGCCGGCGGGGCTTCCCGGGGGACCTATTTGCAACGCCGGGAAGCGCGGGGCAGTTCGTGTGTGCGGCCTGGGGACACCCGCAGGTGTGTGTGCTCCCCCCATGGCCGGCTGAGGCGGCTAGCCAGCACCTGGGGGCTGTTGGCAGCGCCCCTGGGCAGCCTCCTAGAGCCAGGGGTCTGGCAGGCTCCAGGGCAAATGGACTACGGAAGCCGAGAGGGGCCCGTCCGCGCCAAAACCCAAAACGCGCTGCGGCCTCCAGGGACACAGGGGACACAAGTGGCTGTGTGGCTTGCAGTGCCCGACCAGAGGGAGGGAGGTTGTCTGGCTGCTGAGGCGCAGCCGGTGTCAGCCCTTCGGGGAACTGCCCGTGGATGCTTCGGGAATGGGGGCTGCCAACTCAGAACCCCCGTTCCCTGTGGCTGCAGCCAGCCAGGGAGCTCCAGGGTCGGGCGCGCCCGCGGGCCTGGGGGGCTTCTTGCCTGTGTGCAGGGCTTCTACGCACAAGGTGGCACCTCATCCCGGCCCAAGGGTGGTGGCAGGAACCCAGGAGGCGCTCGGGGACTCAGCAGGGCCCGCCCCTGGGGCCAGGGGTCTGGCAGGCTCCGGGGGCAAATGGACTACGGAAGCCGAGAGGGGCCCGTCCGCGCCAAAACCCAAAACGCGCTGCGGCCTCCAGGGACACAGGGGACACAAGTGGCTGTGTGGCTTGCAGTGCCCGACCAGAGGGAGGGAGGTTGTCTGGCTGCTGAGGCGCAGCCGGTTTCAGCCCTTCGGGGAACTGCCCGTGGATGCTTCGGGAATGGGGGCTGCCAACTCAGAACCCCCGTAACCTGTGGCTGCAGCCAGCCAGGGGGCTCCAGGGTCGGGCGCGCCCGCGGGCCTGGGGGGCTTCTTGCCTGTGTGCAGGGCTTCTACGCACAAGGTGGCACCTCATCCCGGCCCAAGGGTGGTGGCAGGAACCCAGGTGGCGCTCGGGGACTCAGCAGGGCCTGCCCCCGGGGACTGCCCGCAACACCTGATTGCCCGCGGGCGTGTCCGTCCACCCTCAAAATGTTCTGCTGGGACAGCCCTGACCGAGCTCCGAGCTCATCGCCCTTGGACCGCCCCAGTGGGCTTCAGGAGTGGGTGTGTGCCAGCAGCAGCCCTCCCCACTCACCCACCGTGCGTCGGCCCCGCCCGACAAGCCCCTAGGGCCGGCGGGGCTTCCCGGGGGACCTATTTGCAACGCCGGGAAGCGCGGGGTAGTTCGTGTGTGCGGCCTGGGGATACCCGCAGTTGTGTGTGCTCCCCCGTGGCCGGCTGCTGCGGCTAGCCAGCACCTGGGGGCTGTTGGCAGCGCCCCTGGGCAGCCTCCTAGAGCCAGGGGTCTGGCAGGCTCCGGGGGCAAATGGACTACGGAAGCCGAGAGGGGCCCGTCCGCGCCAAAACCCAAAACGCGCTGCGGCCTCCAGGGACACAGGGGACACAAGTGGCTGTGTGGCTTGCAGTGCCCGACCAGAGGGAGGGAGGTTGTCTGGCTGCTGAGGCGCAGCCGGTGTCAGCCCTTCGGGGAACTGCCCGTGGATGCTTCGGGAATGGGGGCTGCCAACTCAGAACCCCCGTTCCCTGTGGCTTCAGCCAGCCAGGGGGCTCCAGGGTCGGGCGCGCCCGCGGGCCTGGGGGGCTTCTTGCCTGTGTGCAGGGCTTCTACGCACAAGGTGGCACCTCATCCCGGCCCAAGGGTGGTGGCAGGAACCCAGGAGGCGCTCGGGGACTCAGCAGGGCCCGCCCCTGGGGCCAGGGGTCTGGCAGGCTCCGGGGGCAAATGGACTACGGAAGCCGAGAGGGGCCCGTCCGCGCCAAAACCCAAAACGCGCTGCGGCCTCCAGGGACACAGGGGACACAAGTGGCTGTGTGGCTTGCAGTGCCCGACCAGAGGGAGGGAGGTTGTCTGGCTGCTGAGGCGCAGCCGGTTTCAGCCCTTCGGGGAACTGCCCGTGGATGCTTCGGGAATGGGGGCTGCCAACTCAGAACCCCCGTAACCTGTGGCTGCAGCCAGCCAGGGGGCTCCAGGGTCGGGCGCGCCCGCGGGCCTGGGGGGCTTCTTGCCTGTGTGCAGGGCTTCTACGCACAAGGTGGCACCTCATCCCGGCCCAAGGGTGGTGGCAGGAACCCAGGAGGCGCTCGGGGACTCAGCAGGGCCCGCCCCTGGGGCCAGGGGTCTGGCAGGCTCCAGGGCAAATGGACTACGGAAGCCGAGAGGGGCCCCTCCGCGCCAAAACCCAAAACGCGCTGCGGCCTCCAGGGACACAGGGGACACGAGTGGCTGTGTGGCTTGCAGTGCCCGACCAGAGGGAGGGAGGTTGGCTGGCTGCTGAGGCGCAGCAGGTGTCAGCCCTTCGGGAAGTGCCCGTCGATGCTTTGGGAATGGGGCCTGCCAACTCAGAACCCCCGTTCCCTGTGGCTGCAGCCGGCCAGGGGGCTCCAGGGTCCGGTGCGCCGCGGGCCTGGGGGGCTTCTTGCCTGTGTGCAGGGCTTCTACGCACAAGGTGGCACCTCATCCCGGCCCAAGGGTGGTGGCAGGAACTCAGGTGGCGCTCGGGGACTCAGCAGGGCCTGCCCCCGGGGCCTGCCCGCAACACCTGATTGCCCGCGGGCGTGTCCGTCCGCCCTCAAAAAGTTCTGCTGGGACAGCCCTGACCGAGCTCCGAGCTCCTCGCCCTTGGACCGCCCCAGTGGGCTTCAGGAGTGGGTGTGTGCCAGCAGCAGCCCCCCCAGTCAACCACCGTGCGTCGGCCCCACCCGACTAGCCCCTAGGGCGGGTGGGGCTTCCCGGGGGGCCTATTTGCAACGCCGGGAAGCGCGGGGCAGTTCGTGTGTGCGGCCTGGGGACACCCGCAGGTGTGTGTGCTCCCCCCATGGCCGGCTGAGGCGGCTAGCCAGCACCTGGGGGCTGTTGGCAGCGCCCCTGGGCAGCCTCCTAGAGCCAGGGGTCTGGCAGGCTCCGGGGGCAAATGGACTACGGAAGCCGAGAGGGGCCCGTCCGCGCCAAAACCCAAAACGTGCTGCGGCCTCCAGGGACACAGGGGACACAAGTGGCTGTGTGGCTTGCAGTGCCCGACCAGAGGGAGGGAGGTTGTCTGGCTGCTGAGGCGCAGCCGGTGTCAGCCCTTCGGGGAACTGCCCGTGGATGCTTCGGGAATGGGGGCTGCCAACTCAGAACCCCCATTCCCTGTGGCTGCAGCCAGCCAGGGGGCTCCAGGGTCGGGCGCGCCCGCGGGCCTGGGGGGCTTCTTGCCTGTGTGCAGGGCTTCTACGCACAAGGTGGCACCTTATCCCGGCCCAAGGGTGGTGGCAGGAACCCAGGAGGCGCTCGGGGACTCAGCAGGGCCCGCCCCTGGGGCCAGGGGTCTGGCAGGCTCCGGGGGCAAATGGACTACGGAAGCCGAGAGGGGCCCGTCCGCGCCAAAACCCAAAACGCGCTGCGGCCTCCAGGGACACAGGGGACACGAGTGGCTGTGTGGCTTGCAGTGCCCGACCAGAGGGAGGGAGGTTGTCTGGCTGCTGAGGCGCAGCCGGTTTCAGCCCTTCGGGGAACTGCCCGTGGATGCTTCGGGAATGGGTGCTGCCAACTCAGAACCCCCGTAACCTGTGGCTGCAGCCAGCCAGGGGGCTCCAGGGTCGGGCGCGCCCGCGGGCCTGGGGGGCTTCTTGCCTGTGTGCAGGGCTTCTACGCACAAGGTGGCACCTCATCCCGGCCCAAGGGTGGTGGCAGGAACCCAGGAGGCGCTCGGGGACTCAGCAGGGCCCGCCCCTGGGGCCAGGGGTCTGGCAGGCTCCAGGGCAAATGGACTACGGAAGCCGAGAGGGGCCCCTCCGCGCCAAAACCCAAAATGCGCTGCGGCCTCCAGGGACACAGGGGACACGAGTGGCTGTGTGGCTTGCAGTGCCCGACCAGAGGGAGGGAGGTTGTCTGGCTGCTGAGGCGCAGCCGGTGTCAGCCCTTCGGGTAACTGCCTGTGGATGCTTCGGGAATGGGGGCTGCCAACTCAGAACCCCCGTTCCCTGTGGCTGCAGCCAGCCAGGGGGCTCCAGGGTCGGGTGCGCCCGCGGGCCTGGGGGGCTTCTTGCCTGTGTGCAGGGCTTCTACGCACAAGGTGGCACCTCATCCCGGCCCAAGGGTGGTGGCAGGAACCCAGGTGGCGCTCGGGGACTCAGCAGGGCCTGCCCCCGGGGCCTGCCCGCAACACCTGATTGCCCGCGGGCGTGTCCGTCCACCCTTAAAATGTTCTGCTGGGACAGCCCTGACCGAGCTCCGAGCTCATCGCCCTTGGACCGCCCTAGTGGGCTTCAGGAGTGGGTGTGTGCCAGCAGCAGCCCTCCCCACTCACCCACCGTGCGTCGGCCCCGCCCGACAAGCCCCTAGGGCCGGCGGGGCTTCCCGGGGGACCTATTTGCAACGCCGGGAAGCGCGGGGCAGTTCGTGTGTGCGGCCTGGGGATACCCGCAGTTGTGTGTGCTCCCCCGTGGCCGGCTGCTGCGGCTAGCCAGCACCTGGGGGCTGTTGGCAGCGCCCCTGGGCAGCCTCCTAGAGCCAGGGGTCTGGCAGGCTCCAGGGCAAATGGACTACGGAAGCCGAGAGGGGCCCGTCCGCGCCAAAACCCAAAACGCGCTGCGGCCTCCAGGGAGGGACACAGGGGACACAAGTGGCTGTGTGGCTTGCAGTGCCCGACCAGAGGGAGGGAGGTTGGCTGGCTGCTGAGGCGCAGCAGGTGTCAGCCCTTCGGGAAGTGCCCGTCGATGCTTTGGGAATGGGGCCTGCCAACTCAGAACCCCCGTTCCCTGTGGCTGCAGCCGGCCAGGGGGCTCCAGGGTCCGGTGCGCCGCGGGCCTGGGGGGCTTCTTGCCTGTGTGCAGGGCTTCTACGCACAAGGTGGCACCTCATCCCGGCCCAAGGGTGGTGGCAGGAACTCAGGTGGCGCTCGGGGACTCAGCAGGGCCTGCCCCCGGGGCCTGCCCGCAACACCTGATTGCCCGCGGGCGTGTCCGTCCGCCCTCAAAAAGTTCTGCTGGGACAGCCCTGACCGAGCTCCCAGCTCCTCGCCCTTGGACCGCCCCAGTGGGCTTCAGGAGTGGGTGTGTGCCAGCAGCAGCCCCCCCAGTCAACCACCGTGCGTCGGCCCCACCCGACTAGCCCCTAGGGCGGGTGGGGCTTCCCGGGGGGCCTATTTGCAACGCCGGGAAGTGCGGGGCAGTTCGTGTGTGCGGCCTGGGGACACCCGCAGGTGTGTGTGCTCCCCCCATGGCCGGCTGAGGCGGCTAGCCAGCACCTGGGGGCTGTTGGCAGCGCCCCTGGGCAGCCTCCTAGAGCCAGGGGTCTGGCAGGCTCCGGGGGAATATGGACTACGGAAGCCGAGAGGGGCCCGTCCGCGCCAAAACCCAAAACGTGCTGCGGCCTCCAGGGACACAGGGGACACAAGTGGCTGTGTGGCTTGCAGTGCCCGACCAGAGGGAGGGAGGTTGTCTGGCTGCTGAGGCGCAGCCGGTGTCAGCACTTCGGGGAACTGCCCGTGGATGCTTCGGGAATGGGGGCTGCCAACTCAGAACCCCCATTCCCTGTGGCTGCAGCCAGCCAGGGGGCTCCAGGGTCGGGCGCGCCCGCGGGCCTGTGGGGCTTCTTGCCTGTGTGCAGGGCTTCTACGCACAAGGTGGCACCTCATCCCGGCCCAAGGGTGGTGGCAGGAACCAAGGAGGCGCTCGGGGACTCAGCAGGGCCCGCCCCTGGGGCCAGGGGTCTGGCAGGCTCCGGGGCAAATGACTACGGAAGCCGAGAGGGGCCCGTCCGCGCCAAAACCCAAAACGCGCTGCGGCCTCCAGGGAGGGACACAGGGGACACAAGTGGCTGTGTGGCTTGCAGTGCCCGACCAGAGGGAGGGAGGTTGGCTGGCTGCTGAGGCGCAGCAGGTGTCAGCCCTTCGGGAAGTGCCCGTGGATGCTTCGGGAATGGGGCCTGCCAACTCAGAACCCCCGTTCCCTGTGGCTGCATCCGGCCAGGGGGCTCCAGGGTCGGGTGCGCCGCGGGCCTGGGGGGCTTCTTGCCTGTGTGCAGGGCTTCTACGCACAAGGTGGCACCTCATCCCGGCCCAAGGGTGGTGGCAGGAACCCAGGTGGCGCTCGGGGACTCAGCAGGGCCTGCCCCCGGGGCCTGCCCGCAACACCTGATTGCCCGCGGGCGTGTCCGTCCACCCTCAAAATGTTCTGCTGGGACAGCCCTGACCGAGCTCCGAGCTCATCGCCCTTGGACCGCCCCAGTGGGCTTCAGGAGTGGGTGTGTGCCAGCAGCAGCCCTCCCCACTCACCCACCGTGCGTCGGCCCCGCCCGACAAGCCCCTAGGGCCGGCGGGGCTTCCCGGGGGACCTATTTGCAACGCCGGGAAGCGCGGGGCAGTTCGTGTGTACGGCCTGCGGATACCCGCAGTTGTGTGTGCTCCCCCGTGGCCGGCTGCTGCGGCTAGCCAGCACCTGGGGGCTGTTGGCAGCGCCCCTGGGCAGCCTCCTAGAGCCAGGGGTCTGGCAGGCTCCGGGGGCAAATGGACTACGGAAGCCGAGAGGGGCCCGTCCGCGCCAAAACCCAAAACGCGCTGCGGCCTCCAGGGACACAGGGGACACAAGTGGCTGTGTGGCTTGCAGTGCCCGACCAGAGGGAGGGAGGTTGTCTGGCTGCTGAGGCGCAGCCGGTGTCAGCCCTTCGGGGAACTGCCCGTGGATGCTTCGGGAATGGGGGCTGCCAACTCAGAACCCCCGTTCCCTGTGGCTGCAGCCAGCCAGGGGGCTCCAGGGTCGGGCGCGCCCGCGGGCCTGGGGGGCTTCTTGCCTGTGTGCAGGGCTTCTACGCACAAGGTGGCACCTCATCCCGGCCCAAGGGTGGTGGCAGGAACCCAGGAGGCGCTCGGGGACTCAGCAGGGCCCGCCCCTGGGGCCAGGGGTCTGGCAGGCTCCGGGGGCAAATGGACTACGGAAGCCGAGAGGGGCCCGTCCGCGCCAAAACCCAAAACGCGCTGCGGCCTCCAGGGACACAGGGGACACAAGTGGCTGTGTGGCTTGCAGTGCCCGACCAGAGGGAGGGAGGTTGTCTGGCTGCTGAGGCGCAGCCGGTTTCAGCCCTTCGGGGAACTGCCCGTGGATGCTTCGGGAATGGGGGCTGCCAACTCAGAACCCCCGTAACCTGTGGCTGCAGCCAGCCAGGGGGCTCCAGGGTCGGGCGCGCCCGCGGGCCTGGGGGGCTTCTTGCCTGTGTGCAGGGCTTCTACGCACAAGGTGGCACCTCATCCCGGCCCAAGGGTGGTGGCAGGAACCCAGGTGGCGCTCGGGGACTCAGCAGGGCCTGCCCCCGGGGCCTGCCCGCAACACCTGATTGCCCGCGGGCGTGTCCGTCCACCCTCAAAATGTTCTGCTGGGACAGCCCTGACCGAGCTCCGAGCTCATCGCCCTTGGACCGCCCCAGTGGGCTTCAGGAGTGGGTGTGTGCCAGCAGCAGCCCTCCCCACTCACCCACCGTGCGTCGGCCCCGCCCGACAAGCCCCTAGGGCCGGCGGGGCTTCCCGGGGGACCTATTTGCAACGCCGGGAAGCGCGGGGCAGTTCGTGTGTGCGGCCTGGGGACACCCGCAGGTGTGTGTGCTCCCCCCATGGCCGGCTGAGGCGGCTAGCCAGCACCTGGGGGCTGTTGGCAGCGCCCCTGGGCAGCCTCCTAGAGCCAGGGGTCTGGCAGGCTCCAGGGCAAATGGACTACGGAAGCCGAGAGGGGCCCGTCCGCGCCAAAACCCAAAACGCGCTGCGGCCTCCAGGGACACAGGGGACACAAGTGGCTGTGTGGCTTGCAGTGCCCGACCAGAGGGAGGGAGGTTGTCTGGCTGCTGAGGCGCAGCCGGTGTCAGCCCTTCGGGGAACTGCCCGTGGATGCTTCGGGAATGGGGGCTGCCAACTCAGAACCCCCGTTCCCTGTGGCTGCAGCCAGCCAGGGAGCTCCAGGGTCGGGCGCGCCCGCGGGCCTGGGGGGCTTCTTGCCTGTGTGCAGGGCTTCTACGCACAAGGTGGCACCTCATCCCGGCCCAAGGGTGGTGGCAGGAACCCAGGAGGCGCTCGGGGACTCAGCAGGGCCCGCCCCTGGGGCCAGGGGTCTGGCAGGCTCCGGGGGCAAATGGACTACGGAAGCCGAGAGGGGCCCGTCCGCGCCAAAACCCAAAACGCGCTGCGGCCTCCAGGGACACAGGGGACACAAGTGGCTGTGTGGCTTGCAGTGCCCGACCAGAGGGAGGGAGGTTGTCTGGCTGCTGAGGCGCAGCCGGTTTCAGCCCTTCGGGGAACTGCCCGTGGATGCTTCGGGAATGGGGGCTGCCAACTCAGAACCCCCGTAACCTGTGGCTGCAGCCAGCCAGGGGGCTCCAGGGTCGGGCGCGCCCGCGGGCCTGGGGGGCTTCTTGCCTGTGTGCAGGGCTTCTACGCACAAGGTGGCACCTCATCCCGGCCCAAGGGTGGTGGCAGGAACCCAGGTGGCGCTCGGGGACTCAGCAGGGCCTGCCCCCGGGGACTGCCCGCAACACCTGATTGCCCGCGGGCGTGTCCGTCCACCCTCAAAATGTTCTGCTGGGACAGCCCTGACCGAGCTCCGAGCTCATCGCCCTTGGACCGCCCCAGTGGGCTTCAGGAGTGGGTGTGTGCCAGCAGCAGCCCTCCCCACTCACCCACCGTGCGTCGGCCCCGCCCGACAAGCCCCTAGGGCCGGCGGGGCTTCCCGGGGGACCTATTTGCAACGCCGGGAAGCGCGGGGTAGTTCGTGTGTGCGGCCTGGGGATACCCGCAGTTGTGTGTGCTCCCCCGTGGCCGGCTGCTGCGGCTAGCCAGCACCTGGGGGCTGTTGGCAGCGCCCCTGGGCAGCCTCCTAGAGCCAGGGGTCTGGCAGGCTCCGGGGGCAAATGGACTACGGAAGCCGAGAGGGGCCCGTCCGCGCCAAAACCCAAAACGCGCTGCGGCCTCCAGGGACACAGGGGACACAAGTGGCTGTGTGGCTTGCAGTGCCCGACCAGAGGGAGGGAGGTTGTCTGGCTGCTGAGGCGCAGCCGGTGTCAGCCCTTCGGGGAACTGCCCGTGGATGCTTCGGGAATGGGGGCTGCCAACTCAGAACCCCCGTTCCCTGTGGCTTCAGCCAGCCAGGGGGCTCCAGGGTCGGGCGCGCCCGCGGGCCTGGGGGGCTTCTTGCCTGTGTGCAGGGCTTCTACGCACAAGGTGGCACCTCATCCCGGCCCAAGGGTGGTGGCAGGAACCCAGGAGGCGCTCGGGGACTCAGCAGGGCCCGCCCCTGGGGCCAGGGGTCTGGCAGGCTCCGGGGGCAAATGGACTACGGAAGCCGAGAGGGGCCCGTCCGCGCCAAAACCCAAAACGCGCTGCGGCCTCCAGGGACACAGGGGACACAAGTGGCTGTGTGGCTTGCAGTGCCCGACCAGAGGGAGGGAGGTTGTCTGGCTGCTGAGGCGCAGCCGGTTTCAGCCCTTCGGGGAACTGCCCGTGGATGCTTCGGGAATGGGGGCTGCCAACTCAGAACCCCCGTAACCTGTGGCTGCAGCCAGCCAGGGGGCTCCAGGGTCGGGCGCGCCCGCGGGCCTGGGGGGCTTCTTGCCTGTGTGCAGGGCTTCTACGCACAAGGTGGCACCTCATCCCGGCCCAAGGGTGGTGGCAGGAACCCAGGAGGCGCTCGGGGACTCAGCAGGGCCCGCCCCTGGGGCCAGGGGTCTGGCAGGCTCCAGGGCAAATGGACTACGGAAGCCGAGAGGGGCCCCTCCGCGCCAAAACCCAAAACGCGCTGCGGCCTCCAGGGACACAGGGGACACGAGTGGCTGTGTGGCTTGCAGTGCCCGACCAGAGGGAGGGAGGTTGGCTGGCTGCTGAGGCGCAGCAGGTGTCAGCCCTTCGGGAAGTGCCCGTCGATGCTTTGGGAATGGGGCCTGCCAACTCAGAACCCCCGTTCCCTGTGGCTGCAGCCGGCCAGGGGGCTCCAGGGTCCGGTGTGCCGCGGGCCTGGGGGGCTTCTTGCCTGTGTGCAGGGCTTCTACGCACAAGGTGGCACCTCATCCCGGCCCAAGGGTGGTGGCAGGAACTCAGGTGGCGCTCGGGGACTCAGCAGGGCCTGCCCCCGGGGCCTGCCCGCAACACCTGATTGCCCGCGGGCGTGTCCGTCCGCCCTCAAAAAGTTCTGCTGGGACAGCCCTGACCGAGCTCCGAGCTCCTCGCCCTTGGACCGCCCCAGTGGGCTTCAGGAGTGGGTGTGTGCCAGCAGCAGCCCCCCCAGTCAACCACCGTGCGTCGGCCCCACCCGACTAGCCCCTAGGGCGGGTGGGGCTTCCCGGGGGGCCTATTTGCAACGCCGGGAAGCGCGGGGCAGTTCGTGTGTGCGGCCTGGGGACACCCGCAGGTGTGTGTGCTCCCCCCATGGCCGGCTGAGGCGGCTAGCCAGCACCTGGGGGCTGTTGGCAGCGCCCCTGGGCAGCCTCCTAGAGCCAGGGGTCTGGCAGGCTCCGGGGGCAAATGGACTACGGAAGCCGAGAGGGGCCCGTCCGCGCCAAAACCCAAAACGTGCTGCGGCCTCCAGGGACACAGGGGACACAAGTGGCTGTGTGGCTTGCAGTGCCCGACCAGAGGGAGGGAGGTTGTCTGGCTGCTGAGGCGCAGCCGGTGTCAGCCCTTCGGGGAACTGCCCGTGGATGCTTCGGGAATGGGGGCTGCCAACTCAGAACCCCCATTCCCTGTGGCTGCAGCCAGCCAGGGGGCTCCAGGGTCGGGCGCGCCCGCGGGCCTGGGGGGCTTCTTGCCTGTGTGCAGGGCTTCTACGCACAAGGTGGCACCTCATCCCGGCCCAAGGGTGGTGGCAGGAACCCAGGAGGCGCTCGGGGACTCAGCAGGGCCCGCCCCTGGGGCCAGGGGTCTGGCAGGCTCCGGGGGCAAATGGACTACGGAAGCCGAGAGGGGCCCGTCCGCGCCAAAACCCAAAACGCGCTGCGGCCTCCAGGGACACAGGGGACACGAGTGGCTGTGTGGCTTGCAGTGCCCGACCAGAGGGAGGGAGGTTGTCTGGCTGCTGAGGCGCAGCCGGTTTCAGCCCTTCGGGGAACTGCCCGTGGATGCTTCGGGAATGGGTGCTGCCAACTCAGAACCCCCGTAACCTGTGGCTGCAGCCAGCCAGGGGGCTCCAGGGTCGGGCGCGCCCGCGGGCCTGGGGGGCTTCTTGCCTGTGTGCAGGGCTTCTACGCACAAGGTGGCACCTCATCCCGGCCCAAGGGTGGTGGCAGGAACCCAGGAGGCGCTCGGGGACTCAGCAGGGCCCGCCCCTGGGGCCAGGGGTCTGGCAGGCTCCAGGGCAAATGGACTACGGAAGCCGAGAGGGGCCCCTCCGCGCCAAAACCCAAAACGCGCTGCGGCCTCCAGGGACACAGGGGACACGAGTGGCTGTGTGGCTTGCAGTGCCCGACCAGAGGGAGGGAGGTTGTCTGGCTGCTGAGGCGCAGCCGGTGTCAGCCCTTCGGGGAACTGCCCGTGGATGCTTCGGGAATGGGGGCTGCCAACTCAGAACGCCCGTTCCCTGTGGCTGCAGCCGGCCAGGGGGCTCCAGGGTCCGGTGCGCCGCGGGCCTGGGGGGCTTCTTGCCTGTGTGCAGGGCTTCTACGCACAAGGTGGCACCTCATCCCGGCCCAAGGGTGGTGGCAGGAACCCAGGTGGCGCTCGGGGACTCAGCAGGGCCTGCCCCCGGGGCCTGCCCGCAACACCTGATTGCCCGCGGGCGTGTCCGTCCGCCCTCAAAATGTTCTGCTGGGACAGCCCTGACCGAGCTCCCAGCTCCTCGCCCTTGGACCGCCCCAGTGGGCTTCAGGAGTGGGTGTGTGCCAGCAGCAGCCCCCCCAGTCAACCACCGTGCGTCGGCCCCACCCGACTAGCCCCTAGGGTGGGTGGGGCTTCCCGGGGGGCCTATTTGCAACGCCGGGAAGCGCGGGGCAGTTCGTGTGTGCGGCCTGGGGACACCCGCAGGTGTGTGTGCTCGCCCCATGGCCGGCTGAGGCGGCTAGCCAGCACCTGGGGGCTGTTGGCAGCGCCCCTGGGCAGCCTCCTAGAGCCAGGGGTCTGGCAGGCTCCGGGGGCAAATGGACTACGGAAGCCGAGAGGGGCCCGTCCGCGCCAAAACCCAAAACGTGCTGCGGCCTCCAGGGACACAGGGGACACAAGTGGCTGTGTGGCTTGCAGTGCCCGACCAGAGGGAGGGAGGTTGTCTGGCTGCTGAGGCGCAGCCGGTGTCAGCCCTTCGGGGAACTGCCCGTGGATGCTTCGGGAATGGGGGCTGCCAACTCAGAACCCCCGTTCCCTGTGGCTGCAGCCAGCCAGGGTGCTCCAGGGTCGGGCGCGCCCGCGGGCCTGGGGGGCTTCTTGCCTGTGTGCAGGGCTTCTACGCACAAGGTGGCACCACATCCCGGCCCAAGGGTGGTGGCAGGAACCCAGGAGGCGCTCGGGGACTCAGCAGGGCCCGCCCCTGGGGCCAGGGGTCTGGCAGGCTCCGGGGCAAATGGACTACGGAAGCCGAGAGGGGCCCGTCCGCGCCAAAACCCAAAACGCGCTGCGGCCTCCAGGGAGGGACACAGGGGACACAAGTGGCTGTGTGGCTTGCAGTGCCCGACCAGAGGGAGGGAGGTTGGCTGGCTGCTGAGGCGCAGCAGGTGTCAGCCCTTCGGGAAGTGCCCGTGGATGCTTCGGGAATGGGGCCTGCCAACTCAGAACCCCCGTTCCCTGTGGCTGCATCCGGCCAGGGGGCTCCAGGGTCGGGTGCGCCGCGGGCCTGGGGGGCTTCTTGCCTGTGTGCAGGGCTTCTACGCACAAGGTGGCACCTCATCCCGGCCCAAGGGTGGTGGCAGGAACCCAGGTGGCGCTCGGGGACTCAGCAGGGCCTGCCCCCGGGGCCTGCCCGCAACACCTGATTGCCCGCGGGCGTGTCCGTCCACCCTCAAAAAGTTCTGCTGGGACAGCCCTGACCGAGCTCCGAGCTCATCGCCCTTGGACCGCCCCAGTGGGCTTCAGGAGTGGGTGTGTGCCAGCAGCAGCCCTCCCCACTCACCCACCGTGCGTCGGCCCCGCCCGACAAGCCCCTAGGTCCGGCGGGGCTTCCCGGGGGACCTATTTGCAACGCCGGGAAGCGCGGGGTAGTTCGTGTGTGCGGCCTGGGGATACCCGCAGTTGTGTGTGCTCCCCCGTGGCCGGCTGCTGCGGCTAGCCAGCACCTGGGGGCTGTTGGCAGCGCCCCTGGGCAGCCTCCTAGAGCCAGGGGTCTGGCAGGCTCCGGGGGCAAATGGACTACGGAAGCCGAGAGGGGCCCGTCCGCGCCAAAACCCAAAACGCGCTGCGGCCTCCAGGGACACAGGGGACACAAGTGGCTGTGTGGCTTGCAGTGCCCGACCAGAGGGAGGGAGGTTGTCTGGCTGCTGAGGCGCAGCCGGTGTCAGCCCTTCGGGGAACTGCCCGTGGATGCTTCGGGAATGGGGGCTGCCAACTCAGAACCCCCGTTCCCTGTGGCTTCAGCCAGCCAGGGGGCTCCAGGGTCGGGCGCGCCCGCGGGCCTGGGGGGCTTCTTGCCTGTGTGCAGGGCTTCTACGCACAAGGTGGCACCTCATCCCGGCCCAAGGGTGGTGGCAGGAACCCAGGAGGCGCTCGGGGACTCAGCAGGGCCCGCCCCTGGGGCCAGGGGTCTGGCAGGCTCCGGGGGCAAATGGACTACGGAAGCCGAGAGGGGCCCGTCCGCGCCAAAACCCAAAACGCGCTGCGGCCTCCAGGGACACAGGGGACACAAGTGGCTGTGTGGCTTGCAGTGCCCGACCAGAGGGAGGGAGGTTGTCTGGCTGCTGAGGCGCAGCCGGTTTCAGCCCTTCGGGGAACTGCCCGTGGATGCTTCGGGAATGGGGGCTGCCAACTCAGAACCCCCGTAACCTGTGGCTGCAGCCAGCCAGGGGGCTCCAGGGTCGGGCGCGCCCGCGGGCCTGGGGGGCTTCTTGCCTGTGTGCAGGGCTTCTACGCACAAGGTGGCACCTCATCCCGGCCCAAGGGTGGTGGCAGGAACCCAGGAGGCGCTCGGGGACTCAGCAGGGCCCGCCCCTGGGGCCAGGGGTCTGGCAGGCTCCAGGGCAAATGGACTACGGAAGCCGAGAGGGGCCCCTCCGCGCCAAAACCCAAAACGCGCTGCGGCCTCCAGGGACACAGGGGACACGAGTGGCTGTGTGGCTTGCAGTGCCCGACCAGAGGGAGGGAGGTTGGCTGGCTGCTGAGGCGCAGCAGGTGTCAGCCCTTCGGGAAGTGCCCGTCGATGCTTTGGGAATGGGGCCTGCCAACTCAGAACCCCCGTTCCCTGTGGCTGCAGCCGGCCAGGGGGCTCCAGGGTCCGGTGTGCCGCGGGCCTGGGGGGCTTCTTGCCTGTGTGCAGGGCTTCTACGCACAAGGTGGCACCTCATCCCGGCCCAAGGGTGGTGGCAGGAACTCAGGTGGCGCTCGGGGACTCAGCAGGGCCTGCCCCCGGGGCCTGCCCGCAACACCTGATTGCCCGCGGGCGTGTCCGTCCGCCCTCAAAAAGTTCTGCTGGGACAGCCCTGACCGAGCTCCGAGCTCCTCGCCCTTGGACCGCCCCAGTGGGCTTCAGGAGTGGGTGTGTGCCAGCAGCAGCCCCCCCAGTCAACCACCGTGCGTCGGCCCCACCCGACTAGCCCCTAGGGCGGGTGGGGCTTCCCGGGGGGCCTATTTGCAACGCCGGGAAGCGCGGGGCAGTTCGTGTGTGCGGCCTGGGGACACCCGCAGGTGTGTGTGCTCCCCCCATGGCCGGCTGAGGCGGCTAGCCAGCACCTGGGGGCTGTTGGCAGCGCCCCTGGGCAGCCTCCTAGAGCCAGGGGTCTGGCAGGCTCCGGGGGCAAATGGACTACGGAAGCCGAGAGGGGCCCGTCCGCGCCAAAACCCAAAACGTGCTGCGGCCTCCAGGGACACAGGGGACACAAGTGGCTGTGTGGCTTGCAGTGCCCGACCAGAGGGAGGGAGGTTGTCTGGCTGCTGAGGCGCAGCCGGTGTCAGCCCTTCGGGGAACTGCCCGTGGATGCTTCGGGAATGGGGGCTGCCAACTCAGAACCCCCATTCCCTGTGGCTGCAGCCAGCCAGGGGGCTCCAGGGTCGGGCGCGCCCGCGGGCCTGGGGGGCTTCTTGCCTGTGTGCAGGGCTTCTACGCACAAGGTGGCACCTTATCCCGGCCCAAGGGTGGTGGCAGGAACCCAGGAGGCGCTCGGGGACTCAGCAGGGCCCGCCCCTGGGGCCAGGGGTCTGGCAGGCTCCGGGGGCAAATGGACTACGGAAGCCGAGAGGGGCCCGTCCGCGCCAAAACCCAAAACGCGCTGCGGCCTCCAGGGACACAGGGGACACGAGTGGCTGTGTGGCTTGCAGTGCCCGACCAGAGGGAGGGAGGTTGTCTGGCTGCTGAGGCGCAGCCGGTTTCAGCCCTTCGGGGAACTGCCCGTGGATGCTTCGGGAATGGGTGCTGCCAACTCAGAACCCCCGTAACCTGTGGCTGCAGCCAGCCAGGGGGCTCCAGGGTCGGGCGCGCCCGCGGGCCTGGGGGGCTTCTTGCCTGTGTGCAGGGCTTCTACGCACAAGGTGGCACCTCATCCCGGCCCAAGGGTGGTGGCAGGAACCCAGGAGGCGCTCGGGGACTCAGCAGGGCCCGCCCCTGGGGCCAGGGGTCTGGCAGGCTCCAGGGCAAATGGACTACGGAAGCCGAGAGGGGCCCCTCCGCGCCAAAACCCAAAACGCGCTGCGGCCTCCAGGGACACAGGGGACACGAGTGGCTGTGTGGCTTGCAGTGCCCGACCAGAGGGAGGGAGGTTGTCTGGCTGCTGAGGCGCAGCCGGTGTCAGCCCTTCGGGTAACTGCCTGTGGATGCTTCGGGAATGGGGGCTGCCAACTCAGAACCCCCGTTCCCTGTGGCTGCAGCCAGCCAGGGGGCTCCAGGGTCAGGTGCGCCCGCGGGCCTGGGGGGCTTCTTGCCTGTGTGCAGGGCTTCTACGCACAAGGTGGCACCTCATCCCGGCCCAAGGGTGGTGGCAGGAACCCAGGTGGCGCTCGGGGACTCAGCAGGGCCTGCCCCCGGGGCCTGCCCGCAACACCTGATTGCCCGCGGGCGTGTCCGTCCACCCTCAAAATGTTCTGCTGGGACAGCCCTGACCGAGCTCCGAGCTCATCGCCCTTGGACCGCCCCAGTGGGCTTCAGGAGTGGGTGTGTGCCAGCAGCAGCCCTCCCCACTCACCCACCGTGCGTCGGCCCCGCCCGACAAGCCCCTAGGGCCGGCGGGGCTTCCCGGGGGACCTATTTGCAACGCCGGGAAGCGCGGGGCAGTTCGTGTGTGCGGCCTGGGGATACCCGCAGTTGTGTGTGCTCCCCCGTGGCCGGCTGCTGCGGCTAGCCAGCACCTGGGGGCTGTTGGCAGCGCCCCTGGGCAGCCTCCTAGAGCCAGGGGTCTGGCAGGCTCCGGGGGCAAATGGACTACGGAAGCCGAGAGGGGCCCGTCCGCGCCAAAACCCAAAACGCGCTGCGGCCTCCAGGGACACAGGGGACACAAGTGGCTGTGTGGCTTGCAGTGCCCGACCAGAGGGAGGGAGGTTGTCTGGCTGCTGAGGCGCAGCCGGTGTCAGCCCTTCGGGGAACTGCCCGTGGATGCTTCGGGAATGGGGGCTGCCAACTCAGAACCCCCGTTCCCTGTGGCTGCAGCCAGCCAGGGGGCTCCAGGGTCGGGCGCGCCCGCGGGCCTGGGGGGCTTCTTGCCTGTGTGCAGGGCTTCTACGCACAAGGTGGCACCTCATCCCGGCCCAAGGGTGGTGGCAGGAACCCAGGAGGCGCTCGGGGACTCAGCAGGGCCCGCCCCTGGGGCCAGGGGTCTGGCAGGCTCCGGGGGCAAATGGACTACGGAAGCCGAGAGGGGCCCGTCCGCGCCAAAACCCAAAACGCGCTGCGGCCTCCAGGGACACAGGGGACACAAGTGGCTGTGTGGCTTGCAGTGCCCGACCAGAGGGAGGGAGGTTGTCTGGCTGCTGAGGCGCAGCCGGTTTCAGCCCTTCGGGGAACTGCCCGTGGATGCTTCGGGAATGGGGGCTGCCAACTCAGAACCCCCGTAACCTGTGGCTGCAGCCAGCCAGGGGGCTCCAGGGTCGGGCGCGCCCGCGGGCCTGGGGGGCTTCTTGCCTGTGTGCAGGGCTTCTACGCACAAGGTGGCACCTCATCCCGGCCCAAGGGTGGTGGCAGGAACCCAGGTGGCGCTCGGGGACTCAGCAGGGCCTGCCCTTGGGGACTGCCCGCAACACCTGATTGCCCGCGGGCGTGTCCGTCCACCCTCAAAATGTTCTGCTGGGACAGCCCTGACCGAGCTCCGAGCTCATCGCCCTTGGACCGCCCCAGTGGGCTTCAGGAGTGGGTGTGTGCCAGCAGCAGCCCTCCCCACTCACCCACCGTGCGTCGGCCCCGCCCGACAAGCCCCTAGGGCCGGCGGGGCTTCCCGGGGGACCTATTTGCAACGCCGGGAAGCGCGGGGTAGTTCGTGTGTGCGGCCTGGGGATACCCGCAGTTGTGTGTGCTCCCCCGTGGCCGGCTGCTGCGGCTAGCCAGCACCTGAGGGCTGTTGGCAGCGCCCCTGGGCAGCCTCCTAGAGCCAGGGGTCTGGCAGGCTCTGGGGGCAAATGGACTACGGAAGCCGAGAGGGGCCCGTCCGCGCCAAAACCCAAAACGCGCTGCGGCCTCCAGGGAGGGACACAGGGGACACAAGTGGCTGTGTGGCTTGCAGTGCCCGACCAGAGGGAGGGAGGTTGGCTGGCTGCTGAGGCGCAGCCGGTTTCAGCCCTTCGGGGAACTGCCCGTGGATGCTTCGGGAATGGGGGCTGCCAACTCAGAACCCCCGTAACCTGTGGCTGCAGCCAGCCAGGGGGCTCCAGGGTCGGGCGCGCCCGCGGGCCTGGGGGGCTTCTTGCCTGTGTGCAGGGCTTCTACGCACAAGGTGGCACCTCATCCCGGCCCAAGGGTGGTGGCAGGAACCCAGGAGGCGCTCGGGGACTCAGCAGGGCCCGCCCCTGGGGCCAGGGGTCTGGCAGGCTCCAGGGCAAATGGACTACGGAAGCCGAGAGGGGCCCCTCCGCGCCAAAACCCAAAACGCGCTGCGGCCTCCAGGGACACAGGGGACACGAGTGGCTGTGTGGCTTGCAGTGCCCGACCAGAGGGAGGGAGGTTGTCTGGCTGCTGAGGCGCAGCCGGTGTCAGCCCTTCGGGTAACTGCCTGTGGATGCTTCGGGAATGGGGGCTGCCAACTCAGAACCCCCGTTCCCTGTGGCTGCAGCCAGCCAGGGGGCTCCAGGGTCGGGTGCGCCCGCGGGCCTGGGGGGCTTCTTGCCTGTGTGCAGGGCTTCTACGCACAAGGTGGCACCTCATGCCGGCCCAAGGGTGGTGGCAGGAACCCAGGTGGCGCTCGGGGACTCAGCAGGGCCTGCCCCCGGGGCCTGCCCGCAACACCTGATTGCCCGCGGGCGTGTCCGTCCACCCTCAAAATGTTCTGCTGGGACAGCCCTGACCGAGCTCCGAGCTCATCGCCCTTGGACCGCCCCAGTGGGCTTCAGGAGTGGGTGTGTGCCAGCAGCAGCCCTCCCCACTCACCCACCGTGCGTCGGCCCCGCCCGACAAGCCCCTAGGGCCGGCGGGGCTTCCCGGGGGACCTATTTGCAATGCCGGGAAGCGCGGGGTAGTTCGTGTGTGCGGCCTGGGGATACCCGCAGTTGTGTGTGCTCCCCCGTGGCCGGCTGCTGCGGCTAGCCAGCACCTGGGGGCTGTTGGCAGCGCCCCTGGGCAGCCTCCTAGAGCCAGGGGTCTGGCAGGCTCCGGGGGCAAATGGACTACGGAAGCCGAGAGGGGCCCGTCCGCGCCAAAACCCAAAACGCGCTGCGGCCTCCAGGGAGGGACACAGGGGACACAAGTGGCTGTGTGGCTTGCAGTGCCCGACCAGAGGGAGGGAGGTTGGCTGGCTGCTGAGGCGCAGCAGGTGTCAGCCCTTCGGGAAGTGCCCGTCGATGCTTTGGGAATGGGGCCTGCCAACTCAGAACCCCCGTTCCCTGTGGCTGCAGCCGGCCAGGGGGCTCCAGGGTCCGGTGCGCCGCGGGCCTGGGGGGCTTCTTGCCTGTGTGCAGGGCTTCTACGCACAAGGTGGCACCTCATCCCGGCCCAAGGGTGGTGGCAGGAACTCAGGTGGCGCTCGGGGACTCAGCAGGGCCTGCCCCCGGGGCCTGCCCGCAACACCTGATTGCCCGCGGGCGTGTCCGTCCGCCCTCAAAAAGTTCTGCTGGGACAGCCCTGACCGAGCTCCGAGCTCCTCGCCCTTGGACCGCCCCAGTGGGCTTCAGGAGTGGGTGTGTGCCAGCAGCAGCCCCCCCAGTCAACCACCGTGCGTCGGCCCCACCCGACTAGCCCCTAGGGCGGGTGGGGCTTCCCGGGGGGCCTATTTGCAACGCCGGGAAGCGCGGGGCAGTTCGTGTGTGCGGCCTGGGGACACCCGCAGGTGTGTGTGCTCCCCCCATGGCCGGCTGAGGCGGCTAGCCAGCACCTGGGGGCTGTTGGCAGCGCCCCTGGGCAGCCTCCTAGAGCCAGGGGTCTGGCAGGCTCCGGGGGCAAATGGACTACGGAAGCCGAGAGGGGCCCGTCCGCGCCAAAACCCAAAACGTGCTGCGGCCTCCAGGGACACAGGGGACACAAGTGGCTGTGTGGCTTGCAGTGCCCGACCAGAGGGAGGGAGGTTGTCTGGCTGCTGAGGTGCAGCCGGTGTCAGCACTTCGGGGAACTGCCCGTGGATGCTTCGGGAATGGGGGCTGCCAACTCAGAACCCCCATTCCCTGTGGCTGCAGCCAGCCAGGGGGCTCCAGGGTCGGGCGCGCCCGCGGGCCTGGGGGGCTTCTTGCCTGTGTGCAGGGCTTCTACGCACAAGGTGGCACCTCATCCCGGCCCAAGGGTGGTGGCAGGAACCCAGGAGGCGCTCGGGGACTCAGCAGGGCCCGCCCCTGGGGCCAGGGGTCTGGCAGGCTCCGGGGCAAATGACTACGGAAGCCGAGAGGGGCCCGTCCGCGCCAAAACCCAAAACGCGCTGCGGCCTCCAGGGAGGGACACAGGGGACACAAGTGGCTGTGTGGCTTGCAGTGCCCGACCAGAGGGAGGGAGGTTGGCTGGCTGCTGAGGCGCAGCAGGTGTCAGCCCTTCGGGAAGTGCCCGTGGATGCTTCGGGAATGGGGCCTGCCAACTCAGAACCCCCGTTCCCTGTGGCTGCATCCGGCCAGGGGGCTCCAGGGTCGGGTGCGCCGCGGGCCTGGGGGGCTTCTTGCCTGTGTGCAGGGCTTCTACGCACAAGGTGGCACCTCATCCCGGCCCAAGGGTGGTGGCAGGAACCCAGGTGGCGCTCGGGGACTCAGCAGGGCCTGCCCCCGGGGCCTGCCCGCAACACCTGATTGCCCGCGGGCGTGTCCGTCCACCCTCAAAATGTTCTGCTGGGACAGCCCTGACCGAGCTCCGAGCTCATCGCCCTTGGACCGCCCCAGTGGGCTTCAGGAGTGGGTGTGTGCCAGCAGCAGCCCTCCCCACTCACCCACCGTGCGTCGGCCCCGCCCGACAAGCCCCTAGGGCCGGCGGGGCTTCCCGGGGGACCTATTTGCAACGCCGGGAAGCGCGGGGCAGTTCGTGTGTGCGGCCTGGGGATACCCGCAGTTGTGTGTGCTCCCCCGTGGCCGGCTGCTGCGGCTAGCCAGCACCTGGGGGCTGTTGGCAGCGCCCCTGGGCAGCCTCCTAGAGCCAGGGGTCTGGCAGGCTCCGGGGGCAAATGGACTACGGAAGCCGAGAGGGGCCCGTCCGCGCCAAAACCCAAAACGCGCTGCGGCCTCCAGGGAGGGACACAGGGGACACAAGTGGCTGTGTGGCTTGCAGTGCCCGACCAGAGGGAGGGAGGTTGGCTGGCTGCTGAGGCGCAGCAGGTGTCAGCCCTTCGGGAAGTGCCCGTCGATGCTTCGGGACTGGGGCCTGCCAACTCAGAACCCCCGTTCCCTGTGGCTGCAGCCGGCCAGGGGGCTCCAGGGTCCGGTGCGCCGCGGGCCTGGGGGGCTTCTTGCCTGTGCGCAGGGCTTCTACGCACAAGGTGGCACCTCATCCCGGCCCAAGGGTGGTGGCAGGAACTCAGGTGGCGCTCGGGGACTCAGCAGGGCCTGCCCCCGGGGCCTGCCCGCAACACCTGATTGCCCGCGGGCGTGTCCGTCCGCCCTCAAAAAGTTCTGCTGGGACAGCCCTGACCGAGCTCCGAGCTCCTCGCCCTTGGACCGCCCCAGTGGGCTTCAGGAGTGGGTGTGTGCCAGCAGCAGCCCCCCCAGTCAACCACCGTGCGTCGGCCCCACCCGACTAGCCCCTAGGGCGGGTGGGGCTTCCCGGGGGGCCTATTTGCAACGCCGGGAAGCGCGGGGCAGTTCGTGTGTGCGGCCTGGGGACACCCGCAGGTGTGTGTGCTCCCCCCATGGCCGGCTGAGGCGGCTAGCCAGCACCTGGGGGCTGTTGGCAGCGCCCCTGGGCAGCCTCCTAGAGCCAGGGGTCTGGCAGGCTCCGGGGGCAAATGGACTACGGAAGCCGAGAGGGGCCCGTCCGCGCCAAAACCCAAAACGTGCTGCGGCCTCCAGGGACACAGGGGACACAAGTGGCTGTGTGGCTTGCAGTGCCCGACCAGAGGGAGGGAGGTTGTCTGGCTGCTGAGGCGCAGCCGGTGTCAGCCCTTCGGGGAACTGCCCGTGGATGCTTCGGGAATGGGGGCTGCCAACTCAGAACCCCCATTCCCTGTGGCTGCAGCCAGCCAGGGGGCTCCAGGGTCGGGCGCGCCCGCGGGCCTGGGGGGCTTCTTGCCTGTGTGCAGGGCTTCTACGCACAAGGTGGCACCTCATCCCGGCCCAAGGGTGGTGGCAGGAACCCAGGAGGCGCTCGGGGACTCAGCAGGGCCCGCCCCTGGGGCCAGGGGTCTGGCAGGCTCCGGGGCAAATGACTACGGAAGCCGAGAGGGGCCCGTCCGCGCCAAAACCCAAAACGCGCTGCGGCCTCCAGGGAGGGACACAGGGGACACAAGTGGCTGTGTGGCTTGCAGTGCCCGACCAGAGGGAGGGAGGTTGGCTGGCTGCTGAGGCGCAGCAGGTGTCAGCCCTTCGGGAAGTGCCCGTGGATGCTTCGGGAATGGGGCCTGCCAACTCAGAACCCCCGTTCCCTGTGGCTGCATCCGGCCAGGGGGCTCCAGGGTCGGGTGCGCCGCGGGCCTGGGGGGCTTCTTGCCTGTGTGCAGGGCTTCTACGCACAAGGTGGCACCTCATCCCGGCCCAAGGGTGGTGGCAGGAACCCAGGTGGCGCTCGGGGACTCAGCAGGGCCTGCCCCCGGGGCCTGCCCGCAACACCTGATTGCCCGCGGGCGTGTCCGTCCACCCTCAAAAAGTTCTGCTGGGACAGCCCTGACCGAGCTCCGAGCTCATCGCCCTTGGACCGCCCCAGTGGGCTTCAGGAGTGGGTGTGTGCCAGCAGCAGCCCTCCCCACTCACCCACCGTGCGTCGGCCCCGCCCGACAAGCCCCTAGGGCCGGCGGGGCTTCCCGGGGGACCTATTTGCAACGCCGGGAAGCGCGGGGCAGTTCGTGTGTGCGGCCTGGGGATACCCGCAGTTGTGTGTGCTCCCCCGTGGCCGGCTGCTGCGGCTAGCCAGCACCTGGGGGCTGTTGGCAGCGCCCCTGGGCAGCCTCCTAGAGCCAGGGGTCTGGCAGGCTCCGGGGGCAAATGGACTACGGAAGCCGAGAGGGGCCCGTCCGCGCCAAAACCCAAAACGCGCTGCGGCCTCCAGGGAGGGACACAGGGGACACAAGTGGCTGTGTGGCTTGCAGTGCCCGACCAGAGGGAGGGAGGTTGGCTGGCTGCTGAGGCGCAGCAGGTGTCAGCCCTTCGGGAAGTGCCCGTCGATGCTTCGGGAATGGGGGCTGCCAACTCAGAACGCCCGTTCCCTGTGGCTGCAGCCGGCCAGGGGGCTCCAGGGTCCGGTGCGCCGCGGGCCTGGGGGGCTTCTTGCCTGTGTGCAGGGCTTCTACGCACAAGGTGGCACCTCATCCCGGCCCAAGGGTGGTGGCAGGAACCCAGGTGGCGCTCGGGGACTCAGCAGGGCCTGCCCCCGGGGCCTGCCCGCAACACCTGATTGCCCGCGGGCGTGTCCGTCCGCCCTCAAAATGTTCTGCTGGGACAGCCCTGACCGAGCTCCCAGCTCCTCGCCCTTGGACCGCCCCAGTGGGCTTCAGGAGTGGGTGTGTGCCAGCAGCAGCCCCCCCAGTCAACCACCGTGCGTCGGCCCCACCCGACTAGCCCCTAGGGTGGGTGGGGCTTCCCGGGGGGCCTATTTGCAACGCCGGGAAGCGCGGGGCAGTTCGTGTGTGCGGCCTGGGGACACCCGCAGGTGTGTGTGCTCGCCCCATGGCCGGCTGAGGCGGCTAGCCAGCACCTGGGGGCTGTTGGCAGCGCCCCTGGGCAGCCTCCTAGAGCCAGGGGTCTGGCAGGCTCCGGGGGCAAATGGACTACGGAAGCCGAGAGGGGCCCGTCCGCGCCAAAACCCAAAACGTGCTGCGGCCTCCAGGGACACAGGGGACACAAGTGGCTGTGTGGCTTGCAGTGCCCGACCAGAGGGAGGGAGGTTGTCTGGCTGCTGAGGCGCAGCCGGTGTCAGCCCTTCGGGGAACTGCCCGTGGATGCTTCGGGAATGGGGGCTGCCAACTCAGAACCCCCGTTCCCTGTGGCTGCAGCCAGCCAGGGTGCTCCAGGGTCGGGCGCGCCCGCGGGCCTGGGGGGCTTCTTGCCTGTGTGCAGGGCTTCTACGCACAAGGTGGCACCACATCCCGGCCCAAGGGTGGTGGCAGGAACCCAGGAGGCGCTCGGGGACTCAGCAGGGCCCGCCCCTGGGGCCAGGGGTCTGGCAGGCTCCGGGGCAAATGGACTACGGAAGCCGAGAGGGGCCCGTCCGCGCCAAAACCCAAAACGCGCTGCGGCCTCCAGGGAGGGACACAGGGGACACAAGTGGCTGTGTGGCTTGCAGTGCCCGACCAGAGGGAGGGAGGTTGGCTGGCTGCTGAGGCGCAGCAGGTGTCAGCCCTTCGGGAAGTGCCCGTGGATGCTTCGGGAATGGGGCCTGCCAACTCAGAACCCCCGTTCCCTGTGGCTGCATCCGGCCAGGGGGCTCCAGGGTCGGGTGCGCCGCGGGCCTGGGGGGCTTCTTGCCTGTGTGCAGGGCTTCTACGCACAAGGTGGCACCTCATCCCGGCCCAAGGGTGGTGGCAGGAACCCAGGTGGCGCTCGGCGACTCAGCAGGGCCTGCCCCCGGGGCCTGCCCGCAACACCTGATTGCCCGCGGGCGTGTCCGTCCACCCTCAAAAAGTTCTGCTGGGACAGCCCTGACCGAGCTCCGAGCTCATCGCCCTTGGACCGCCCCAGTGGGCTTCAGGAGTGGGTGTGTGCCAGCAGCAGCCCTCCCCACTCACCCACCGTGCGTCGGCCCCGCCCGACAAGCCCCTAGGGCCGGCGGGGCTTCCCGGGGGACCTATTTGCAACGCCGGGAAGCGCGGGGCAGTTCGTGTGTGCGGCCTGGGGATACCCGCAGTTGTGTGTGCTCCCCCGTGGCCGGCTGCTGCGGCTAGCCAGCACCTGGGGGCTGTTGGCAGCGCCCCTGGGCAGCCTCCTAGAGCCAGGGGTCTGGCAGGCTCCGGGGGCAAATGGACTACGGAAGCCGAGAGGGGCCCGTCCGCGCCAAAACCCAAAACGCGCTGCGGCCTCCAGGGAGGGACACAGGGGACACAAGTGGCTGTGTGGCTTGCAGTGCCCGACCAGAGGGAGGGAGGTTGGCTGGCTGCTGAGGCGCAGCAGGTGTCAGCCCTTCGGGAAGTGCCCGTCGATGCTTCGGGAATGGGGGCTGCCAACTCAGAACGCCCGTTCCCTGTGGCTGCAGCCGGCCAGGGGGCTCCAGGGTCCGGTGCGCCGCGGGCCTGGGGGGCTTCTTGCCTGTGTGCAGGGCTTCTACGCACAAGGTGGCACCTCATCCCGGCCCAAGGGTGGTGGCAGGAACCCAGGTGGCGCTCGGGGACTCAGCAGGGCCTGCCCCCGGGGCCTGCCCGCAACACCTGATTGCCCGCGGGCGTGTCCGTCCGCCCTCAAAAAGTTCTGCTGGGACAGCCCTGACCGAGCTCCCAGCTCCTCGCCCTTGGACCGCCCCAGTGGGCTTCAGGAGTGGGTGTGTGCCAGCAGCAGCCCCCCCAGTCAACCACCGTGCGTCGGCCCCACCCGACTAGCCCCTAGGGTGGGTGGGGCTTCCCGGGGGGCCTATTTGCAACGCCGGGAAGCGCGGGGCAGTTCGTGTGTGCGGCCTGGGGACACCCGCAGGTGTGTGTGCTCCCCCCATGGCCGGCTGAGGCGGCTAGCCAGCACCTGGGGGCTGTTGGCAGCGCCCCTGGGCAGCCTCCTAGAGCCAGGGGTCTGGCAGGCTCCGGGGGCAAATGGACTACGGAAGCCGAGAGGGGCCCGTCCGCGCCAAAACCCAAAACGTGCTGCGGCCTCCAGGGACACAGGGGACACAAGTGGCTGTGTGGCTTGCAGTGCCCGACCAGAGGGAGGGAGGTTGTCTGGCTGCTGAGGCGCAGCCGGTGTCAGCCCTTCGGGGAACTGCCCGTGGATGCTTCGGGAATGGGGGCTGCCAACTCAGAACCCCCGTTCCCTGTGGCTGCAGCCAGCCAGGGGGCTCAAGGGTCGGGCGCGCCCGCGGGCCTGGGGGGCTTCTTGCCTGTGTGCAGGGCTTCTACGCACAAGGTGGCACCTCATCCCGGCCCAAGGGTGGTGGCAGGAACCCAGGAGGCGCTCGGGGACTCAGCAGGGCCCGCCCCTGGGGCCAGGGGTCTGGCAGGCTCCGGGGCAAATGGACTACGGAAGCCGAGAGGGGCCCGTCCGCGCCAAAACCCAAAACGCGCTGCGGCCTCCAGGGACACAGGGGACACAAGTGGCTGTGTGGCTTGCAGTGCCCGACCAGAGGGAGGGAGGTTGTCTGGCTGCTGAGGCGCAGCCAGTGTCAGCCCTTCGGGGAACTGCCCGTGGATGCTTCGGGAATGGGGGCTGCCAACTCAGAACCCCCGTTCCCTGTGGCTGCAGCCAGCCAGGGGGCTCCAGGGTCGGGCGCGCCCGTGGGCCTGGGGGGCTTCTTGCCTGTGTGCAGGGCTTCTACGCACAAGGTGGCACCTCATCCCGGCCCAAGGGTGGTGGCAGGAACTCAGGAGGTGCTCGGGGACTCAGCAGGGCCCGCCCCTGGGGCCAGGGGTCTGGCAGGCTCCGGGGGCAAATGGACTACGGAAGCCGAGAGGGGCCCGTCCGCGCCAAAACCCAAAACGCGCTGCGGCCTCCAGGGACACAGGGGACACAAGTGGCTGTGTGGCTTGCAGTGCCCGACCAGAGGGAGGGAGGTTGGCTTGCTGCTGAGGCGCAGCCGGTGTCAGCCCTTCGGGGAACTGCCCGTGGATGCTTCGGGAATGGGGCCTGCCAACTCAGAACCCCCGTAACCTGTGGCTGCAGCCAGCCAGGGGGCTCCAGGGTAGGGCGCGCCCGCGGGCCTGGGGGGCTTCTTGCCTGTGTGCAGGGCTTCTACGCACAAGGTGGCACCTCATCCCGGCCCAAGGGTGGTGGCAGGAACCCAGGAGGCGCTCGGGGACTCAGCAGGGCCCGCCCCTGGGGCCAGGGGTCTGGCAGGCTCCAGGGCAAATGGACTACGGAAGCCGAGAGGGGCCCCTCCGCGCCAAAACCCAAAACGCGCTGCGGCCTCCAGGGACACAGGGGACACGAGTGGCTGTGTGGCTTGCAGTGCCCGACCAGAGGGAGGGAGGTTGTCTGGCTGCTGAGGCGCAGCCGGTGTCAGCCCTTCGGGTAACTGCCTGTGGATGCTTCGGGAATGGGGGCTGCCAACTCAGAACCCCCGTTCCCTGTGGCTGCAGCCAGCCAGGAGGCTCCAGGTTCGGGTGCGCACGCGGGCCTGGGGGGCTTCTTGCCTGTGTGCAGGTCTTCTACGCACAAGGTGGCACCTCATCCCGGCCCAAGGGTGGTGGCAGGAACTCAGGAGGTGCTCGGGGACTCAGCAGGGCCCGCCCCTGGGGCCAGGGGTCTGGCAGGCTCCGGGGGCAAATGGACTACGGAAGCCGAGAGGGGCTCGTCCGCGCCAAAACCCAAAACGCGCTGCGGCCTCCAGGGACACAGGGGACACAAGTGGCTGTGTGGCTTGCAGTGCCCGACCAGAGGGAGGGAGGTTGTCTGGCTGCTGAGGCGCAGCCGGTGTCAGCCCTTCGGGGAACTGCCCGTGGATGCTTCGGGAATGGGGGCTGCCAACTCAGAACCCCCGTTCCCTGTGGCTGCAGCCAGCCAGGGGGCTCCAGGGTCGGGCGCGCCCGCGGGCCTGGGGGGCTTCTTGCCTGTGTGCAGGGCTTCTACGCACAAGGTGGCACCTCATCCCGGCCCAAGGGTGGTGGCAGGAACCCAGGAGGCGCTCGGGGACTCAGCAGGGCCCGCCCCTGGGGCCAGGGGTCTGGCAGGCTCCGGGGGCAAATGGACTACGGAAGCCGAGAGGGGCCCGTCCGCGCCAAAACCCAAAACGCGCTGCGGCCTCCAGGGACACAGGGGACACAAGTGGCTGTGTGGCTTGCAGTGCCCGACCAGAGGGAGGGAGGTTGTCTGGCTGCTGAGGCGCAGCCGGTTTCAGCCCTTCTGGGAACTGCCCGTGGATGCTTCGGGAATGGGGCCTGCCAACTCAGAACCCCCGTAACCTGTGGCTGCAGCCAGCCAGGGGGCTCCAGGGTAGGGCGCGCCCGCGGGCCTGGGGGGCTTCTTGCCTGTGTGCAGGGCTTCTACGCACAAGGTGGCACCTCATCCCGGCCCAAGGGTGGTGGCAGGAACCCAGGAGGCGCTCGGGGACTCAGCAGGGCCCGCCCCTGAAGCCAGGGGTCTGGCAGGCTCCAGGGCAAATGGACTACGGAAGCCGAGAGGGGCCCCTCCGCGCCAAAACCCAAAACGCGCTGCGGCCTCCAGGGACACAGGGGACACGAGTGGCTGTGTGGCTTGCAGTGCCCGACCAGAGGGAGGGAGGTTGTCTGGCTGCTGAGGCGCAGCCGGTGTCAGCCCTTCGGGTAACTGCCTGTGGATGCTTCGGGAATGGGGGCTGCCAACTCAGAACCCCCGTTCCCTGTGGCTGCAGCCAGCCAGGAGGCTCCAGGTTCGGGTGCGCCCGCGGGCCTGGGGGGCTTCTTGCCTGTGTGCAGGTCTTCTACGCACAAGGTGGCACCTCATCCCGGCCCAAGGGTGGTGGCAGGAACTCAGGAGGTGCTCGGGGACTCAGCAGGGCCCGCCCCTGGGGCGAGGGGTCTGGCAGGCTCCGGGGGCAAATGGACTACGGAAGCCGAGAGGGGCTCGTCCGCGCCAAAACCCAAAACGCGCTGCGGCCTCCAGGGACACAGGGGACACAAGTGGCTGTGTGGCTTGCAGTGCCCGACCAGAGGGAGGGAGGTTGTCTGGCTGCTGAGGCGCAGCCGGTGTCAGCCCTTCGGGGAACTGCCCGTGGATGCTTCGGGAATGGGGGCTGCCAACTCAGAACCCCCGTTCCCTGTGGCTGCAGCCAGCCAGGGGGCTCCAGGGTCGGGCGCGCCCGCGGGCCTGGGGGGCTTCTTGCCTGTGTGCAGGGCTTCTACGCACAAGGTGGCACCTCATCCCGGCCCAAGGGTGGTGGCAGGAACCCAGGAGGCGCTCGGGGACTCAGCAGGGCCCGCCCCTGGGGCCAGGGGTCTGGCAGGCTCCGGGGGCAAATGGACTACGGAAGCCGAGAGGGGCCCGTCCGCGCCAAAACCCAAAACGCGCTGCGGCCTCCAGGGACACAGGGGACACAAGTGGCTGTGTGGCTTGCAGTGCCCGACCAGAGGGAGGGAGGTTGTCTGGCTGCTGAGGCGCAGCCGGTTTCAGCCCTTCGGGGAACTGCCCGTGGATGCTTCGGGAATGGGGGCTGCAAACTCAGAACCCCCGTAACCTGTGGCTGCAGCCAGCCAGGGGGCTCCAGGGTCGGGCGCGCCTGCGGGCCTGGGGGGCTTCTTGCCTGTGTGCAGGGCTTCTACGCACAAGGTGGCACCTCATCCCGGCCCAAGGGTGGTGGCAGGAACCCAGGAGGCGCTCGGGAACTCAGCAGGGCCCGCCCCTGGGGCCAGGGGTCTGGCAGGCTCCAGGGCAAATGGACTACGGAAGCCGAGAGGGGCCCCTCCGCGCCAAAACCCAAAATGCGCTGCGGCCTCCAGGGACACAGGGGACACGAGTGGCTGTGTGGCTTGCAGTGCCCGACCAGAGGGAGGGAGGTTGTCTGGCTGCTGAGGCGCAGCCGGTGTCAGCCCTTCGGGGAACTGCCTGTGGATGCTTCGGGAATGGGGGCTGCCAACTCAGAACCCCCATTCCCTGTGGCTGCAGCCAGCCAGGGGGCTCCAGGGTCCGGTGCGCCCGCGGGCCTGGGGGGCTTCTTGCCTGTGTGCAGGTCTTCCACGCACAAGGTGGCACCTCATCCCGGCCCAAGGGTGGTGGCAGGAACCCAGGTGGCGCTCGGGGACTCAGCAGGGCCTGCCCCCGGGGCCTGCCCGCAACACCTGATTGCCCGCGGGCGTGTCCGTCCACCCTCAAAATGTTCTGCTGGGACAGCCCTGACCGAGCTCCGAGCTCATCGCCCTTGGACCGCCCCAGTGGGCTTCAGGAGTGGGTGTGTGCCAGCAGCAGCCCTCCCCACTCACCCACCGTGCGTCGGCCCCGCCCGACAAGCCCCTAGGGCCGGCGGGGCTTCCCGGGGGACCTATTTGCAACGCCGGGAAGCGCGGGGTAGTTCGTGTGTGCGGCCTGGGGATACCCGCAGTTGTGTGTGCTCCCCCGTGGCCGGCAGCTGCAGCTAGCCAGCACCTGGGGGCTGTTGGCAGCGCCCCTGGGCAGCCTCCTAGAGCCAGGGGTCTGGCAGGCTCCGGGGGCAAATGGACTACGGAAGCCGAGAGGGGCCCGTCCGCGCCAAATCCCAAAACGCGCTGCGGCCTCCAGGGAGGGACACAGGGGACACAAGTGGCTGTGTGGCTTGCAGTGCCCGACCAGAGGGAGGGAGGTTGTCTGGCTGCTGAGGCGCAGCAGGTGTCAGCCCTTCGGGAAGTGCCCGTCGATGCTTTGGGAATGGGGCCTGCCAACTCAGAACCCCCGTTCCCTGTGGCTGCAGCCGGCCAGGGGGCTCCAGGGTCCGGTGCGCCGCGGGCCTGGGGGGCTTCTTGCCTGTGTGCAGGGCTTCTACGCACAAGGTGGCACCTCATCCCGGCCCAAGGGTGGTGGCAGGAACTCAGGTGGCGCTCGGGGACTCAGCAGGGCCTGCCCCCGGGGCCTGCCCGTAACACCCGATTGCCCGCGGGCGTGTCCGTCCGCCCTCAAAAAGTTCTGCTGGGACAGCCCTGACCGAGCTAGGAGCTCCTCGCCCTTGGACCGCCCCAGTGGGCTTCAGGAGTGGGTGTGTGCCAGCAGCAGCCCCCCCAGTCAACCACCGTGCGTCGGCCCCACCCGACTAGCCCCTAGGGCGGGTGGGGCTTCCCGGGGGGCCTATTTGTAACGCCGGGAAGCGCGGGGCAGTTCGTGTGTACGGCCTGGGGACACCCGCAGGTGTGTGTGCTCCCCCCATGGCCGGCTGAGGCGGCTAGCCAGCACCTGGGGGCTGTTGGCAGCGCCCCTGGGCAGCCTCCTAGAGCCAGGGGTCTGGCAGGCTCCGGGGGCAAATGGACTACGGAAGCCGAGAGGGGCCCGTCCGCGCCAAAACCCAAAACGTGCTGCGGCCTCCAGGGACACAGGGGACACAAGTGGCTGTGTGGCTTGCAGTGCCCGACCAGAGGGAGGGAGGTTGTCTGGCTGCTGAGGCGCAGCCGGTGTCAGCACTTCGGGGAACTGCCCGTGGATGCTTCGGGAATGGGGGCTGCCAACTCAGAACCCCCGTTCCCTGTGGCTGCAGCCAGCCAGGGGGCTCCAGGGTCGGGCGCGCCCGCGGGCCTGGGGGGCTTCTTGCCTGTGTGCAGGGCTTCTACGCACAAGGTGGCACCTCATCCCGGCCCAAGGGTGGTGGCAGGAACCCAGGAGGCGCTCGGGGACTCAGCAGGGCCCGCCCCTGGGGCCAGGGGTCTGGCAGGCTCCGGGGGCAAATGGACTACGGAAGCCAAGAGGGGCCCGTCCGCGCCAAAACCCAAAACGCGCTGCGGCCTCCAGGGACACAGGGGACACAAGTGGCTGTGTGGCTTGCAGTGCCCGACCAGAGGGAGGGAGGTTGTCTGGCTGCTGAGGCGCAGCCGGTTTCAGCCCTTCGGGGAACTGCCCGTGGATGCTTCGGGAATGGGGGCTGCCAACTCAGAACCCCCGTTCCCTGTGGCTGCAGCCAGCCAGGGGGCTCCAGGGTCGGGCGCGCCCGCGGGCCTGGGGGGCTTCTTGCCTGTGTGCAGGGCTTCTACGCACAAGGTGGCACCTCATCCCGGCCCAAGGGTGGTGGCAGGAACCCAGGAGGCGCTCGGGGACTCAGCAGGGCCCGCCCCTGGGGCCAGGGGTCTGGCAGGCTCCAGGGCAAATGGACTATGGAAGCCGAGAGGGGCCCCTCCGCGCCAAAACCCAAAACGCGCTGCGGCCTCCAGGGACACAGGGGACACGAGTGGCTGTGTGGCTTGCAGTGCCCGACCAGAGGGAGGGAGGTTGTCTGGCTGCTGAGGCGCAGCCGGTGTCAGCCCTTCGGGTAACTGCCTGTGGATGCTTCGGGAATGGGGGCTGCCAACTCAGAACCCCCATTCCCTGTGGCTGCAGCCAGCCAGGGGGCTCCAGGGTCGGGTGCGCCCGCGGGCCTGGGGGGCTTCTTGCCTGTGTGCAGGGCTTCTACGCACAAGGTGGCACCTCATCCCGGCCCAAGGGTGGTGGCAGGAACCCAGGTGGCGCTCGGGGACTCAGCAGGGCCTGCCCCCGGGGCCTGCCCGCAACACCTGATTGCCCGCGGGCGTGTCCGTCCACCCTCAAAATGTTCTGCTGGGACAGCCCTGACCGAGCTCCGAGCTCATCGCCCTTGGACCGCCCCAGTGGGCTTCAGGAGTGGGTGTGTGCCAGCAGCAGCCCTCCCCACTCACCCACCGTGCGTCGGCCCCGCCCGACAAGCCCCTAGGTCCGGCGGGGCTTCCCGGGGGACCTATTTGCAATGCCGGGAAGCGCGGGGCAGTTCGTGTGTGCGGCCTGGGGATACCCGCAGTTGTGTGTGCTCCCCCGTGGCCGGCTGCTGCGGCTAGCCAGCACCTGGTGGCTGTTGGCAGCGCCCCTGGGCAGCCTCCTAGAGCCAGGGGTCTGGCAGGCTCCGGGGGCAAATGGACTACGGAAGCCGAGAGGGGCCCGTCCGCGCCAAAACCCAAAACGCGCTGCGGCCTCCAGGGACACAGGGGACACAAGTGGCTGTGTGGCTTGCAGTGCCCGACCAGAAGGAGGGAGGTTGTCTGGCTGCTGAGGCGCAGCCGGTGTCAGCCCTTCGGGGAACTGCCCGTGGATGCTTCGGGAATGGGGGCTGCCAACTCAGAACCCCCGTTCCCTGTGGCTTAAGCCAGCCAGGGGGCTCCAGGGTCGGGCGCGCCCGCGGGCCTGGGGGGCTTCTTGCCTGTGTGCAGGGCTTCTACGCACAAGGTGGCACCTCATCCCGGCCCAAGGGTGGTGGCAGGAACCCAGGAGGCGCTCGGGGACTCAGCAGGGCCCGCCCCTGGGGCCAGGGGTCTGGCAGGCTCCAGGGCAAATGGACTACGGAAGCCGAGAGGGGCCCCTCCGCGCCAAAACCCAAAACGCGCTGCGGCCTCCAGGTACACAGGGGACACGAGTGGCTGTGTGGCTTGCAGTGCCCGACCAGAGGGAGGGAGGTTGTCTGGCTGCTGAGGCGCAGCCGGTGTCAGCCCTTCGGGTAACTGCCTGTGGATGCTTCGGGAATGGGGGCTGCCAACTCAGAACCCCCATTCCCTGTGGCTGCAGCCAGCCAGGGGGCTCCAGGGTCGGGTGCGCCCGCGGGCCTGGGGGGCTTCTTGCCTGTGTGCAGGGCTTCTACGCACAAGGTGGCACCTCATCCCGGCCCAAGGGTGGTGGCAGGAACCCAGGTGGCGCTCGGGGACTCAGCAGGGCCTGCCCCCGGGGCCTGCCCGCAACACCTGATTGCCCGCGGGCGTGTCCGTCCACCCTCAAAATGTTCTGCTGGGACAGCCCTGACCGAGCTCCGAGCTCATCGCCCTTGGACCGCCCCAGTGGGCTTCAGGAGTGGGTGTGTGCCAGCAGCAGCCCTCCCCACTCACCCACCGTGCGTCGGCCCCGCCCGACAAGCCCCTAGGGCCGGCGGGGCTTCCCGGGGGACCTATTTGCAACGCCGGGAAGCGCGGGGCAGTTCGTGTGTGCGGCCTGGGGATACCCGCAGTTGTGTGTGCTCCCCCGTGGCCGGCTGCTGCGGCTAGCCAGCACCTGGGGGCTGTTGGCAGCGCCCCTGGGCAGCCTCCTAGAGCCAGGGGTCTGGCAGGCTCCGGGGGCAAATGGACTACGGAAGCCGAGAGGGGCCCGTCCGCGCCAAAACCCAAAACGTGCTGCGGCCTCCAGGGACACAGGGGACACAAGTGGCTGTGTGGCTTGCAGTGCCCGACCAGAGGGAGGGAGGTTGTCTGGCTGCTGAGGCGCAGCCGGTGTCAGCCCTTCGGGGAACTGCCCGTGGATGCTTCGGGAATGGGTGCTGCCAACTCAGAACCCCCATTCCCTGTGGCTGCAGCCAGCCAGGGGGCTCCAGGGTCGGGCGCGCCCGCGGGCCTGGGGGGCTTCTTGCCTGTGTGCAGGGCTTCTACGCACAAGGTGGCACCTCATCCCGGCCCAAGGGTGGTGGCAGGAACCCAGGAGGCGCTCGGGGACTCAGCAGGGCCCGCCCCTGGGGCCAGGGGTCTGGCAGGCTCCGGGGCAAATGACTACGGAAGCCGAGAGGGGCCCGTCCGCGCCAAAACCCAAAACGCGCTGCGGCCTCCAGGGAGGGACACAGGGGACACAAGTGGCTGTGTGGCTTGCAGTGCCCGACCAGAGGGAGGGAGGTTGGCTGGCTGCTGAGGCGCAGCAGGTGTCAGCCCTTCGGGAAGTGCCCGTGGATGCTTCGGGAATGGGGCCTGCCAACTCAGAACCCCCGTTCCCTGTGGCTGCATCCGGCCAGGGGGCTCCAGGGTCGGGTGCGCCGCGGGCCTGGGGGGCTTCTTGCCTGTGTGCAGGGCTTCTACGCACAAGGTGGCACCTCATCCCGGCCCAAGGGTGGTGGCAGGAACCCAGGTGGCGCTCGGGGACTCAGCAGGGCCTGCCCCCGGGGCCTGCCCGCAACACCTGATTGCCCGCGGGCGTGTCCGTCCACCCTCAAAATGTTCTGCTGGGACAGCCCTGACCGAGCTCCGAGCTCATCGCCCTTGGACCGCCCCAGTGGGCTTCAGGAGTGGGTGTGTGCCAGCAGCAGCCCTCCCCACTCACCCACCGTGCGTCGGCCCCGCCCGACAAGCCCCTAGGGCCGGCGGGGCTTCCCGGGGGACCTATTTGCAACGCCGGGAAGCGCGGGGCAGTTCGTGTGTGCGGCCTGGGGATACCCGCAGTTGTGTGTGCTCCCCCGTGGCCGGCTGCTGCGGCTAGCCAGCACCTGGGGGCTGTTGGCAGCGCCCCTGGGCAGCCTCCTAGAGCCAGGGGTCTGGCAGGCTCCGGGGGCAAATGGACTACGGAAGCCGAGAGGGGCCCGTCCGCGCCAAAACCCAAAACGCGCTGCGGCCTCCAGGGAGGGACACAGGGGACACAAGTGGCTGTGTGGCTTGCAGTGCCCGACCAGAGGGAGGGAGGTTGGCTGGCTGCTGAGGCGCAGCAGGTGTCAGCCCTTCGGGAAGTGCCCGTCGATGCTTTGGGAATGGGGCCTGCCAACTCAGAACCCCCGTTCCCTGTGGCTGCAGCCGGCCAGGGGGCTCCAGGGTCCGGTGCGCCGCGGGCCTGGGGGGCTTCTTGCCTGTGTGCAGGGCTTCTACGCACAAGGTGGCACCTCATCCCGGCCCAAGGGTGGTGGCAGGAACCCAGGTGGCGCTCGGGGACTCAGCAGGGCCTGCCCCCGGGGCCTGCCCGCAACACCTGATTGCCCGCGGGCGTGTCCGTCCGCCCTCAAAAAGTTCTGCTGGGACAGCCCTGACCGAGCTCCGAGCTCCTCGCCCTTGGACCGCCCCAGTGGGCTTCAGGAGTGGGTGTGTGCCAGCAGCAGCCCCCCCAGTCAACCACCGTGCGTCGGCCCCACCCGACTAGCCCCTAGGGCGGGTGGGGCTTCCCGGGGGGCCTATTTGCAACGCCGGGAAGCGCGGGGCAGTTCGTGTGTGCGGCCTGGGGACACCCGCAGGTGTGTGTGCTCCCCCCATGGCCGGCTGAGGCGGCTAGCCAGCACCTGGGGGCTGTTGGCAGCGCCCCTGGGCAGCCTCCTAGAGCCAGGGGTCTGGCAGGCTCCGGGGGCAAATGGACTACGGAAGCCGAGAGGGGCCCGTCCGCGCCAAAACCCAAAACGTGCTGCGGCCTCCAGGGACACAGGGGACACAAGTGGCTGTGTGGCTTGCAGTGCCCGACCAGAGGGAGGGAGGTTGTCTGGCTGCTGAGGCGCAGCCGGTGTCAGCCCTTCGGGGAACTGCCCGTGGATGCTTCGGGAATGGGGGCTGCCAACTCAGAACCCCCGTTCTCTGTGGCTGCAGCCAGCCAGGGGGCTCCAGGGTCGGGCGCGCCCGCGGGCCTGGGGGGCTTCTTGCCTGTGTGCAGGGCTTCTACGCACAAGGTGGCACCTCATCCCGGCCCAAGGGTGGTGGCAGGAACCCAGGAGGCGCTCGGGGACTCAGCAGGGCCCGCCCCTGGGGCCAGGGGTCTGGCAGGCTCCGGGGGCAAATGGACTATGGAAGCCGAGAGGGGCCCGTCCGCGCCAAAACCCAAAATGCGCTGCGGCCTCCAGGGACACAGGGGACACAAGTGGCTGTGTGGCTTGCAGTGCCCGACCAGAGGGAGGGAGGTTGTCTGGCTGCTGAGGCGCAGCCGGTTTCAGCCCTTCGGGGAACTGCCCGTGGATGCTTCGGGAATGGGGGCTGCCAACTCAGAACCCCCGTAACCTGTGGCTGCAGCCAGCCAGGGGGCTCCAGGGTCGGGCGTGCCCGCGGGCCTGGGGGGCTTCTTGCCTGTGTGCAGGGCTTCTACGCACAAGGTGGCACCTCATCCCGGCCCAAGAGTGGTGGCAGGAACCCAGGTGGCCCTCGGGGACTCAGCAGGGCCTGCCACCGGGGCCTGCCCGCAACACCTGATTGCCCGCGGGCGTGTCCGTCCACCCTCAAAATGTTCTGCTGGGACAGCCCTGACCGAGCTCCGAGCTCCTCGCCCTTGGACCGCCCCAGTGGGCTTCAGGAGTGGGTGTGTGCCAGCAGCAGCCCTCCCCACTCACCCACCGTGCGTCGGCCCCGCCCGACAAGCCCCTAGGGCCGGCGGGGCTTCCCGGGGGACCTATTTGCAATGCCGGGAAGCGTGGGGCAGTTCGTGTGTGCGGCCTGGGGATACCCGCAGTTGTGTGTGCTCCCCCGTGGCCGGCTGCTGCGGCTAGCCAGCACCTGGGGGCTGTTGGCAGCGCCCCTGGGCAGCCTCCTAGAGCCAGGGGTCTGGCAGGCTCCGGGGGCAAATGGACAACGGAAGCCGAGAGGGGCCCGTCCGCGCCAAAACCCAAAACGCGCTGCGGCCTCCAGGGAGGGACACAGGGGACACAAGTGGCTGTGTGGCTTGCAGTGCCCGACCAGAGGGAGGGAGGTTGGCTGGCTGCTGAGGCGCAGCCGGTGTCAGCCCTTCGGGAAGTGCCCGTCGATGCTTTGGGAATGGGGCCTGCCAACTCAGAACCCCCGTTCCCTGTGGCTGCAGCCGGCCAGGGGGCTCCAGGGTCCGGTGCGCCGCGGGCCTGGGGGGCTTCTTGCCTGTGTGCAGGGCTTCTACGCACAAGGTGGCACCTCATCCCGGCCCAAGGGTGGTGGCAGGAACTCAGGTGGCGCTCGGGGACTCAGCAGGGCCTGCCCCCGGGGCCTGCCCGCAACACCTGATAGCCCGCGGGCGTGTCCGTCCGCCCTCAAAAAGTTCTGCTGGGACAGCCCTGACCGAGCTCCCAGCTCCTCGCCCTTGGACCGCCCCAGTGGGCTTCAGGAGTGGGTGTGTGCCAGCAGCAGCCCCCCCAGTCAACCACCGTGCGTCGGCCCCACCCGACTAGCCCCTAGGGCGGGAGGGCTTCCCGGGGGGCCTATTTGCAACGCCGGGAAGCGCGGGGCAGTTCGTGTGTGCGGCCTGGGGACACCCGCAGGTGTGTGTGCTCCCCCCATGGCCGGCTGAGGCGGCTAGCCAGCACCTGGGGGCTGTTGGCAGCGCCCCTGGGCAGCCTCCTAGAGCCAGGGGTCTGGCAGGCTCCGGGGGCAAATGGACTACGGAAGCCGAGAGGGGCCCGTCCGCGCCAAAACCCAAAACGTGCTGCGGCCTCCAGGGACACAGGGGACACAAGTGGCTGTGTGGCTTGCAGTGCCCGACCAGAGGGAGGGAGGTTGTCTGGCTGCTGAGGCGCAGCCGGTGTCAGCCCTTCGGGGAACTGCCCGTGGATGCTTCGGGAATGGGGGCTGCCAACTCAGAACCCCCATTCCCTGTGGCTGCAGCCAGCCAGGGGGCTCCAGGGTCGGGCGCGCCCGCGGGCCTGGGGGGCTTCTTGCCTGTGTGCAGGGCTTCTACGCACAAGGTGGCACCTCATCCCGGCCCAAGGGTGGTGGCAGGAACCCAGGAGGCGCTCGGGGACTCAGCAGGGCCCGCCCCTGGGGCCAGGGGTCTGGCAGGCTCCGGGGCAAATGGACTACGGAAGCCGAGAGGGGCCCGTCCGCGCCAAAACCCAAAACGTGCTGCGGCCTCCAGGGACACAGGGGACACAAGTGGCTGTGTGGCTTGCAGTGCCCGACCAGAGGGAGGGAGGTTGGCTGGCTGCTGAGGTGCAGCCGGTGTCAGCACTTCGGGGAACTGCCCGTGGATGCTTCGGGAATGGGGGCTGCCAACTCAGAACCCCCATTCCCTGTGGCTGCAGCCAGCCAGGGGGCTCCAGGGTCGGGCGCGCCCGCGGGCCTGGGGGGCTTCTTGCCTGTGTGCAGGGCTTCTACGCACAAGGTGGCACCTCATCCCGGCCCAAGGGTGGTGGCAGGAACCCAGGAGGCGCTCGGGGACTCAGCAGGGCCCGCCCCTGGGGCCAGGGGTCTGACAGGCTCCGGGGGCAAATGGACTACGGAAGCCGAGAGGGGCCCGTCCGCGCCAAAACCCAAAACGCGCTGCGGCCTCCAGGGACACAGGGGACACAAGTGGCTGTGTGGCTTGCAGTGCCCGACCAGAGGGAGGGAGGTTGTCTGGCTGCTGAGGCGCAGCCGGTATCAGCCCTTCGGGGAACTGCCCGTGGATGCTTCGGGAATGGGGGCTGCCAACTCAGAACCCCCGTAACCTGTGGCTGCAGCCAGCCAGGGGGCTCCAGGGTCGGGCGCGCCCGCGGGCCTGGGGGGCTTCTTGCCTGTGTGCAGGGCTTCTACGCACAAGGTGGCACCTCATCCCGGCCCAAGGGTGGTGGCAGGAACCCAGGAGGCGCTCGGGGACTCAGCAGGGCCCGCCCCTGGGGCCAGGGGTCTGGCAGGCTCCAGGGCAAATGGACTACGGAAGCCGAGAGGGGCCCCTCCGCGCCAAAACCCAAAACGCGCTGCGGCCTCCAGGGACACAGGGGACACGAGTGGCTGTGTGGCTTGCAGTGCCCGACCAGAGGGAGGGAGGTTGTCTGGCTGCTGAGGCGCAGCCGGTGTCAGCCCTTCGGGTAACTGCCTGTGGATGCTTCGGGAATGGGGGCTGCCAACTCAGAACCCCCGTTCCCTGTGGCTGCAGCCAGCCAGGGGGCTCCAGGGTCGGGTGCGCCCGCGGGCCTGGGGGGCTTCTTGCCTGTGTGCAGGGCTTCTACGCACAAGGTGGCACCTCATCCCGGCCCAAGGGTGGTGGCAGGAACCCAGGTGGCGCTCGGGGACTCAGCAGGGCCTGCACCCGGGGCCTGCCCGCAACACCTGATTGCCCGCGGGCGTGTCCGTCCACCCTCAAAATGTTCTGCTGGGACAGCCCTGACCGAGCTCCGAGCTCATCGCCCTTGGACCGCCCCAGTGGGCTTCAGGAGTGGGTGTGTGCCAGCAGCAGCCCTCCCCACTCACCCACCGTGCGTCGGCCCCGCCCGACAAGCCCCTAGGGCCGGCGGGGCTTCCCGGGGGACCTATTTGCAACGCCGGGAAGCGCGGGGCAGTTCGTGTGTGCGGCCTGGGGATACCCGCAGTTGTGTGTGCTCCCCCGTGGCCGGCTGCTGCGGCTAGCCAGCACCTGGGGGCTGTTGGCAGCGCCCCTGGGCAGCCTCCTAGAGCCAGGGGTCTGGCAGGCTCCGGGGCAAATGGACTACGGAAGCCGAGAGGGGCCCGTCCGCGCCAAAACCCAAAACGCGCTGCGGCCTCCAGGGACACAGGGGACACAAGTGGCTGTGTGGCTTGCAGTGCCCGACCAGAGGGAGGGAGGTTGTCTGGCTGCTGAGGCGCAGCCGGTGTCAGCCCTTCGGGGAACTGCCCGTGGATGCTTCGGGAATGGGGGCTGCCAACTCAGAACCCCCGTTCTCTGTGGCTGCAGCCAGCCAGGGGGCTCCAGGGTCGGGCGCGCCCGCGGGCCTGGGGGGCTTCTTGCCTGTGTGCAGGGCTTCTACGCACAAGGTGGCACCTCATCCCGGCCCAAGGGTGGTGGCAGGAACCCAGGAGGCGCTCGGGGACTCAGCAGGGCCCGCCCCTGGGGCCAGGGGTCTGGCAGGCGCCGGGGGCAAATGGACTACGGAAGCCGAGAGGGGTCCGTCCGCGCCAAAACCCAAAACGCGCTGCGGCCTCCAGGGACACAGGGGACACAAGTGGCTGTGTGGCTTGCAGTGCCCGACCAGAGGGAGGGAGGTTGTCTGGCTGCTGAGGCGCAGCCGGTGTCAGCCCTTCGGGGAACTGCCCGTGGATGCTTCGGGAATGGGGGCTGCCAACTCAGAACCCCCGTAACCTGTGGCTGCAGCCAGCCAGGGGGCTCCAGGGTCGGGCGCGCCCGCGGGCCTGGGGGGCTTCTTGCCTGTGTGCAGGGCTTCTACGCACAAGGTGGCACCTCATCCCGGCCCAAGAGTGGTGGCAGGAACCCAGGTGGCCCTCGGGGACTCAGCAGGGCCTGCCACCGGGGCCTGCCCGCAACACCTGATTGCCCGCGGGCGTGTCCGTCCACCCTCAAAATGTTCTGCTGGGACAGCCCTGACCGAGCTCCGAGCTCCTCGCCCTTGGACCGCCCCAGTGGGCTTCAGGAGTGGGTGTGTGCCAGCAGCAGCCCTCCCCACTCACCCACCGTGCGTCGGCCCCGCCCGACAAGCCCCTAGGGCCGGCGGGGCTTCCCGGGGGACCTATTTGCAATGCCGGGAAGCGTGGGGCAGTTCGTGTGTGCGGCCTGGGGATACCCGCAGTTGTGTGTGCTCCCCCGTGGCCGGCTGCTGCGGCTAGCCAGCACCTGGGGGCTGTTGGCAGCGCCCCTGGGCAGCCTCCTAGAGCCAGGGGTCTGGCAGGCTCCGGGGGCAAATGGACTACGGAAGCCGAGAGGGGCCCGTCCGCGCCAAAACCCAAAACGCGCTGCGGCCTCCAGGGAGGGACACAGGGGACACAAGTGGCTGTGTGGCTTGCAGTGCCCGACCAGAGGGAGGGAGGTTGGCTGGCTGCTGAGGCGCAGCAGGTGTCAGCCCTTCGGGAAGTGCCCGTCGATGCTTTGGGAATGGGGCCTGCCAACTCAGAACCCCCGTTCCCTGTGGCTGCAGCCGGCCAGGGGGCTCCAGGGTCCGGTGCGCCGCGGGCCTGGGGGGCTTCTTGCCTGTGTGCAGGGCTTCTACGCACAAGGTGGCACCTCATCCCGGCCCAAGGGTGGTGGCAGGAACTCAGGTGGCGCTCGGGGACTCAGCAGGGCCTGCCCCCGGGGCCTGCCCGCAACACCTGATTGCCCGCGGGCGTGTCCGTCCGCCCTCAAAAAGTTCTGCTGGGACAGCCCTGACCGAGCTCCCAGCTCCTCGCCCTTGGACCGCCCCAGTGGGCTTCAGGAGTGGGTGTGTGCCAGCAGCAGCCCCCCCAGTCAACCACCGTGCGTCGGCCCCACCCGACTAGCCCCTAGGGCGGGTGGGGCTTCCCGGGGGGCCTATTTGCAACGCCGGGAAGCGCGGGGCAGTTCGTGTGTGCGGCCTGGGGACACCCGCAGGTGTGTGTGCTCCCCCCATGGCCGGCTGAGGCAGCTAGCCAGCACCTGGGGGCTGTTGGCAGCGCCCCTGGGCAGCCTCCTAGAGCCAGGGGTCTGGCAGGCTCCGGGGGCAAATGGACTACGGAAGCCGAGAGGGGCCCGTCCGCGCCAAAACCCAAAACGTGCTGCGGCCTCCAGGGACACAGGGGACACAAGTGGCTGTGTGGCTTGCAGTGCCCGACCAGAGGGAGGGAGGTTGTCTGGCTGCTGAGGCGCAGCCGGTGTCAGCCCTTCGGGAAACTGCCTGTGGATGCTTCGTGAATGGGGGCTGCCAACTCAGAACCCCCGTTCCCTGTGGCTGCAGCCAGCCAGGGGGCTCCAGGGTCGGGCGCGCCCGCGGGCCTGGGGGGCTTCTTGCCTGTGTGCAGGGCTTCTACGCACAAGGTGGCACCTCATCCCGGCCCAAGGGTGGTGGCAGGAACCCAGGAGGCGCTCGGGGACTCAGCAGGGCCCGCCCCTGGGGCCAGGGGTCTGGCAGGCTCCGGGGCAAATGGACTACGGAAGCCGAGAGGGGCCCGTCCGCGCCAAAACCCAAAACGCGCTGCGGCCTCCAGGGACACAGGGGACACAAGTGGCTGTGTGGCTTGCAGTGCCCGACCAGAGGGAGGGAGGTTGTCTGGCTGCTGAGGCGCAGCCGGTTTCAGCCCTTCGGGGAACTGCCCGTGGATGCTTCGGGAATGGGGGCTGCCAACTCAGAACCCCCGTTCCCTGTGGCTGCAGCCAGCCAGGGGGCTCCAGGGTCGGGCGCGCCCGCGGGCCTGGGGGGCTTCTTGCCTGTGTGCAGGGCTTCTACGCACAAGGTGGCACCTCATCCCGGCCCAAGGGTGGTGGCAGGAACCCAGGAGGCGCTCGGGGACTCAGCAGGGCCCGCCCCTGGGGCCAGGGGTCTGGCAGGCTCCAGGGCAAATGGACTACGGAAGCCGAGAGGGGCCCCTCCGCGCCAAAACCCAAAACGCGCTGCGGCCTCCAGGGACACAGGGGACACGAGTGGCTGTGTGGCTTGCAGTGCCCGACCAGAGGGAGGGAGGTTGTCTGGCTGCTGAGGCGCAGCCGGTGTCAGCCCTTCGGGTAACTGCCTGTGGATGCTTCGGGAATGGGGGCTGCCAACTCAGAACCCCCGTTCCCTGTGGCTGCAGCCAGCCAGGGGGCTCCAGGGTCGGGTGCGCCCGCGGGCCTGGGGGGCTTCTTGCCTGTGTGCAGGGCTTCTACGCACAAGGTGGCACCTCATCCCGGCCCAAGGGTGGTGGCAGGAACCCAGGTGGCGCTCGGGGACTCAGCAGGGCCTGCACCCGGGGCCTGCCCGCAACACCTGATTGCCCGCGGGCGTGTCCGTCCACCCTCAAAATGTTCTGCTGGGACAGCCCTGACCGAGCTCCGAGCTCATCGCCCTTGGACCGCCCCAGTGGGCTTCAGGAGTGGGTGTGTGCCAGCAGCAGCCCTCCCCACTCACCCACCGTGCGTCGGCCCCGCCCGACAAGCCCCTAGGGCCGGCGGGGCTTCCCGGGGGACCTATTTGCAACGCCGGGAAGCGCGGGGCAGTTCGTGTGTGCGGCCTGGGGATACCCGCAGTTGTGTGTGCTCCCCCGTGGCCGGCTGCTGCGGCTAGCCAGCACCTGGGGGCTGTTGGCAGCGCCCCTGGGCAGCCTCCTAGAGCCACGGGTCTGGCAGGCTCCGGGGGCAAATGGACTACGGAAGCCGAGAGGGGCCCGTCCGCGCCAAAACCCAAAACGCGCTGCGGCCTCCAGGGACACAGGGGACACAAGTGGCTGTGTGGCTTGCAGTGCCCGACCAGAGGGAGGGAGGTTGTCTGGCTGCTGAGGCGCAGCCGGTGTCAGCCCTTCGGGGAACTGCCCGTGGATGCTTCGGGAATGGGGGCTGCCAACTCAGAACCCCCGTTCTCTGTGGCTGCAGCCAGCCAGGGGGCTCCAGGGTCGGGCGCGCCCGCGGGCCTGGGGGGCTTCTTGCCTGTGTGCAGGGCTTCTACGCACAAGGTGGCACCTCATCCCGGCCCAAGGGTGGTGGCAGGAACCCAGGAGGCGCTCGGGGACTCAGCAGGGCCCGCCCCTGGGGCCAGGGGTCTGGCAGGCTCCGGGGGCAAATGGACTACGGAAGCCGATAGGGGTCCGTCCGCGCCAAAACCCAAAACGCGCTGCGGCCTCCAGGGACACAGGGGACACAAGTGGCTGTGTGGCTTGCAGTGCCCGACCAGAGGGAGGGAGGTTGTCTGGCTGCTGAGGCGCAGCCGGTGTCAGCCCTTCGGGGAACTGCCCGTGGATGCTTCGGGAATGGGGGCTGCCAACTCAGAACCCCCGTAACCTGTGGCTGCAGCCAGCCAGGGGGCTCCAGGGTCGGGCGCGCCCGCGGGCCTGGGGGGCTTCTTGCCTGTGTGCAGGGCTTCTACGCACAAGGTGGCACCTCATCCCGGCCCAAGAGTGGTGGCAGGAACCCAGGTGGCCCTCGGGGACTCAGCAGGGCCTGCCACCGGGGCCTGCCCGCAACACCTGATTGCCCGCGGGCGTGTCCGTCCACCCTCAAAATGTTCTGCTGGGACAGCCCTGACCGAGCTCCGAGCTCCTCGCCCTTGGACCGCCCCAGTGGGCTTCAGGAGTGGGTGTGTGCCAGCAGCAGCCCTCCCCACTCACCCACCGTGCGTCGGCCCCGCCCGACAAGCCCCTAGGGCCGGCGGGGCTTCCCGGGGGACCTATTTGCAATGCCGGGAAGCGTGGGGCAGTTCGTGTGTGCGGCCTGGGGATACCCGCAGTTGTGTGTGCTCCCCCGTGGCCGGCTGCTGCGGCTAGCCAGCACCTGGGGGCTGTTGGCAGCGCCCCTGGGCAGCCTCCTAGAGCCAGGGGTCTGGCAGGCTCCGGGGGCAAATGGACTACGGAAGCCGAGAGGGGCCCGTCCGCGCCAAAACCCAAAACGCGCTGCGGCCTCCAGGGAGGGACACAGGGGACACAAGTGGCTGTGTGGCTTGCAGTGCCCGACCAGAGGGAGGGAGGTTGGCTGGCTGCTGAGGCGCAGCAGGTGTCAGCCCTTCGGGAAGTGCCCGTCGATGCTTTGGGAATGGGGCCTGCCAACTCAGAACCCCCGTTCCCTGTGGCTGCAGCTGGCCAGGGGGCTCCAGGGTCCGGTGCGCCGCGGGCCTGGGGGGCTTCTTGCCTGTGTGCAGGGCTTCTACGCACAAGGTGGCACCTCATCCCGGCCCAAGGGTGGTGGCAGGAACTCAGGTGGCGCTCGGGGACTCAGCAGGGCCTGCCCCCGGGGCCTGCCCGCAACACCTGATTGCCCGCGGGCGTGTCCGTCCGCCCTCAAAAAGTTCTGCTGGGACAGCCCTGACCGAGCTCCCAGCTCCTCGCCCTTGGACCGCCCCAGTGGGCTTCAGGAGTGGGTGTGTGCCAGCAGCAGCCCCCCCAGTCAACCACCGTGCGTCGGCCCCACCCGACTAGCCCCTAGGGCGGGTGGGGCTTCCCGGGGGGCCTATTTGCAACGCCGGGAAGCGCGGGGCAGTTCGTGTGTGCGGCCTGGGGACACCCGCAGGTGTGTGTGCTCCCCCCATGGCCGGCTGAGGCGGCTAGCCAGCACCTGGGGGCTGTTGGCAGCGCCCCTGGGCAGCCTCCTAGAGCCAGGGGTCTGGCAGGCTCCGGGGGCAAATGGACTACGGAAGCCGAGAGGGGCCCGTCCGCGCCAAAACCCAAAACGTGCTGCGGCCTCCAGGGACACAGGGGACACAAGTGGCTGTGTGGCTTGCAGTGCCCGACCAGAGGGAGGGAGGTTGTCTGGCTGCTGAGGCGCAGCCGGTGTCAGCCCTTCGGGAAACTGCCTGTGGATGCTTCGTGAATGGGGGCTGCCAACTCAGAACCCCCGTTCCCTGTGGCTGCAGCCAGCCAGGGGGCTCCAGGGTCGGGCGCGCCCGCGGGCCTGGGGGGCTTCTTGCCTGTGTGCAGGGCTTCTACGCACAAGGTGGCACCTCATCCCGGCCCAAGGGTGGTGGCAGGAACCCAGGAGGCGCTCGGGGACTCAGCAGGGCCCGCCCCTGGGGCCAGGGGTCTGGCAGGCTCCGGGGCAAATGGACTACGGAAGCCGAGAGGGGCCCGTCCGCGCCAAAACCCAAAACGCGCTGCGGCCTCCAGGGACACAGGGGACACAAGTGGCTGTGTGGCTTGCAGTGCCCGACCAGAGGGAGGGAGGTTGTCTGGCTGCTGAGGCGCAGCCGGTTTCAGCCCTTCGGGGAACTGCCCGTGGATGCTTCGGGAATGGGGGCTGCCAACTCAGAACCCCCGTTCCCTGTGGCTGCAGCCAGCCAGGGGGCTCCAGGGTCGGGCGCGCCCGCGGGCCTGGGGGGCTTCTTGCCTGTGTGCAGGGCTTCTACGCACAAGGTGGCACCTCATCCCGGCCCAAGGGTGGTGGCAGGAACCCAGGAGGCGCTCGGGGACTCAGCAGGGCCCGCCCCTGGGGCCAGGGGTCTGGCAGGCTCCAGGGCAAATGGACTACGGAAGCCGAGAGGGGCCCCTCCGCGCCAAAACCCAAAACGCGCTGCGGCCTCCAGGGACACAGGGGACACGAGTGGCTGTGTGGCTTGCAGTGCCCGACCAGAGGGAGGGAGGTTGTCTGGCTGCTGAGGCGCAGCCGGTGTCAGCCCTTCGGGTAACTGCCTGTGGATGCTTCGGGAATGGGGGCTGCCAACTCAGAACCCCCGTTCCCTGTGGCTGCAGCCAGCCAGGGGGCTCCAGGGTCGGGTGCGCCCGCGGGCCTGGGGGGCTTCTTGCCTGTGTGCAGGGCTTCTACGCACAAGGTGGCACCTCATCCCGGCCCAAGGGTGGTGGCAGGAACCCAGGTGGCGCTCGGGGACTCAGCAGGGCCTGCACCCGGGGCCTGCCCGCAACACCTGATTGCCCGCGGGCGTGTCCGTCCACCCTCAAAATGTTCTGCTGGGACAGCCCTGACCGAGCTCCGAGCTCATCGCCCTTGGACCGCCCCAGTGGGCTTCAGGAGTGGGTGTGTGCCAGCAGCAGCCCTCCCCACTCACCCACCGTGCGTCGGCCCCGCCCGACAAGCCCCTAGGGCCGGCGGGGCTTCCCGGGGGACCTATTTGCAACGCCGGGAAGCGCGGGGCAGTTCGTGTGTGCGGCCTGGGGATACCCGCAGTTGTGTGTGCTCCCCCGTGGCCGGCTGCTGCGGCTAGCCAGCACCTGGGGGCTGTTGGCAGCGCCCCTGGGCAGCCTCCTAGAGCCAGGGGTCTGGCAGGCTCCGGGGGCAAATGGACTACGGAAGCCGAGAGGGGCCCGTCCGCGCCAAAACCCAAAACGCGCTGCGGCCTCCAGGGACACAGGGGACACAAGTGGCTGTGTGGCTTGCAGTGCCCGACCAGAGGGAGGGAGGTTGTCTGGCTGCTGAGGCGCAGCCGGTGTCAGCCCTTCGGGGAACTGCCCGTGGATGCTTCGGGAATGGGGGCTGCCAACTCAGAACCCCCGTTCTCTGTGGCTGCAGCCAGCCAGGGGGCTCCAGGGTCGGGCGCGCCCGCGGGCCTGGGGGGCTTCTTGCCTGTGTGCAGGGCTTCTACGCACAAGGTGGCACCTCATCCCGGCCCAAGGGTGGTGGCAGGAACCCAGGAGGCGCTCGGGGACTCAGCAGGGCCCGCCCCTGGGGCCAGGGGTCTGGCAGGCTCCGGGGGCAAATGGACTACGGAAGCCGAGAGGGGTCCGTCCGCGCCAAAACCCAAAACGCGCTGCGGCCTCCAGGGACACAGGGGACACAAGTGGCTGTGTGGCTTGCAGTGCCCGACCAGAGGGAGGGAGGTTGTCTGGCTGCTGAGGCGCAGCCGGTGTCAGCCCTTCGGGGAACTGCCCGTGGATGCTTCGGGAATGGGGGCTGCCAACTCAGAACCCCCGTAACCTGTGGCTGCAGCCAGCCAGGGGGCTCCAGGGTCGGGCGCGCCCGCGGGCCTGGGGGGCTTCTTGCCTGTGTGCAGGGCTTCTACGCACAAGGTGGCACCTCATCCCGGCCCAAGAGTGGTGGCAGGAACCCAGGTTGCCCTCGGGGACTCAGCAGGGCCTGCCACCGGGGCCTGCCCGCAACACCTGATTGCCCGCGGGCGTGTCCGTCCACCCTCAAAATGTTCTGCTGGGACAGCCCTGACCGAGCTCCGAGCTCCTCGCCCTTGGACCGCCCCAGTGGGCTTCAGGAGTGGGTGTGTGCCAGCAGCAGCCCTCCCCACTCACCCACCGTGCGTCGGCCCCGCCCGACAAGCCCCTAGGGCCGGCGGGGCTTCCCGGGGGACCTATTTGCAATGCCGGGAAGCGTGGGGCAGTTCGTGTGTGCGGCCTGGGGATACCCGCAGTTGTGTGTGCTCCCCCGTGGACGGCTGCTGCGGCTAGCCAGCACCTGGGGGCTGTTGGCAGCGCCCCTGGGCAGCCTCCTAGAGCCAGGGGTCTGGCAGGCTCCGGGGGCAAATGGACTACGGAAGCCGAGAGGGGCCCGTCCGCGCCAAAACCCAAAACGCGCTGCGGCCTCCAGGGAGGGACACAGGGGACACAAGTGGCTGTGTGGCTTGCAGTGCCCGACCAGAGGGAGGGAGGTTGGCTGGCTGCTGAGGCGCAGCAGGTGTCAGCCCTTCGGGAAGTGCCCGTCGATGCTTTGGGAATGGGGCCTGCCAACTCAGAACCCCCGTTCCCTGTGGCTGCAGCCGGCCAGGGGGCTCCAGGGTCCGGTGCGCCGCGGGCCTGGGGGGCTTCTTGCCTGTGTGCAGGGCTTCTACGCACAAGGTGGCACCTCATCCCGGCCCAAGGGTGGTGGCAGGAACTCAGGTGGCGCTCGGGGACTCAGCAGGGCCTGCCCCCGGGGCCTGCCCGCAACACCTGATTGCCCGCGGGCGTGTCCGTCCGCCCTCAAAAAGTTCTGCTGGGACAGCCCTGACCGAGCTCCCAGCTCCTCGCCCTTGGACCGCCCCAGTGGGCTTCAGGAGTGGGTGTGTGCCAGCAGCAGCCCCCCCAGTCAACCACCGTGCGTCGGCCCCACCCGACTAGCCCCTAGGGCGGGTGGGGCTTCCCGGGGGGCCTATTTGCAACGCCGGGAAGCGCGGGGCAGTTCCTGTGTGCGGCCTGGGGACACCCGCAGGTGTGTGTGCTCCCCCCATGGCCGGCTGAGGCGGCTAGCCAGCACCTGGGGGCTGTTGGCAGCGCCCCTGGGCAGCCTCCTAGAGCCAGGGGTCTGGCAGGCTCCGGGGGCAAATGGACTACGGAAGCCGAGAGGGGCCCGTCCGCGCCAAAACCCAAAACGTGCTGCGGCCTCCAGGGACACAGGGGACACAAGTGGCTGTGTGGCTTGCAGTGCCCGACCAGAGGGAGGGAGGTTGTCTGGCTGCTGAGGCGCAGCCGGTGTCAGCCCTTCGGGAAACTGCCTGTGGATGCTTCGTGAATGGGGGCTGCCAACTCAGAACCCCCGTTCCCTGTGGCTGCAGCCAGCCAGGGGGCTCCAGGGTCGGGCGCGCCCGCGGGCCTGGGGGGCTTCTTGCCTGTGTGCAGGGCTTCTACGCACAAGGTGGCACCTCATCCCGGCCCAAGGGTGGTGGCAGGAACCCAGGAGGCGCTCGGGGACTCAGCAGGGCCCGCCCCTGGGGCCAGGGGTCTGGCAGGCTCCGGGGCAAATGGACTACGGAAGCCGAGAGGGGCCCGTCCGCGCCAAAACCCAAAACGCGCTGCGGCCTCCAGGGACACAGGGGACACAAGTGGCTGTGTGGCTTGCAGTGCCCGACCAGAGGGAGGGAGGTTGTCTGGCTGCTGAGGCGCAGCCGGTGTCAGCCCTTCGGGGAACTGCCCGTGGATGCTTCGGGAATGGGGGCTGCCAACTCAGAACCCCCGTTCCCTGTGGCTGCAGCCAGCCAGGGGGCTCCAGGGTCGGGCGCGCCCGCGGGCCTGGGGGGCTTCTTGCCTGTGTGCAGGGCTTCTACGCACAAGGTGGCACCTCATCCCGGCCCAAGGGTGGTGGCAGGAACCCAGGAGGCGCTCGGGGACTCAGCAGGGCCCGCCCCTGGGGCCAGGGATCTGGCAGGCTCCGGGGGCAAATGGACTACGGAAGCCGAGAGGGGCCCATCCGCGCCAAAACCCAAAACGCGCTGCGGCCTCCAGGGAGGGACACAGGGGACACAAGTGGCTGTGTGGCTTGCAGTGCCCGACCAGAGGGAGGGAGGTTGTCTGGCTGCTGAGGCGCAGCCGGTTTCAGCCCTTCGGGGAACTGCCCGTGGATGCTTCGGGAATGGGGGCTGCCAACTCAGAACCCCCGTTCCCTGTGGCTGCAGCCAGCCAGGGGGCTCCAGGGTCGGGCGCGCCCGCGGGCCTGGGGGGCTTCTTGCCTGTGTGCAGGGCTTCTACGCACAAGGTGGCACCTCATCCCGGCCCAAGGGTGGTGGCAGGAACCAAGGAGGCGCTCGGGGACTCAGCAGGGCCCGCCCCTGGGGCCAGGGGTCTGGCAGGCTCCAGGGCAAATGGACTACGGAAGCCGAGAGGGGCCCCTCGGCGCCAAAACCCAAAACACGCTGTGGCCTCCAGGGACACAGGGGACACGAGTGGCTGTGTGGCTTGCAGTGCCCGACCAGAGGGAGGGAGGTTGTCTGGCTGCTGAGGCGCAGCCGGTGTCAGCCCTTCGGGAAACTGCCTGTGGATGCTTCGGGAAGGGGGGCTGCCAACTCAGAACCCCCGTTCCCTGTGGCTGCAGCCAGCCAGGGGGCTCCAGGGTCGGGTGCGCCCGCGGGCCTGGGGGGCTTCTTGCCTGTGTGCAGGTCTTCTACGCACAAGGTGGCACCTCATCCCGGCCCAAGGGTGGTGGCAGGAACCCAGGTGGCGCTCGGGGACTCAGCAGGGCCTGCCCCCTGGGCCTGCCCGCAACACCTGATTGCCCGCGGGCGTGTCCGTCCACCCTCAAAATGTTCTGCTGGGACAGCCCTGACCGAGCTCCGAGCTCATCGCCCTTGGACCGCCCCAGTGGGCTTCAGGAGTGGGTGTGTGCCAGCAGCAGCCCTCCCCACTCACCCACCGTGCGTCGGCCCCGCCCGACAAGACCCTAGGGCCGGCGGGGCTTCCCGGGGGACCTATTTGCAACGCCGGGAAGCGCGGGGCAGTTCGTGTGTGCGGCCTGGGGATACCCGCAGTTGTGTGTGCTCCCCCGTGGACGGCTGCTGCGGCTAAGCAGCACCTGGGGGCTGTTGGCAGCGCCCCTGGGCAGCCTCCTAGAGCCAGGGGTCTGGCAGGCTCCGGGGGCAAATGGACTACGGAAGCCGAGAGGGGCCCGTCCGCGCCAAAACCCAAAACGCGCTGCGGCCTCCAGGGAGGGACACAGGGGACACAAGTGGCTGTGTGGCTTGCAGTGCCCGACCAGAGGGAGGGAGGTTGGCTGGCTGCTGAGGCGCAGCAGGTGTCAGCCCTTCGGGAAGTGCCCGTCGATGCTTTGGGAATGGGGCCTGCCAACTCAGAACCCCCGTTCCCTGTGGCTGCAGCCGGCCAGGGGGCTCCAGGGTCCGGTGCGCCGCGGGCCTGGGGGGCTTCTTGCCTGTGTGCAGGGCTTCTACGCACAAGGTGGCACCTCATCCCGGCCCAAGGGTGGTGGCAGGAACTCAGGTGGCGCTCGGGGACACAGCAGGGCCTGCCCCCGGGGCCTGCCCGCAACACCTGATTGCCCGCGGGCGTGTCCGTCCGCCCTCAAAAAGTTCTGCTGGGACAGCCCTGACCGAGCTCCCAGCTCCTCGCCCTTGGACCGCCCCAGTGGGCTTCAGGAGTGGGTGTGTGCCAGCAGCAGCCCCCCCAGTCAACCACCGTGCGTCGGCCCCACCCGACTAGCCCCTAGGGCGGGTGGGGCTTCCCGGGGGGCCTATTTGCAACGCCGGGAAGCGCGGGGCAGTTCCTGTGTGCGGCCTGGGGACACCCGCAGGTGTGTGTGCTCCCCCCATGGCCGGCTGAGGCGGCTAGCCAGCACCTGGGGGCTGTTGGCAGCGCCCCTGGGCAGCCTCCTAGAGCCAGGGGTCTGGCAGGCTCCGGGGGCAAATGGACTACGGAAGCCGAGAGGGGCCCGTCCGCGCCAAAACCCAAAACGTGCTGCGGCCTCCAGGGACACAGGGGACACAAGTGGCTGTGTGGCTTGCAGTGCCCGACCAGAGGGAGGGAGGTTGTCTGGCTGCTGAGGCGCAGCCGGTGTCAGCCCTTCGGGGAACTGCCCGTGGATGCTTCGGGAATGGGGGCTGCCAACTCAGAACCCCCATTCCCTGTGGCTGCAGCCAGCCAGGGGGCTCCAGGGTCGGGCGCGCCCGCGGGCCTGGGGGGCTTCTTGCCTGTGTGCAGGGCTTCTACGCACAAGGTGGCACCTCATCCCGGCCCAAGGGTGGTGGCAGGAACCCAGGAGGCGCTCGGGGACTCAGCAGGGCCCGCCCCTGGGGCCAGGGGTTTGGCAGGCTCCGGGGCAAATGACTACGGAAGCCGAGAGGGGCCCGTCCGCGCCAAAACCCAAAACGCGCTGTGGCCTCCAGGGACACAGGGGACACAAGTGGCTGTGTGGCTTGCAGTGCCCGACCAGAGGGAGGGAGGTTGTCTGGCTGCTGAGGCGCAGCCGGTGTCAGCCCTTCGGGGAACTGCCCGTGGATGCTTCGGGAATGGGGCCTGCCAACTCAGAACCCCCGTAACCTGTGGCTGCAGCCAGCCAGGGGGCTCCAGGGTCGGGCGCGCCCGCGGGCCTGGGGGGCTTCTTGCCTGTGTGCAGGGCTTCTACGCACAAGGTGGCACCTCATCCCGGCCCAAGGGTGGTGGCAGGAACCCAGGAGGCGCTCGGGGACTCAGCAGGGCCCGCCCCTGGGGCCAGGGGTCTGGCAGGCTCCGGGGCAAATGGACTACGGAAGCCGAGAGGGGCCCGTCCGCGCCAAAACCCAAAATGCGCTGCGGCCTCCAGGGACACAGGGGACACAAGTGGCTGTGTGGCTTGTAGTGCCCGACCAGAGGGAGGGAGGTTGTCTGGCTGCTGAGGCGCAGCCGGTTTCAGCCCTTCGGGGAACTGCCCGTGGATGCTTCGGGAATGGGGGCTGCCAACTCAGAACCCCCGTTCCCTGTGGCTGCAGCCAGCCAGGGGGCTCCAGGGTCGGGCGCGCCCGTGGGCCTGGGGGGCTTCTTGCCTGTGTGCAGGGCTTCTACGCACAAGGTGGCACCTCATCCCGGCCCAAGGGTGGTGGCAGGAACTCAGGAGGCGCTCGGGGACTCAGCAGGGCCCGCCCCTGGGGCCAGGGGTCTGGCAGGCTCCGGGGGCAAATGGACTACGGAAGCCGAGAGGGGCCCGTCCGCGCCAAAACCCAAAACGCGCTGCGGCCTCCAGGGACACAGGGGACACAAGTGGCTGTGTGGCTTGCAGTGCCCGACCAGAGGGAGGGAGGTTGTCTGGCTGCTGAGGCGCAGCCGGTGTCAGCCCTTCGGGGAACTGCCCGTGGATGCTTCGGGAATGGGGGCTGCCAACTCAGAACCCCCGTTCCCTGTGGCTGCAGCCAGCCAGGGGGCTCCAGGGTCGGGCGCGCCCGCGGGCCTGGGGGGCTTCTTGCCTGTGTGCAGGGCTTCTACGCACAAGGTGGCACCTCATCCCGGCCCAAGGGTGGTGGCAGGAACCCAGGAGGCGCTCGGGGACTCAGCAGGGCCCGCCCCTGGGGCCAGGGATCTGGCAGGCTCCGGGGGCAAATGGACTACGGAAGCCGAGAGGGGCCCATCCGCGCCAAAACCCAAAACGCGCTGCGGCCTCCAGGGAGGGACACAGGGGACACAAGTGGCTGTGTGGCTTGCAGTGCCCGACCAGAGGGAGGGAGGTTGTCTGGCTGCTGAGGCGCAGCCGGTTTCAGCCCTTCGGGGAACTGCCCGTGGATGCTTCGGGAATGGGGGCTGCCAACTCAGAACCCCCGTAACCTGTGGCTGCAGCCAGCCAGGGGGCTCCAGGGTCGGGCGCGCCCGCGGGCCTGGGGGGCTTCTTGCCTGTGTGCAGGGCTTCTACGCACAAGGTGGCACCTCATCCCGGCCCAAGGGTGGTGGCAGGAACCCAGGAGGCGCTCGGGGACTCAGCAGGGCCCGCCCCTGGGGCCAGGGGTCTGGCAGGCTCCAGGGCAAATGGACTACGGAAGCCGAGAGGGGCCCCTCGGCGCCAAAACCCAAAACACGCTGTGGCCTCCAGGGACACAGGGGACACGAGTGGCTGTGTGGCTTGCAGTGCCCGACCAGAGGGAGGGAGGTTGTCTGGCTGCTGAGGCGCAGCCGGTGTCAGCCCTTCGGGAAACTGCCTGTGGATGCTTCGGGAATGGGGGCTGCCAACTCAGAACCCCCGTTCCCTGTGGCTGCAGCCAGCCAGGGGGCTCCAGGGTCGGGTGCGCCCGCGGGCCTGGGGGGCTTCTTGCCTGTGTGCAGGTCTTCTACGCACAAGGTGGCACCTCATCCCGGCCCAAGGGTGGTGGCAGGAACCCAGGTGGCGCTCGGGGACTCAGCAGGGCCTGCCCCCTGGGCCTGCCCGCAACACCTGATTGCCCGCGGGCGTGTCCGTCCACCCTCAAAATGTTCTGCTGGGACAGCCCTGACCGAGCTCCGAGCTCATCGCCCTTGGACCGCCCCAGTGGGCTTCAGGAGTGGGTGTGTGCCAGCAGCAGCCCTCCCCACTCACCCACCGTGCGTCGGCCCCGCCCGACAAGCCCCTAGGGCCGGCGGGGCTTCCCGGGGGACCTATTTGCAACGCCGGGAAGCGCGGGGCAGTTCGTGTGTGCGGCCTGGGGATACCCGCAGTTGTGTGTGCTCCCCCGTGGCCGGCTGCTGCGGCTAAGCAGCACCTGGGGGCTGTTGGCAGCGCCCCTGGGCAGCCTCCTAGAGCCAGGGGTCTGGCAGGCTCCGGGGGCAAATGGACTACGGAAGCCGAGAGGGGCCCGTCCGCGCCAAAACCCAAAACGCGCTGCGGCCTCCAGGGAGGGACACAGGGGACACAAGTGGCTGTGTGGCTTGCAGTGCCCGACCAGAGGGAGGGAGGTTGGCTGGCTGCTGAGGCGCAGCAGGTGTCAGCCCTTCGGGAAGTGCCCGTCGATGCTTTGGGAATGGGGCCTGCCAACTCAGAACCCCCGTTCCCTGTGGCTGCAGCCGGCCAGGGGGCTCCAGGGTCCGGTGCGCCGCGGGCCTGGGGGGCTTCTTGCCTGTGTGCAGGGCTTCTACGCACAAGGAGGCACCTCATCCCGGCCCAAGGGTGGTGGCAGGAACTCAGGTGGCGCTCGGGGACACAGCAGGGCCTGCCCCCGGGGCCTGCCCGCAACACCTGATTGCCCGCGGGCGTGTCCGTCCGCCCTCAAAAAGTTTTGCTGGGACAGCCCTGACCGAGCTCCCAGCTCCTCGCCCTTGGACCGCCCCAGTGGGCTTCAGGAGTGGGTGTGTGCCAGCAGCAGCCCCCCCAGTCAACCACCGTGCGTCGGCCCCACCCGACTAGCCCCTAGGGCGGGTGGGGCTTCCCGGGGGGCCTAATTGCAACGCCGGGAAGCGCGGGGCAGTTCCTGTGTGCGGCCTGGGGACACCCGCAGGTGTGTGTGCTCCCCCGATGGCCGGCTGAGGCGGCTAGCCAGCACCTGGGGGCTGTTGGCAGCGCCCCTGGGCAGCCTCCTAGAGCCAGGGGTCTGGCAGGCTCCGGGGGCAAATGGACTACGGAAGCCGAGAGGGGCCCGTCCGCGCCAAAACCCAAAACGTGCTGCGGCCTCCAGGGACACAGGGGACACAAGTGGCTGTGTGGCTTGCAGTGCCCGACCAGAGGGAGGGAGGTTGTCTGGCTGCTGAGGCGCAGCCGGTGTCAGCCCTTCGGGGAACTGCCCGTGGATGCTTCGGGAATGGGGGCTGCCAACTCAGAACCCCCATTCCCTGTGGCTGCAGCCAGCCAGGGGGCTCCAGGGTCGGGCGCGCCCGCGGGCCTGGGGGGCTTCTTGCCTGTGTGCAGGGCTTCTACGCACAAGGTGGCACCTCATCCCGGCCCAAGGGTGGTGGCAGGAACCCAGGAGGCGCTCGGGGACTCAGCAGGGCCCGCCCCTGGGGCCAGGGGTTTGGCAGGCTCCGGGGCAAATGACTACGGAAGCCGAGAGGGGCCCGTCCGCGCCAAAACCCAAAACGCGCTGTGGCCTCCAGGGACACAGGGGACACAAGTGGCTGTGTGGCTTGCAGTGCCCGACCAGAGGGAGGGAGGTTGTCTGGCTGCTGAGGCGCAGCCGGTGTCAGCCCTTCGGGGAACTGCCCGTGGATGCTTCGGGAATGGGGCCTGCCAACTCAGAACCCCCGTAACCTGTGGCTGCAGCCAGCCAGGGGGCTCCAGGGTCGGGCGCGCCCGCGGGCCTGGGGGGCTTCTTGCCTGTGTGCAGGGCTTCTACGCACAAGGTGGCACCTCATCCCGGCCCAAGGGTGGTGGCAGGAACCCAGGAGGCGCTCGGGGACTCAGCAGGGCCCGCCCCTGGGGCCAGGGGTCTGGCAGGCTCCGGGGCAAATGGACTACGGAAGCCGAGAGGGGCCCGTCCGCGCCAAAACCCAAAATGCGCTGCGGCCTCCAGGGACACAGGGGACACAAGTGGCTGTGTGGCTTGCAGTGCCCGACCAGAGGGAGGGAGGTTGTCTGGCTGCTGAGGCGCAGCCGGTTTCAGCCCTTCGGGGAACTGCCCGTGGATGCTTCGGGAATGGGGGCTGCCAACTCAGAACCCCCGTTCCCTGTGGCTGCAGCCAGCCAGGGGGCTCCAGGGTCGGGCGCGCCCGTGGGCCTGGGGGGCTTCTTGCCTGTGTGCAGGGCTTCTACGCACAAGGTGGCACCTCATCCCGGCCCAAGGGTGGTGGCAGGAACCCAGGAGGCGCTCGGGGACTCAGCAGGGCCCGCCCCTGGGGCCAGGGGTCTGGCAGGCTCCGGGGGCAAATGGACTACGGAAGCCGAGAGGGGCCCGTCCGCGCCAAAACCCAAAATGCGCTGCGGCCTCCAGGGACACAGGGGACACAAGTGGCTGTGTGGCTTGCAGTGCCCGACCAGAGGGAGGGAGGTTGTCTGGCTGCTGAGGCGCAGCCGGTGTCAGCCCTTCGGGGAACTGCCCGTGGATGCTTCGGGAATGGGGGCTGCCAACTCAGAACCCCCGTTCCCTGTGGCTGCAGCCAGCCAGGGGGCTCCAGGGTCGGGCGCGCCCGCGGGCCTGGGGGGCTTCTTGCCTGTGTGCAGGGCTTCTACGCACAAGGTGGCACCTCATCCCGGCCCAAGGGTGGTGGCAGGAACCCAGGAGGCGCTCGGGGACTCAGCAGGGCCCGCCCCTGGGGCCAGGGGTCTGGCAGGCTCCGGGGGCAAATGGACTACGGAAGCCGAGAGGGGCCCATCCGCGCCAAAACCCAAAACGCGCTGCGGCCTCCAGGGAGGGACACAGGGGACACAAGTGGCTGTGTGGCTTGCAGTGCCCGACCAGAGGGAGGGAGGTTGTCTGGCTGCTGAGGCGCAGCCGGTTTCAGCCCTTCGGGGAACTGCCCGTGGATGCTTCGGGAATGGGGGCTGCCAACTCAGAACCCCCGTAACCTGTGGCTGCAGCCAGCCAGGGGGCTCCAGGGTCGGGCGCGCCCGCGGGCCTGGGGGGCTTCTTGCCTGTGTGCAGGGCTTCTACGCACAAGGTGGCACCTCATCCCGGCCCAAGGGTGGTGGCAGGAACCAAGGAGGCGCTCGGGGACTCAGCAGGGCCCGCCCCTGGGGCCAGGGGTCTGGCAGGCTCCTGGGCAAATGGACTACGGAAGCCGAGAGGGGCCCCTCGGCGCCAAAACCCAAAACACGCTGTGGCCTCCAGGGACACAGGGGACACGAGTGGCTGTGTGGCTTGCAGTGCCCGACCAGAGGGAGGGAGGTTGTCTGGCTGCTGAGGCGCAGCCGGTGTCAGCCCTTCGGGAAACTGCCTGTGGATGCTTCGGGAATGGGGGCTGCCAACTCAGAACCCCCGTTCCCTGTGGCTGCAGCCAGCCAGGGGGCTCCAGGGTCGGGTGCGCCCGCGGGCCTGGGGGGCTTCTTGCCTGTGTGCAGGTCTTCTACGCACAAGGTGGCACCTCATCCCGGCCCAAGGGTGGTGGCAGGAACCCAGGTGGCGCTCGGGGACTCAGCAGGGCCTGCCCCCTGGGCCTGCCCGCAACACCTGATTGCCCGCGGGCGTGTCCGTCCACCCTCAAAATGTTCTGCTGGGACAGCCCTGACCGAGCTCCGAGCTCATCGCCCTTGGACCGCCCCAGTGGGCTTCAGGAGTGGGTGTGTGCCAGCAGCAGCCCTCCCCACTCACCCACCGTGCGTCGGCCCCGCCCGACAAGCCCCTAGGGCCGGCGGGGCTTCCCGGGGGACCTATTTGCAACGCCGGGAAGCGCGGGGCAGTTCGTGTGTGCGGCCTGGGGATACCCGCAGTTGTGTGTGCTCCCCCGTGGCCGGCTGCTGCGGCTAAGCAGCACCTGGGGGCTGTTGGCAGCGCCCCTGGGCAGCCTCCTAGAGCCAGGGGTCTGGCAGGCTCCGGGGGCAAATGGACTACGGAAGCCGAGAGGGGCCCGTCCGCGCCAAAACCCAAAACGCGCTGCGGCCTCCAGGGAGGGACACAGGGGACACAAGTGGCTGTGTGGCTTGCAGTGCCCGACCAGAGGGAGGGAGGTTGGCTGGCTGCTGAGGCGCAGCAGGTGTCAGCCCTTCGGGAAGTGCCCGTCGATGCTTTGGGAATGGGGCCTGCCAACTCAGAACCCCCGTTCCCTGTGGCTGCAGCCAGCCAGGGGGCTCCAGGGTCCGGTGCGCCGCGGGCCTGGGGGGCTTCTTGCCTGTGTGCAGCGCTTCTACGCACAAGGTGGCACCTCATCCCGGCCCAAGGGTGGTGGCAGGAACTCAGGTGGCGCTCGGGGACACAGCAGGGCCTGCCCCCGGGGCCTGCCCGCAACACCTGATTGCCCGCGGGCGTGTCCGTCCGCCCTCAAAAAGTTCTGCTGGGACAGCCCTGACCGAGCTCCCAGCTCCTCGCCCTTGGACCGCCCCAGTGGGCTTCAGGAGTGGGTGTGTGCCAGCAGCAGCCCCCCCAGTCAACCACCGTGCGTCGGCCCCACCCGACTAGCCCCTAGGGCGGGTGGGGCTTCCCGGGGGGCCTATTTGCAACGCCGGGAAGCGCGGGGCAGTTCCTGTGTGCGGCCTGGGGACACCCGCAGGTGTGTGTGCTCCCCCCATGGCCGGCTGAGGCGGCTAGCCAGCACCTGGGGGCTGTTGGCAGCGCCCCTGGGCAGCCTCCTAGAGGCAGGGGTCTGGCAGGCTCCGGGGGCAAATGGACTACGGAAGCCGAGAGGGGCCCGTCCGCGCCAAAACCCAAAACGTGCTGCGGCCTCCAGGGACACAGGGGACACAAGTGGCTGTGTGGCTTGCAGTGCCCGACCAGAGGGAGGGAGGTTGTCTGGCTGCTGAGGCGCAGCCGGTGTCAGCCCTTCGGGGAACTGCCCGTGGATGCTTCGGGAATGGGGGCTGCCAACTCAGAACCCCCATTCCCTGTGGCTGCAGCCAGCCAGGGGGCTCCAGGGTCGGGCGCGCCCGCGGGCCTGGGGGGCTTCTTGCCTGTGTGCAGGGCTTCTACGCACAAGGTGGCACCTCATCCCGGCCCAAGGGTGGTGGCAGGAACCCAGGAGGCGCTCGGGGACTCAGCAGGGCCCGCCCCTGGGGCCAGGGGTTTGGCAGGCTCCGGGGCAAATGACTACGGAAGCCGAGAGGGGCCCGTCCGCGCCAAAACCCAAAACGCGCTGTGGCCTCCAGGGACACAGGGGACACAAGTGGCTGTGTGGCTTGCAGTGCCCGACCAGAGGGAGGGAGGTTGTCTGGCTGCTGAGGCGCAGCCAGTGTCAGCCCTTCGGGGAACTGCCCGTGGATGCTTCGGGAATGGGGCCTGCCAACTCAGAACCCCCGTAACCTGTGGCTGCAGCCAGCCAGGGGGCTCCAGGGTCGGGCGCGCCCGCGGGCCTGGGGGGCTTCTTGCCTGTGTGCAGGGCTTCTACGCACAAGCTGGCACCTCATCCCGGCCCAAGGGTGGTGGCAGGAACCCAGGAGGCGCTCGGGGACGCAGCAGGGCCCGCCCCTGGGGCCAGGGGTCTGGCAGGCTCCGGGGCAAATGGACTACGGAAGCCGAGAGGGGCCCGTCCGCGCCAAAACCCAAAATGCGCTGCGGCCTCCAGGGACACAGGGGACACAAGTGGCTGTGTGGCTTGCAGTGCCCGACCAGAGGGAGGGAGGTTGTCTGGCTGCTGAGGCGCAGCCGGTTTCAGCCCTTCGGGGAACTGCCCGTGGATGCTTCGGGAATGGGGGCTGCCAACTCAGAACCCCCGTTCCCTGTGGCTGCAGCCAGCCAGGGGGCTCCAGGGTCGGGCGCGCCCGTGGGCCTGGGGGGCTTCTTGCCTGTGTGCAGGGCTTCTACGCACAAGGTGGCACCTCATCCCGGCCCAAGGGTGGTGGCAGGAACTCAGGAGGCGCTCGGGGACTCAGCAGGGCCCGCCCCTGGGGCCAGGGGTCTGGCAGGCTCCGGGGGCAAATGGACTACGGAAGCCGAGAGGGGCCCGTCCGCGCCAAAACCCAAAACGCGCTGCGGCCTCCAGGGACACAGGGGACACAAGTGGCTGTGTGGCTTGCAGTGCCCGACCAGAGGGAGGGAGGTTGTCTGGCTGCTGAGGCGCAGCCGGTGTCAGCCCTTCGGGGAACTGCCCGTGGATGCTTCGGGAATGGGGGCTGCCAACTCAGAACCCCCGTTCCCTGTGGCTGCAGCCAGCCAGGGGGCTCCAGGGTTGGGCGCGCCCGCGGGCCTGGGGGGCTTCTTGCCTGTGTGCAGGGCTTCTACGCACAAGGTGGCACCTCATCCCGGCCCAAGGGTGGTGGCAGGAACCCAGGAGGCGCTCGGGGACTCAGCAGGGCCCGCCCCTGGGGCCAGGGGTCTGGCAGGCTCCGGGGGCAAATGGACTACGGAAGCCGAGAGGGGCCCGTCCGCGCCAAAACCCAAAACGCGCTGCGGCCTCCAGGGACACAGGGGACACAAGTGGCTGTGTGGCTTGCAGTGCCCGACCAGAGGGAGGGAGGTTGTCTGGCTGCTGAGGCGCAGCCGGTTTCAGCCCTTCGGGGAACTGCCCGTGGAGGCTTCGGGAATGGGGGCTGCCAACTCAGAACCCCCGTTCCCTGTGGCTGCAGCCAGCCAGGGGGCTCCAGGGTCGGGCGCGCCCGCGGGCCTGGGGGGCTTCTTGCCTGTGTGCAGGGCTTCTACGCACAAGGTGGCACCTCATCCCGGCCCAAGGGTGGTGGCAGGAACCAAGGAGGCGCTCGGGGACTCAGCAGGGCCCGCCCCTGGGGCCAGGGGTCTGGCAGGCTCCTGGGCAAATGGACTACGGAAGCCGAGAGGGGCCCCTCGGCGCCAAAACCCAAAACACGCTGTGGCCTCCAGGGACACAGGGGACACGAGTGGCTGTGTGGCTTGCAGTGCCCGACCAGAGGGAGGGAGGTTGTCTGGCTGCTGAGGCGCAGCCGGTGTCAGCCCTTCGGGAAACTGCCCGTGGATGCTTCGGGAATGGGGGCTGCCAACTCAGAACCCCCGTTCCCTGTGGCTGCAGCCAGCCAGGGGGCTCCAGGGTCGGGTGCGCCCGCGGGCCTGGGGGGCTTCTTGCCTGTGTGCAGGTCTTCTACGCACAAGGTGGCACCTCATCCCGGCCCAAGGGTGGTGGCAGGAACCCAGGTGGCGCTCGGGGACTCAGCAGGGCCTGCCCCCTGGGCCTGCCCGCAACACCTGATTGCCCGCGGGCGTGTCCGTCCACCCTCAAAATGTTCTGCTGGGACAGCCCTGACCGAGCTCCGAGCTCATCGCCCTTGGACCGCCCCAGTGGGCTTCAGGAGTGGGTGTGTGCCAGCAGCAGCCCTCCCCACTCACCCACCGTGCGTCGGCCCCGCCCGACAAGCCCCTAGGGCCGGCGGGGCTTCCCGGGGGACCTATTTGCAACGCCGGGAAGCGCGGGGCAGTTCGTGTGTGCGGCCTGGGGATACCCGCAGTTGTGTGTGCTCCCCCGTGGCCGGCTGCTGCGGCTAAGCAGCACCTGGGGGCTGTTGGCAGCGCCCCTGGGCAGCCTCCTAGAGCCAGGGGTCTGGCAGGCTCCGGGGGCAAATGGACTACGGAAGCCGAGAGGGGCCCGTCCGCGCCAAAACCCAAAACGCGCTGCGGCCTCCAGGGAGGGACACAGGGGACACAAGTGGCTGTGTGGCTTGCAGTGCCCGACCAGAGGGAGGGAGGTTGGCTGGCTGCTGAGGCGCAGCAGGTGTCAGCCCTTCGGGAAGTGCCCGTCGATGCTTTGGGAATGGGGCCTGCCAACTCAGAACCCCCGTTCCCTGTGGCTGCAGCCGGCCAGGGGGCTCCAGGGTCCGGTGCGCCGCGGGCCTGGGGGGCTTCTTGCCTGTGTGCAGCGCTTCTACGCACAAGGTGGCACCTCATCCCGGCCCAAGGGTGGTGGCAGGAACTCAGGTGGCGCTCGGGGACACAGCAGGGCCTGCCCCCGGGGCCTGCCCGCAACACCTGATTGCCCGCGGGCGTGTCCGTCCGCCCTCAAAAAGTTCTGCTGGGACAGCCCTGACCGAGCTCCCAGCTCCTCGCCCTTGGACCGCCCCAGTGGGCTTCAGGAGTGGGTGTGTGCCAGCAGCAGCCCCCCCAGTCAACCACCGTGCGTCGGCCCCACCCGACTAGCCCCTAGGGCGGGTGGGGCTTCCCGGGGGGCCTATTTGCAACGCCGGGAAGCGCGGGGCAGTTCCTGTGTGCGGCCTGGGGACACCCGCAGGTGTGTGTGCTCCCCCCATGGCCGGCTGAGGCGGCTAGCCAGCACCTGGGGGCTGTTGGCAGCGCCCCTGGGCAGCCTCCTAGAGGCAGGGGTCTGGCAGGCTCCGGGGGCAAATGGACTACGGAAGCCGAGAGGGGCCCGTCCGCGCCAAAACCCAAAACGTGCTGCGGCCTCCAGGGACACAGGGGACACAAGTGGCTGTGTGGCTTGCAGTGCCCGACCAGAGGGAGGGAGGTTGTCTGGCTGCTGAGGCGCAGCCGGTGTCAGCCCTTCGGGGAACTGCCCGTGGATGCTTCGGGAATGGGGGCTGCCAACTCAGAACCCCCATTCCCTGTGGCTGCAGCCAGCCAGGGGGCTCCAGGGTCGGGCGCGCCCGCAGGCCTGGGGGGCTTCTTGCCTGTGTGCAGGGCTTCTACGCACAAGGTGGCACCTCATCCCGGCCCAAGGGTGGTGGCAGGAACCCAGGAGGCGCTCGGGGACTCAGCAGGGCCCGCCCCTGGGGCCAGGGGTTTGGCAGGCTCCGGGGCAAATGACTACGGAAGCCGAGAGGGGCCCGTCCGCGCCAAAACCCAAAACGCGCTGTGGCCTCCAGGGACACAGGGGACACAAGTGGCTGTGTGGCTTGCAGTGCCCGACCAGAGGGAGGGAGGTTGTCTGGCTGCTGAGGCGCAGCCAGTGTCAGCCCTTCGGGGAACTGCCCGTGGATGCTTCGGGAATGGGGCCTGCCAACTCAGAACCCCCGTAACCTGTGGCTGCAGCCAGCCAGGGGGCTCCAGGGTCGGGCGCGCCCGCGGGCCTGGGGGGCTTCTTGCCTGTGTGCAGGGCTTCTACGCACAAGCTGGCACCTCATCCCGGCCCAAGGGTGGTGGCAGGAACCCAGGAGGCGCTCGGGGACGCAGCAGGGCCCGCCCCTGGGGCCAGGGGTCTGGCAGGCTCCGGGGCAAATGGACTACGGAAGCCGAGAGGGGCCCGTCCGCGCCAAAACCCAAAATGCGCTGCGGCCTCCAGGGACACAGGGGACACAAGTGGCTGTGTGGCTTGCAGTGCCCGACCAGAGGGAGGGAGGTTGTCTGGCTGCTGAGGCGCAGCCGGTTTCAGCCCTTCGGGGAACTGCCCGTGGATGCTTCGGGAATGGGGGCTGCCAACTCAGAACCCCCGTTCCCTGTGGCTGCAGCCAGCCAGGGGGCTCCAGGGTCGGGCGCGCCCGTGGGCCTGGGGGGCTTCTTGCCTGTGTGCAGGGCTTCTACGCACAAGGTGGCACCTCATCCCGGCCCAAGGGTGGTGGCAGGAACTCAGGAGGCGCTCGGGGACTCAGCAGGGCCCGCCCCTGGGGCCAGGGGTCTGGCAGGCTCCGGGGGCAAATGGACTACGGAAGCCGAGAGGGGCCCGTCCGCGCCAAAACCCAAAACGCGCTGCGGCCTCCAGGGACACAGGGGACACAAGTGGCTGTGTGGCTTGCAGTGCCCGACCAGAGGGAGGGAGGTTGTCTGGCTGCTGAGGCGCAGCCGGTGTCAGCCCTTCGGGGAACTGCCCGTGGATGCTTCGGGAATGGGGGCTGCCAACTCAGAACCCCCGTTCCCTGTGGCTGCAGCCAGCCAGGGGGCTCCAGGGTTGGGCGCGCCCGCGGGCCTGGGGGGCTTCTTGCCTGTGTGCAGGGCTTCTACGCACAAGGTGGCACCTCATCCCGGCCCAAGGGTGGTGGCAGGAACCCAGGAGGCGCTCGGGGACTCAGCAGGGCCCGCCCCTGGGGCCAGGGGTCTGGCAGGCTCCGGGGGCAAATGGACTACGGAAGCCGAGAGGGGCCCGTCCGCGCCAAAACCCAAAACGCGCTGCGGCCTCCAGGGACACAGGGGACACAAGTGGCTGTGTGGCTTGCAGTGCCCGACCAGAGGGAGGGAGGTTGTCTGGCTGCTGAGGCGCAGCCGGTGTCAGCCCTTCGGGAAGTGCCCGTCGATGCTTTGGGAATGGGGCCTGCCAACTCAGAACCCCCGTTCCCTGTGGCTGCAGCCGGCCAGGGGGCTCCAGGGTCCGGTGCGCCGCGGGCCTGGGGGGCTTCTTGCCTGTGTGCAGCGCTTCTACGCACAAGGTGGCACCTCATCCCGGCCCAAGGGTGGTGGCAGGAACTCAGGTGGCGCTCGGGGACACAGCAGGGCCTGCCCCCGGGGCCTGCCCGCAACACCTGATTGCCCGCGGGCGTGTCCGTCCGCCCTCAAAAAGTTCTGCTGGGACAGCCCTGACCGAGCTCCCAGCTCCTCGCCCTTGGACCGCCCCAGTGGGCTTCAGGAGTGGGTGTGTGCCAGCAGCAGCCCCCCCAGTCAACCACCGTGCGTCGGCCCCACCCGACTAGCCCCTAGGGCGGGTGGGGCTTCCCGGGGGGCCTATTTGCAACGCCGGGAAGCGCGGGGCAGTTCCTGTGTGCGGCCTGGGGACACCCGCAGGTGTGTGTGCTCCCCCCATGGCCGGCTGAGGCGGCTAGCCAGCACCTGGGGGCTGTTGGCAGCGCCCCTGGGCAGCCTCCTAGAGGCAGGGGTCTGGCAGGCTCCGGGGGCAAATGGACTACGGAAGCCGAGAGGGGCCCGTCCGCGCCAAAACCCAAAACGTGCTGCGGCCTCCAGGGACACAGGGGACACAAGTGGCTGTGTGGCTTGCAGTGCCCGACCAGAGGGAGGGAGGTTGTCTGGCTGCTGAGGCGCAGCCGGTGTCAGCCCTTCGGGGAACTGCCCGTGGATGCTTCGGGAATGGGGGCTGCCAACTCAGAACCCCCATTCCCTGTGGCTGCAGCCAGCCAGGGGGCTCCAGGGTCGGGCGCGCCCGCGGGCCTGGGGGGCTTCTTGCCTGTGTGCAGGGCTTCTACGCACAAGGTGGCACCTCATCCCGGCCCAAGGGTGGTGGCAGGAACCCAGGAGGCGCTCGGGGACTCAGCAGGGCCCGCCCCTGGGGCCAGGGGTTTGGCAGGCTCCGGGGCAAATGACTACGGAAGCCGAGAGGGGCCCGTCCGCGCCAAAACCCAAAACGCGCTGTGGCCTCCAGGGACACAGGGGACACAAGTGGCTGTGTGGCTTGCAGTGCCCGACCAGAGGGAGGGAGGTTGTCTGGCTGCTGAGGCGCAGCCAGTGTCAGCCCTTCGGGGAACTGCCCGTGGATGCTTCGGGAATGGGGCCTGCCAACTCAGAACCCCCGTAACCTGTGGCTGCAGCCAGCCAGGGGGCTCCAGGGTCGGGCGCGCCCGCGGGCCTGGGGGGCTTCTTGCCTGTGTGCAGGGCTTCTACGCACAAGCTGGCACCTCATCCCGGCCCAAGGGTGGTGGCAGGAACCCAGGAGGCGCTCGGGGACGCAGCAGGGCCCGCCCCTGGGGCCAGGGGTCTGGCAGGCTCCGGGGCAAATGGACTACGGAAGCCGAGAGGGGCCCGTCCGCGCCAAAACCCAAAATGCGCTGCGGCCTCCAGGGACACAGGGGACACAAGTGGCTGTGTGGCTTGCAGTGCCCGACCAGAGGGAGGGAGGTTGTCTGGCTGCTGAGGCGCAGCCGGTTTCAGCCCTTCGGGGAACTGCCCGTGGATGCTTCGGGAATGGGGGCTGCCAACTCAGAACCCCCGTTCCCTGTGGCTGCAGCCAGCCAGGGGGCTCCAGGGTCGGGCGCGCCCGTGGGCCTGGGGGGCTTCTTGCCTGTGTGCAGGGCTTCTACGCACAAGGTGGCACCTCATCCCGGCCCAAGGGTGGTGGCAGGAACTCAGGAGGCGCTCGGGGACTCAGCAGGGCCCGCCCCTGGGGCCAGGGGTCTGGCAGGCTCCGGGGGCAAATGGACTACGGAAGCCGAGAGGGGCCCGTCCGCGCCAAAACCCAAAACGCGCTGCGGCCTCCAGGGACACAGGGGACACAAGTGGCTGTGTGGCTTGCAGTGCCCGACCAGAGGGAGGGAGGTTGTCTGGCTGCTGAGGCGCAGCCGGTGTCAGCCCTTCGGGGAACTGCCCGTGGATGCTTCGGGAATGGGGGCTGCCAACTCAGAACCCCCGTTCCCTGTGGCTGCAGCCAGCCAGGGGGCTCCAGGGTTGGGCGCGCCCGCGGGCCTGGGGGGCTTCTTGCCTGTGTGCAGGGCTTCTACGCACAAGGTGGCACCTCATCCCGGCCCAAGGGTGGTGGCAGGAACCCAGGAGGCGCTCGGGGACTCAGCAGGGCCCGCCCCTGGGGCCAGGGGTCTGGCAGGCTCCGGGGGCAAATGGACTACGGAAGCCGAGAGGGGCCCGTCCGCGCCAAAACCCAAAACGCGCTGCGGCCTCCAGGGACACAGGGGACACAAGTGGCTGTGTGGCTTGCAGTGCCCGACCAGAGGGAGGGAGGTTGTCTGGCTGCTGAGGCGCAGCCGGTTTCAGCCCTTCGGGGAACTGCCCGTGGAGGCTTCGGGAATGGGGGCTGCCAACTCAGAACCCCCGTTCCCTGTGGCTGCAGCCAGCCAGGGGGCTCCAGGGTCGGGCGCGCCCGCGGGCCTGGGGGGCTTCTTGCCTGTGTGCAGGGCTTCTACGCACAAGGTGGCACCTCATCCCGGCCCAAGGGTGGTGGCAGGAACCCAGGAGGCACTCGGGAACTCAGCAGGGCCCGCCCCTGGGGCCAGGGGTCTGGCAGGCTCCGGGGGCAAATGGACTACGGAAGCCGAGAGGGGCCCGTCCGCGCCAAAACCCAAAACGCGCAGCGGCCTCCAGGGACACAGGGGACACGAGTGGCTGTGTGGCTTGCAGTGCCCGACCAGAGGGAGGGAGGTTGTCTGGCTGCTGAGGCGCAGCCGGTGTCAGCCCTTCGGGGAACTGCCCGTGGATGCTTCGGGAATGGGGTCTGCCAACTCAGAACCCCCGTTCCCTGTGGCTGCAGCCAGCCAGGGGGCTCCAGAGTCAGGCGCGCCCGCGGGCCTGGGGGGCTTCTTGCCTGTGTGCAGGGCTTCTACGCACAAGGTGGCACCTCATCCCGGCCCAAGGGTGGTGGCAGGAACCCAGGAGGCGCTCGGGGACTCAGCAGGGCCCGCCCCTGGGGCCAGGGGTCTGGCAGGCTCCGGGGGCAAATGGACTACGGAAGCCGAGAGGGGCCCGTCCGCGCCAAAACCCAAAACGCGCTGCGGCCTCCAGGGACACAGGGGACACAAGTGGCTGTGTGGCTTGCAGTGCCCGACCAGAGGGAGGGAGGTTGTCTGGCTGCTGAGGCGCAGCCGGTGTCAGCCCTTCGGGGAACTGCCCGTGGATGCTTCGGGAATGGGGGCTGCCAACTCAGAACCCCCGTTCCCTGTTGCTGCAGCCAGCCAGGGGGCTCCAGGGTCGGGCGCGCCCGCGGGCCTGGGGGGCTTCTTGCCTGTGTGCAGGGCTTCTACGCACAAGGTGGCACCTCATCCCGGCCCAAGGGTGGTGGCAGGAACCCAGGAGGCGCTCGGGGACTCAGCAGGGCCCGCCCCTGGGGCCAGGGGTCTGGCAGGCTCCGGGGCAAATGGACTACGGAAGCCGAGAGGGGCCCGTCCGCGCCAAAACCCAAAATGCGCTGCGGCCTCCAGGGACACAGGGGACACAAGTGGCTGTGTGGCTTGCAGTGCCCGACCAGAGGGAGGGAGGTTGTCTGGCTGCTGAGGCGCAGCCGGTGTCAGCCCTTCGGGGAACTGCCCGTGGATGCTTCGGGAATGGGGGCTGCCAACTCAGAACCCCCGTTCCCTGTGGCTGCAGCCAGCCAGGGGGCTCCAGGGTCGGGCGCGCCCGCGGGCCTGGGGGGCTTCTTGCCTGTGTGCAGGGCTTCTACGCACAAGGTGGCACCTCATCCCGGCCCAAGGGTGGTGGCAGGAACCCAGGAGGCGCTCGGGGACTCAGCAGGGCCTGCCTCCGGGGCCTGCCCGCAACACCTGATTGCCCGCGGGCGTGTCCGTCCACCCTCAAAATGTTCTGCTGGGACAGCCCTGACCGAGCTCCGAGCTCATCGCCCTTGGACCGCCCCAGTGGGCTTCAGGAGTGGGTGTGTGCCAGCAGCAGCCCTCCCCACTCACCCACCGTGCGTCGGCCCCGCCCGACAAGCCCCTAGGGCCGGCGGGGCTTCCCGGGGGACCTATTTGCAACGCCGGGAAGCGCGGGGCAGTTCGTGTGTGCGGCCTGGGGATACCCGCAGTTGTGTGTGCTCCCCCGTGGCCGGCTGCTGCGGCTAGCCAGCACCTGGGGGCTGTTGGCAGCGCCCCTGGGCAGCCTCCTAGAGCCAGGGGTCTGGCAGGCTCCGGGGGCAAATGGACTACGGAAGCCGAGAGGGGCCCGTCCGCGCCAAAACCCAAAACGCGCTGCGGCCTCCAGGGAGGGACACAGGGGACACAAGTGGCTGTGTGGCTTGCAGTGCCCGACCAGAGGGAGGGAGGTTGGCTGGCTGCTGAGGCGCAGCAGGTGTCAGCCCTTCGGGAAGTGCCCGTCGATGCTTTGGGAATGGGGCCTGCCAACTCAGAACCCCCGTTCCCTGTGGCTGCAGCCAGCCAGGGGGCTCCAGGGTCCGGTGCGCCGCGGGCCTGGGGGGCTTCTTGCCTGTGTGCAGGGCTTCTACGCACAAGGTGGCACCTCATCCCGGCCCAAGGGTGGTGGCAGGAACTCAGGTGGCGCTCGGGGACTCAGCAGGGCCTGCCCCCTGGGCCTGCCCGCAACACCTGATTGCCCGCGGGCGTGTCCGTCCGCCCTCAAAAAGTTCTGCTGGGACAGCCCTGACCGAGCTCCCAGCTCCTTGCCCTTGGACCGCCCCAGTGGGCTTCAGGAGTGGGTGTGTGCCAGCAGCAGCCCCCCCAGTCAACCACCGTGCGTCGGCCCCACCCGACTAGCCCCTAGGGCGGGTGGGGCTTCCCGGGGGGCCTATTTGCAACGCCGGGAAGCGCGGGGCAGTTCGTGTGTGCGGCCTGGGGACAACCGCAGGTGTGTGTGCTCCCCCGATGGCCGGCTGAGGCGGCTAGCCAGCACCTGGGGGCTGTTGGCAGCGCCCCTGGGCAGCCTCCTAGAGCCAGGGGTCTGGCAGGCTCCGGGGGCAAATGGACTACGGAAGCCGAAAGGGGCCCGTCCGCGCCAAAACCCAAAACGTGCTGCGGCCTCCAGGGACACAGGGGACACAAGTGGCTGTGTGGCTTGCAGTGCCCGACCAGAGGGAGGGAGGTTGTCTGGCTGCTGAGGCGCAGCCGGTGTCAGCCCTTCAGGGAACTGCCCGTGGATGCTTCGGGAATGGGGGCTGCCAACTCAGAACCCCCATTCCCTGTGGCTGCAGCCAGCCAGGGGGCTCCAGGGTCGGGCGCGCCCGCGGGCCTGGGGGGCTTCTTGCCTGTGTGCAGGGCTTCTACGCACAAGGTGGCACCTCATCCCGGCCCAAGGGTGGTGGCAGGAACCCAGGAGGCGCTCGGGGACTCAGCAGGGCCCGCCCCTGGGGCCAGGGGTCTGGCAGGCTCCGGGGCAAATGACTACGGAAGCCGAGAGGGGCCCGTCCGCGCCAAAACCCAAAACGCGCTGCGGCCTCCAGGGACACAGGGGACACAAGTGGCTGTGTGGCTTGCAGTGCCCGACCAGAGGGAGGGAGGTTGTCTGGCTGCTGAGGCGCAGCCGGTGTCAGCCCTTCGGGGAACTGCCCGTGGATGCTTCGGGAATGGGGGCTGCCAACTCAGAACCCCCGTTCCCTGTGGCTGCAGCCAGCCAGGGGGCTCCAGGGTCGGGCGCGCCCGCGGGCCTGGGTGGCTTCTTGCCTGTGTGCAGGGCTTCTACGCACAAGGTGGCACCTCATCCCGGCCCAAGGGTGGTGTCAGGAACCCAGGAGGCGCTCGGGGACTCAGCAGGGCCCGCCCCTGGGGCCAGGGGTCTGGCAGGCTCCGGGGGCAAATGGACTACGGAAGCCGAGAGGGGCCCGTCCGCGCCAAAACCCAAAACGCGCTGCGGCCTCCAGGGACACAGGGGACACAAGTGGCTGTGTGGCTTGCAGTGCCCGACCAGAGGGAGGGAGGTTGTCTGGCTGCTGAGGCGCAGCCGGTTTCAGCCCTTCGGGGAACTGCCCGTGGATGCTTCGGGAATGGGGGCTGCCAACTCAGAACCCCCGTAACCTGTGGCTGCAGCCAGCCAGGGGGCTCCAGGGTCGGGCGCGCCCGCGGGCCTGGGGGGCTTCTTGCCTGTGTGCAGGGCTTCTACGCACAAGGTGGCACCTCATCCCGGCCCAAGGGTGGTGGCAGGAACCCAGGAGGCGCTCGCGGACTCAGCAGGGCCCGCCCCTGGGGCCAGGGGTCTGGCAGGCTCCAGGGCAAAAGGACTACGGAAGCCGAGAGGGGCCCCTCCGCGCCAAAACCCAAAACACGCTGTGGCCTCCAGGGACACAGGGGACACGAGTGGCTGTGTGGCTTGCAGTGCCCGACCAGAGGGAGGGAGGTTGTCTGGCTGCTGAGGCGCAGCCGGTGTCAGCCCTTCGGGTAACTGCCTGTGGATGCTTCTGGAATGGGGGCTGCCAACTCAGAACCCCCGTTCCCTGTGGCTGCAGCCAGCCAGGGGGCTCCAGGGTCGGGTGCGCCCGCGGGCCTGGGGGGCTTCTTGCCTGTGTGCAGGGCTTCTACGCACAAGGTGGCACCTCATCCCGGCCCAAGGGTGGTGGCAGGAACCCAGGTGGCGCTCGGCGACTCAGCAGGGCCTGCCCCCGGGGCCTGCCCGCAACACCTGATTGCCCGCGGGCGTGTCCGTCCACCCTCAAAATGTTCTGCTGGGACAGCCCTGACCGAGCTCCGAGCTCATCGCCCTTGGACCGCCCCAGTGGGCTTCAGGAGTGGGTGTGTGCCAGCAGCAGCCCTCCCCACTCACCCACCGTGCGTCGGCCCCGCCCGACAAGCCCCTAGGGCCGGCGGGGCTTCCCGGGGGACCTATTTGCAACGCCGGGAAGCGCGGGGCAGTTCGTGTGTGCGGCCTGGGGATACCCGCAGTTGTGTGTGCTCCCCCGTGGCCGGCTGCTGCGGCTAGCCAGCACCTGGGGGCTGTTGGCAGCGCCCCTGGGCAGCCTCCTAGAGCCAGGGGTCTGGCAGGCTCCGGGGGCAAATGGACTACGGAAGCCGAGAGGGGCCCGTCCGCGCCAAAACCCAAAACGCGCTGCGGCCTCCAGGGAGGGACACAGGGGACACAAAAGGCTGTGTGGCTTGCAGTGCCCGACCAGAGGGAGGGAGGTTGGCTGGCTGCTGAGGCGCAGCAGGTGTCAGCCCTTCGGGAAGTGCCCGTCGATGCTTTGGGAATGGGGCCTGCCAACTCAGAACCCCCGTTCCCTGTGGCTGCAGCCGGCCAGGGGGCTCCAGGGTCCGGTGCGCCGCGGGCCTGGGGGGCTTCTTGCCTGTGTGCAGGGCTTCTACGCACAAGGTGGCACCTCATCCCGGCCCAAGGGTGGTGGCAGGAACCCAGGAGGCGCTCGGGGACTCAGCAGGGCAAGCCCCTGGGGCCAGGGGTCTGGCAGGCTCCGGGGCAAATGGACTACGGAAGCCGATAGGGGCCCGTCGGCGCCAAAACCCAAAACGCGCTGCGGCCTCCATGGACAAAGGGGACACAAGAGGCTGTGTGGCTTGCAGTGCCCGACCAGAGGGAGGGAGGTTGGCTGGCTGCTGAGGCGCAGCAGGTGTCAGCCCTTCGGGGAACTGCCCGTGGATGCTTCGGGAATGGGGGCTGCCAACTCAGAACCCCCGTTCCCTGTGGCTGCAGCCAGCCAGGGGGCTCCAGGGTCGGGCGCGCCCGCGGGCCTAGGGGATTCTTGCCTGTGTGCAGGGCTTCTACGCACAAGGTGGCACCTCATCCCGGCCAAAGGGTGGTGGCAGGAACCCAGGAGGCGCTCGGGGACTCAGCAGGGCCCGCCCCTGTGGCCAGGGGTCTGGCAGGCTCCGGGGGCAAATGGACTACGGAAGCCGAGAGGGGCCCGTCCGCGCCAAAACCCAAAACGCGCTGCGGCCTCCAGGGACACAGGGGACACAAGTGGCTGTGTAGCTTGCAGTGCCCGACCAGAGGGAGGGAGGTTGTCTGGCTGCTGAGGCGCAGCCGGTGTCAGCCCTTCGGGGAACTGCCCGTGGATGCTTCGGGAATGGGGGCTGCCAACTCAGAACCCCCGTTCCCTGTGGCTGCAGCCAGCCAGGGGGCTCCAGGGTCGGGCGCGCCCGCGGGCCTGTGGGGCTTCTTGCCTGTGTGCAGGGCTTCTACGCACAAGGTGGCACCTCATCCCGGCCCAAGGGTGGTGGCAGGAACTCAGGAGGCGCTCGGGGACGCAGCAGGGCCCGCCCCTGGGGCCAGGGGTCTGGCAGGCTCCGGGGGCAAATGGACTACGGAAGCCGAGAGGGGCCCGTCCGCGCCGAAACCCAAAACGCACTGCGGCCTCCAGGGACACAGGGGACACAAGTGGCTGTGTGGCTTGCAGTGCCCGACCAGAGGGAGGGAGGTTGTCTGGCTGCTGAGGCGCAGCCGGTGTCAGCCCTTCGGGGAACTGCCCGTGGATGCTTCGGGAATGGGGGCTGCCAACTCAGAACCCCCGTTCCCTGTGGCTGCAGCCAGCCAGGGGGCTCCAGGGTCGGGCGCGCCCGTGGGCCTGGGGGGCTTCTTGCCTGTGTGCAGGGCTTCTACGCACAAGGTGGCACCTCATCCCGGCCCAAGGGTGGTGTCAGGAACCCAGGAGGCGCTCGGGAACTCAGCAGGGCCCGCCCCTGGGGCCAGGGGTCTGGCAGGCTCCGGGGGCAAATGGACTACGGAAACCGAGAGGGGCCCGTCCGCGCCAAAACCCAAAACGCGCTGCGGCCTCCAGGGACACAGGGGACACAAGTGGCTGTGTGGCTTGCAGTGCCCGACCAGAGGGAGGGAGGTTGTCTGGCTGCTGAGGCACAGCCGGTGTCAGCCCTTCGGGGAACTGCCCGTGGATGCTTCGGGAATGGGGGCTGCCAACTCAGAACCCCCGTTCCCTGTGGCTGCAGCCAGCCAGGGGGCTCCAGGGTCGGGCGCGCCCGCGGGCCTAGGGGATTCTTGCCTGTGTGCAGGGCTTCTACGCACAAGGTGGCACCTCATCCCGGCCCAAGGGTGGTGGCAGGAACCCAGGAGGCGCTCGGGGACTCAGCAGGGCCCGCCCCTGGGGCCAGGGGTCTGGCAGGCTCCGGGGGCAAATGGACTACGGAAGCCGAGAGGGGCCCGTCCGTGCCAAAACCCAAAACGCGCTGCGGCCTCCAGGGAGGGACACAGGGGACACAAGTGGCTGTGTGGCTTGCAGTGCCCGACCAGAGGGAGGGAGGTTGTCTGGCTGCTGAGGCACAGCCGGTGTCAGCCCTTCGGGGAACTGCCCGTGGATGCTTCGGGAATGGGGGCTGCCAACTCAGAACCCCCGTTCCCTGTGGCTGCAGCCAGCCAGGGGGCTCCAGGGTCGGGCGCGCCCGCGGGCCTGGGGTGATTCTTGCCTGTGTGCAGGGCTTCTACGCACAAGGTGGCACCTCATCCCGGCCCAAGGGTGGTGGCAGGAACTCAGGAGGCGCTCGGGGACGCAGCAGGGCCCGCCCCTGGGGCCAGGGGTCTGGCAGGCTCCGGGGGCAAATGGACTACGGAAGCCGAGAGGGGCCCGTCCGCGCCGAAACCTAAAACGCACTGCGGCCTCCAGGGACACAGGGGACACAAGTGGCTGTGTGGCTTGCAGTGCCCGACCAGAGGGAGGGAGGTTGTCTGGCTGCTGAGGCGCAGCCGGTGTCAGCCCTTCGGGGAACTGCCCGTGGATGAATCGGGAATGGGGGCTGCCAACTCAGAACCCCCGTTCCCTGTGGCTGCAGCCAGCCAGGGGCCTCCAGGGTCGGGCGCGCCCGCGGGCCTGGGGGGCTTCTTGCCTGTGTGCAGGGCTTCTACGCACAAGGTAGCACCTCATCCCGGCCCAAGGGTGGTGGCAGGAACCCAGGAGGCGCTCAGGGACTCAGCAGGGCCCACCCCTGGGGCCAGGGGTCTGGCAGGCTCCGGGGCAAATGGACTACGGAAGCCGAGAGGGGCCCGTCCGCGCCAAAACCCAAAACGCGCTGGGGCCTCCAGGGACACAGGGGACACAAGTGGCTGTGTGGCTTACAGTGCCCGACCAGAGGGAGGGAGGTTGTCTGGCTGCTGAGGCGCAGCCGGTGACAGCCCTTCGGGGAACTGCCCGTGGATGCTTCGGGAATGGGGGCTGCCAACTCAGAACCCCCGTTCCCTGTGGCTGCAGCCAGCCAGGGGGCTCCAGGGTCGGGCGCGCCCGCGGGCCTGGGGGGCTTCTTGCCTGTGTGCAGGGCTTCTACGCACAAGGTGGCACCTCATCCCGGCCCAAGGGTGGTGGCAGGAACCCAGGAGGCGCTCGGGGACTCAGCAGGGCCCGCCCCTGGGGCCAGAGGTCTGGCAGGCTCTGGGGAAAATGGACTACAGAATCCGAGAGGGGCCCGTCCGCGCCAAAACCCAAAACGCGCTGCGGCCTCCAGGGACACAGGGGACACAAGTGGCTGTGTGGCTTGCAGTGCCCGACCAGAGGGAGGGAGGTTGTCTGGCTGCTGAGGCGCAGCCAGTGTCAGCCCTTCGGGGAACTGCCCGTGGATGCTTCGGGAATGGGGGCTGCCAACTCAGAACCCCCGTTCCCTGTGGCTGCAGCCAGCCAGGGGGCTCCAGGGTCGGGCGCGCCCGCGGGCCTGGGGGGCTTCTTGCCTGTGTGCAGGGCTTCTACGCACAAGGTGGCACCTCATCCCGGCCCAAGGGTGGTGGCAGAAACTCAAGAGGCGCTCGGGGACTCAGCAGGGCCCGCCCCTGGGGCCAGGGGTCTGGCAGGCTCCGGGGCAAATGGACTACGGAAGCCGAGAGGGGCCCGTCCGCGCCAAAACCCAAAACGCGCTGCGGCCTCCAGGGACACAGGGGACACAAGTGGCTGTGTGGCTTACAGTGCCCGACCAGAGGGAGGGAGGTTGTCTGGCTGCTGAGGCGCAGCCGGTGTCAGCCCTTCGGGGAACTGCCCGTGGATGCTTCGGGAATGGGGGCTGCCAACTCAGAACCCCCGTTCCCTGTGGCTGCAGCCAGCCAGGGGGCTCCAGGGTCGGGCGCGCCCGCGGGCCTAGGGGCTTGTTGCCTGTGTGCAGGGCTTCTACGCACAAGGTGGCACCTCATCCCGGCCAAAGGGTGGTGGCAGGAACCCAGGAGGCGCTCGGGGACTCAGCAGGGCCCGCCCCTGGGGCCAGGGGTCTGGCAGGCTCCGGGGGCAAATGGACTACGGAAGCCGAGAGGGGCCCGTCCGCGCCAAAACCCAAAACGCGCTGCGGCCTCCAGGGACGCAGGGGACACAGTGGCTGTGTGGCTTGCAGTGCCCGACCAGAGGGAGGGAGGTTGGCTGGCTGCTGAGGCGCAGCCGGTGTCAGCCCTTCGGGGAACTGCCCGTGGATGCTTCGGGAATGGGGGCTGCCAACTCAGAACCCCCGTTCCCTGTGGCTGCAGCCAGCCAGGGGGCTCCAGGGTCAGGCGCGCCCGCGGGCCTGGGGGGCTTCTTGCCTGTGTGCAGGGCTTCTACGCACAAGGTGGCACCTCATCCCGGCCCAAGGGTGGTGGCAGGAACTCAGGAGGCGCTCGGGGACGCAGCAGGGCCCGCCCCTGGGGCCAGGGGTCTGGCAGGCTCCGGGGGCAAATGGACTACGGAAGCCGAGAGGGGCCCGTCCGCGCCGAAACCCAAAACGCACTGCGGCCTCCAGGGACACAGGGGACACAAGTGGCTGTGTGGCTTGCAGTGCCCGACCAGAGGGAGGGAGGTTGTCTGGCTGCTGAGGCGCAGCCGGTGTCAGCCCTTCGGGGAACTGCCCGTGGATGCTTCGGGAATGGGGGCTGCCAACTCAGAACCCCCGTTCCCTGTGGCTGCAGCCAGCCAGGGGGCTCCAGGGTCGGGCGCGCCCGTGGGCCTGGGGGGCTTCTTGCCTGTGTGCAGGGCTTCTACGCACAAGGTGGCACCTCATCCCGGCCCAAGGGTGGTGTCAGGAACCCAGGAGGCGCTCGGGAACTCAGCAGGGCCCGCCCCTGTGGCCAGGGGTCTGGCAGGCTCCGGGGGCAAATGGACTACGGAAGCCGAGAGGGGCCCGTCCGCGCCAAAACCCAAAACGCGCTGCGGCCTCCAGGGACACAGGGGACACAAGTGGCTGTGTGGCTTGCAGTGCCCGACCAGAGGGAGGGAGGTTGTCTGGCTGCTGAGGCGCAGCCGGTGTCAGCCCTTAGGGGAACTGCCCGTGGATGCTTCGGGAATGGGGGCTGCCAACTCAGAACCCCCGTTCCCTGTGGCTGCAGCCAGCCAAGGGGCTCCAGGGTCGGGCGCGCCCGCGGGCCTGGGGGGCTTCTTGCCTGTGTGCAGGGCTTCTACGCACAAGGTGGCACCTCATCCCGGCCCAAGGGTGGTGGCAGGAACCCAGGAGGCGCTCGCGGACTCAGCAGGGCCCGCCCCTGGGGCCAGGGGTCTGGCAGGCTCCGGGGGCAAATGGACTACGGAAGCCGAGAGGGGCCCGTCCGCGCCAAAACCCAAAACGCGCTGCGGCCTCCAGGGACACAGGGGACACAAGTGGCTGTGTGGCTTGCAGTGCCCGACCAGAGGGAGGGAGGTTGTCTGGCTGCTGAGGCGCAGCCGGTGTCAGCCCTTCGGGGAACTGCCCGTGGATGCTTCGGGAATGGGGGCTGCCAACTCAGAACCCCCGTTCCCTGTGGCTGCAGCCAGCCAGGGGGCTCCAGGGTCGGGCGCGCCCGCGGGCCTAGGGGCTTCTTGCCTGTGTGCAGGGCTTCTACGCACAAGGTGGCACCACATCCCGGCCCAAGGGTGGTGGCAGGAACTCAGGAGGCACTCGGGGACTCAGCAGGGCCCGCCCCTGGGGCCAGGGGTCTGGCAGGCTCCGGGGCAAATGGACTACGGAAGCCGAGAGGGGCCCGTCCGCGCCAAAACCCAAAACGCGCTGCGGCCTCCAGGGACACAGGGGACACAAGTGGCTGTGTGGCTTGCAGTGCCCGACCAGAGGGAGGGAGGTTGGCTGGCTGCTGAGGCGCAGCCGGTGTCAGCCCTTCGGGGAACTGCCCGTGGATGCTTCGGGAATGGGGGCTGCCAACTCAGAACCCCCGTTCCCTGTGGCTGCAGCCAGCCAGGGGGCTCCAGGGTCGGGCGCGCCCGCGTCCTGGGGGGCTTCTTGCCTGTGTGCAGGGCTTCTACGCACAAGGTGGCACCTCATCCCGGCCCAAGGGTGGTGGCAGGAATTCAAGAGGCGCTCGGGGACTCAGCAGGGCCCGCCCCTGGGGCCAGGGGTCTGGCAGGCTCCGGGGGCAAATGGACTACGGAAGCCGAGAGGGGCCCCTCCGCGCCAAAACCCAAAACGCGCTGCGGCCTCCAGGGACACAGGGGACACAAGTGGCTGTGTGGCTGGAAGTGCCCGACCAGAGGGAGGGAGGTTGTCTGGCTGCTGAGGCGCAGCCGGTGTCAGCCCTTCGGGGAACTGCCCGTGGATGCTTCGGGAATGGGGGCTGCCAACTCAGAACCCCCGCTCCCTGTGGCTGCAGCCAGCCAGGGGCTCCAGGGTCGGGCGCGCCCGCGGGCCTGGGGGGCTTCTTGCCTGTGTGCAGGGCTTCTACGCACAAGGCGGCACCTCATCCCGGCCCAAGGGTGGTGGCAGGAACCCAGGTGGCGCTCGGGGACTCAGGAGGGCCCGCCCGTGGCGCCAGGGGTCTGGCAGGCTCCGGGGCAAATGGACTACGGAAGCCGAGAGGGGCCCGTCCGCGCCAAAACCCAAAACGCGCTGCGGCCTCCAGGGACACAGGGGACACAAGTGGCTGTGTGGCTTGCAGTGCCCGACCAGAGGGAGGGAGGTTGTCTGGCTGCTGAGGCGCAGCCGGTGTCAGCCCTTCGGGGAACTGCCCGTGGATGCTTCGGGAATGGGGGCTGCCTACTCAGAACCCCCGTTCCCTGTGGCTGCAGCCAGCCAGGGGGCTCCAGGGTCGGGCGCGCCCGCGGGCCTGGGGGGCTTCTTGCCTGTGTGCAGGGCTTCTACGCACAAGGTGGCACCTCATCCCGGCCCAAGGGTGGTGGCAGGAACCCAGGAGGCGCTCGGGGACTCAGCAGGGCCCGCCCCTGGGGCCAGGGGTCTGGCAGGCTCCGGGGGCAAATGGACTACGGAAGCCGAGAGGGGCCCGTCCGCGCCGAAACCCAAAACGCGCTGCGGCCTCCAGGGACACAGGGGACACAAGTGGCTGTGTGGCTTGCAGTGCCCGACCAGAGGGAGGGAGGTTGTCTGGCTGCTGAGGCGCAGCCGGTGTCAGCCCTTCGGGGAACTGCCCGTGGATGCTTCGGGAATGGGGGCTGCCAACTCAGAACCCCCGTTCCCTGTGGCTGCAGCCAGCCAGGGGGCTCCTGGGTCGGGCCTGGGGGGCTTCTTGCCTGTGTGCAGGGCTTCTACGCACAAGGTGGCACCTCATCCCGGCCAAAGGGTGGTGGCAGGAACCCAGGAGGCGCTCGGGGACTCAGCAGGGCAAGCCCCTGGGGCCAGGGGTCTGGCAGGCTCCGGGGCAAATGGACTACGAAAGCCGAGAGGGGCCCGTCGGCGCCAAAACCCAAAACGCGCTGCGGCCTCCATGGACAAAGGGGACACAAGAGGCTGTGTGGCTTGCAGTGCCCGACCAGAGGGAGGGAGGTTGTCTGGCTGCTGAGGCGCAGCCGGTGTCAGCCCTTCGGGGAACTGCCTGTGTATGCTTCGGGAATGGGGGCTGCCAACTCAGAACCCCCGTTCCCTATGGCTGCAGCCAGCCAGGGCGCTCCAGGGTCGGGCGCGCCCGCGGGCCTGTGGGGCTTCTTGCCTGTGTGCAGGGCTTCTACGCACAAGGTGGCACCTCATCCCGGCCCAAGGGTGGTGGCAGGAACCCAGGAGGCGCTCGGGGACTCAGCAGGGCCCGCCCCTGGGGCCAGGGGTCTGGCAGGCTCCGGGGGCAAATGGACTACGGAAGCCGAGAGGGGCCCGTCCGCGCCAAAACCCAAAACGCGCTGCGGCCTCCAGGGACACAGGGGACACAAGTGGCTGTGTGGCTTGCAGTGCCCGACCAGAGGGAGGGAGGTTGTCTGGCTGCTGAGGCGCAGCCGGTGTCAGCCCTTCGGGGAACTGCCCGTGGATGAATCGGGAATGGGGGCTGCCAACTCAGAACCCCCGTTCCCTGTGGCTGCAGCCAGCCAGGGGCCTCCAGGGTCGGGCGCGCCCGCGGGCCTGGGGGTCTTCTTGCCTGTGTGCAGGGCTTCTACGCACAAGGTAGCACCTCATCCCGGCCCAAGGGTGGTGGCAGGAACCCAGGAGGCGCTCAGGGACTCAGCAGGGCCCACCCCTGGGGCCAGGGCTCTGGCAGGCTCCGGGGCAAATGGACTACGGAAGCCGAGAGGGGCCCGTCTGCGCCAAAACCCAAAACGCGCTGCGGCCTCCAGGGACACAGGGGACACAAGTGGCTGTGTGGCTTACAGTGCCCGACCAGAGGGAGGGAGGTTGTCTGGCTGCTGAGGCGCAGCCAGTGTCAGCCCTTCGGGGAACTGCCCGTGGATGCTTCGGGAATGGGGGCTGCCAACTCAGAACCCCCGTTCCCTGTGGCTGCAGCCAGCCAGGGGGCTCCAGGGTCGGGCGCGCCCGCGGGCCTGGGGGGCTTCTTGCCTGTGTGCAGGGCTTCTACGCACAAGGTGGCACCTCATCCCGGCCCAAGGGTGGTGGCAGGAACTCAAGAGGCGCTCGTGGACTCAGCAGGGCCCGCCCCTGGGGCCAGGGGTCTGGCAGGCTCCGGGGGCAAATGGACTACGGAAGCCGAGAGGGGCCCGTCCGCGCCAAAACCCAAAACGCGCTGCGGCCTCCAGGTACACAGGGGACACAAATGGCTGTGTGGCTTGCAGTGCCCGACCAGAGGGAGGGAGGTTGTCTGGCTGCTGAGGCGCAGCCGGTGTCAGCCCTTCGGGTAACTGCCTGTGGATGCTTCGGGAATGGGGGCTGCCAACTCAGAACCCCCGTAACCTGTGGCTGCAGCCAGCCAGGGGGCTCCAGGGTCGGGTGCGCCCGCGGGCCTGGGGGGCTTCTTGCCTGTGTGCAGGGCTTCTACGCACAAGGTAGCACCTCATCCCTGCCCAAGGGTGGTGGCAGGAACCCAGGAGGCGCTCAGGGACTCAGCAGGGCCCACCCCTGGGGCCAGGGCTCTGGCAGGCTCCGGGGCAAATGGACTACGGAAGCCGAGAGGGGCCCGTCTGCGCCAAAACCCAAAACGCGCTGCGGCCTCCAGGGACACAGGGGACACAAGTGGCTGTGTGGCTTACAGTGCCCGACCAGAGGGAGGGAGGTTGTCTGGCTGCTGAGGCGCAGCCGGTGTCAGCCCTTCGGGGAACTGCCCGTGGATGCTTCGGGAATGGGGGCTGCCAACTCAGAACCCCCGTTCCCTGTGGCTGCAGCCAGCCAGGGGGCTCCAGGGTCGGGCGCGCCCGGGGGCCTGGGGGGCTTCTTGCCTGTGTGCAGGGCTTCTACGCACAAGGTGGCACCTCATCCCGGCCCAAGGGTGGTGGCAGGAACTCAAGAGGCGCTCGGGGACTCAGCAGGGCCCGCCCCTGGGGCCAGGGGTCTGGCAGGCTCCGGGGGCAAATGGACTACGGAAGCCGAGAGGGGCCCGTCCGCGCCAAAACCCAAAACGCGCTGCGGCCTCCAGGGACACAGGGGACACAAGTGGCTGTGTGGCTTGCAGTGCCCGACCAGAGGGAGGGAGGTTGTCTGGCTGCTGAGGCGCAGCCGGTGTCAGCCCTTCGGGGAACTGCCCGTGGATGCTTCGGGAATGGGGGCTGCCAACTCAGAACCCCCGTTCCCTGTGGCTGCAGCCAGCCAGGGGGCTCCAGGGTCGGGCGCGCCCGTGGGCCTGGGGGGCTTCTTGCCTGTGTGCAGGGCTTCTACGCACAAGGTGGCACCTCATCCCGGCCCAAGGGTGGTGTCAGGAACCCAGGAGGCGCTCGGGAACTCAGCAGGGCCCGCCCCTGTGGCCAGGGGTCTGGCAGGCTCCGGGGGCAAATGGACTACGGAAGCCGAGAGGGGCCCGTCCGCGCCAAAACCCAAAACGCGCTGCGGCCTCCAGGGACACAGGGGACACAAGTGGCTGTGTGGCTTGCAGTGCCCGACCAGAGGGAGGGAGGTTGTCTGGCTGCTGAGGCGCAGCCGGTGTCAGCCCTTAGGGGAACTGCCCGTGGATGCTTCGGGAATGGGGGCTGCCAACTCAGAACCCCCATTCCCTGTGGCTGCAGCCAGCCAGGGGGCTCCAGGGTCGGGCGCGCCCGCGGGCCTGGGGGGCTTCTTGCCTGTGTGCAGGGCTTCTACGCACAAGGTGGCACCTCATCCCGGCCCAAGGGTGGTGGCAGGAACCCAGGAGGCTCTCGCGGACTCAGCAGGGCCCGCCCCTGGGGCCAGGGGTCTGGCAGGCTCCGGGGGCAAATGGACTACGGAAGCCGAGAGGGGCCCGTCCGCGCCAAAACCCAAAACGCGCTGCGGCCTCCAGGGACACAGGGGACACAAGTGGCTGTGTGGCTTGCAGTGCCCGACCAGAGGGAGGGAGGTTGTCTGGCTGCTGAGGCGCAGCCGGTGTCAGCCCTTCGGGGAACTGCCCGTGGATGCTTCGGGAATGGGGGCTGCCAACTCAGAACCCCCGTTCCCTGTGGCTGCAGCCAGCCAGGGGGCTCCAGGGTCGGGCGCGCCCGCGGGCCTAGGGGCTTCTTGCCTGTGTGCAGGGCTTCTACGCACAAGGTGGCACCACATCCCGGCCCAAGGGTGGTGGCAGGAACTCAGGAGGCACTCGGGGACTCAGCAGGGCCCGCCCCTGGGGCCAGGGGTCTGGCAGGCTCCGGGGCAAATGGACTACGGAAGCCGAGAGGGGCCCGTCCGCGCCAAAACCCAAAACGCGCTGCGGCCTCCAGGGACACAGGGGACACAAGTGGCTGTGTGGCTTGCAGTGCCCGACCAGAGGGAGGGAGGTTGTCTGGCTGCTGAGGCGCAGCCGGTGTCAGCCCTTCGTGGAACTGCCCGTGGATGCTTCGGGAATGGGGGCTGCCAACTCAGAACCCCCGTTCCCTGTGGCTGCAGCCAGCCAGGTGGCTCCAGGGTCGGGCGCGCCCGCGGGCCTGGGGGGCTTCTTGCCTGTGTGCAGGGCTTCTACGCACAAGGTGGCACCTCATCCCGGCCCAAGGGTGGTGGCAGGAATTCAAGAGGCGCTCGAGGACTCAGCAGGGCCCGCCCCTGGGGCCAGGGGTCTGGCAGGCTCCGGGGGCAAATGGACTACGGAAGCCGAGAGGGGCCCCTCCGCGCCAAAACCCAAAACGCGCTGCGGCCTCCAGGGACACAGGGGACACAAGTGGCTGTGTGGCTGGAAGTGCCCGACCAGAGGGAGGGAGGTTGTCTGGCTGCTGAGGCGCAGCCGGTGTCAGCCCTTCGGGGAACTGCCCGTGGATGCTTCGGGAATGGGGGCTGCCAACTCAGAACCCCCGCTCCCTGTGGCTGCAGCCAGCCAGGGGCTCCAGGGTCGGGCGCGCCCGCGGGCCTGGGGGGCTTCTTGCCTGTGTGCAGGGCTTCTACGCACAAGGCGGCACCTCATCCCGGCCCAAGGGTGGTGGCAGGAACCCAGGTGGCGCTCGGGGACTCAGGAGGGCCCGCCCGTGGCGCCAGGGGTCTGGCAGGCTCCGGGGCAAATGGACTACGGAAGCCGAGAGGGGCCCGTCCGCGCCAAAACCCAAAACGCGCTACGGCTTCCAGGGACACAGGGGACACAAGTGGCTGTGTGGCTTGCAGTGCCCGACCAGAGGGAGGGAGGTTGTCTGGCTGCTGAGGCGCAGCCGGTGTCAGCCCTTCGGGGAACTGCCCGTGGATGCTTCGGGAATGGGGGCTGCCTACTCAGAACCCCCGTTCCCTGTGGCTGCAGCCAGCCAGGGGGCTCCAGGGTCGGGCGCGCCCGCGGGCCTGGGGGGCTTCTTGCCTGTGTGCAGGGCTTCTACGCACAAGGTGGCACCTCATCCCGGCCCAAGGGTGGTGGCAGGAACCCAGGAGGCGCTCGGGGACTCAGCAGGGCCCGCCCCTGGGGCCAGGGGTCTGGCAGGCTCCGGGGGCAAATGGACTACGGAAGCCGAGAGGGGCCCGTCCGCGCCGAAACCCAAAACGCGCTGCGGCCTCCAGGGACACAGGGGACACAAGTGGCTGTGTGGCTTGCAGTGCCCGACCAGAGGGAGGGAGGTTGTCTGGCTGCTGAGGCGCAGCCGGTGTCAGCCCTTCGGGGAACTGCCCGTGGATGCTTCGGGAATGGGGGCTGCCAACTCAGAACCCCCGTTCCCTGTGGCTGCAGCCAGCCAGGGGGCTCCTGGGTCGGGCCTGGGGGGCTTCTTGCCTGTGTGCAGGGCTTCTACGCACAAGGTGGCACCTCATCCCGGCCAAAGGGTGGTGGCAGGAACCCAGGAGGCGCTCGGGGACTCAGCAGGGCAAGCCCCTGGGGCCAGGGGTCTGGCAGGCTCCGGGGCAAATGGACTACGAAAGCCGAGAGGGGCCCGTCGGCGCCAAAACCCAAAACGCGCTGCGGCCTCCATGGACAAAGGGGACACAAGAGGCTGTGTGGCTTGCAGTGCCCGACCAGAGGGAGGGAGGTTGTCTGGCTGCTGAGGCGCAGCCGGTGTCAGCCCTTCGGGGAACTGCCTGTGTATGCTTCGGGAATGGGGGCTGCCAACTCAGAACCCCCGTTCCCTATGGCTGCAGCCAGCCAGGGCGCTCCAGGGTCGGGCGCGCCCGCGGGCCTGTGGGGCTTCTTGCCTGTGTGCAGGGCTTCTACGCACAAGGTGGCACCTCATCCCGGCCCAAGGGTGGTGGCAGGAACCCAGGAGGCGCTCGGGGACTCAGCAGGGCCCGCCCCTGGGGCCAGGGTTCTGGCAGGCTCCGGGGGCAAATGGACTACGGAAGCAGAGAGGGGCCCGTCCGCGCCAAAACCCAAAACGCGCTGCGGCCTCCAGGGACACAGGGGACACAAGTGGCTGTGTGGCTTGCAGTGCCCGACCAGAGGGAGGGAGGTTGTCTGGCTGCTGAGGCGCAGCCGGTGTCAGCCCTTCGGGGAACTGCCCGTGGATGAATCGGGAATGGGGGCTGCCAACTCAGAACCCCCGTTCCCTGTGGCTGCAGCCAGCCAGGGGCCTCCAGGGTCGGGCGCGCCCGCGGGCCTGGGGGTCTTCTTGCCTGTGTGCAGGGCTTCTACGCACAAGGTAGCACCTCATCCCGGCCCAAGGGTGGTGGCAGGAACCCAGGAGGCGCTCAGGGACTCAGCAGGGCCCACCCCTGGGGCCAGGGCTCTGGCAGGCTCCGGGGCAAATGGACTACGGAAGCCGAGAGGGGCCCGTCTGCGCCAAAACCCAAAACGCGCTGCGGCCTCCAGGGACACAGGGGACACAAGTGGCTGTGTGGCTTACAGTGCCCGACCAGAGGGAGGGAGGTTGTCTGGCTGCTGAGGCGCAGCCAGTGTCAGCCCTTCGGGGAACTGCCCGTGGATGCTTCGGGAATGGGGGCTGCCAACTCAGAACCCCCGTTCCCTGTGGCTGCAGCCAGCCAGGGGGCTCCAGGGTCGGGCGCGCCCGCGGGCCTGGGGGGCTTCTTGCCTGTGTGCAGGGCTTCTACGCACAAGGTGGCACCTCATCCCGGCCCAAGGGTGGTGGCAGGAACTCAAGAGGCGCTCGGGGACTCAGCAGGGCCCGCCCCTGGGGCCAGGGGTCTGGCAGGCTCCGGGGGCAAATGGACTACGGAAGCCGAGAGGGGCCCGTCCGCGCCAAAACCCAAAACGCGCTGCGGCCTCCAGGTACACAGGGGACACAAATGGCTGTGTGGCTTGCAGTGCCCGACCAGAGGGAGGGAGGTTGTCTGGCTGCTGAGGCGCAGCCGGTGTCAGCCCTTCGGGTAACTGCCTGTGGATGCTTCGGGAATGGGGGCTGCCAACTCAGAACCCCCGTAACCTGTGGCTGCAGCCAGCCAGGGGGCTCCAGGGTCGGGTGCGCCCGCGGGCCTGGGGGGCTTCTTGCCTGTGTGCAGCGCTTCTACGCACAAGGTAGCACCTCATCCCGGCCCAAGGGTGGTGGCAGGAACCCAGGAGGCGCTCAGGGACTCAGCAGGGCCCACCCCTGGGGCCAGGGCTCTGGCAGGCTCCGGGGCAAATGGACTACGGAAGCCTCTGGCAGGCTCCGGGGCAAATGGACTACGGAATCCGAGAGGGGCCCGTCCGCGCCAAAACCCAAAACGCGCTGCGGCCTCCAGGGACACAGGGGACACAAGTGGCTGTGTGGCTTACGGTGCCCGACCAGAGGGAGGGAGGTTGTCTGGCTGCTGAGGCGCAGCCGGTGTCAGCCCTTCGGGGAACTGCCCGTGGATGCTTCGGGAATGGGGGCTGCCAACTCAGAACCCCCGTTCCCTGTGGCTGCAGCCAGCCAGGGGGCTCCAGGGTCGGGCGCGCCCGCGGGCCTAGGGGCTTGTTGCCTGTGTGCAGGGCTTCTACGCACAAGGTGGCACCTCATCCCGGCCAAAGGGTGGTGGCAGGAACCCAGGAGGCGCTCGGGGACTCAGCAGGGCCCGCCCCTGGGGCCAGGGGTCTGGCAGGCTCCGGGGGCAAATGGACTACGGAAGCCGAGAGGGGCCCGTCCGCGCCAAAACCCAAAACGCGCTGCGGCCTCCAGGGACACAGGGGACACAAGTGGCTGTGTGGCTTGCAGTGCCCGACCAGAGGGAGGGAGGTTGTCTGGCTGCTGAGGCGCAGCCGGTGTCAGCCCTTCGGGGAACTGCCCATGGATGCTTCGGGAATGGGGGCTGCCAACTCAGAACCCCCGTTCCCTGTGGCTGCAGCCAGCCAGGGGGCTCCAGGGTCAGGCGCGCCCGCGGGCCTGGGGGGCTTCTTGCCTGTGTGCAGGGCTTCTACGCACAAGGTGGCACCTCATCCCGGCCCAAGGGTGGTGGCAGGAACTCAGGAGGCGCTCGGGGACGCAGCAGGGCCCGCCCCTGGGGCCAGGGGTCTGGCAGGCTCCGGGGGCAAATGGACTACGGAAGCCGAGAGGGGCCCCTCCGCGCCAAAACCCAAAACGCGCTGCGGCCTCCAGGGACACAGGGGACACAAGTGGCTGTGTGGCTTGCAGTGCCCGACCAGAGGGAGGGAGGTTGTCTGGCTGCTGAGGCGCAGCCGGTGTCAGCCCTTCGGGGAACTGCCCGTGGATGCTTCGGGAATGGGGGCTGCCAACTCAGAACCCCCGTTCCCTGTGGCTGCAGCCAGCCAGGGGGCTCCAGGGTCGGGCGCGCCCGCGGGCCTGGGGGGCTTCTTGCCTGTGTGCAGGGCTTCTACGCACAAGGTGGCACCTCATCCCGGCCCAAGGGTGGTGGCAGGAACCCAGGAGGCGCTCGCGGACTCAGCAGGGCCCGCCCCTGGGGCCAGGGGTCTGGCAGGCTCCGGGGGCAAATGGACTACGGAAGCCGAGAGGGGCCCGTCCGCGCCAAAACCCAAAACGCGCTGCGGCCTCCAGGGACACAGGGGACACAAGTGGCTGTGTGGCTTGCAGTGCCCGACCAGAGGGAGGGAGGTTGTCTGGCTGCTGAGGCGCAGCCGGTGTCAGCCCTTCGGGGAACTGCCCGTGGATGCTTCGGGAATGGGGGCTGCCAACTCAGAACCCCCGTTCCCTGTGGCTGCAGCCAGCCAGGGGGCTCCAGGGTCGGGCGCGCCCGCGGGCCTGGGGGGCTTCTTGCCTGTGTGCAGGGCTTCTACGCACAAGGTGGCACCTCATCCCGGCCCAAGGGTGGTGGCAGGAATTCAAGAGGCGCTCGGGGACTCAGCAGGGCCCGCCCCTGGGGCCAGGGGTCTGGCAGGCTCCGGGGGCAAATGGACTACGGAAGCCGAGAGGGGCCCCTCCGCGCCAAAACCCAAAACGCGCTGCGGCCTCCAGGGACACAGGGGACACAAGTGGCTGTGTGGCTGGCAGTGCCCGACCAGAGGGAGGGAGGTTGTCTGGCTGCTGAGGCGCAGCCGGTGTCAGCCCTTCGGGGAACTGCCCGTGGAGGCTTCGGGAATGGGGGCTGCCAACTCAGAACCCCCGCTCCCTGTGGCTGCAGCCAGCCAGGGGCTCCAGGGTCGGGCGCGCCCGCGGGCCTGGGGGGGCTTCTTGCCTGTGTGCAGGGCTTCTACGCACAAGGCGGCACCTCATCCCGGCCCATGGGTGGTGGCAGGACCCCAGGTGGCGCTCGGGGACTCAGGAGGGCCCGCCCCTGGGGCCAGGGGTCTGGCAGGCTCCGGGGCAAATGGACTACGGAAGCCGAGAGGGGCCCGTCCGCGCCAAAACCCAAAACGTGCTGCGGCATCCAGGGACACAGGGGACACAAGTGGCTGTGTGGCTTGCAGTGCCCGACCAGAGGGAGGGAGGTTGTCTGGCTGCTGAGGCGCAGCAGGTGTCAGCACTTCGGGGAACTGCCCGTGGATGCTTCGGGAATGGGGGCTGCCAACTCAGAACCCCCGTTCCCTGTGGCTGCAGCCAGCCAGGGGGCTCCAGGGTCGGGCGCGCCCGCGGGCCTGGGGGGCTTCTTGCCTGTGTGCAGGGCTTCTACGCACAAGGTGGCACCTCATCCCGGCCCAAGGGTGGTGGCAGGAACCCAGGAGGCACTCGGTGACTCAGCAGGGCCCGCCCCTGGGGCCAGGGGTCTGGCAGGCTCCGGGGGCAAATGGACTACGGAAGCCGAGAGGGGCCCGTCCGCGCCAAAACCCAAAACGCGCTGCGGCCTCCAGGGACACAGGGGACACAAGGGGCTGTGTGGCTTGCAGTGCCCGACCAGAGGGAGGGAGGTTGTCTAGCTGCTGAGGCGCAGCCGGTGTCAGCCCTTCGGGGAACTGCCCGTGGATGCTTCGGGAATGGGGGCTGCCAACTCAGAACCCCCGTTCCCTGTGGCTGCAGCCAGCCAGGGGGCTCCTGGGTCGGGCCTGGGGGGCTTCTTGCCTGTGTGCAGGGCTTCTACGCACAAGGTGGCACCTCATCCCGGCCCAAGGGTGGTGGCAGGAACCCAGGAGGCGCTCGGGGACTCAGCAGGGCAAGCCCCTGGGGCCAGGGGTCTGGCAGGCTCCGGGGCAAATGGACTACGGAAGCCGAGAGGGGCACGTCGGCGCCAAAACCCAAAACGCGCTGCGGCCTCCATGGACAAAGGGGACACAAGAGGCTGTGTGGCTTGCAGTGCCCGACCAGAGGGAGGGAGGTTGTCTGGCTGCTGAGGCGCAGCCGGTGTCAGCCCTTCGGGGAACTGCCTGTGTATGCTTCGGGAATGGGGGCTGCCAACTCAGAACCCCCGTTCCCTATGGCTGCAGCCAGCCAGGGCGCTCCAGGGTCGGGCGCACCCGCGGGCCTGTGGGGCTTCTTGCCTGTGTGCAGGGCTTCTACGCACAAGGTGGCACCTCATCCCGGCCCAAGGGTGGTGGCAGGAACCCAGGAGGCGCTCGGGGACTCAGCAGGGCCCGCCCCTGGGGCCAGGGGTCTGGCAGGCTCCGGGGGCAAATGGACTACGGAAGCCGAGAGGGGCCCGTCCGCGCCAAAACCCAAAACGCGCTGCGGCCTCCAGGGACACAGGGGACACAAGTGGCTGTGTGGCTTGCAGTGCCCGACCAGAGGGAGGGAGGTTGTCTGGCTGCTGAGGCGCAGCCGGTGTCAGCCCTTCGGGGAACTGCCCGTGGATGAATCGGGAATGGGGGCTGCCAACTCAGAACCCCCGTTCCCTGTGGCTGCAGCCAGCCAGGGGCCTCCAGGGTCGGGCGCGCCCGCGGGCCTGGGGGGCTTCTTGCCTGTGTGCAGGGCTTCTACGCACAAGGTAGCACCTCATCCCGGCCCAAGGGTGGTGGCAGGAACCCAGGAGGCGCTCAGGGACTCAGCAGGGCCCACCCCTGGGGCCAGGGGTCTGGCAGGCTCCGGGGGCAAATGGACTACGGAAGCCGAGAGGGGCCCGTCCGCGCCAAAACCCAAAACGCGCTGCGGCCTCCAGGGACACAGGGGACACAAGTGGCTGTGTGGCTTACAGTGCCCGACCAGAGGGAGGGAGGTTGTCTGGCTGCTGAGGCGCAGCCGGTGTCAGCCCTTCGGGGAACTGCCCGTGGATGCTTCGGGAATGGGGGCTGCCAACTCAGAACCCCCGTTCCCTGTGGCTGCAGCCAGCCAGGGGGCTCCTGGGTCGGGCCTGGGGGGCTTCTTGCCTGTGTGCAGGGCTTCTACGCACAAGGTGGCACCTCATCCCGGCCCAAGGGTGGTGGCAGGAACCCAGGAGGCGCTCGGGGACTCAGCAGGGCAAGCCCCTGGGGCCAGGGGTCTGGCAGGCTCCGGGGCAAATGGACTACGGAAGCCGAGAGGGGCACGTCGGCGCCAAAACCCAAAACGCGCTGCGGCCTCCATGGACAAAGGGGACACAAGAGGCTGTGTGGCTTGCAGTGCCCGACCAGAGGGAGGGAGGTTGTCTGGCTGCTGAGGCGCAGCCGGTGTCAGCCCTTCGGGGAACTGCCTGTGTATGCTTCGGGAATGGGGGCTGCCAACTCAGAACCCCCGTTCCCTATGGCTGCAGCCAGCCAGGGCGCTCCAGGGTCGGGCGCGCCCGCGGGCCTGTGGGGCTTCTTGCCTGTGTGCAGGGCTTCTACGCACAAGGTGGCACCTCATCCCGGCCCAAGGGTGGTGGCAGGAACCCAGGAGGCGCTCGGGGACTCAGCAGGGCCCGCCCCTGGGGCCAGGGGTCTGGCAGGCTCCGGGGGCAAATGGACTACGGAAGCCGAGAGGGGCCCGTCCGCGCCAAAACCCAAAACGCGCTGCGGCCTCCAGGGACACAGGGGACACAAGTGGCTGTGTGGCTTGCAGTGCCCGACCAGAGGGAGGGAGGTTGTCTGGCTGCTGAGGCGCAGCCGGTGTCAGCCCTTCGGGGAACTGCCCGTGGATGAATCGGGAATGGGGGCTGCCAACTCAGAACCCCCGTTCCCTGTGGCTGCAGCCAGCCAGGGGCCTCCAGGGTCGGGCGCGCCCGCGGGCCTGGGGGGCTTCTTGCCTGTGTGCAGGGCTTCTACGCACAAGGTAGCACCTCATCCCGGCCCAAGGGTGGTGGCAGGAACCCAGGAGGCGCTCAGGGACTCAGCAGGGCCCACCCCTGGGGCCAGGGGTCTGGCAGGCTCCGGGGGCAAATGGACTACGGAAGCCGAGAGGGGCCCGTCCGCGCCAAAACCCAAAACGCGCTGCGGCCTCCAGGGACACAGGGGACACAAGTGGCTGTGTGGCTTACAGTGCCCGACCAGAGGGAGGGAGGTTGTCTGGCTGCTGAGGCGCAGCCGGTGTCAGCCCTTCGGGGAACTGCCCGTGGATGCTTCGGGAATGGGGGCTGCCAACTCAGAACCCCCGTTCCCTGTGGCTGCAGCCAGCCAGGGGGCTCCAGTGTCGGGCACGCCCGCGGGCCTGGGGGGCTTCTTGCCTGTGTGCAGGGCTTCTACGCACAAGGTGGCACCTCATCCCGGCCCAAGGGTGGTGGCAGGAACTCAAGAGGCGCTCGGGGACTCAGCAGGGCCCGCCTCTGGGGCCAGGGGTCTGGCAGGCTCCGGGGGCAAATGGACTACGGAAGCCGAGAGGGGCCCGTCCGCGCCAAAACCCAAAACGCGCTGCGGCCTCCAGGTACACAGGGGACACAAATGGCTGTGTGGCTTGCAGTGCCCGACCAGAGGGAGGGAGGTTGTCTGGCTGCTGAGGCGCAGCCGGTGTCAGCCCTTCGGGTAACTGCCCGTGGATGCTTCGGGAATGGGGCTGCCAACTCAGAACCCCCGTTCCCTGTGGCTGCAGCCAGCCAGGGGGCTCCAGGGTCGGGCGCGCCCGCGGGCCTGGGGGGCTTCTTGCCTGTGTGCAGGGCTTCTACGCACAAGGTGGCACCTCATCCCGGCCCAAGGGTGGTGGCAGGAACCCAGGAGGCGCTCGGGGACTCAGCAGGGCCCGCCCCTGGGGCCAGGGGTCTGGCAGGCTCCGGGGGCAAATGGACTACGGAAGCCGAGAGGGGCCCGTCCGCGCCAAAACCCAAAACGCGCTGCGGCCTCCAGGGACACAGGGGACACAAGTGGCTGTGTGGCTTGCAGTGCCCGACCAGAGGGAGGGAGGTTGTCTGGCTGCTGAGGCACAGCCGGTGTCAGCCCTTCGGGGAACTGCCCGTGGATGCTTCGGGAATGGGGGCTGCCAACTCAGAACCCCCGTTCCCTGTGGCTGCAGCCAGCCAGGGGGCTCCAGGGTCGGGCGCGCCCGCGGGCCTAGGGGCTTGTTGCCTGTGTGCAGGGCTTCTACGCACAAGGTGGCACCTCATCCCGGCCAAAGGGTGGTGACAGGAACCCAGGAGGCGCTCGGGGACTCAGCAGGGCCCGCCCCTGGGGCCAGGGGTCTGGCAGGCTCCGGGGGCAAATGGACTACGGAAGCCGAGAGGGGCCCGTCCGCGCCAAAACCCAAAACGCGCTGCGGCCTCCAGGGACACAGGGGACACAAGTGGCTGTGTGGCTTGCAGTGCCCGACCAGAGGGAGGGAGGTTGTCTGGCTGCTGAGGCGCAGCCGGTGTCAGCCCTTCGGGGAACTGCCCGTGGATGCTTCGGGAATGGGGGCTGCCAATTCAGAACCCCCGTTCCCTGTGGCTACAGCCAGCCAGGGGGCTCCAGGGTCGGGCGCGCCCGCGGGCCTGGGGGGCTTCTTGCCTGTGTGCAGGGCTTCTACGCACAAGGTGGCACCTCATCCCGGCCCAAGGGTGGTGGCAGGAACTCAGGAGGCGCTCGGGGACGCAGCTGGGCCCGCCCCTGGGGCCAGGGGTCTGGCAGGCTCCGGGGGCAAATGGACTACGGAAGCCGAGAGGGGCCCGTCCGCGCCGAAACCCAAAACGCACTGCGGCCTCCAGGGACACAGGGGACACAAGTGGCTGTGTGGCTTGCAGTGCCCGACCAGAGGGAGGGAGGTTGTCTGGCTGCTGAGGCGCAGCCGGTGTCAGCCCTTCGGGGAACTGCCCGTGGATGCTTCGGGAATGGGGGCTGCCAACTCAGAACCCCCGTTCCCTGTGGCTGCAGCCAGCCAGGGGGCTCCAGGGTCGGGCCTGGGGGGCTTCTTGCCTGTGTGCAGGGCTTCTACGCACAAGGTGGCACCTCATCCCGGCCCAAGGGTGGTGGCAGGAACCCAGGAGGCGCTCGGGAACTCAGCAGGGCCCGCCCCTGGGGCCATTTGTCTGGCAGGCTCCGGGGGCAAATGGACTACGGAAGCCGAGAGGGGCCCGTCCGCACCAAAACCCAAAACGCGCTGCGGCCTCCAGGGAGGGACACAGGGGACACAAGTGGCTGTTTGGCTTGCAGTGCCCGACCAGAGGGAGGGAGGTTTTCTGGCTGCTGAGGCGCAGCCGGTGTCAGCCCTTCGGGGAACTGCCCGTGGATGCTTCGGGAATGGGGGCTGCCAACTCAGAACCCCCGTTCCCTGTGGCTGCAGCCAGCCAGGGGGCTCAAGGGTCGGGCGCGCCCGCGGGCCTAGGCTGCTTCTTGCCTGTGTGCAGGGCTTCCACGCACAAGGTGGCACCTCATCCCGGCCAAAGGGTGGTGGCAGGAACCCAGGTGGCGCTCGGGGACTCAGCAGGGCCCGCCCCTGGGGCCAGGGGTCTGGCAGGCTCCGGGGGCAAATGGACTATGGAAACCGAGAGGGGCCCGTCCGCGCCAAAACCCAAAACGCGCTGCGGCCTCCAGGGACACAGGGGACACAAGTGGCTGTGTGGCTTGCAGTGCCCGACCAGAGGGAGGGAGGTTGTCTGGCTGCTGAGGCGCAGCCGGTGTCAGCCCTTCGGGGAACTGCCCGTGGATGCTTCGGGAATGGGGGCTGCCAACTCAGAACCCCCGTTCCCTGTGGCTGCAGCCAGCCAGGGGGCTCCAGGGTCGGGTGCGCCCGCGGGCCTGGGGGGCTTCAAGCCTGTGTGCAGGGCTTCTACGCACAAGGTGGCACCTCATCCCGGCCCAAGGGTGGTGGCAGGAACTCAGGAGGCGCTCGGGGACTCAGCAGGGCCCGCCCCTGGGGCCAGGGGTCTGGCAGGCTCCGGGGGCAAATGGACTACGGAAGCCGAGAGGGGCCCGTCCGCGCCAAAACCCAAAACGCGCTGCGGCCTCCAGGGACACAGGGGACACGAGTGGCTGTGTGGCTTGCAGTGCCCGACCAGAGGGAGGGAGGTTGTCTGGCTGCTGAGGCGCAGCCGGTGTCAGCCCTTCGGGGAACTGCCCGTGGAGGCTTCGGGAATGGGGGCTGCCAACTCAGAACCCTCGTTCCCTGTGGCTGCAGCCAGCCAGGGGCTCCAGGGTCGGGCGCGCCCGCGGGCCTGGTCGGCTTCTTGCCTGGGTGCAGGGCTTCTACGCACAAGGTGGCACCTCATCCCGGCCCAAGGGTGGTGGCAGGAACCCAGGTGGCGCTCGGGGACTCAGCAGGGCCCGCCCCTAGGGCCAGGGGTCTGGCAGGCTCCGGGGCAAATGGACTACGGAAGCCGAGAGGGGCCCGTCCGCGCCAAAACCCAAAACGCGCTGCGGCCTCCAGGGAGGGACACAGGGGACACAAGTGGCTGTGTGGCTTGCAGTGCCCGACCAGAGGGAGGGAGGTTGTCTGGCTGCTGAGGCGCAGCCGGTGTCAGCCCTTCGGGGAACTGCCCGTGGATGCTTCGGGAATGGGGGCTGCCAACTCAGAACCCCCGTTCCCTGTGGCTGCAGCCAGCCAGGGGGCTCCAGGGTCGGGCGCGCCCGCGGGCCTGGGTGGCTTCTTGCCTGTGTGCAGGGCTTCTACGCACAAGGTGGCACCTCATCCCGGCCAAAGGGTGGTGGCAGGAACCCAGGAGGCGCTCGGGGACTCAGCAGGGCCCGCCCCTGGGGCCAGGGGTCTGGCAGGCTCCGGGGCCAAATGGACTACGGAAGCCGAGAGGGGCCCGTCCGCGCCAAAACCCAAAACGCGCTGCGGCCTCCAGGGACACAGGGGACACAAGTGGCTGTGTGGCTTGCAGTGCCCGACCAGAGGGAGGGAGGTTGTCTGGCTGCTGAGGCGCAGCCGGTGTCAGCCCTTCGGGGAACTGCCCGTGGATGCTTCGGGAATGGGGGCTGCCAACTCAGAACCCCCGTTCCCTGTGGCTGCAGCCAGCCAGGGGGCTCCAGGGTCGGGCCTGGGGGGCTTCTTGCCTGTGTGCAGGGCTTCTACGCACAAGGTGGCACCTCATCCCGGCCCAAGGGTGGTGGCAGGAACCCAGGAGGCGCTCGGGGACTCAGCAGGGCAAGCCCCTTGGGCCAGGGGTCTGGCAGGCTCCGGGGGCAAATGGACGACGGAAGCCGAGAGGGGCCCGTCCGCGCCAAAACCCAAAACGTGCTGCGGCCTCCAGGGACACAGGGGACACGAGTGGCTGTGTGGCTTGCAGTGCCCGACCAGAGGGAGGGAGGTTGTCTGGCTGCTGAGGCGCAGCCGGTGTCAGCCCTTCGGGGAACTGCCCGTGGAGGCTTCGGGAATGGGGGCTGCCAACTCAGAACCCTCGTTCCCTGTGGCTGCAGCCAGCCAGGGGCTCCAGGGTCGGGCGCGCCCGCGGGCCTGGGGGGCTTCTTGCCTGGGTGCAGGGCTTCTACGCACAAGGTGGCACCTCATCCCGGCCCAAGGGTGGTGGCAGGAACCCAGGTGGCGCTCGGGGACTCAGCAGGGCCCGCCCCTAGGTCCAGGGGTCTGGCAGGCTCCGGGGCAAATGGACTACGGAAGCCGAGAGGGGCCCGTCCGCGCCAAAACCCAAAACGCGCTGCGGCCTCCAGGGAGGGACACAGGGGACACAAGTGGCTGTGTGGCTTGCAGTGCCCGACCAGAGGGAGGGAGGTTGTCTGGCTGCTGAGGCGCAGCCGGTGTCAGCCCTTCGGGGAACTGCCCGTGGAGGCTTCGGGAATGGGGGCTGCCAACTCAGAACCCCCGTTCCCTGTGGCTGCAGCCAGCCAGGGGGCTCAAGGGTCGGGCGCGCCCGCGGGCCTGGGGGGCTTCTTGCCTGTGTGCAGGGCTTCTACGCACAAGGTGGCACCTCATCCCGGCTAAAGGGTGGTGGCAGGAACCCAGGAGGCGCTCGGGGACTCAGCAGGGCCCGCCCCTGGTGCCAGGGGTCTGGCAGGCTCCGGGGCCAAATGGACTACGGAAGCCGAGAGGGGCCCGTCCGCGCCAAAACCCAAAACGCGCTGCGGCCTCCAGGGACACAGGGGACACAAGTGGCTGTGTGGCTTGCAGTGCCCGACCAGAGGGAGGGAGGTTGTCTGGCTGCTGAGGCGCAGCCGGTGTCAGCCCTTCAGGGAACTGCCCGTGGATGCTTCGGGAATGGGGGCTGCCAACTCAGAACCCCCGTTCCCTGTGGCTGCAGCCAGCCAGGGGGCTCCAGGGTCGGGCGCGCCCGCGGGCCTGGGTGGCTTCTTGCCTGTGTGCAGGGCTTCTACGCACAAGGTGGCACCTCATCCCGACCAGAGGGTGGTGGCAGGAACCCAGGAGGCGCTCGGGGACTCAGCAGGGCCCGCCCCTGGGGCCAGGGGTCTGGCAGGCTCCGGGGCCAAATGGACTACGGAAGCCGAGAGGGGCCCGTCCGCGCCAAAACCCAAAACGCGCTGCGGCCTCCAGGGACACAGGGGACACAAGTGGCTGTGTGGCTTGCAGTGCCCGACCAGAGGGAGGGAGGTTGTCTGGCTGCTGAGGCGCAGCCGGTGTCAGCCCTTCAGGGAACTGCCCGTGGATGCTTCGGGAATGGGGGCTGCCAACTCAGAACCCCCGTTCCCTGTGGCTGCAGCCAGCCAGGGGGCTCCAGGGTCGGGCGCGCCCGCGGGCCTGGGTGGCTTCTTGCCTGTGTGCAGGGCTTCTACGCACAAGGTGGCACCTCATCCCGACCAGAGGGTGGTGGCAGGAACCCAGGAGGCGCTCGGGGACTCAGCAGGGCCCGCCCCTGGGGCCAGGGGTCTGGCAGGCTCCGAGGGGAAATGGACTACGGAAGCCGAGAGGGGCCCGTCCGCGCCAAAACCCAAAACGCGCTGCGGCCTCCAGGGACACAGGGGACACAAGTGGCTGTGTGGCTTGCAGTGCCCGACCAGAGGGAGGGAGGTTGTCTGGCTGCTGAGGCGCAGCCGGTGTCAGCCCTTCGGGGAACTGCCCGTGGATGCTTCGGGAATGGGGGCTGCCAACTCAGAACCCCCGTTCCCTGTGGCTGCAGCCAGCCAGGGGGCTCCAGGGTCGGGCCTGGGGGGCTTCTTGCCTGTGTGCAGGGCTTCTACGCACAAGGTGGCACCTCATCCCGGCCCAAGGGTGGTGGCAGGAACTCAGGAGGCGCTCGGGGACTCAGCAGGGCAAGCCCCTTGGGCCAGGGGTCTGGCAGGCTCCGGGGGCAAATGGACGACGGAAGCCGAGAGGGGCCCGTCAGCGCCAAAACCCAAAACGCGCTGCGGCCTCCAGGGACACAGGGGACACAAGTGGCTGTGTGGCTTGCAGTGCCCGACCAGAGGGAGGGAGGTTGTCTGGCTGCTGAGGCGCAGCCGGTGTCAGCCCTTCGGGGAACTGCCCGTGGATGCTTCGGGAATGGGGGCTGCCAACTCAGAAACCCCGTTCCCTGTGGCTGCAGCCAGCCAGGGGCCTCTAGGGTCGGGCGCGCCCGCGGGCCTGGGGGGCTTCTTGCCTGTGTGCAGGGCTTCTACGCACAAGGTGGCACCTCATCCCGGCCCAAGGGTGGTGGCAGGAACCCAGGAGGCGCTCGAGGACTCAGCAGCTCCCAACCCTGGGGCCAGGGGTCTGGCAGGCTCCGGGGCAAATGGACTACGGAAGCCGAGAGGGGCCCGTCCGCGCCAAAACCCAAAACGCGCTGCGGCCTCCAGGGACACAGGGGACACAAGTGGCTGTGTGGCTTACAGTGCCCGACAAGAGGGAGGGAGGTTGTCTGGCTGCTGAGGCGCAGCCGGTGTCAGCCCTTCGGGGAACTGCCCGTGGATGCTTCGGGAATGGGGGCTGCCAACTCAGAAACCCTGTTCCCTGTGGCTGCAGCCAGCCAGGGGGCTCCAGGGTCGGGCGCGCCCGTGGGCCTGGGGGGCTTCTTGCCTATGTGCAGGGCTTCTACGCACAAGGTGGCACCTCATCCCGGCCCAAGGGTGGTGGCAGGAACCCAGGTGGCGCTCGGGGACTCAGCAGGGCCCGCCCCTAGGTCCAGGGGTCTGGCAGGCTCCGGGGCAAATGGACTACGGAAGCCGAGAGGGGCCCGTCCGCGCCAAAACCCAAAACGCGCTGCGGCCTCCAGGGAGGGACACAGGGGACACAAGTGGCTGTGTGGCTTGCAGTGCCCGACCAGAGGGAGGGAGGTTGTCTGGCTGCTGAGGCGCAGCCGGTGTCAGCCCTTCGGGGAACTGCCCGTGGAGGCTTCGGGAATGGGGGCTGCCAACTCAGAACCCCCGTTCCCTGTGGCTGCAGCCAGCCAGGGGGCTCAAGGGTCGGGCGCGCCCGCGGGCCTGGGGGGCTTCTTGCCTGTGTGCAGGGCTTCTACGCACAAGGTGGCACCTCATCCCGGCTAAAGGGTGGTGGCAGGAACCCAGGAGGCGCTCGGGGACTCAGCAGGGCCCGCCCCTGGGGCCAGGGGTCTGGCAGGCTCCGGGGCCAAATGGACTACGGAAGCCGAGAGGGGCCCGTCCGCGCCAAAACCCAAAACGCGCTGCGGCCTCCAGGGACACAGGGGACACAAGTGGCTGTGTGGCTTGCAGTGCCCGACCAGAGGGAGGGAGGTTGTCTGGCTGCTGAGGCGCAGCCGGTGTCAGCCCTTCAGGGAACTGCCCGTGGATGCTTCGGGAATGGGGGCTGCCAACTCAGAACCCCCGTTCCCTGTGGCTGCAGCCAGCCAGGGGGCTCCAGGGTCGGGCGCGCCCGCGGGCCTGGGTGGCTTCTTGCCTGTGTGCAGGGCTTCTACGCACAAGGTGGCACCTCATCCCGACCAGAGGGTGGTGGCAGGAACCCAGGAGGCGCTCGGGGACTCAGCAGGGCCCGCCCCTGGGGCCAGGGGTCTGGCAGGCTCCGGGGGCAAATGGACTACGGAAGCCGAGAGGGGCCCGTCCGCGCCAAAACCCAAAACGCGCTGCGGCCTCCAGGGACACAGGGGACACAAGTGGCTGTGTGGCTTGCAGTGCCCGACCAGAGGGAGGGAGGTTGTCTGGCTGCTGAGGCGCAGCCGGTGTCAGCCCTTCGGGGAACTGCCCGTGGATGCTTCGGGAATGGGGGCTGCCAACTCAGAACCCCCGTTCCCTGTGGCTGCAGCCAGCCAGGGGGCTCCAGGGTCGGGCCTGGGGGGCTTCTTGCCTGTGTGCAGGGCTTCTACGCACAAGGTGGCACCTCATCCCGGCCCAAGGGTGGTGGCAGGAACTCAGGAGGCGCTCGGGGACTCAGCAGGGCAAGCCCCTTGGGCCAGGGGTCTGGCAGGCTCCGGGGGCAAATGGACGACGGAAGCCGAGAGGGGCCCGTCAGCGCCAAAACCCAAAACGCGCTGCGGCCTCCAGGGACACAGGGGACACAAGTGGCTGTGTGGCTTGCAGTGCCCGACCAGAGGGAGGGAGGTTGTCTGGCTGCTGAGGCGCAGCCGGTGTCAGCCCTTCGGGGAACTGCCCGTGGATGCTTCGGGAATGGGGGCTGCCAACTCAGAAACCCCGTTCCCTGTGGCTGCAGCCAGCCAGGGGCCTCTAGGGTCGGGCGCGCCCGCGGGCCTGGGGGGCTTCTTGCCTGTGTGCAGGGCTTCTACGCACAAGGTGGCACCTCATCCCGGCCCAAGGGTGGTGGCAGGAACCCAGGAGGCGCTCGAGGACTCAGCAGCTCCCAACCCTGGGGCCAGGGGTCTGGCAGGCTCCGGGGCAAATGGACTACGGAAGCCGAGAGGGGCCCGTCCGCGCCAAAACCCAAAACGCGCTGCGGCCTCCAGGGACACAGGGGACACAAGTGGCTGTGTGGCTTACAGTGCCCGACCAGAGGGAGGGAGGTTGTCTGGCTGCTGAGGCGCAGCCGGTGTCAGCCCTTCGGGGAACTGCCCGTGGATGCTTCGGGAATGGGGGCTGCCAACTCAGAAACCCTGTTCCCTGTGGCTGCAGCCAGCCAGGGGGCTCCAGGGTCGGGCGCGCCCGTGGGCCTGGGGGGCTTCTTGCCTATGTGCAGGGCTTCTACGCACAAGGTGGCACCTCATCCCGGCCCAAGGGTGGTGGCAGGAACCCAGGAGTCGCTCGGGGACTCAGCAGGGCCCGCCCCTGGGGCCAGGGGTCTGGCAGGCTCCGGGGCAAATGGACTACAGAATCCGAGAGGGGCCCGTCCGCGCCAAAACCCAAAACGCGCTGCGGCCTCCAGGGACACAGGGGACACAAGTGGCTGTGTGGCTTGCAGTGCCCGACCAGAGGGAGGGAGGTTGTCTGGCTGCTGAGGCGCAGCCGGTGTCAGCCCTTCGGGGAACTGCCCGTGGATGCTTCGGGAATGGGGGCTGCCAACTCAGAACCCCCGTTCCCTGTGGCTGCAGCCAGCCAGGGGGCTCCAGGGTCGGGCGCGCCCGCGGGCCTGGGGGGCTTCTTGCCTGTGTGCAGGGCTTCTACGCACAAGGTGGCACCTCATCCCGGCCCAAGGGTGGTGGCAGGAACCCAGGAGGCGCTCGGGGACTCAGCAGGGCCCGCCCCTGGGGCCAGGGGTCTGGCAGGCTCCGGGGGCAAATGGACTACGGAAACCGAGAGGGGCCCGTCCGCGCCAAAACCCAAAACGCGCTGCGGCCTCCAGGGACACAGGGGACACAAGGGGCTGTGTGGCTTGCAGTGCCCGACCAGAGGGAGGGAGGTTGTCTAGCTGCTGAGGCGCAGCCGGTGTCAGCCCTTCGGGGAACTGCCCGTGGATGCTTCGGGAATGGGGGCTGCCAACTCAGAACCCCCGTTCCCTGTGGCTGCAGCCAGCCAGGGGGCTCCAGGGTCGCGTGCGCCCGCGGGCTTGGGGGGCTTCTTGCCTGTGTGCAGGGCTTCTACGCACAAGGTGGCACCTCATCCCGGCTAAAGGGTGGTGGCAGGAACTCAGGAGGCGCTCGGGGACTCAGCAGGTCCCGCCCCTGGGGCCAGGGGTCTGGCAGGCTCCGGGGGCAAATGGACTACGGAAGCCGAGAGGGGCCGGTCCGCGCCAAAACCCAAAACGTGCTGCGGCCTCCAGGGACACAGGGGACACAAGTGGCTGTGTGGCTTGCAGTGCCCGACCAGAGGGAGGGAGGTTGTCTGGCTGCTGAGGCGCAGCCGGTGTCAGCCCTTCGGGGAACTGCCCGTGGATGCTTCGGGAATGGGGGCTGCCAACTCAGAACCCCCGTTCCCTGTGGCTGCAGCCAGCCAGGGGGCTCCAGGGTCGGGCGCGCCCGCGGGCCTGGGTGGCTTCTTGCCTGTGTGCAGGGCTTCTACGCACAAGGTGGCACCTCATCCCGGCCAAAGGGTGGTGGCAGGAACCCAGGAGGCGCTCGGGGACTCAGCAGGGCCCGCCCCTGGGGCCAGGGGTCTGGCAGGCTCCGGGGGCAAATGGACTACGGAAGCCGAGAGGGGCCCGTCCGCGCCAAAACCCAAAACGCGCTGCGGCCTCCAGGGACACAGGGGACACAAGTGGCTGTGTGGCTTGCAGTGCCCGACCAGAGGGAGGGAGGTTGTCTGGCTGCTGAGGCGCAGCCGGTGTCAGCCCTTCGGGGAACTGCCCGTGGATGCTTCGGGAATGGGGGCTGCCAACTCAGAACCCCCGTTCCCTGTGGCTGCAGCCAGCCAGGGGGCTCCAGGGTCGGGCCTGGGGGGCTTCTTGCCTGTGTGCAGGGCTTCTACGCACAAGGTGGCACCTCATCCCGGCCCAAGGGTGGTGGCAGGAACCCAGGAGGCGCTCGGGGACTCAGCAGGGCCTGCCCCTTGGGCCAGGGGTCTGGCAGGCTCCGGGGGCAAATGGACTACGGAAGCCGAGAGGGGCCCGTCCGCGCCAAAACCCAAAACGCGCTGCGGCCTCCAGGGACACAGGGGACACGAGTGGCTGTGTGGCTTGCAGTGCCCGACCAGAGGGAGGGAGGTTGTCTGGCTGCTGAGGCGCAGCCGGTGTCAGCCCTTCGGGGAACTGCCCGTGGAGGCTTCGGGAATGGGGGCTGCCAACTCAGAACCCTCGTTCCCTGTGGCTGCAGCCAGCCAGGGGCTCCAGGGTCGGGCGCGCCCGCGGGCCTGGGGGGCTTCTTGCCTGGGTGCAGGGCTTCTACGCACAAGGTGGCACCTCATCCCGGCCCAAGGGTGGTGGCAGGAACCCAGGTGGCGCTCGGGGACTCAGCAGGGCCCGCCCCTAGGTCCAGGGGTCTGGCAGGCTCCGGGGCAAATGGACTACGGAAACCGAGAGGGGCCCGTCCGCGCCAAAACCCAAAACGCGCTGCGGCCTCCAGGGAGGGACACAGGGGACACAAGTGGCTGTGTGGCTTGCAGTGCCCGACCAGAGGGAGGGAGGTTGTCTGGCTGCTGAGGCGCAGCCGGTGTCAGCCCTTCGGGGAACTGCCCGTGGATGCTTCGGGAATGGGGGCTGCCAACTCAGAACCCCCGTTCCCTGTGGCTGCAGCCAGCCAGGGGGCTCCAGGGTCGGGCGCGCCCGCGGGCCTGGGGGGCTTCTTGCCTGTGTGCAGGGCTTCTACGCACAAGGTGGCACCTCATCCCGGCTAAAGGGTGGTGGCAGGAACCCAGGAGGCGCTCGGGGACTCAGCAGGGCCCGCCCCTGGGGCCAGGGGTCTGGCAGGCTCCGGGGCCAAATGGACTACGGAAGCCGAGAGGGGCCCGTCCGCGCCAAAACCCAAAACGCGCTGCGGCCTCCAGGGACACAGGGGACACAAGTGGCTGTGTGGCTTGCAGTGCCCGACCAGAGGGAGGGAGGTTGTCTGGCTGCTGAGGCGCAGCCGGTGTCAGCCCTTCAGGGAACTGCCCGTGGATGCTTCGGGAATGGGGGCTGCCAACTCAGAACCCCCGTTCCCTGTGGCTGCAGCCAGCCAGGGGGCTCCAGGGTCGGGCGCGCCCGCGGGCCTGGGTGGCTTCTTGCCTGTGTGCAGGGCTTCTACGCACAAGGTGGCACCTCATCCCGGCCAGAGGGTGGTGGCAGGAACCCAGGAGGCGCTCGGGGACTCAGCAGGGCCCGCCCCTGGGGCCAGGGGTCTGGCAGGCTCCGGGGGCAAATGGACTACGGAAGCCGAGAGGGGCCCGTCCGCGCCAAAACCCAAAACGCGCTGCGGCCTCCAGGGACACAGGGGACACAAGTGGCTGTGTGGCTTGCAGTGCCCGACCAGAGGGAGGGAGGTTGTCTGGCTGCTGAGGCGCAGCCGGTGTCAGCCCTTCGGGGAACTGCCCGTGGATGCTTCGTGAATGGGGGCTGCCACTCAGAACCCCCGTTCCCTGTGGCTGCAGCCAGCCAGGGGGCTCCAGGGTCGGGCCTGGGGGGCTTCTTGCCTGTGTGCAGGGCTTCTACGCACAAGGTGGCACCTCATCCCGGCCCAAGGGTGGTGGCAGGAACCCAGGAGGCGCTCGAGGACTCAGCAGCTCCCAACCCTGGGGCCAGGGGTCTGGCAGGCTCCGGGGCAAATGGACTACGGAAGCCGAGAGGGGCCCGTCCGCGCCAAAACCCAAAACGCGCTGCGGCCTCCAGGGACACAGGGGACACAAGTGGCTGTGTGGCTTACAGTGCCCGACAAGAGGGAGGGAGGTTGTCTGGCTGCTGAGGCGCAGCCGGTGTCAGCCCTTCGGGGAACTGCCCGTGGATGCTTCGGGAATGGGGGCTGCCAACTCAGAACCCCTGTTCCCTGTGGCTGCAGCCAGCCAGGGGGCTCCAGGGTCGGGCGCGCCCGTGGGCCTGGGGGGCTTCTTGCCTATGTGCAGGGCTTCTACGCACACGGTGGCACCTCATCCCGGCCCAAGGGTGGTGGCAGGAACCCCGGAGGCGCTCGGGGACTCAGCAGGGCCCGCCCCTGGGGCCAGGGGTCTGGCAGGCTCCGGGGCAAATGGACTACAGAATCCGAGAGGGGCCCGTCCGCGCCAAAACCCAAAACGCGCTGCGGCCTCCAGGGACACAGGGGACACAAGTGGCTGTGTGGCTTGCAGTGCCCGACCAGAGGGAGGGAGGTTGTCTGGCTGCTGAGGCGCAGCCGGTGTCAGCCCTTCGGGGAACTGCCCGTGGATGCTTCGTGAATGGGGGCTGCCAACTCAGAACCCCCGTTCCCTGTGGCTGCAGCCAGCCAGGGGGCTCCAGGGTCGGGCGCGCCCGCGGGCCTGGGGGGCTTCTTGCCTGTGTGCAGGGCTTCTACGCACAAGGTGGCACCTCATCCCGGCCCAAGGGTGGTGGCAGGAACCCAGGAGGCGCTCGGGGACTCAGCAGGGCCCGCCCCTGGGGCCAGGGGTCTGGCAGGCTCCGGGGGCAAATGGACTACGGAAACCGAGAGGGGGCCCGTCCGCGCCAAAACCCAAAACGCGCTGCGGCCTCCAGGGACACAGGGGACACAAGGGGCTGTGTGGCTTGCAGTGCCCGACCAGAGGGAGGGAGGTTGTCTAGCTGCTGAGGCGCAGCCGGTGTCAGCCCTTCGGGGAACTGCCCGTGGATGCTTCGGGAATGGGGGCTGCCAACTCAGAACCCCCGTTCCCTGTGGCTGCAGCCAGCCAGGGGGCTCCAGGGTCGCGTGCGCCCGCGGGCTTGGGGGGCTTCTTGCCTGTGTGCAGGGCTTCTACGCACAAGGTGGCACCTCATCCCGGCCCAAGGGTGGTGGCAGGAACTCAGGAGGCGCTCGGGGACTCAGCAGGTCCCGCCCCTGGGGCCAGGGGTCTGGCAGGCTCCGGGGGCAAATGGACTACGGAAGCCGAGAGGGGCCCGTCAGCGCCAAAACCCAAAACGCGCTGCGGCCTCCAGGGACACAGGGGACACAAATGGCTGTGTGGCTTGCAGTGCCCGACCAGAGGGAGGGAGGTTGTCTGGCTGCTGAGGCGCAGCCGGTGTCAGCCCTTCGGGGAACTGCCCGTGGATGCTTCGGGAATGGGGGCTGCCAACTCAGAACCCCCGTTCCCTGTGGCTGCAGCCAGCCAGGGGCCTCTAGGGTCGGGCGCGCCCGCGGGCCTGGGGGGCTTCTTGCCTGTGTGCAGGGCTTCTACGCACAAGGTGGCACCTCATCCCGGCCCAAGGGTGGTGGCAGGAACCCAGGAGGCGCTCGGGGACTCAGCAGCTCCCACCCCTCGGGCCAGGGGTCTGGCAGGCTCCGGGGCAAATGGACTACGGAAGCCGAGAGGGGCCCGTCCGCGCCAAAACCCAAAACGCGCTGCGGCCTCCAGGGACACAGGGGACACAAGTGGCTGTGTGGCTTACAGTGCCCGACAAGAGGGAGGGAGGTTGTCTGGCTGCTGAGGCGCAGCCGGTGTCAGCCCTTCGGGAACTGCCCGTGGATGCTTCGGGAATGGGGGCTGCCAACTCAGAACCCCTGTTCCCTGTGGCTGCAGCCAGCCAGGGGGCTCCAGGGTCGGGCGCGCCCGTGGGCCTGGGGGGCTTCTTGCCTATGTGCAGGGCTTCTACGCACAAGGTGGCACCTCATCCCGGCCCAAGGGTGGTGGCAGGAACCCAGGAGTCGCTCGGGGACTCAGCAGGGCCCGCCCCTGGGGCCAGGGTCTGGCAGGCTCCGGGGCAAATGGACTACAGAATCCGAGAGGGGCCCGTCCGCGCCAAAACCCAAAACGCGCTGCGGCCTCCAGGGACACAGGGGACACAAGTGGCTGTGTGGCTTGCAGTGCCCGACCAGAGGGAGGGAGGTTGTCTGGCTGCTGAGGCGCAGCCGGTGTCAGCCCTTCAGGGAACTGCCCGTGGATGCTTCGGGAATGGGGGCTGCCAACTCAGAACCCCCGTTCCCTGTGGCTGCAGCCAGCCAGGGGGCTCCAGGGTCGGGCGCGCCCGCGGGCCTGGGGGGCTTCTTGCCTGTGTGCAGGGCTTCTACGCACAAGGTGGCACCTCATCCCGGCCCAAGGGTGGTGGCAGGAACCCAGGAGGCGCTCGGGGACTCAGCAGGGCCCGCCCCTGGGGCCAGGGGTCTGGCAGGCTCCGGGGGCAAATGGACTACGGAAACCGAGAGGGGCCCGTCCGCGCCAAAACCCAAAACGCGCTGCGGCCTCCAGGGACACAGGGGACACAAGTGGCTGTGTGGCTTGCAGTGCCCGACCAGAGGGAGGGAGGTTGTCTAGCTGCTGAGGCGCAGCCGGTGTCAGCCCTTCGGGGAACTGCCCGTGGATGCTTCGGGAATGGGGGCTGCCAACTCAGAACCCCCGTTCCCTGTGGCTGCAGCCAGCCAGGGGGCTCCAGGGTCGCGTGCGCCCGCGGGCCTGGGGGGCTTCTTGCCTGTGTGCAGGGCTTCTACGCACAAGGTGGCACCTCATCCCGGCCCAAGGGTGGTGGCAGGAACTCAGGAGGCGCTCGGGGACTCAGCAGGGCCCGCCCCTGTGGCCAGGGGTCTGGCAGGCTCCGGGGGCAAATGGACTACGGAAGCTGAGAGGGGCCCGTCCGCGCCAAAACCCAAAACGCGCTGCGGCCTCCAGGGACACAGGGGACACAAGTGGCTGTGTGGCTTGCAGTGCCCGACCAGAGGGAGGGAGGTTGTCTGGCTGCTGAGGCGCAGCCGGTGTCAGCCCTTCGGGGAACTGCCCGTGGATGCTTCGGGAATGGGGGCTGCCAACTCAGAACCCCCGTTCCCTGTGGCTGCAGCCAGCCAGGGGGCTCCAGGGTCGGGCGCGCACGCGGGCCTGGGGGGCTTCTTGCCTGTGTGCAGGGCTTCTACGCACAAGGTGGCACCTCATCCCGGCCCAAGGGTGGTGGCAGGAACTCAGGAGGCGCTCGGGGACTCAGCAGGGCCCGCCCCTGGGGCCAGGGGTCTGGCAGGCTCCGGGGGCAAATGGACGACGGAAACCGAGAGGGGCCCGTCCGCGCCAAAACCCAAAACGCGCTGCGGCCTCCAGGGACACAGGGGACACAAGGGGCTGTGTGGCTTGCAGTGCCCGACCAGAGGGAGAGAGGTTGTCTAGCTGCTGAGGCGCAGCCGGTGTCAGCCCTTCGGGGAACTGCCCGTGGATGCTTCGGGAATGGGGGCTGCCAACTCAGAACCCCCGTTCCCTGTGGCTGCAGCCAGCCAGGGGCCTCTAGGGTCGGGCGCGCCCGCGGGCCTGGGGGGGCTTCTTGCCTGTGTGCAGGGCTTCTACGCACAAGGTGGCACCTCATCCCGGCCCAAGGGTGGTGGCAGGAACTCAGGAGGCGCTCGGGGACTCAGCAGGGCCCGCCCCTGGGGCCAGGGGTCTGGCAGGCTCCGGGGGCAAATGGACTACGGAAGCCGAGAGGGGCCCGTCCGCGCCAAAACCCAAAACGCGCTGCGGCCTCCAGGGATACAGGGGACACAAGTGGCTGTGTGGCTTGCAGTGCCCGACCAGAGGGAGGGAGGTTGTCTGGCTGCTGCTGAGGCGCAGCCGGTGTCAGCCCTTCGGGGAACGGCCCGTGGATGCTTCGGGAATGGGGGCTGCCAACTCAGAACCCCCGTTCCCTGTGGCTGCAGCCAGCCAGGGGGCTCCAGGGTCGGGCCTGGGGGGCTTCTTGCCTGTGTGCAGGGCTTCTACGCACAAGGTGGCACCTCATCCCGGCCCAAGGCTGGTGGCAGGAACCCAGGAGGCGCTCGGGGACTCAGCAGGGCCCGCCCCTGGGGCCAGGGGTCTGGCAGGCTCCGGGGCAAATGGACTACGGAAACCGAGAGGGGCCCGTCCGCGCCAAAACCCAAAACGCGCTGCGGCCTCCAGGGACACAGGGGACACAAGGGGCTGTGTGGCTTGCAGTGCCCGACCAGAGGGAGGGAGGTTGTCTGGCTGCTGAGGCGCAGCCGGTGTCAGCCCTTCGGGGAACTGCCCGTGGATGCTTCGGGAATGGGGGCTGCCAACTCAGAACCCCCGTTCCCTGTGGCTGCAGCCAGCCAGGGGGCTCCAGGGTCGGGCGCGCCCGTGGGCCTGGGGGGCTTCTTGCCTGTGTGCAGGGCTTCTACGCACAAGGTGGCAGCTCATCCCGGCCCAAGGGTGGTGGCAGGAACTCAGGAGGCGCTCGGGGACTCAGCAGGGCCCACCCCTGGGGCCAGGGGTCTGGCAGGCTCCGGGGGGAAATGGACTACGGAAGCCGAGAGGGGCCCGTCCGCGCCAAAACCCAAAACGCGCTGCTGCCTCCAGGGACACAGGGGACACAAGTGGCTGTGTGGCTTGCAGTGCCCGACCAGAGGGAGGGAGGTTGTCTGGCTGCTAGGGCGCAGCCGGTGTCAGCCCTTCGGGGAACTGCCCGTGGATGCTTCGGGAATGGGGGCTGCCAACTCAGAACCCCCGTTCCCTGTGGCTGCAGCCAGCCAGGGGGCTCCAGGGTCGGGTGCGCCCGCGGGCCTGGGGGGCTTCTTGCCTGTGTGTAGGGCTTCTACGCACAAGGTGGCACCTCATCCCGGCCCAAGGGTGGTGGCAGGAACTCAGGAGGCGCTCGGGGACTCAGCAGGGCCCGCCCCTGGGGCCAGGGGTCTGGCAGGCTCCGGGGGCAAATGGACTACGGAAACCGAGAGGGGCCCGTCCGCCCCAAAACCCAAAACGTGCTGCGGCCTCCAGGGACACAGGGGACACAAGTGGCTGTGTGGCTTGCAGTGCCCGACCAGAGGGAGGGAGGTTGTCTGGCTGCTGAGGCGCAGCCGGTGTCAGCCCTTCGGGGAACTGCCCGTGGATGCTTCGGGAATGGGGGCTGCCAACTCAGAACCCCCGTTCCCTGTGGCTGCAGCCAGCCAGGGGGCTCCAGGGTCGGGCGCGCCCGTGGGCCTGGGGGGCTTCTTGCCTGTGTGCAGGGCTTCTACGCACAAGGTGGCACCTCATCCCGGCCCAAGGGTGGTGGCAGGAACCCAGGAGGCACTCGGGAACTCAGCAGGGCCCGCCCCTGGGGCCAGGGGTCTGAAAGGCTCCGGGGGCAAATGGACTATGGAAGCCGAGAGGGGCCCGTCCGCGCCAAAACCCAAAACGCGCTGCGGCCTCCAGGGACACAGGGGACACGAGTGGCTGTGTGGCTTGCAGTGCCCGACCAGAGGGAAGGAGGTTGTCTGGCTGCTGAGGCGCAGCCGGTGTCAGCCCTTCGGGGAACTGCCCGTGGATGCTTCGGGAATGGGGGCTGCCAACTCAGAACCCCCGTTCCCTGTGGCTGCAGCCAGCCAGGTAGCTCCAGGGTCGGGCGCGCCCGTGGGCCTGGGGGGCTTCTTGCCTGTGTGCAGGGCTTCTACGCACAAGGTGGCACCTCATCCCGGCCCAAGGGTGGTGGCAGGAACTCAGGAGGCGCTCGGGGACTCAGCAGGGCCCGCCCCTGGGGCCAGGGGTCTGGCAGGCTCCGGGGGCAAATGGACTACGGAAGCCGAGAGGGGCCCGTCTGCGCCAAACCCAAAACGCGCTGCGGCCTCCAGGGACACAGGGAACACAAGTGGCTGTGTGGCTTGCAGTGCCCGACCAGAGGGAGGGAGGTTGTCTGGCTGCTGAGGCGCAGCCGGTGTCAGCCCTTCGGGGAACTGCCCGTGGATGCTTCGGGAATGGGGGCTGCCAACTCAGAACCCCCCGTTCCCTGTGGCTGCAGCCAGCCAGGGGCTCCAGGGTCGGGCGCCCCGCGGGCCTGGGGGGCTTCTTGCCTGTGTGCAGGGCTTCTACGCACAAGGTGGCACCTCATCCCGGCCCAAGGGTGGTGGCAGGAACCCAGGAGGCGCTCGGGGACTCAGCAGGGCCCGCCCCTGGGGCCAGGGGTCTGGCAGGCTCCGGGGCAAATGGACTACAGAATCCGAGAGGGGCCCGTCCGCGCCAAAACCCAAAACGCGCTGCGGCCTCCAGGGACACAGGGGACACAAGTGGCTGTGTGGCTTGCAGTGCCCGACCAGAGGGAGGGAGGTTGTCTGGCTGCTGAGGCGCAGCCGGTGTCAGCCCTTCGGGGAACTGCCCGTGGATGCTTCGGGAATGGGGGCTGCCAACTCAGAACCCCCGTTCCCTGTGGCTGCAGCCAGCCAGGGGGCTCCAGGGTCGGGCGCGCCCGTGGGCCTGGGGGGCTTCTTGCCTGTGTGCAGGGCTTCTACGCACAAGGTGGCACCTCATCCCGGCCCAAGGGTGGTGGCAGGAACTCAGGAGGCGCTCGGGGACTCAGCAGGGCCCGCCCCTGGGGCCAGGGGTCTGGCAGGCTCCAGGGGCAAATGGACTACGGAAGCCGAGAGGGGCCCGTCCGCGCCAAAACCCAAAATGCGCTGCGGCATTCAGGGACACAGGGGACACGAGTGGCTGTGTGGCTTGCAGTGCCCGACCAGAGGGAGGGAGGTTGTCTGGCTGCTGAGGCGCAGCCGGTGTCAGCCCTTAGGGGAACTGCCCGTGGAGGCTTCGGGAATGGGGGCTGCCAACTCAGAACCCCCGTTCCCTGTGGCTGCAGCTAGCCAGGGGCTCCAGGTTCGGGCGTGCCCGCGGGCCTGGGGGGCTTCTTGCCTGGGTGCAGGGCTTCTACGCACAAGGTGGCACCTCATCCCGGCCCAAGGGTGGTGGCAGGAACCCAGGTGGCGCTCGGGGACTCAGCAGGGCCCGCCCCTAGGGCCAGGGGTCTGAAAGGCTCCGGGGCAAATGGACTACGGAAGCCGAGAGGGGCCCGTCCGCGCCAAAACCCAAAACGCGCTGCGGCCTCCAGGGAGGGACACAGGGGACACAAGTGGCTGTGTGGCTTGCAGTGCCCGACCAGAGGGAGGGAGGTTGTCTGGCTGCTGAGGCGCAGCCGGTGTCAGCCCTTCGGGGAACTGCCCGTGGATGCTTCGGGAATGGGGGCTGCCAACTCAGAACCCCCGTTCCCTGTGGCTGCAGCCAGCCAGGGGGCTCCAGGGTCGGGTGCGCCCGCGGGCCTGGGGGGCTTCTTGCCTGTGTGTAGGGCTTCTACGCACAAGGTGGCACCTCATCCCGGCCCAAGGGTGGTGGCAGGAACTCAGGAGGCGCTCGGGGACTCAGCAGGGCCCGCCCCTGGGGCCAGGGGTCTGGCAGGCTCCGGGGGCAAATGGACTACGGAAACCGAGAGGGGCCCGTCCGCGCCAAAACCCAAAACGCGCTGCGGCCTCCAGGGACACAGGGGACACAAGTGGCTGTGTGGCTTGCAGTGCCCGACCAGAGGGAGGGAGGTTGTCTGGCTGCTGAGGCGCAGCCGGTGTCAGCCCTTCGGGGAACTGCCCGTGGAGGCTTCGGGAATGGGGGCTGCCAACTCAGAACCCTCGTTCCCTGTGGCTGCAGCTAGCCAGGGGCTCCAGGGTCGGGCGCGCCCGCGGGCCTGGGGGGCTTCTTGCCTGGGTGCAGGGCTTCTACGCACAAGGTGGCACCTCATCCCGGCCCAAGGGTGGTGGCAGGAACCCAGGAGGCACTCGGGAACTCAGCAGGGCCTGCCCCTGGGGCCAGGGGTCTGAAAGGCTCCGGGGGCAAATGGACTACGGAAGCCGAGAGGGGCCCGTCCGCGCCAAAACCCAAAACGCGCTGCGGCCTCCAGGGACACAGGGGACACGAGTGGCTGTGTGGCTCGCAGTGCCCGACCAGAGGGAAGGAGGTTGTCTGGCTGCTGAGGCGCAGCCGGTGTCAGCCCTTCGGGAACTGCCCGTGGATGCTTCGGGAATGGGGGCTGCCAACTCAGAACCCCCGTTCCCTGTGGCTGCAGCCAGCCAGGGGGCTCCAGGGTCGGGTGCGCCCGTGGGCCTGGGGGGCTTCTTGCCTGTGTGCAGGGCTTCTACGCACAAGGTGGCACCTCATCCCGGCCCAAGGGTGGTGGCAGGAACTCAGGAGGCGCTCGGGGACTCAGCAGGGCCCGCCCCTGGGGCCAGGGGTCTGGCAGGCTCCGGGGGCAAATGGACTACGGAAGCCGAGAGGGGCCCGTCCGCGCCAAAACCCAAAACGCGCTGCGGCCTCCAGGGACACAGGGGACACAAGTGGCTGTGTGGCTTGCAGTGCCCGACCAGAGGGAGGGAGGTTGTCTGGCTGCTGAGGCGCAGCCGGTGTCAGCCCTTCGGGGAACTGCCCGTGGATGCTTCGGGAATGGGGGCTGCCAACTCAGAACCCCCGTTCCCTGTGGCTGCAGCCAGCCAGGGGGCTCCAGGGTCGGGTGCCCCGCGGGCCTCGGGGGCTTCTTGCCTGTGTGCAGGGCTTCTACGCACAAGGTGGCACCTCATCCCGGCCCAAGGGTGGTGGCAGGAACCCAGGAGGCGCTCGGGGACTCAGCAGGGCCCGCCCCTGGGGCCAGGGGTCTGGCAGGCTCCGGGGCAAATGGACTACAGAATCCGAGAGGGGCCCGTCCGCGCCAAAACCCAAAACGCGCTGCGGCCTCCAGGGACACAGGGGACACAAGTGGCTGTGTGGCTTGCAGTGCCCGACCAGAGGGAGGGAGGTTGTCTGGCTGCTGAGGCGCAGCCGGTGTCAGCCCTTCGGGGAACTGCCCGTGGATGCTTCGGGAATGGGGGCTGCCAACTCAGAACCCCCGTTCCCTGTGGCTGCAGCCAGCCAGGGGGCTCCAGGGTCGGGTGCGCCCGCGGGCCTGGGGGCTTCTTGCCTGTGTGCAGGGCTTCTACGCACAAGGTGGCACCTCATCCCGGCCCAAGGGTGGTGGCAGGAACTCAGGAGGCGCTCGGGGACGCAGCAGGGCCCGCCCCTGGGGCCAGGGTTCTGGCAGGCTCCGGGGGCAAATGGACTACGGAAGCCGAGAGGGGCCCGTCCGCGCCAAAACCCAAAACGCGCTGCGGCCTCCAGGGACACAGGGGACACAAGTGGCTGTGTGGCTTGCAGTGCCCGACCAGAGGGAGGGAGGTTGTCTGGCTGCTGAGGCGCAGCCGGTGTCAGCCCTTCGGGGAACTGCCCGTGGAGGCTTCGGGAATGGGGGCTGCCAACTCAGAACCCTCGTTCCCTGTGGCTGCAGCTAGCCAGGGGCTCCAGGGTCGGGCGCGCCCGCGGGCCTGGGGGGCTTCTTGCCTGGGTGCAGGGCTTCTACGCACAAGGTGGCACCTCATCCCGGCCCAAGGGTGGTGGCAGGAACCCAGGTGGCGCTCGGGGACTCAGCAGGGCCCGCCCCTAGGGCCAGGGGTCTGGCAGGCTCTGGGGCAAATGGGCTACGGAAGCCGAGAGGGGCCCGTCCGCGCCAAAACCCAAAACGCGCTGCGGCCTCCAGGGAGGGACACAGGGGACACAAGTGGCTGTGTGGCTTGCAGTGCCCGACCAGAGGGAGGGAGGTTGTCTGGCTGCTGAGGCGCAGCCGGTGTCAGCCCTTCGGGGAACTGCCCGTGGATGCTTCGGGAATGGGGGCTGCCAACTCAGAACCCCCGTTCCCTGTGGCTGCAGCCAGCCAGGGGGCTCAAGGGTCGGGCGCGCCCGCGGGCCTGGGGGGCTTCTTGCCTGTGTGCAGGGCTTCTACGCACAAGGTGGCACCTCATCCCGGCCAAAGGGTGGTGGCAGGAACCCAGGAGGCGCTCGGGGACTCAGCAGGGCCCGCCCCTGGGGCCAGGGGTCTGGCAGGCTCCGGGGGCAAATGGACTACGGAAGCCGAGAGGGGCCCGTCCGCGCCAAAACCCAAAACGCGCTGCGGCCTCCAGGGACACAGGGGACACGAGTGGCTGTGTGGCTTGCAGTGCCCGACCAGAGGGAGGGAGGTTGTCTGGCTGCTGAGGCGCAGCCGGTGTCAGCCCTTCGGGGAACTGCCCATGGAGGCTTCGGGAATGGGGGCTGCCAACTCAGAACCCCCGTTCCCTGTGGCTGCAGCCAGCCAGGGGGCTCCAGGGTCGGGCGCGCCCGTGGGCCTGGGGGGCTTCTTGCCTATGTGCAGGGCTTCTACGCACAAGGTGGCACCTCATCCCGGCCCAAGGGTGGTGGCAGGAACCCAGGAGTCGCTCGGGGACTCAGCAGGGCCCGCCCCTGGGGCCAGGGTCTGGCAGGCTCCGGGGCAAATGGACTACAGAATCCGAGAGCGGCCCGTCCGCGCCAAAACCCAAAACGCGCTGCGGCCTCCAGGGACACAGGGGACACAAGTGGCTGTGTGGCTTGCAGTGCCCGACCAGAGGGAGGGAGGTTGTCTGGCTGCTGAGGCGCAGCCGGTGTCAGCCCTTCGGGGAACTGCCCGTGGATGCTTCGGGAATGGGGGCTGCCAACTCAGAACCCCCGTTCCCTGTGGCTGCAGCCAGCCAGGGGGCTCCAGGGTCGGGCGCGCCCGTGGGCCTGGGGGGCTTCTTGCCTGTGTGCAGGGCTTCTACGCACAAGGTGGCACCTCATCCCGGCCCAAGGGTGGTGGCAGGAACCCAGGAGGCGCTCGGGGACTCAGCAGGGCCCGCCCCTGGGGCCAGGGGTCTGGCAGGCTCCGGGGGCAAATGGACTACGGAAACCGAGAGGGGCCCGTCCGCGCCAAAACCCAAAACGCGCTGCGGCCTCCAGGGACACAGGGGACACAAGTGGCTGTGTGGCTTGCAGTGCCCGACCAGAGGGAGGGAAGTTGTCTAGCTGCTGAGGCGCAGCCGGTGTCAGCCCTTCGGGGAACTGCCCGTGGATGCTTCGGGAATGGGGGCTGCCAACTCAGAACCCCCGTTCCCTGTGGCTGCAGTCAGCCAGGGTGCTCCAGGGTCGGGCGCGCCCGTGGGCCTGTGGGGCTTCTTGCCTATGTGCAGGGCTTCTACGCACAAGGTGGCACCTCATCCCGGCCCAAGGGTGGTGGCAGGAACTCAGGAGGCGCTCGGGGACTCAGCAGGGCCCGCCCCTGGGGCCAGGGGTCTGGCAGGCTCTGGGGAAAATGGACTACAGAATCCGAGAGGGGCCCGTCCGCGCCAAAACCCAAAACGCGCTGCGGCCTCCAGGGACACAGGGGACACAAGTGGCTGTGTGGCTTGCAGTGCCCGACCAGAGGGAGGGAGGTTGTCTGGCTGCTGAGGCGCAGCCGGTGTCAGCCCTTCGGGGAACTGCCTGTGGATGCTTCGGGAATGGGGGCTGCCAACTCAGAACCCCCGTTCCCTGTGGCTGCAGCCAGCCAGGGGGCTCCAGGGTCGGGTGCGCCCGCGGGCCTTGGGGGCTTCTTTCCTGTGTGCAGGGCTTCTACGCACAAGGTGGCACCTCATTCCGGCCCAAGGGTGGTGGCAGGAACTCAGGAGGCGCTCGGGGACTCAGCAGGGCCTGCCCCTGGGGCCAGGGGTCTGGCAGGCTCCGGGGGCAAATGGACTACGGAAGCCGAGAGGGGCCCGTCCGCGCCAAAACCCAAAACGCGCTGCGGCCTCCAGGTACACAGGGGACACAAGTGGCTGTGTGGCTTGCAGTGCCCGACCAGAGGGAGGGAGGTTGTCTGGCTGCTGAGGCGCAGCCGGTGTCAGCCCTTCGGGGAACTGCCCGTGGATGCTTCGGGAATGGGGGCTGCCAACTCAGAACCCCCGTTCCCTGTGGCTGCAGCCAGCCAGGGGGCTCCAGGGTCGGGCGCTCCCGCGGGCCTCGGGGGCTTCTTGCCTGTGTGCAGGGCTTCTACGCACAAGGTGGCACCTCATCCCGGCCCAAGGGTGGTGGCAGGAACCCAGGAGGCGCTCGGGGACTCAGCAGGGCCCGCCCCTGGGGCCAGGGGTCTCGCAGGCTCCGGGGGCAAATGGCTATGGAAACCGAGAGGGGCCCGTCGGCGCCAAAACCCAAAACGCGCTGCGGCCTCCAGGGACACAGGGGACACAAGTGGCTGTGTGGCTTGCAGTGCCCGACCAGTGGGAGGGAGTTTGTCTGGCTGCTGAGGCGCAGCCGGTGTCAGCCCTTCGGGGAACTGCCCGTGGATGCTTCGGGAATGGGGGCTGCCAACTCAGAACCCCCGTTCCCTGTGGCTGCAGCCAGCCAGGGGGCTCCAGGGTCGGGTGCGCCCGCGGGCCTGGGGGGCTTCTTGCCTGTGTGCAGGGCTTCTACGCACAAGGTGGCACCTCATCCCGGCCCAAGGGTGGTGGCAGGAACTCAGGAGGCGCTCGGGGACGCAGCAGGGCCCGCCCCTGGGGCCAGGGTTCTGGCAGGCTCCGGGGGCAAATGGACTACGGAAGCCGAGAGGGGCCCGTCCGCGCCAAAACCCAAAACGCGCTGCGGCCTCCAGGGACACAGGGGACACAAGTGGCTGTGTGGCTTGCAGTGCCCGACCAGAGGGAGGGAGGTTGTCTGGCTGCTGAGGCGCAGCCGGTGTCAGCCCTTCGGGGAACTGCCCGTGGATGCTTCGGGAATGGGGGCTGCCAACTCAGAACCCTCGTTCCCTGTGGCTGCAGCTAGCCAGGGGCTCCAGGGTCGGGCGCGCCCGCGGGCCTGGGGGGCTTCTTGCCTGGGTGCAGGGCTTCTACGCACAAGGTGGCACCTCATCCCGGCCCAAGGGTGGTGGCAGGAACCCAGGTGGCGCTCGGGGACTCAGTAGGGCCCGCCCCTAGGGCCAGGGGTCTGGCAGGCTCTGGGGCAAATGGGCTACGGAAGCCGAGAGGGGCCCGTCCGCGCCAAAACCCAAAACGCGCTGCGGCCTCCAGGGAGGGACACAGGGGACACAAGTGGCTGTGTGGCTTGCAGTGCCCGACCAGAGGGAGGGAGGTTGTCTGGCTGCTGAGGCGCAGCCGGTGTCAGCCCTTCGGGGAACTGCCCGTGGATGCTTCGGGAATGGGGGCTGCCAACTCAGAACCCCCGTTCCCTGTGGCTGCAGCCAGCCAGGGGGCTCAAGGGTCGGGCGCGCCCGCGGGCCTGGGGGGCTTCTTGCCTGTGTGCAGGGCTTCTACGCACAAGGTGGCACCTCATCCCGGCCAAAGGGTGGTGGCAGGAACCCAGGAGGCGCTCGGGGACTCAGCAGGGCCCGCCCCTGGGGCCAGGGGTCTGGCAGGCTCCGGGGGCAAATGGACTACGGAAGCCGAGAGGGGCCCGTCCGCGCCAAAACCCAAAACGCGCTGCGGCCTCCAGGGACACAGGGGACACGAGTGGCTGTGTGGCTTGCAGTGCCCGACCAGAGGGAGGGAGGTTGTCTGGCTGCTGAGGCGCAGCCGGTGTCAGCCCTTCGGGGAACTGCCCGTGGAGGCTTCGGGAATGGGGGCTGCCAACTCAGAACCCCCGTTCCCTGTGGCTGCAGCCAGCCAGGGGGCTCCAGGGTCGGGCGCGCCCGTGGGCCTGGGGGGCTTCTTGCCTATGTGCAGGGCTTCTACGCACAAGGTGGCACCTCATCCCGGCCCAAGGGTGGTGGCAGGAACCCAGGAGTCGCTCGGGGACTCAGCAGGGCCCGCCCCTGGGGCCAGGGTCTGGCAGGCTCCGGGGCAAATGGACTACAGAATCCGAGAGGGGCCCGTCCGCGCCAAAACCCAAAACGCGCTGCGGCCTCCAGGGACACAGGGGACACAAGTGGCTGTGTGGCTTGCAGTGCCCGACCAGAGGGAGGGAGGTTGTCTGGCTGCTGAGGCGCAGCCGGTGTCAGCCCTTCGGGGAACTGCCCGTGGATGCTTCGGGAATGGGGGCTGCCAACTCAGAACCCCCGTTCCCTGTGGCTGCAGCCAGCCAGGGGGCTCCAGGGTCGGGCGCGCCCGTGGGCCTGGGGGGCTTCTTGCCTGTGTGCAGGGCTTCTACGCACAAGGTGGCACCTCATCCCGGCCCAAGGGTGGTGGCAGGAACCCAGGAGGCGCTCGGGGACTCAGCAGGGCCCGCCCCTGGGGCCAGGGGTCTGGCAGGCTCCGGGGGCAAATGGACTACGGAAACCGAGAGGGGCCCGTCCGCGCCAAAACCCAAAACGCGCTGCGGCCTCCAGGGACACAGGGGACACAAGTGGCTGTGTGGCTTGCAGTGCCCGACCAGAGGGAGGGAAGTTGTCTAGCTGCTGAGGCGCAGCCGGTGTCAGCCCTTCGGGGAACTGCCCGTGGATGCTTCGGGAATGGGGGCTGCCAACTCAGAACCCCCGTTCCCTGTGGCTGCAGTCAGCCAGGGTGCTCCAGGGTCGGGCGCGCCCGTGGGCCTGTGGGGCTTCTTGCCTATGTGCAGGGCTTCTACGCACAAGGTGGCACCTCATCCCGGCCCAAGGGTGGTGGCAGGAACTCAGGAGGCGCTCGGGGACTCAGCAGGGCCCGCCCCTGGGGCCAGGGGTCTGGCAGGCTCTGGGGAAAATGGACTACAGAATCCGAGAGGGGCCCGTCCGCGCCAAAACCCAAAACGCGCTGCGGCCTCCAGGGACACAGGGGACACAAGTGGCTGTGTGGCTTGCAGTGCCCGACCAGAGGGAGGGAGGTTGTCTGGCTGCTGAGGCGCAGCCGGTGTCAGCCCTTCGGGGAACTGCCTGTGGATGCTTCGGGAATGGGGGCTGCCAACTCAGAACCCCCGTTCCCTGTGGCTGCAGCCAGCCAGGGGGCTCCAGGGTCGGGTGCGCCCGCGGGCCTTGGGGGCTTCTTTCCTGTGTGCAGGGCTTCTACGCACAAGGTGGCACCTCATTCCGGCCCAAGGGTGGTGGCAGGAACTCAGGAGGCGCTCGGGGACTCAGCAGGGCCTGCCCCTGGGGCCAGGGGTCTGAAAGGCTCCGGGGCAAATGGACTACGGAAGCCGAGAGGGGCCCGTCGGCGCCAAAACCCAAAACGCGCTGCGGCCTCCAGGTACACAGGGGACACAAGTGGCTGTGTGGCTTGCAGTGCCCGACCAGAGGGAGGGAGGTTGTCTGGCTGCTGAGGCGCAGCCGGTGTCAGCCCTTCGGGGAACTGCCCGTGGATGCTTCGGGAATGGGGGCTGCCAACTCAGAACCCCCGTTCCCTGTGGCTGCAGCCAGCCAGGGGGCTCCAGGGTCGGGCGCTCCCGCGGGCCTCGGGGGCTTCTTGCCTGTGTGCAGGGCTTCTACGCACAAGGTGGCACCTCATCCCGGCCCAAGGGTGGTGGCAGGAACCCAGGAGGCGCTCGGGGACTCAGCAGGGCCCGCCCCTGGGGCCAGGGGTCTCGCAGGCTCCGGGGGCAAATGGCTATGGAAACCGAGAGGGGCCCGTCGGCGCCAAAACCCAAAACGCGCTGCGGCCTCCAGGGACACAGGGGACACAAGTGGCTGTGTGGCTTGCAGTGCCCGACCAGTGGGAGGGAGGTTGTCTGGCTGCTGAGGCGCAGCCGGTGTCAGCCCTTTGGGGAACTGCCCGTGGATGCTTCGGGAATGGGGGCTGCCAACTCAGAACCCCCGTTCCCTGTGGCTGCAGCCAGCCAGGGGGCTCCAGGGTTGGGTGCGCCCGCGGGCCTGGGGGGCTTCTTGCCTGTGTGCAGGGCTTCTACGCACAAGGTGGCACCTCATCCCGGCCCAAGGGTGGTGGCAGGAACTCAGGAGGCGCTCGGGGACTCAGCAGGGCCCGCCCCTGGGGCCAGGGGTCTGGCAGGCTCCGGGGCAAATGGACTACAGAATCCGAGAGGGGCCCGTCCGCGCCAAAACCCAAAACGCGCTGCGGCCTCCAGGGACACAGGGGACACAAGTGGCTGTGTGGCTTGCAGTGCCCGACCAGAGGGAGGGAGGTTGTCTGGCTGCTGAGGCGCAGCCGGTGTCAGCCCTTCGGGGAACTGCCCGTGGATGCTTCGGGAATGGGGGCTGCCAACTCAGAACCCCCGTTCCCTGTGGCTGCAGCCAGCCAGGGGGCTCCAGGGTCGGGCGCGCCCGTGGGCCTGGGGGGCTTCTTGCCTGTGTGCAGGGCTTCTACGCACAAGGTGGCACCTCATCCCGGCCCAAGGGTGGTGGCAGGAACTCAGGAGGCGCTCGGGGACTCAGCAGGGCCCACCCCTGGGGCCAGGGGTCTGGCAGGCTCCGGGGGGAAATGGACTACGGAAGCCGAGAGGGGCCCGTCTGCGCCAAAACCCAAAACGCGCTGCGGCCTCCAGGGACACAGGGGACACAAGTGGCTGTGTGGCTTGCAGTGCCCGACCAGAGGGAGGGAGGTTGTCTGGCTGCTAGGGCGCAGCCGGTGTCAGCCCTTCGGGGAACTGCCCGTGGATGCTTCGGGAATAAGGGCTGCCAACTCAGAACCCCCGTTCCCTGTGGCTGCAGCCAGCCAGGGGGCTCCAGGGTCGGGCGCGCCCGTGGGCCTGGGGGGCTTCTTGCCTATGTGCAGGGCTTCTACGCACAAGGTGGCACCTCATCCCGGCCCAAGGGTGGTGGCAGGGACTCAGGAGGCGCTCGGGGACTCAGCAGGGCCCGCCCCTGGGGCCAGGGGTCTGGCAGGCTCTGGGGAAAATGGACTACAGAATCCGAGAGGGGCCCGTCCGCGCCAAAACCCAAAACGCGCTGCGGCCTCCAAGGACACAGGGGACACAAGTGGCTGTGTGGCTTGCAGTGCCCGACCAGAGGGAGGGAGGTTGTCTGGCTGCTGAGGCGCAGCCGGTGTCAGCCCTTCGGGGAACTGCCCGTGGATGCTTCGGGAATGGGGGCTGCCAACTCAGAACCCCCGTTCCCTGTGGCTGCAGCCAGCCAGGGGGCTCCAGGGTCGGGCGCGCCCGCGGGCCTTGGGGGCTTCTTTCCTGTGTGCAGGGCTTCTACGCACAAGGTGGCAACTCATTCCGGCCCAAGGGTGGTGGCAGGAACTCAGGAGGCGCTCGGGGACTCAGCAGGGCCCGCCCCTGGGGCCAGGGGTCTGGCAGGCTCCGGGGCAAATGGACTACGGAAGCCGAGAGGGGCCCGTCGGCGCCAAAACCCAAAACGTGCTGCGGCCTCCAGGTACACAGGGGACACAAGTGGCTGTGTGGCTTGCAGTGCCCGACCAGAGGGAGGGAGGTTGTCTGGCTGCTGAGGCGCAGCCGGTGTCAGCCCTTCGGGGAACTGCCCGTGGGTGCTTCGGGAATGGGGGCTGCCAACTCAGAACCCCCGTTCCCTGTGGCTGCAGCCAGCCAGGGGGCTCCAGGGTCGCGTGCGCCCGCGGGCCTGGGGGGCTTCTTGCCTGTGTGCAGGGCTTCTACGCACAAGGTGGCACCTCATCCCGGCCCAAGGGTGGTGGCAGGAACTCAGGAGGCGCTCGGGGACTCAGCAGGTCCCGCCCCTGGGGCCAGGGGTCTGGCAGGCTCCGGGGGCAAATGGACTACGGAAGCCGAGAGGGGCCGGTCCGCGCCAAAACCCAAAACGTGCTGCGGCCTCCAGGGACACAGGGGACACAAGTGGCTGTGTGGCTTGCAGTGCCCGACCAGAGGGAGGGAGGTTGTCTGGCTGCTGAGGCGCAGCCGGTGTCAGCCCTTCGGGGAACTGCCCGTGGATGCTTCGGGAATGGGGGCTGCCAACTCAGAACCCCCGTTCCCTGTGGCTGCAGCCAGCCAGGGGGCTCCAGGGTCGGGCGCTCCCGCGGGCCTCGGGGGCATCTTGCCTGTGTACAGGGCTTCTACGCACAAGGTGGCACCTCATCCCGGCCCAAGGGTGGTGGCAGGAACCCAGGAGGCGCTCGGGGACTCAGCAGGGCCCGCCCCTGGGGCCAGGGGTCTGGCAGGCTCCGGGGACAAATGGCTATGGAAACCGAGAGGGGGCCCGTCCGCGCCAAAACCCAAAATGCGCTGCGGCCTCCAGGGACACAGGGGACACAAGTGGCTGTGTGGCTTGCAGTGCCCGACCAGAGGGAGGGAGGTTGTCTGGCTGCTGAGGCGCAGCCGGTGTCAGCCCTTCGGGGAACTGCCCGTGGATGCTTCGGGAATGGGGGCTGCCAACTCAGAACCCCCGTTCCCTGTGGCTGCAGCCAGCCAGGGGGCTCCAGGGTCGGGTGCGCCCGCGGGCCTGGGGGGCTTCTTGCCTGTGTGCAGGGCTTCTACGCACAAGGTGGCACCTCATCCCGGCCCAAGGGTGGTGGCAGGAACTCAGGAGGCGCTCGGGGACTCAGCAGGGCCCGCCCCTGGGGCCAGGGGTCTGGCAGGCTCCGGGGGCAAATGGACTACGGAAGCCGAGAGGGGCCCGTCGGCGCCAAAACCCAAAACGCGCTGCGGCATCCAGGGACACAGGGGAGACGAGTGGCTGTGTGGCTTGCAGTGCCCGACCAGAGGGAGGGAGGTTGTCTGGCTGCTGAGGCGCAGCCGGTGTCAGCCCTTAGGGGAACTGCCCGTGGAGGCTTCGGGAATGGGGGCTGCCAACTCAGAACCCCCGTTCCCTGTGGCTGCAGCTAGCCAGGGGCTCCAGGTTCGGGCGTGCCCGCGGGCCTGGGGGGCTTCTTGCCTGGGTGCAGGGCTTCTACGCACAAGGTGGCACCTCATCCCGGCCCAAGGGTGGTGGCAGGAACCCAGGTGGCGCTCGGAGACTCAGCAGGGCCCGCCCCTAGGGCCAGGGGTCTGGCAGGCTCCGGGGCAAATGGACTACGGAAGCCGAGAGGGGCCCGTCCGCGCCAAAACCCAAAACGCGCTGCGGCCTCCAGGGAGGGACACAGGGGACACAAGTGGCTGTGTGGCTTGCAGTGCCCGACCAGAGGGAGGGAGGTTGTCTGGCTGCTGAGGCGCAGCCGGTGTCAGCCCTTCGGGGAACTGCCCGTGGATGCTTCGGGAATGGGGGCTGCCAACTCAGAACCCCTGTTCCCTGTGGCTGCAGCCAGCCAGGGGGCTCCAGGGTCGGGCGCTCCCGCGGGCCTGGGGGGCTTCTTGCCTGTGTGCAGGGCTTCTACGCACAAGGTGGCACCTCATCCCGGCCCAAGGGTGGTGGCAGGAACCCAGGAGGCGCTCGGGGACTCAGCAGGGCCCGCCCCTGGGGCCAGGGGTCTGGCAGGCTCCGGGGGCAAAAGGACTATGGAAACCGAGAGGGGCCCGTCCGCGCCAAAACCCAAAACGCGCTGCGGCCTCCAGGGACACAGGGGACACAAGTGGCTGTGTGGCTTGCAGTGCCCGACCAGAGGGAGGGAGGTTGTCTGGCTGCTGAGGCGCAGCCGGTGTCAGCCCTTCGGGGAACTGCCCGTGGATGCTTCGGGAATGGGGGCTGCCAACTCAGAACCCCCGTTCCCTGTGGCTGCAGCCAGCCAGGGGGCTCCTGGGTCGGGTGCGCCCGCGGGCCTGGGGGGCTTCTTGCCTGTGTGCAGGGCTTCTACGCACAAGGTGGCACCTCATCCCGCCCCAAGGGTGGTGGCAGGAACTCAGGAGGCGCTCGGGGACTCAGCAGGGCCCGCCCCTGGGGCCAGGGGTCTGGCAGGCTCCGGGGGCAAATGGACTACGGAAGCCGAGAGGGGCCCGTCCGCGCCAAAACCCAAAACGCGCTGCGGCATCCAGGGACACAGGGGACACGAGTGGCTGTGTGGCTTGCAGTGCCCGACCAGAGGGAGGGAGGTTGTCTGGCTGCTGAGGCGCAGCCGGTGTCAGCCCTTCGGGGAACTGCCCGTGGAGGCTTCGGGAATGGGGGCTGCCAACTCAGAACCCTCGTTCCCTGTGGCTGCAGCTAGCCAGGGGCTCCAGGGTCGGGCGCGCCCGCGGGCCTGGGGGGCTTCTTGCCTGTGTGCAGGGCTTCTACGCACAAGGTGGCACCTCATCCCGGCCCAAGGGTGGTGGCAGGAACCCAGGTGGCGCTCGGGGACTCAGCAGGGCCCGCCCCTAGGGCCAGGGGTCTGGCAGGCTCCGGGGCAAATGGACTACGGAAGCCGAGAGGGGCCCGTCCGCGCCAAAACCCAAAACGCGCTGCGGCCTCCAGGGAGGGACACAGGGGACACAAGTGGCTGTGTGGCTTGCAGTGCCCGACCAGAGGGAGGGAGGTTGTCTGGCTGCTGAGGCGCAGCCGGTGTCAGCCCTTCGGGGAACTGCCCGTGGATGCTTCGGGAATGGGGGCTGCCAACTCAGAACCCCCGTTCCCTGTGGCTGCAGCCAGCCAGGGGGCTCAAGGGTCGGGCGCGCCCGCGGGCCTGGGGGGCTACTTGCCTGTGTGCAGGGCTTCTACGCACAAGGTGGCACCTCATCCCGGCCCAAGGGTGGTGTCAGGAACTCAGGAGGCGCTCGGGGACTCAGCAGGGCCCGCCCCTGGGGCCAGGGGTCTGGCAGGCTCCGGGGGCAAATGGACTACGGAAGCCGAGAGGGGCCCGTCCGCGCCAAAACCCAAAACGCGCTGCGGCCTCCAGGGACACAGGGGACACGAGTGGCTGTGTGGCTTGCAGTGCCCGACCAGAGGGAGGGAGGTTGTCTGGCTGCTGAGGCGCAGCCGGTGTCAGCCCTTCGGGGAACTGCCCGTGGAGGCTTCGGGAATGGGGGCTGCCAACTCAGAACCCTCGTTCCCTGTGGCTGCAGCCAGCCAGGGGCTCCAGGGTCGGGTGCGCCCGCGGGCCTGGGGGGCTTCTTGCCTGTGTGCAGGGCTTCTACGCACAAGGTGGCACCTCATCCCGGCCCAAGGGTGGTGGCAGGAACCCAGGTGGCGCTCGGGGACTCAGCAGGGCCCGCCCCTAGCGCCAGGAGTCTGGCAGGCTCCGGGGCAAATGGACTACGGAAGCCGAGAGGGGCCCGTCCGCGCCAAAACCCAAAACGCGCTGCGGCCTCCAGGGAGGGACACAGGGGACACAAGTGGCTGTGTGGCTTGCAGTGCCCGACCAGAGGGAGGGAGGTTGTCTGGCTGCTGAGGCGCAGCCGGTGTCAGCCCTTCGGGGAACTGCCCGTGGATGCTTCGGGAATGGGGGCTGGCAACTCAGAACCCCTGTTCCCTGTGGCTGCAGCCAGCCAGGGGGCTCCAGGGTCGGGCGCGCCCGTGGGCCTGGGGGGCTTCTTGCCTGTGTGCAGGGCTTCTACGCACAAGGTGGCACCTCATCCCGGCCCAAGGGTGGTGGCAGGAACCCAGGAGGCACTCGGGGACTCAGCAGGGCCCGCCCCTGGGGCCAGGGGTCTGGCAGGCTCCGGGGGCAAATGGACTATGGAAGCCGAGAGGGGCCCCTCCGCGCCAAAACCCAAAACGCGCTGCGGCATCCAGGGACACAGGGGACACGAGTGGCTGTGTGGCTTGCAGTGCCCGACCAGAGGGAAGGAGGTTGTCTGGCTGCTGAGGCACAGCCGGTGTCAGCCCTTCGGGGAACTGCCCGTGGATGCTTCGGGAATGGGGGCTGCCAACTCAGAACCCCCGTTCCCTGTGGCTGCAGCCAGCCAGGGGGCTCCAGGGTTGGGCACGCACGCGGGCCTGGGGGGCTTCTTGCCTGTGTGCAGGGCTTCTACGCACAAGGTGGCACCTCATCCCGGCACAAGGGTGGTGGCAGGAACTCAGGAGGCGCTCGGGGACTCAGCAGGGCCCGCCCCTGGGGCCAGGGGTCTGGCAGGCTCCGGGGGCAAATGGACTACGGAAACCGAGAGGGGCCCGTCCGCGCCGAAACCCAAAACGCGCTGCGGCCTCCAGGGACACAGGGGACACAAGGGGCTGTGTGGCTTGCAGTGCCCGACCAGAGGGAGGGAGGTTGTCTGGCTGCTGAGGCGCAGCCGGTGTCAGCCCTTCGGGGAACTGCCCGTGGATGCTTCGTGAATGGGGGCTGCCAACTCAGAACCCCCATTCCCTGTGGCTGCAGCCAGCCAGGGGGCTCCAGGGTCAGGCCTGGGGGGCTTCTTGCCTGTGTGCAGGGCTTCTACGCACAAGGTGGCACCTCATCCCGGCCCAAGTGTGGTGGCAGGAACCCAGGAGGCGCTCGGGGACTCAGCAGGGCCCGCCCCTGGGGCCAGGGGTCTGGCAGGCTGCGGGGGCAAATGGACGACGGAAACCGAGAGGGGCCCGTCCGCGCCAAAACCCAAAACGCGCTGCGGCCTCCAGGGACACAGGGGACACAAGGGGCTGTGTGGCTTGCAGTGCCCGACCAGAGGGAGGGAGGTTGTCTAGCTGCTGAGGCGCAGCCGGTGTCAGCCCTTCGGGGAACTGCCCGTGGATGCTTCGGGAATGGGGGCTGCCAACTCAGAACCCCCGTTCCCTGTGGCTGCAGCCAGCCAGGGGGCTCCAGGGTCGGGCGCGCCCGTGGGCCTGGGGGGCTTCTTGCCTGTGTGCAGGGCTTCTACGCACAAGGTGGCACCTCATCCCGGCCCAAGGGTGGTGGCAGGAACCCAGGAGGCACTCGGGAACTCAGCAGGGCCCGCCCCTGGGGCCAGGGGTCTGGCAGGCTCCGGGGGCAAATGGACTATGGAAGCCGAGAGGGGCCCCTCCGCGCCAAAACCCAAAACGCGCTGCGGCATCCAGGGACACAGGGGACACGAGTGGCTGTGTGGCTTGCAGTGCCCGACCAGAGGGAAGGAGGTTGTCTGGCTGCTGAGGCGCAGCCGGTGTCAGCCCTTCGGGGAACTGCCCGTGGATGCTTCGGGAATGGGGGCTGCCAACTCAGAACCCCCGTTCCCTGTGGCTGCAGCCAGCCAGGGGGCTCCAGGGTTGGGCACGCACGCGGGCCTGGGGGGCTTCTTGCCTGTGTGCAGGGCTTCTACGCACAAGGTGGCACCTCATCCCGGCCCAAGGGTGGTGGCAGGAACTCAGGAGGCGCTCGGGGACTCAGCAGGGCCCGCCCCTGGGGCCAGGGGTCTGGCAGGCTCCGGGGGCAAATGGACTACGGAAACCGAGAGGGGCCCGTCCGCGCCGAAACCCAAAACGCGCTGCGGCCTCCAGGGACACAGGGGACACAAGGGGCTGTGTGGCTTGCAGTGCCCGACCAGAGGGAGGGAGGTTGTCTGGCTGCTGAGGCGCAGCCGGTGTCAGCCCTTCGGGGAACTGCCCGTGGATGCTTCGTGAATGGGGGCTGCCAACTCAGAACCCCCATTCCCTGTGGCTGCAGCCAGCCAGGGGGCTCCAGGGTCAGGCCTGGGGGGCTTCTTGCCTGTGTGCAGGGCTTCTACGCACAAGGTGGCACCTCATCCCGGCCCAAGTGTGGTGGCAGGAACCCAGGAGGCGCTCGGGGACTCAGCAGGGCCCGCCCCTGGGGCCAGGGGTCTGGCAGGCTCCGGGGGCAAATGGACGACGGAAACCGAGAGGGGCCCGTCCGCGCCAAAACCCAAAACGCGCTGCGGCCTCCAGGGACACAGGGGACACAAGGGGCTGTGTGGCTTGCAGTGCCCGACCAGAGGGAGGGAGGTTGTCTAGCTGCTGAGGCGCAGCCGGTGTCAGCCCTTCGGGGAACTGCCCGTGGATGCTTCGGGAATGGGGGCTGCCAACTCAGAACCCCCGTTCCCTGTGGCTGCAGCCAGCCAGGGGGCTACAGGGTCGGGTGCGCCCGCGGGCCTGGGTGGCTTCTTGCCTGTGTGCAGGGCTTCTACGCACAAGGTGGCACCTCATCCCGGCCCAAGGGTGGTGGCAGGAACTCAGGAGGCGCTCGGGAACTCAGCAGGGCCCGCCCCTGGGGCCAGGGGTCTGGCAGGCTCCGGGGGCAAATGGACTACGGAAGCCGAGAGGGGCCCGTCCGCGCCAAAACCCAAAACGCGCTGCGGCCTCCAGGGACACAGGGGACACAAGTGGCTGTGTGGCTTGCAGTGCCCGACCAGATGGAGGGAGGTTGTCTGGCTGCTGAGGCGCAGCCGGTGTCAGCCCTTCGGGGAACTGCCCGTGGATGCTTCGGGAATGGGGGCTGCCAACTCAGAACCCCCGTTCCCTGTGGCTGCAGCCAGCCAGGGGGCTCCAGGGTCGGGCCTGGGGGGCTTCTTGCCTGTGTGCAGGGCTTCTACGCACAAGGTGGCACCTCATCCCGGCCCAAGGGTGGTGGCAGGAACCCAGGAGGCGCTCGGGGACTCAGCAGGGCCCGCCCCTGGGGCCAGGGGTCTGGCAGGCTCCGGGGCAAATGGACTACGGAAGCCGAGAGGGGCCCGTCCGCGCCAAAACCCAAAACGCGCTGCGGCCTCCAGGGACACAGGGGACACAAGTGGCTGTGTGGCTTGCAGTGCCCGACCAGAGGGAGGGAGGTTGTCTAGCTGCTGAGGCGCAGCCGGTTTCAGCCCTTCGGGGAACTGCCCGTGGATGCTTCGGGAATGGGGGCTGCCAACACAGAACCCCCGTTCCCTGTGGCTGCAGCCAGCCAGGGGGCTCCAGGGTCGGGCGCGCCCGTGGGCCTGGGGGGTTTCTTGCCTGTGTGCAGGGCTTCTACGCACAAGGTGGCACCTCATCCCGGCCCAAGGGTGGTGGCAGGAACTCAGGAGGTGCTCGGGGACTCAGCAGGGCCCGCCCCTGGGGCCAGGGGTCTGGCAGGCTCCGGGGGCAAATGGACTACGGAAGCCGAGAGGGGCCCGTCCGCGCCAAAACCCAAAACGCGCTGCGGCCTCCAGGGACACAGGGGACACAAGTGGCTGTGTGGCTTGCAGTGCCCGACCAGAGGGAGGGAGGTTGTCTGGCTGCTGAGGCGCAGCCGGTGTCAGCCCTTCGGGGAACTGCCCGTGGATGCTTCGGGAATGGGGGTTGCCAACTCAGAACCCCCGTTCCCTGTGGCTGCAGCCAGCCAGGGGGCTCCAGGGTCGGGCGCGCCCGTGGGCCTGGGGGGCTTCTTGCCTGTGTGCAGGGCTTCTACGCACAAGGTGGCACCTCATCCCGGCCCAAGGGTGGTGGCAGGAACTCAGGAGGCGCTCGGGGACTCAGCAGGGCCCGCCCCTGGGGCCAGGGGTCTGGCAGGCTCCGGGGGCAAATGGACTACGGAAGCCGAGAGGGGCCCGTCCGCGCCAAAACCCAAAACGCGCTGCGGCCTCCAGGGACACAGGGGACACAAGTGGCTGTGTGGCTTGCAGTGCCCGACCAGAGGGAGGGAGGTTGTCTGGCTGCTGAGGCGCAGCCGGTGTCAGCCCTTCGGGGAACTGCCCGTGGATGCTTCGGGAATGGGGGCTGCCAACTCAGAACCCCCGTTCCCTGTGGCTGCAGCCAGCCAGGGGGCTCCAGGGTCGGGCGCTCCCGCGGGCCTCGGGGGCTTCTTGCCTGTGTGCAGGGCTTCTACGCACAAGGTGGCACCTCATCCCGGCCCAAGGGTGGTGGCAGGAACCCAGGAGGCGCTCGGGGACTCAGCAGGGCCCGCCCCTGGGGCCAGGGGTCTCGCAGGCTCCGGGGGCAAATGGCTATGGAAACTGAGAGGGGCCCGTCCGCGCCAAAACCCAAAACGCGCTGCGGCCTCCAGGGACACAGGGGACACAAGTGGCTGTGTGGCTTGCAGTGCCCGACCAGTGGGAGGGAGGTTGTCTGGCTGCTGAGGCGCAGCCGGTGTCAGCCCTTCGGGGAACTGCCCGTGGATGCTTCGGGAATGGGGGCTGCCAACTCAGAACCCCCGTTCCCTGTGGCTGCAGCCAGCCAGGGGGCTCCAGGGTTGGGTGCGCCCGCGGGCCTGGGGGGCTTCTTGCCTGTGTGCAGGGCTTCTACGCACAAGGTGGCACCTCATCCCGGCCCAAGGGTGGTGGCAGGAACTCAGGAGGCGCTCGGGGACTCAGCAGGGCCCGCCCCTGGGGCCAGGGGTCTGGCAGGCTCCGGGGCAAATGGACTACAGAATCCGAGAGGGGCCCGTCCGCGCCAAAACCCAAAACGCGCTGCGGCCTCCAGGGACACAGGGGACACAAGTGGCTGTGTGGCTTGCAGTGCCCGACCAGAGGGAGGGAGGTTGTCTGGCTGCTGAGGCGCAGCCGGTGTCAGCCCTTCGGGGAACTGCCCGTGGATGCTTCGGGAATGGGGGCTGCCAACTCAGAACCCCCGTTCCCTGTGGCTGCAGCCAGCCAGGGGGCTCCAGGGTCGGGCGCGCCCGTGGGCCTGGGGGGCTTCTTGCCTGTGTGCAGGGCTTCTACGCACAAGGTGGCACCTCATCCCGGCCCAAGGGTGGTGGCAGGAACTCAGGAGGCGCTCGGGGACTCAGCAGGGCCCACCCCTGGGGCCAGGGGTCTGGCAGGCTCCGGGGGGAAATGGACTACGGAAGCCGAGAGGGGCCCGTCCGCGCTGAAACCCAAAACGCGCTGCGGCCTCCAGGGACACAGGGGACACAAGTGGCTGTGTGGCTTGCAGTGCCCGACCAGAGGGAGGGAGGTTGTCTGGCTGCTAGGGCGCAGCCGGTGTCAGCCCTTCGGGGAACTGCCCGTGGATGCTTCGGGAATAAGGGCTGCCAACTCAGAACCCACGTTCCCTGTGGCTGCAGCCAGCCAGGGGGCTCCAGGGTCGGGCGCGCCCGTGGGCCTGGGGGGCTTCTTGCTTATGTGCAGGGCTTCTACGCACAAGGTGGCACCTCATCCCGGCCCAAGGGTGGTGGCAGGAACTCAGGAGGCGCTCGGGGACTCAGCAGGGCCCGCCCCTGGGGCCAGGGGTCTGGCAGGCTCTGGGGAAAATGGACTACAGAATCCGAGAGGGGCCCGTCCGCGCCAAAACCCAAAACGCGCTGCGGCCTCCAGGGACACAGGGGACACAAGTGGCTGTGTGGCTTGCAGTGCCCGACCAGAGGGAGGGAGGTTGTCTGGCTGCTGAGGAGCAGCCGGTGTCAGCCCTTCGGGGAACTGCCCGTGGATGCTTCGGGAATGGGGGCTGCCAACTCAGAACCCCCGTTCCCTGTGGCTGCAGCCAGCCAGGGGGCTCCAGGGTCGGGCGCGCCCGCGGGCCTTGGGGGCTTCTTTCCTGTGTGCAGGGCTTCTACGCACAAGGTGGCACCTCATTCCGGCCCAAGGGTGGTGGCAGGAACTCAGGAGGCGCTCGGGGACTCAGCAGGGCCCGCCCCTGGGGCCAGGGGTCTGGCAGGCTCCGGGGCAAATGGACTACGGAAGCCGAGAGGGGCCCGTCGGCGCCAAAACCCAAAACGTGCTGCGGCCTCCAGGTACACAGGGGACACAAGTGGCTGTGTGGCTTGCAGTGCCCGACCAGAGGGAGGGAGGTTGTCTGGCTGCTGAGGCGCAGCCGGTGTCAGCCCTTCGGGGAACTGCCCGTGGGTGCTTCGGGAATGGGGGCTGCCAACTCAGAACCCCTGTTCCCTGTGGCTGCAGCCAGCCAGGGGGCTCCAGGGTCGGGCGCTCCCGCGGGCCTCGGGGGCTTCTTGCCTGTGTGCAGGGCTTCTACGCACAAGGTGGCACCTCATCCCGGCCCAAGGGTGGTGGCAGGAACCCAGGAGGCGCTCGGGGACTCAGCAGGGCCCGCCCCTGGGGCCAGGGGTCTGGCAGGCTCCGGGGGCAAATGGACTATGGAAACCGAGAGGGGCCCGTCCGCGCCAAAACCCAAAACGCGCTGCGGCCTCCAGGGACACAGGGGACACAAGTGGCTGTGTGGCTTGCAGTGCCCGACCAGAGGGAGGGAGGTTGTCTGGCTGCTGAGGCGCAGCCGGTGTCAGCCCTTCGGGGAACTGCCCGTGGATGCTTCGGGAATGGGGGCTGCCAACTCAGAACCCCCGTTCCCTGTGGCTGCAGCCAGCCAGGGGGCTCCAGGGTCGGGCGCCCCGCGGGCCTCGGGGGCTTCTTGCCTGTGTGCAGGGCTTCTACGCACAAGGTGGCACCTCATCCCGGCCCAAGGGTGGTGGCAGGAACCCAGGAGGCGCTCGGGGACTCAGCAGGGCCCGCCCCTGGGGCCAGGGGTCTGGCAGGCTCCGGGGCAAATGGACTACAGAATCCGAGAGGGGCCCGTCCGCGCCAAAACCCAAAACGCGCTGCGGCCTCCAGGGACACAGGGGACACAAGTGGCTGTGTGGCTTGCAGTGCCCGACCAGAGGGAGGGAGGTTGTCTGGCTGCTGAGGCGCAGCCGGTGTCAGCCCTTCGGGGAACTGCCCGTGGATGCTTCGGGAATGGGGGCTGCCAACTCAGAACCCCCGTTCCCTGTGGCTGCAGCCAGCCAGGGGGCTCCAGGGTCGGGCGCGCCCGTGGGCCTGGGGGGCTTCTTGCCTGTGTGCAGGGCTTCTACGCACAAGGTGGCACCTCATCCCGGCCCAAGGGTGGTGGCAGGAACTCAGGAGGCGCTCGGGGACTCAGCAGGGCCCGCCCCTGTGGCCAGGGGTCTGGCAGGCTCCGGGGGCAAATGGACTACGGAAGCCGAGAGGGGCCCGTCCGCGCCAAAACCCAAAACGCGCTGCGGCATCCAGGGACACAGGGGACACGAGTGGCTGTGTGGCTTGCAGTGCCCGACCAGAGGGAGGGAGGTTGTCTGGCTGCTGAGGCGCAGCCGGTGTCAGCCCTTCGGGGAACTGCCCGTGGAGGCTTCGGGAATGGGGGCTGCCAACTCAGAACCCCCGTTCCCTGTGGCTGCAGCCAGCCAGGGGGCTCCAGGGTCGGGCGCGCCCGTGGGCCTGGGGGGCTTCTTGCCTGTGTGCAGGGCTTCTACGCACAAGGTGGCACCTCATCCCGGCCCAAGGGTGGTGGCAGGAACCCAGGAGGCACTCGGGAACTCAGCAGGGCCCGCCCCTGGGGCCAGGGGTCTGAAAGGCTCCGGGGGCAAATGGACTACGGAAGCCGAGAGGGGCCCGTCCGCGCCAAAACCCAAAACGCGCTGCGGCCTCCAGGGACACAGGGGACACGAGTGGCTGTGTGGCTCGCAGTGCCCGACCAGAGGGAAGGAGGTTGTCTGGCTGCTGAGGCGCAGCCGGTGTCAGCCCTTCGGGGAACTGCCCGTGGATGCTTCGGGAATGGGGGCTGCCAACTCAGAACCCCCGTTCCCTGTGGCTGCAGCCAGCCAGGGGGCTGCAGGGTCGGGCGCGCCCGTGGGCCTGGGGGGCTTCTTGCCTGTGTGCAGGGCTTCTACGCACAAGGTGGCACCTCATCCCGGCCCAAGGGTGGTGGCAGGAACTCAGGAGGCGCTCGGGGACTCAGCAGGGCCCACCCCTGTGGCCAGGGGTCTGGCAGGCTCCGGGGGGAAATGGACTACGGAAGCCGAGAGGGGCCCGTCCGCGCTGAAACCCAAAACGCGCTGCGGCCTCCAGGGACACAGGGGACACAAGTGGCTGTGTGGCTTGCAGTGCCCGACCAGAGGGAGGGAGGTTGTCTGGCTGCTGAGGCGCAGCCGGTGTCAGCCCTTCAGGGAACTGCCCGTGGATGCTTCGGGAATGGGGGCTGCCAACTCAGAACCCCCGTTCCCTGTGGCTGCAGCCAGCCAGGGTCTCCAGGGTCGGGCGCGCCCGCGGGCCTTGGGGGCTTCTTTCCTGTGTGCAGGGCTTCTACGCACAAGGTGGCACCTCATTCCGGCCCAAGGGTGGTGGCAGGAACTCAGGAGGCGCTCGGGGACTCAGCAGGGCCCGCCCCTGGGGCCAGGGGTCTGGCAGGCTCCGGGGCAAATGGACTACGGAAGCCGAGAGGGGCCCGTCGGCGCCAAAACCCAAAACGTGCTGCGGCCTCCAGGTACACAGGGGACACAAGTGGCTGTGTGGCTTGCAGTGCCCGACCAGAGGGAGGGAGGTTGTCTGGCTGCTGAGGCGCAGCCGGTGTCAGCCCTTCTGGGAACTGCCCGTGGATGCTTCGGGAATGGGGGCTGCCAACTCAGAACCCCCGTTCCCTGTGGCTGCAGCCAGCCAGGGGGCTGCAGGGTCGGGTGCGCCCGCGGGCCTGGGGGGCTTCTTGCCTGTGTGCAGGGCTTCTACGCACAAGGTGGCACCTCATCCCGGCCCAAGGGTGGTGGCAGGAACTCAGGAGGCGCTCGGGGACTCAGCAGGGCCCGCCCCTGGGGCCAGGGGTCTGGCAGGCTCCGGGGGCAAATGGACTACGGAAGCCGAGAGGGGCCCGTCCGCGCCAAAACCCAAAACGCGCTGCGGCCTCCAGGGACACAGGGGACACAAGTGGCTGTGTGGCTTGCAGTGCCCGACCAGAGGGAGGGAGGTTGTCTGGCTGCTGAGGCGCAGCCGGTGTCAGCCCTTCGGGGAACTGCCCGTGGAGGCTTCGGGAATGGGGGCTGCCAACTCAGAACCCTCGTTCCCTGTGGCTGCAGCTAGCCAGGGGCTCCAGGGTCGGGCGCGCCCGCGGGCCTGGGGGGCTTCTTGCCTGGGTGCAGGGCTTCTACGCACAAGGTGGCACCTCATCCCGGCCCAAGGGTGGTGGCAGGAACAAAGGTGGCGCTCGGGGACTCAGCAGGGCCCGCCCCTAGGGCCAGGGGTCTGGCAGGCTCCGGGGCAAATGGACTACGGAAGCCGAGAGGGGCCCGTCCGCGCCAAAACCCAAAACGCGCTGCGGCCTCCAGGGAGGGACACAGGGGACACAAGTGGCTGTGTGGCTTGCAGTGCCCGACCAGAGGGAGGGAGGTTGTCTGGCTGCTGAGGCGCAGCCGGTGTCAGCCCTTCGGGGAACTGCCCGTGGATGCTTCGGGAATGGGGGCTGCCAACTCAGAACCCCCGTTCCCTGTGGCTGCAGCCAGCCAGGGGGCTCCAGGGTCGGGCGCGCCCGCGGGCCTGGGGGGCTTCTTGCCTGTGTGCAGGGCTTCTACGCACAAGGTGGCACCTCATCCCGGCCAAAGGGTGGTGGCAGGAACCCAGGAGGCGCTCGGGGACTCAGCAGGGCCCGCCCCTGGGGCCAGGGGTCTGGCAGGCTCCGGGGGCAAATGGACTATGGAAACCGAGAGGGGCCCGTCCGCGCCAAAACCCAAAACGCGCTGCGGCCTCCAGGGACACAGGGGACACAAGTGGCTGTGTGGCTTGCAGTGCCCGACCAGAGGGAGGGAGGTTGTCTGGCTGCTGAGGCGCAGCCGGTGTCAGCCCTTCGGGGAACTGCCCGTGGATGCTTCGGGAATGGGGGCTGCCAACTCAGAACCCCCGTTCCCTGTGGCTGCAGCCAGCCAGGGGGCTCCAGGGTCGGGTGCGCCCGCGGGCCTGGGGGGCTTCTTGCCTGTGTGCAGGGCTTCTACGCACAAGGTGGCACCTCATCCCGGCCCAAGGGTGGTGGCAGGAACTCAGGAGGCGCTGGGGGACTCAGAAGGGCCCGCCCCTGGGGCCAGGGGTCTGGCAGGCTCCGGGGGCAAATGGACTACGGAAGCCGAGAGGGGCCCGTCCGCGCCAAAACCCAAAACGCGCTGCGGCCTCCAGGGACACAGGGGAGACGAGTGGCTGTGTGGCTTGCAGTGCCCGACCAGAGGGAGGGAGGTTGTCTGGCTGCTGAGGCGCAGCCGGTGTCAGCCCTTCGGGGAACTGCCCGTGGAGGCTTCGGGAATGGGGGCTGCCAACTCAGAACCCCCGTTCCCTGTGGCTGCAGCCAGCCAGGGGGCTCCAGGGTCGGGCGCGCCCGTGGGCCTGGGGGGCTTCTTGCCTATGTGCAGGGCTTCTACGCACAAGGTGGCACCTCATCCCGGCCCAAGGGTGGTGGCAGGAACCCAGGAGTCGCTCGGGGACTCAGCAGGGCCCGCCCCTGGGGCCAGGGTCTGGCAGGCTCCGGGGCAAATGGACTACAGAATCCGAGAGGGGCCGGTCCGCGCCAAAACCCAAAACGCGCTGCGGCCTCCAGGGACACAGGGGACACAAGTGGCTGTGTGGCTTGCAGTGCCCGACCAGAGGGAGGGAGGTTGTCTGGCTGCTGAGGCGCAGCCGGTGTCAGCCCTTCGGGGAACTGCCCGTGGATGCTTCGGGAATGGGGGCTGCCAACTCAGAACCCCCGTTCCCTGTGGCTGCAGCCAGCCAGGGGGCTCCAGGGTCGGGCGCGCCCGTGGGCCTGGGGGGCTTCTTGCCTGTGTGCAGGGCTTCTACGCACAAGGTGGCACCTCATCCCGGCCCAAGGGTGGTGGCAGGAACCCAGGAGGCGCTCGGGGACTCAGCAGGGCCCGCCCCTGGGGCCAGGGGTCTGGCAGGCTCCGGGGGCAAATGGACTACGGAAACCGAGAGGGGCCCGTCCGCGCCAAAACCCAAAACGCGCTGCGGCCTCCAGGGACACAGGGGACACAAGTGGCTGTGTGGCTTGCAGTGCCCGACCAGAGGGAGGGAAGTTGTCTAGCTGCTGAGGCACAGCCGGTGTCAGCCCTTCGGGGAACTGCCCGTGGATGCTTCGGGAATGGGGGCTGCCAACTCAGAACCCCCGTTCCCTGTGGCTGCAGTCAGCCAGGGTGCTCCAGGGTCGGGCGCGCCCGTGGGCCTGTGGGGCTTCTTGCCTATGTGCAGGGCTTCTACGCACAAGGTGGCACCTCATCCCGGCCCAAGGGTGGTGGCAGGAACTCAGGAGGCGCTCGGGGACTCAGCAGGGCCCGCCCCTGGGGCCAGGGATCTGGCAGGCTCTGGGGAAAATGGACTACAGAATCCGAGAGGGGCCCGTCCGCGCCAAAACCCAAAACGCGCTGCGGCCTCCAGGGACACAGGGGACACAAGTGGCTGTGTGGCTTGCAGTGCCCGACCAGAGGGAGGGAGGTTGTCTGGCTGCTGAGGCGCAGCCGGTGTCAGCCCTTCGGGGAACTGCCTGTGGATGCTTCGGGAATGGGGGCTGCCAACTCAGAACCCCCGTTCCCTGTGGCTGCAGCCAGCCAGGGGGCTCCAGGGTCGGGTGCGCCCGCGGGCCTTGGGGGCTTCTTTCCTGTGTGCAGGGCTTCTACGCACAAGGTGGCACCTCATTCCGGCCCAAGGGTGGTGGCAGGAACTCAGGAGGCGCTCGGGGACTCAGCAGGGCCTGCCCCTGGGGCCAGGGGTCTGAAAGGCTCCGGGGCAAATGGACTACGGAAGCCGAGAGGGGCCCGTCGGCGCCAAAACCCAAAACGCGCTGCGGCCTCCAGGGACACAGGGGACACAAGTGGCTGTGTGGCTTGCAGTGCCCGACCAGAGGGAGGGAGGTTGTCTGGCTGCTGAGGCGCAGCCGGTGTCAGCCCTTCGGGGAACTGCCCGTGGATGCTTCGGGAATGGGGGCTGCCAACTCAGAACCCCCGTTCCCTGTGGCTGCAGCCAGCCAGGGGGCTCCAGGGTCGGGCGCTCCCAGAGGCCTCGGGGGCTTCTTGCCTGTGTGCAGGGCTTCTACGCACAAGGTGGCACCTCATCCCGGCCCCAAGGGTGGTGGCAGGAACCCAGGAGGCGCTCGGGGACTCAGCAGGGCCCGCCCCTGGGGCCAGGGGTCTCGCAGGCTCCGGGGGCAAATGGCTATGGAAACCGAGAGGGGCCCGTCCGCGCCAAAACCCAAAACGCGCTGCGGCCTCCAGGGACACAGGGGACACAAGTGGCTGTGTGGCTTGCAGTGCCCGACCAGTGGGAGGGAGGTTGTCTGGCTGCTGAGGCGCAGCCGGTGTCAGCCCTTCTGGGAACTGCCCGTGGATGCTTCGGGAATGGGGGCTGCCAACTCAGAACCCCCGTTCCCTGTGGCTGCAGCCAGCCAGGGGGCTCCAGGGTTGGGTGCGCCCGCGGGCCTGGGGGGCTTCTTGCCTGTGTGCAGGGCTTCTACGCACAAGGTGGCACCTCATCCCGGCCCAAGGGTGGTGGCAGGAACTCAGGAGGCGCTCGGGGACTCAGCAGGGCCCGCCCCTGGGGCCAGGGGTCTGGCAGGCTCCGGGGGCAAATGGACTACGGAAGCCGAGAGGGGCCCGTCGGCGCCAAAACCCAAAACGCGCTGCGGCATCCAGGGACACAGGGGACACGAGTGGCTGTGTGGCTTGCAGTGCCCGACCAGAGGGAGGGAGGTTGTCTGGCTGCTGAGGCGCAGCCGGTGTCAGCCCTTAGGGGAACTGCCCGTGGAGGCTTCGGGAATGGGGGCTGCCAACTCAGAACCCCCGTTCCCTGTGGCTGCAGCCAGCCAGGGGGCTCCAGGGTCGGGCGCCCCGCGGGCCTCGGGGGCTTCTTGCCTGTGTGCAGGGCTTCTACGCACAAGGTGGCACCTCATCCCGGCCCAAGGGTGGTGGCAGGAACCCAGGAGGCGCTCGGGGACTCAGCAGGGCCCGCCCCTGGGGCCAGGGGTCTGGCAGGCTCCGGGGCAAATGGACTACAGAATCCGAGAGGGGCCCGTCCGCGCCAAAACCCAAAACGCGCTGCGGCCTCCAGGGACACAGGGGACACAAGTGGCTGTGTGGCTTGCAGTGCCCGACCAGAGGGAGGGAGGTTGTCTGGCTGCTGAGGCGCAGCCGGTGTCAGCCCTTCGGGGAACTGCCCGTGGATGCTTCGGGAATGGGGGCTGCCAACTCAGAACCCCCGTTCCCTGTGGCTGCAGCCAGCCAGGGGGCTCCAGGGTCGGGCGCGCCCGTGGGCCTGGGGGGCTTCTTGCCTGTGTGCAGGGCTTCTACGCACAAGGTGGCACCTCATCCCGGCCCAAGGGTGGTGGCAGGAACTCAGGAGGCGCTCGGGGACTCAGCAGGGCCCACCCCTGGGGCCAGGGGTCTGGCAGGCTCCGGGGGGAAATGGACTACGGAAGCCGAGAGGGGCCCGTCTGCGCTGAAACCCAAAACGTGCTGCGGCCTCCAGGGACACAGGGGACACAAGTGGCTGTGTGGCTTGCAGTGCCCGACCAGAGGGAGGGAGGTTGTCTGGCTGCTAGGGCGCAGCCGGTGTCAGCCCTTCGGGGAACTGCCCGTGGATGCTTCGGGAATAAGGGCTGCCAACTCAGAACCCCCGTTCCCTGTGGCTGCAGCCAGCCAGGGGGCTCCAGGGTCGGGCGCGCCCGTGGGCCTGGGGGGCTTCTTGCCTATGTGCAGGGCTTCTACGCACAAGGTGGCACCTCATCCCGGCCCAAGGGTGGTGGCAGGAACTCAGGAGGCGCTCGGGGACTCAGCAGGGCCCGCCCCTGGGGCCAGGGGTCTGGCAGGCTCTGGGGAAAATGGACTACAGAATCCGAGAGGGGCCCGTCCGCGCCAAAACCCAAAACGTGCTGCGGCCTCCAGGGACACAGGGGACACAAGTGGCTGTGTGGCTTGCAGTGCCCGACCAGAGGGAGGGAGGTTGTCTGGCTGCTGAGGCGCAGCCGGTGTCAGCCCTTCGGGGAACTGCCCGTGGATGCTTCGGGAATGGGGGCTGCCAACTCAGAACCCCCGTTCCCTGTGGCTGCAGCCAGCCAGGGGGCTCCAGGGTCGGGCGCACGCGGGCCTTGGGGGCTTCTTTCCTGTGTACAGGGCTTCTACGCACAAGGTGGCACCTCATTCCGGCCCAAGGGTGGTGGCAGGAACTCAGGAGGCGCTCGGGGACTCAGCAGGGCCCGCCCCTGGGGCCAGGGGTCTGGCAGGCTCCGGGGCAAATGGACTACGGAAGCCGAGAGGGGCCCGTCGGCGCCAAAACCCAAAACGTGCTGCGGCCTCCAGGTACACAGGGGACACAAGTGGCTGTGTGGCTTGCAGTGCCCGACCAGAGGGAGGGAGGTTGTCTGGCTGCTGAGGCGCAGCCGGTGTCAGCCCTTCGGGGAACTGCCCGTGGGTGCTTCGGGAATGGGGGCTGCCAACTCAGAACCCCCGTTCCCTGTGGCTGCAGCCAGCCAGGGGGCTCCAGGGTCGCGTGCGCCCGCGGGCCTGGGGGGCTTCTTGCCTGTGTGCAGGGCTTCTACGCACAAGGTGGCACCTCATCCCGGCCCAAGGGTGGTGGCAGGAACTCAGGAGGTGCTCGGGGACTCAGCAGGTCCCGCCCCTGGGGCCAGGAGTCTGGCAGGCTCCGGGGGCAAATGGACTACGGAAGCCGAGAGGGGCCGGTCCGCGCCAAAACCCAAAACGTGCTGCGGCCTCCAGGGACACAGGGGACACAAGTGGCTGTGTGGCTTGCAGTGCCCGACCAGAGGGAGGGAGGTTGTCTGGCTGCTGAGGCGCAGCCGGTGTCAGCCCTTCGGGGAACTGCCCGTGGATGCTTCGGGAATGGGGGCTGCCAACACAGAACCCCCGTTCCCTGTGGCTGCAGCCAGCCAGGGGGCTCCAGGGTCGGGCGCGCCCGTGGGCCTGGGGGACTTCTTGCCTGTGTGCAGGGCTTCTACGCACAAGGTGGCACCTCATCCCGGCCCAAGGGTGGTGGCAGGAACCCAGGAGGCACTCGGGAACTCAGCAGGGCCCGCCCCTGGGGCCAGGGGTCTGGCAGGCTCCGGGGGCAAATGGACTATGGAAGCCGAGAGGGGCCCGTCCGCGCCAAAACCCAAAACGCGCTGCGGCCTCCAGGGACACAGGGGACACAAGTGGCTGTGTGGCTTGCAGTGCCCGACCAGAGGGAGGGAGGTTGTCTGGCTGCTGAGGCGCAGCCGGTGTCAGCCCTTCGGGGAACTGCCCGTGGATGCTTCGGGAATGGGGGCTGCCAACTCAGAACCCCCGTTCCCTGTGGCTGCAGCCAGCCAGGGGGCTCCAGGGTCGGGTGCGCCCGCGGGCCTGGGGGGCTTCTTGCCTGTGTGCAGGGCTTCTACGCACAAGGTGGCACCTCATCCCGGCCCAAGGGTGGTGGCAGGAACTCAGGAGGCGCTCGGGGACTCAGCAGGGCCCGCCCCTGGGGCCAGGGGTCTGGCAGGCTCCGGGGGCAAATGGACTACGGAAGCCGAGAGGGGCCCGTCGGCGCCAAAACCCAAAACGCGCTGCGGCATCCAGGGACACAGGGGAGACGAGTGGCTGTGTGGCTTGCAGTGCCCGACCAGAGGGAGGGAGGTTGTCTGGCTGCTGAGGCGCAGCCGGTGTCAGCCCTTAGGGGAACTGCCCGTGGAGGCTTCGGGAATGGGGGCTGCCAACTCAGAACCCCCGTTCCCTGTGGCTGTAGCTAGCCAGGGGCTCCATGTTCGGGCGTGCCCGCGGGCCTGGGGGGCTTCTTGCCTGGGTGCAGGGCTTCTACGCACAAGGTGGCACCTCATCCCGGCCCAAGGGTGGTGGCAGGAACCCAGGTGGCGCTCGGGGACTCAGCAGGGCCCGCCCCTAGGGCCAGGGGTCTGGCAGGCTCCGGGGCAAATGGACTACGGAAGCCGAGAGGGGCCCGTCCGCGCCAAAACCCAAAACACGCTGCGGCCTCCAGGGAGGGACACAGGGGACACAAGTGGCTGTGTGGCTTGCAGTGCCCGACCAGAGGGAGGGAGGTTGTCTGGCTGCTGAGGCGCAGCCGGTGTCAGCCCTTCGGGGAACTGCCCGTGGATGCTTCGTGAATGGGGGCTGCCAACTCAGAACCCCCGTTCCCTGTGGCTGCAGCCAGCCAGGGGGCTCCAGGTTCGGGCCTGGGGGGCTTCTTGCCTGTGTGCAGGGCTTCTACGCACAAGGTGGCACCTCATCCCGGCCGAAGGGTGGTGGCAGGAACCCAGGAGGCGCTCGGGGACTTAGCAGGGCAAGCCCCTTGGGCCAGGGGTCTGGCAGGCTCCGGGGGCAAATGGACGACGGAAGCCGAGAGGGGCCCGTCAGCGCCAAAACCCAAAACGCGCTGCGGCCTCCAGGGACACAGGGGACACAAGTGGCTGTGTGGCTTGCAGTGCCCGACCAGAGGGAGGGAGGTTGTCTGGCTGCTGAGGCGCAGCCGGTGTCAGCCCTTCGGGGAACTGCCCGTGGATGCTTCGGGAATGGGGGCTGCCAACTCAGAACCCCCGTTCCCTGTGGCTGCAGCCAGCCAGGGGGCTCCAGGGACGGGCGCGCCCGTGGGCCTGGGGGGCTTCTTGCCTATGTGCAGGGCTTCTACGCACAAGGTGGCACCTCATCCCGGCCCAAGGGTGGTGGCAGGAACTCAGGAGGCGCTCGGGGACTCAGCAGGGCCCGCCCCTGGGGCCAGGGGTCTGGCAGGCTCTGGGGAAAATGGACTACAGAATCCGAGAGGGGCCCGTCGGCGCCAAAACCCAAAACGCGCTGCGGCCTCCAGGGACACAGGGGACACAAGTGGCTGTGTGGCTTGCAGTGCCCGACCAGAGGGAGGGAGGTTGTCTGGCTGCTGAGGCGCAGCCGGTGTCAGCCCTTCGGGGAACTGCCCGTGGATGCTTCGGGAATGGGGGCTGCCAACTCAGAACCCCCGTTCCCTGTGGCTGCAGCCAGCCAGGGGGCTCCAGGGTCGGGCGCGCCCGCGGGCCTTGGGGGCTTCTTTCCTGTGTGCAGGGCTTCTACGCACAAGGTGGCACCTCATTCCGGCCCAAGGGTGGTGGCAGGAACTCAGGAGGCGCTCGGGGACTCAGCAGGGCCCGCCCCTGGGGCCAGGGGTCTGGCAGGCTCCGGGGCAAATGGACTACGGACGCCGAGAGGGGCCCGTCCGCGCCAAAACCCAAAACGCGCTGCGGCCTCCAGGTACACAGGGGACACAAGTGGCTGTGTGGCTTGCAGTGCCCGACCAGAGGGAGGGAGGTTGTCTGGCTGCTGAGGCGCAGCCGGTGTCAGCCCTTCGGGGAACTGCCCGTGGATGCTTCGGGAATGGGGGCTGCCAACTCAGAACCCCTGTTCCCTGTGGCTGCAGCCAGCCAGGGGGCTCCAGGGTCGGGCGCTCCCGCGGGCCTCGGGGGCTTCTTGCCTGTGTGCAGGGCTTCTACGCACAAGGTGGCACCTCATCCCGGCCCAAGGGTGGTGGCAGGAACCCAGGAGGCGCTCGGGGACTCAGCAGGGCCCGCCCCTGGGGCCAGGGGTCTGGCAGGCTCCGGGGGCAAATGGACTATGGAAACCGAGAGGGGCCCGTCCGCGCCAAAACCCAAAACGCGCTGCGGCCTCCAGGGTCACAGGGGACACAAGTGGCTGTGTGGCTTGCAGTGCCCGACCAGAGGGAGGGAGGTTGTCTGGCTGCTGAGGCGCAGCCGGTGTCAGCCCTTCGGGGAACTGCCCGTGGATGCTTCGGGAATGGGGGCTGCCAACTCAGAACCCCCGTTCCCTGTGGCTGCAGCCAGCCAGGGGGCTCCAGGGTTGGGCGCGCACGCGGGCCTGGGGGGCTTCTTGCCTGTGTGCAGGGCTTCTACGCACAAGGTGGCACCTCATCCCGGCCCAAGGGTGGTGGCAGGAACTCAGGAGGCGCTCGGGAACTCAGCAGGGCCCGCCCCTGGGGCCAGGGGTCTGGCAGGCTCCGGGGGCAAATGGACTACGGAAACCGAGAGGGGCCCGTCCGCGCCGAAACCCAAAACGCGCTGCGGCCTCCAGGGACACAGGGGACACAAGGGGCTGTGTGGCTTGCAGTGCCCGACCAGAGGGAGGGAGGTTGTCTGGCTGCTGAGGCGCAGCCGGTGTCAGCCCTTCGGGGAACTGCCCGTGGATGCTTCGTGAATGGGGGCTGCCAACTCAGAACCCCCATTCCCTGTGGCTGCAGCCAGCCAGGGGGCTCCAGGGTCAGGCCTGGGGGGCTTCTTGCCTGTGTGCAGGGCTTCTACGCACAAGGTGGCACCTCATCCCGGCCCAAGGGTGGTGGCAGGAACCCAGGAGGCGCTCGGGGACTCAGCAGGGCCCGCCCCTGGGGCCAGGGGTCTGGCAGGCTCCGGGGGCAAATGGACGACGGAAACCGAGAGGGGCCCGTCCGCGCCAAAACCCAAAACGCGCTGCGGCCTCCAGGGACACAGGGGACACAAGTGGCTGTGTGGCTTGCAGTGCCCGACCAGAGGGAGGGAGGTTGTCTAGCTGCTGAGGCGCAGCCGGTGTCAGCCCTTCGGGGAACTGCCCGTGGATGCTTCGGGAATGGGGGCTGCCAACTCAGAACCCCCGTTCCCTGTGGCTGCAGCCAGCCAGGGGGCTCCAGGGTCGGGCGCTCCCGCGGGCCTCGGGGGCTTCTTGCCTGTGTGCAGGGCTTCTACGCACAAGGTGGCACCTCATCCCGGCCCAAGGGTGGTGGCAGGAACCCAGGAGGCGCTCGGGGACTCAGCAGGGCCCGCCCCTGGGGCCAGGGGTCTGGCAGGCTCCGGGGACAAATGGCTATTGAAACCGAGAGGGGCCCGTCCGCGCCAAAACCCAAAATGCGCTGCGGCCTCCAGGGACACAGGGGACACAAGTGGCTGTGTGGCTTGCAGTGCCCGACCAGAGGGAGGGAGGTTGTCTGGCTGCTGAGGCGCAGCCGGTGTCAGCCCTTCGGGGAACTGCCCGTGGATGCTTCGGGAATGGGGGCTGCCAACTCAGAACCCCCTTTCCCTGTGGCTGCAGCCAGCCAGGGGGCTCCAGGGTCGGGTGCGCCCGCGGGCCTGGGGGGCTTCTTGCCTGTGTGCAGGGCTTCTACGCACAAGGTGGCACCTCATCCCGGCCCAAGGGTGGTGGCAGGAACTCAGGAGGCGCTCGGGGACTCAGCAGGGCCCGCCCCTGGGGCCAGGGGTCTGGCAGGCTCCGGGGGCAAATGGACTACGGAAGCCGAGAGGGGCCCGTCGGCGCCAAAACCCAAAACGCGCTGCGGCATCCAGGGACACAGGGGAGACGAGTGGCTGTGTGGCTTGCAGTGCCCGACCAGAGGGAGGGAGGTTGTCTGGCTGCTGAGGCGCAGCCGGTGTCAGCCCTTAGGGGAACTGCCCGTGGAGGCTTCGGGAATGGGGGCTGCCAACTCAGAACCCCCGTTCCCTGTGGCTGCAGCTAGCCAGGGGCTCCAGGTTCGGGCGTGCCCGCGGGCCTGGGGGGCTTCTTGCCTGGGTGCAGGGCTTCTACGCACAAGGTGGCACCTCATCCCGGCCCAAGGGTGGTGGCAGGAACCCAGGTGGCGCTCGGGGACTCAGCAGGGCCCGCCCCTAGGGCCAGGGGTCTGGCAGGCTCCGGGGCAAATGGACTACGGAAGCCGAGAGGGGCCCGTCCGCGCCAAAACCCAAAACGCGCTGCGGCCTCCAGGGAGGGACACAGGGGACACAAGTGGCTGTGTGGCTTGCAGTGCCCGACCAGAGGGAGGGAGGTTGTCTGGCTGCTGAGGCGCAGCCGGTGTCAGCCCTTCGGGGAACTGCCCGTGGATGCTTCGGGAATGGGGGCTGCCAACTCAGAACCCCCGTTCCCTGTGGCTGCAGCCAGCCAGGGGGCTCCAGGGTCGGGTGCGCCCGCGGGCCTGGGGGGCTTCTTGCCTGTGTGTAGGGCTTCTACGCACAAGGTGGCACCTCATCCCGGCCCAAGGGTGGTGGCAGGAACTCAGGAGGCGCTCGGGGACTCAGCAGGGCCCGCCCCTGGGGCCAGGGGTCTGGCAGGCTCCGGGGGCAAATGGACTACGGAAACCGAGAGGGGCCCGTCGGCGCCAAAACCCAAAACGCGCTGCGGCCTCCAGGGACACAGGGGACACAAGTGGCTGTGTGGCTTGCAGTGCCCGACCAGAGGGAGGGAGGTTGTCTGGCTGCTGAGGCGCAGCCGGTGTCAGCCCTTCGGGGAACTGCCCGTGGATGCTTCGGGAATGGGGGCTGCCAACTCAGAACCCCTGTTCCCTGTGGCTGCAGCCAGCCAGGGGGCTCCAGGGTCGGGCGCTCCCGCGGGCCTGGGGGGCTTCTTGCCTGTGTGCAGGGCTTCTACGCACAAGGTGGCACCTCATCCCGGCCCAAGGGTGGTGGCAGGAACCCAGGAGGCGCTCGGGGACTCAGCAGGGCCCGCCCCTGGGGCCAGGGGTCTGGCAGGCTCCGGGGGCAAATGGACTATGGAAACCGAGAGGGGCCCGTCCGCGCCAAAACCCAAAACGCGCTGCGGCCTCCAGGGACACAGGGGACACAAGTGGCTGTGTGGCTTGCAGTGCCCGACCAGAGGGAGGGAGGTTGTCTGGCTGCTGAGGCGCAGCCGGTGTCAGCCCTTCGGGGAACTGCCCGTGGATGCTTCGGGAATGGGGGCTGCCAACTCAGAACCCCCGTTCCCTGTGGCTGCAGCCAGCCAGGGGGCTCCTGGGTCGGGTGCGCCCGCGGGCCTGGGGGGCTTCTTGCCTGTGTGCAGGGCTTCTACGCACAAGGTGGCACCTCATCCCGGCCCAAGGGTGGTGGCAGGAACTCAGGAGGCGCTCGGGGACTCAGCAGGGCCCGCCCCTGGGGCCAGGGGTCTGGCAGGCTCCGGGGGCAAATGGACTACGGAAGCCGAGAGGGGCCCGTCCGCGCCAAAACCCAAAACGCGCTGCGTCATCCAGTGACACAGGGGACACGAGTGGCTGTGTGGCTTGCAGTGCCCGACCAGAGGGAGGGAGGTTGTCTGGCTGCTGAGGCGCAGCCGGTGTCAGCCCTTCGGGGAACTGCCCGTGGAGGCTTCGGGAATGGGGGCTGCCAACTCAGAACCCTCGTTCCCTGTGGCTGCAGCTAGCCAGGGGCTCCAGGGTCGGGCGCGCCCGCGGGCCTGGGGGGCTTCTTGCCTGGGTGCAGGGCTTCTACGCACAAGGTGGCACCTCATCCCGGCCCAAGGGTGGTGGCAGGAACCCAGGTGGCGCTCGGGGACTCAGCAGGGCCCGCCCCTAGGGCCAGGGATCTGGCAGGCTCCGGGGGAAATGGACTACGGAAGCCGAGAGGGGCCCGTCCGCGCCAAAACCCAAAACGCGCTGCGGCCTCCAGGGAGGGACACAGGGGACACAAGTGGCTGTGTGGCTTGCAGTGCCCGACCAGAGGGAGGGAGGTTGTCTGGCTGCTGAGGCGCAGCCGGTGTCAGCCCTTCGGGGAACTGCCCGTGGATGCTTCGGGAATGGGGGCTGCCAACTCAGAACCCCCGTTCCCTGTGGCTGCAGCCAGCCAGGGGGCTCAAGGGTCGGGCGCGCCCGCGGGCCTGGGGGGCTTCTTGCCTGTGTGCAGGGCTTCTACGCACAAGGTGGCACCTCATCCCGGCCCAAGGGTGGTGTCAGGAACTCAGGAGGCGCTCGGGGACTCAGCAGGGCCCGCCCCTGGGGCCAGGGGTCTGGCAGGCTCCGGGGGCAAATGGACTACGGAAGCCGAGAGGGGCCCGTCCGCGCCAAAACCCAAAACGCGCTGCGGCCTCCAGGGACACAGGGGACACGAGTGGCTGTGTGGCTTGCAGTGCCCGACCAGAGGGAGGGAGGTTGTCTGGCTGCTGAGGCGCAGCCGGTGTCAGCCCTTCGGGGAACTGCCCGTGGAGGCTTCGGGAATGGGGGCTGCCAACTCAGAACCCTCGTTCCCTGTGGCTGCAGCCAGCCAGGGGCTCCAGGGTCGGGTGCGCCCGCGGGCCTGGGGGGCTTCTTGCCTGTGTGCAGGGCTTCTACGCACAAGGTGGCACCTCATCCCGGCCCAAGGGTGGTGGCAGGAACCCAGGTGGCGCTCGGGGACTCAGCAGGGCCCGCCCCTAGGGCCAGGAGTCTGGCAGGCTCCGGGGCAAATGGACTACGGAAGCCGAGAGGGGCCCGTCCGCGCCAAAACCCAAAACGCGCTGCGGCCTCCAGGGAGGGACACAGGGGACACAAGTGGCTGTGTGGCTTGCAGTGCCCGACCAGAGGGAGGGAGGTTGTCTGGCTGCTGAGGCGCAGCCGGTGTCAGCCCTTCGGGGAACTGCCCGTGGATGCTTCGGGAATGGGGGCTGCCAACTCAGAACCCCCGTTCCCTGTGGCTGCAGCCAGGCAGGGGGCTCCAGGGTCGGGCCTGGGGGGCATCTTGCCTGTGTGCAGGGCTTCTACGCACAAGGTGGCACCTCATCCCGGCCCAAGGGTGGTGGCAGGAACTCAGGAGGCGCTCGGGGACTCAGCAGGGCCCGCCCCTGGGGCCAGGGGTCTGGCAGGCTCCGGGGGCAAATGGACTACGGAAGCCGAGAGGGGCCCGTCCGCGCCAAAACCCAAAACGCGCTGCGGCCTCCAGGGACACAGGGGACACGAGTGGCTGTGTGGCTTGCAGTGCCCGACCAGAGGGAGGGAGGTTGTCTGGCTGCTGAGGCGCAGCCGGTGTCAGCCCTTCGGGGAACTGCCCGTGGAGGCTTCGGGAATGGGGGCTGCCAACTCAGAACCCTCGTTCCCTGTGGCTGCAGCCAGCCAGGGGCTCCAGGGTCGGGTGCGCCCGCGGGCCTGGGGGGCTTCTTGCCTGTGTGCAGGGCTTCTACGCACAAGGTGGCACCTCATCCCGGCCCAAGGGTGGTGGCAGGAACCCAGGTGGCGCTCGGGGACTCAGCAGGGCCCGCCCCTAGGGCCAGGAGTCTGGCAGGCTCCGGGGCAAATGGACTACGGAAGCCGAGAGGGGCCCGTCCGCGCCAAAACCCAAAACGCGCTGCGGCCTCCAGGGAGGGACACAGGGGACACAAGTGGCTGTGTGGCTTGCAGTGCCCGACCAGAGGGAGGGAGGTTGTCTGGCTGCTGAGGCGCAGCCGGTGTCAGCCCTTCGGGGAACTGCCCGTGGATGCTTCGGGAATGGGGGCTGCCAACTCAGAACCCCCGTTCCCTGTGGCTGCAGCCAGCCAGGGGGCTCCAGGGTCGCGTGCGCCCGCGGGCCTGGGGGGCTTCTTGCCTGTGTGCAGGGCTTCTACGCACAAGGTGGCACCTCATCCCGGCCAAAGGGTGGTGGCAGGAACCCAGGAGGCGCTCGGGGACTCAGCAGGGCCCGCCCCTGGGGCCAGGGGTCTGGCAGGCTCCGGGGGCAAATGGACTACGGAAGCCGAGAGGGGCCCGTCCGCGCCAAAACCCAAAACGTGCTGCGGCCTCCAGGGACACAGGGGACACAAGTGGCTGTGTGGCTTGCAGTGCCCGACCAGAGGGAGGGAGGTTGTCTGGCTGCTGAGGCGCAGCCGGTGTCAGCCCTTCGGGGAACTGCCCGTGGATGCTTCGTGAATGGGGGCTGCCAACTCAGAACCCCCGTTCCCTGTGGCTGCAGCCAGCCAGGGGGCTCCAGGGTCGGGCCTGGGGGGCTTCTTGCCTGTGTGCAGGGCTTCTACGCACAAGGTGGCACCTCATCCCGGCCCAAGGGTGGTGGCAGGAACCCAGGAGGCGCTCGGGGACTTAGCAGGGCAAGCCCCTTGGGCCAGGGGTCTGGCAGGCTCCGGGGGCAAATGGACGACGGAAGCCGAGAGGGGCCCATCAGCGCCAAAACCCAAAACGCGCTGCGGCCTCCAGGGACACAGGGGACACAAGTGGCTGTGTGGCTTGCAGTGCCCGACCAGAGGGAGGGAGGTTGTCTGGCTGCTGAGGCGCAGCCGGTGTCAGCCCTTCGGGGAACTGCCCGTGGATGCTTCGGGAATGGGGGCTGCCAACTCAGAACCCCCGTTCCCTGTGGCTGCAGCCAGCCAGGGGGCTCCAGGGACGGGCGCGCCCGTGGGCCTGGGGGGCTTCTTGCCTATGTGCAGGGCTTCTACGCACAAGGTGGCACCTCATCCCGGCCCAAGGGTGGTGGCAGGAACTCAGGAGGCGCTCGGGGACTCAGCAGGGCCCGCCCCTGGGGCCAGGGGTCTGGCAGGCTCTGGGGAAAATGGACTACAGAATCCGAGAGGGGCCCGTCGGCGCCAAAACCCAAAACGCGCTGCGGCCTCCAGGGACACAGGGGACACAAGTGGCTGTGTGGCTTGCAGTGCCCGACCAGAGGGAGGGAGGTTGTCTGGCTGCTGAGGCGCAGCCGGTGTCAGCCCTTCGGGGAACTGCCCGTGGATGCTTCGGGAATGGGGGCTGCCAACTCAGAACCCCCGTTCCCTGTGGCTGCAGCCAGCCAGGGGGCTCCAGGGTTGGGCGCGCACGCGGGCCTGGGGGGCTTCTTGCCTGTGTGCAGGGCTTCTACGCACAAGGTGGCACCTCATCCCGGCCCAAGGGTGGTGGCAGGAACTCAGGAGGCGCTCGGGGACTCAGCAGGGCCCGCCCCTGGGGCCAGGGGTCTGGCAGGCTCCGGGGGCAAATGGACTACGGAAACCGAGAGGGGCCCGTCCGCGCCGAAACCCAAAACGCGCTGCGGCCTCCAGGGACACAGGGGACACAAGGGGCTGTGTGGCTTGCAGTGCCCGACCAGAGGGAGGGAGGTTGTCTGGCTGCTGAGGCGCAGCCGGTGTCAGCCCTTCGGGGAACTGCCCGTGGATGCTTCGTGAATGGGGGCTGCCAACTCAGAACCCCCATTCCCTGTGGCTGCAGCCAGCCAGGGGGCTCCAGGGTCAGGCCTGGGGGGCTTCTTGCCTGTGTGCAGGGCTTCTACGCACAAGGTGGCACCTCATCCCGGCCCAAGTGTGGTGGCAGGAACCCAGGAGGCGCTCGGGGACTCAGCAGGGCCCGCCCCTGGGGCCAGGGGTCTGGCAGGCTCCGGGGGCAAATGGACGACGGAAACCGAGAGGGGCCCGTCCGCGCCAAAACCCAAAACGCGCTGCGGCCTCCAGGGACACAGGGGACACAAGTGGCTGTGTGGCTTGCAGTGCCCGACCAGAGGGAGGGAGGTTGTCTGGCTGCTGAGGCGCAGCCGGTGTCAGCCCTTCGGGGAACTGCCCGTGGATGCTTCGGGAATGGGGGCTGCCAACTCAGAACCCCCGTTCCCTGTGGCTGCAGCCAGCCAGGGGGCTACAGGGTCGGGTGCGCCCGCGGGCCTGGGTGGCTTCTTGCCTGTGTGCAGGGCTTCTACGCACAAGGTGGCACCTCATCCCGGCCCAAGGGTGGTGGCAGGAACTCAGGAGGCGCTCGGGAACTCAGCAGGGCCCGCCCCTGGGGCTAGGGGTCTGGCAGGCTCCGGGGGCAAATGGACTACGGAAACCGAGAGGGGCCCGTCCGCGCCAAAACCCAAAACGCGCTGCGGCCTCCAGGGACACAGGGGACACAAGTGGCTGTGTGGCTTGCAGTGCCCGACCAGATGGAGGGAGGTTGTCTGGCTGCTGAGGCGCAGCCGGTGTCAGCCCTTCGGGGAACTGCCCGTGGATGCTTCGGGAATGGGGGCTGCCAACTCAGAACCCCCGTTCCCTGTGGCTGCAGCCAGCCAGGGGGCTCCAGGGTCGGGCCTGGGGGGCTTCTTGCCTGTGTGCAGGGCTTCTACGCACAAGGTGGCACCTCATCCCGGCCCAAGTGTGGTGGCAGGAACCCAGGAGGCGCTCGGGGACTCAGCAGGGCCCGCCCCTGGGGCCAGGGGTCTGTCAGGCTCCGGGGGCAAATGGACGACGGAAACCGAGAGGGGCCCGTCCGCGCCGAAACCCAAAACGCGCTGTGGCCTCCAGGGACACAGGGGACACAAGGGGCTGTGTGGCTTGCAGTGCCCGACCAGAGGGAGGGAGGTTGTCTAGCTGCTGAGGCGCAGCCGGTGTCAGCCCTTCGGGGAACTGCCCGTGGATGCTTTGGGAATGGGGGCTGCCAACTCAGAACCCCCGTTCCCTGTGGCTGCAGCCAGCCAGGGGGCTCCAGGGTCGGGCGCGCCCGCGGGCCTGGGTGGCTTCTTGCCTGTGTGCAGGGCTTCTACGCACAAGGTGGCACCTCATCCCGGCCAAAGGGTGGTGGCAGGAACCCAGGAGGCGCTCGGGGACTCAGCAGGGCCCGCCCCTGGGGCCAGGGGTCTGGCAGGCTCCGGGGGCAAATGGACTACGGAAGCCGAGAGGGGCCCGTCCGCGCCAAAACCCAAAACGCGCTGCGGCCTCCAGGGACACAGGGGACACAAGTGGCTGTGTGGCTTGCAGTGCCCGACCAGAGGGAGGGAGGTTGTCTGGCTGCTGAGGCGCAGCCGGTGTCAGCCCTTCGGGGAACTGCCCGTGGATGCTTCGGGAATGGGGGCTGCCAACTCAGAACCCCCGTTCCCTGTGGCTGCAGCCAGCCAGGGGGCTCCAGGGTCGGGCCTGGGGGGCTTCTTGCCTGTGTGCAGGGCTTCTACGCACAAGGTGGCACCTCATCCCGGCCCAAGGGTGGTGGCAGGAACCCAGGAGGCGCTCGGGGACTCAGCAGGGCAAGCCCCTTGGGCCAGGGGTCTGGCAGGCTCCGGGGGCAAATGGACGACGGAAGCCGAGAGGGGCCCGTCAGCGCCAAAACCCAAAATGCGCTGCGGCCTCCAGGGACACAGGGGACACAAGTGGCTGTGTGGCTTGCAGTGCCCGACCAGAGGGAGGGAGGTTGTCTGGCTGCTGAGGCGCAGCCGGTGTCAGCCCTTCGGGGAACTGCCCGTGGATGCTTCGGGAATGGGGGCTGCCAACTCAGAACCCCCGTTCCCTGTGGCTGCAGCCAGCCAGGGGCCTCTAGGGTCGGGCGCGCCCGCGGGCCTGGGGGGCTTCTTGCCTGTGTGCAGGGCTTCTACGCACAAGGTGGCACCTCATCCCGGCCCAAGGGTGGTGGCAGGAACCCAGGAGGCGCTCGGGGACTCAGCAGCTCCCACCCCTCGGGCCAGGGGTCTGGCAGGCTCCGGGGCAAATGGACTACGGAAGCCGAGAGGGGCCAGTCCGCGCCAAAACCCAAAACGGCTGCGGTCTCCAGGGACACAGGGGACACAAGTGGCTGTGTGGCTTACAGTGCCCGACCAGAGGGAGGGAGGTTGTCTGGCTGCTGAGGCGCAGCCGGTGTCAGCCCTTCGGGGAACTGCCCGTGGATGCTTCGGGAATGGGGGCTGCCAACTCAGAACCCCTGTTCCCTGTGGCTGCAGCCAGCCAGGGGGCTCCAGGGTCGGGCGCGCCCGTGGGCCTGGGGGGCTTCTTGCCTATGTGCAGGGCTTCTACGCACAAGGTGGCACCTCATCCCGGCCCAAGGGTGGTGGCAGGAACCCAGGAGTCGCTCGGGGACTCAGCAGGGCCCGCCCCTGGGGCCAGGGGTCTGGCAGGCTCCGGGGCAAATGGACTACAGAATCCGAGAGGGGCCCGTCCGCGCCAAAACCCAAAACGCGCTGCGGCCTCCAGGGACACAAGTGGCTGTGTGGCTTGCAGTGCCCGACCAGAGGGAGGGAGGTTGTCTGGCTGCTGAGGCGCAGCCGGTGTCAGCCCTTCGGGGAACTGCCCGTGGATGCTTCGGGAATGGGGGCTGCCAACTCAGAACCCCCGTTCCCTGTGGCTGCAGCCAGCCAGGGGGCTCCAGGGTCGGGCGCGCCCGCGGGCCTGGGGGGCTTCTTGCCTGTGTGCAGGGCTTCTACGCACAAGGTGGCACCTCATCCCGGCCCAAGGGTGGTGGCAGGAACCCAGGAGGCACTCGGGGACTCAGCAGGGCCCGCCCCTGGGGCCAGGGGTCTGGCAGGCTCCGGGGGCAAATGGACTACGGAAACCGAGAGGGGCCCGTCCGCGCCAAAACCCAAAACGCGCTGCGGCCTCCAGGGACACAGGGGACACAAGGGGCTGTGTGGCTTGCAGTGCCCGACCAGAGGGAGGGAGGTTGTCTAGCTGCTGAGGCGCAGCCGGTGTCAGCCCTTCGGGGAACTGCCCGTGGATGCTTCGGGAATGGGGGCTGCCAACTCAGAACCCCCGTTCCCTGTGGCTGCAGCCAGCCAGGGGGCTCCAGGGTCGCGTGCGCCCGCGGGCCTGGGGGGCTTCTTGCCTGTGTGCAGGGCTTCTACGCACAAGGTGGCACCTCATCCCGGCCCAAGGGTGGTGGCAGGAACTCAGGAGGCGCTCGGGGACTCAGCAGGTCCCGCCCCTGGGGCCAGGGGTCTGGCAGGCTCCGGGGGCAAATGGACTATGGAAACCGAGAGGGGCCCGTCCGCGCCAAAACCCAAAACGTGCTGCGGCCTCCAGGGACACAGGGGACAAAAGTGGCTGTGTGGCTTGCAGTGCCCGACCAGAGGGAGGGAGGTTGTCTGGCTGCTGAGGCGCAGCCGGTGTCAGCCCTTCGGGGAACTGCCCGTGGATGCTTCGGGAATGGGGGCTGCCAACTCAGAACCCCCGTTCCCTGTGGCTGCAGCCAGCCAGGGGCCTCCAGGGTCGCGTGCGCCCGCGGGCCTGGGGGGCTTCTTGCCTGTGTGCAGGGCTTCTACGCACAAGGTGGCACCTCATCCCGGCCCAAGGGTGGTGGCAGGAACTCAGGAGGCGCTCGGGGACTCAGCAGGGCCCGCCCCTGGGGCCAGGGGTCTGGCAGGCTCCGGGGCAAATGGACTACGGAAGCCGAGAGGGGCCCGTCCGCGCCAAAACCCAAAACGCGCTGCGGCATCCAGGGACACAGGGGACACGAGTGGCTGTGTGGCTTGCAGTGCCCGACCAGAGGGAGGGAGGTTGTCTGGCTGCTGAGGCGCAGCCGGTGTCAGCCCTTCGGGGAACTGCCCGTGGAGGCTTCGGGAATGGGGGCTGCCAACTCAGAACCCCCGTTCCCTGTGGCTGCAGCCAGCCAGGGGGCTCCAGGGTCGGGCGCGCCCGCGGGCCTGGGGGGCTTCTTGCCTGTGTGCAGGGCTTCTACGCACAAGGTGGCACCTCATCCCGGCCCAAGGGTGGTGGCAGGAACCCAGGAGGCGCTCGGGGACTCAGCAGGGCCCGCCCCTGGGGCCAGGGGTCTGGCAGGCTCCGGGGGCAAATGGACTACGGAAACCGAGAGGGGCCCGTCCGCGCCAAAACCCAAAACGCGCTGCGGCCTCCAGGGACACAGGGGACAAAAGTGGCTGTGTGGCTTGCAGTGCCCGACCAGAGGGAGGGAGGTTGTCTGGCTGCTGAGGCGCAGCCGGTGTCAGCCCTTCGGGGAACTGCCCGTGGATGCTTCGGGAATGGGGGCTGCCAACTCAGAACCCCCGTTCCCTGTGGCTGCAGCCAGCCAGGGGGCTCCAGGGTCGCGTGCGCCCGCGGGCCTGGGGGGCTTCTTGCCTGTGTGCAGGGCTTCTACGCACAAGGTGGCACCTCATCCCGGCCCAAGGGTGGTGGCAGGAACTCAGGAGGCGCTCGGGGACTCAGCAGGTCCCGCCCCTGGGGCCAGGGGTCTGGCAGGCTCCGGGGGCAAATGGACTACGGAAGCCGAGAGGGGCCCGTCAGCGCCAAAACCCAAAACGTGCTGCGGCCTCCAGGGACACAGGGGACACAAGTGGCTGTGTGGCTTGCAGTGCCCGACCAGATGGAGGGAGGTTGTCTGGCTGCTGAGGCGCAGCCGGTGTCAGCCCTTCGGGGAACTGCCCGTGGATGCTTCGGGAATGGGGGCTGCCAACACAGAACCCCCGTTCCCTGTGGCTGCAGCCAGCCAGGGGGCTCCAGGGTCGGGCGCGCCCGCGGGCCTGGGGGGCTTCTTGCCTGTGTGCAGGGCTTCTACGCACAAGGTGGCACCTCATCCCGGCCCAAGGGTGGTGGCAGGAACCCAGGAGGCACTCGGGAACTCAGCAGGGCCCGCCCCTGGGGCCAGGGGTCTGGCAGGCTCCGGGGGCAAATGGACTATGGAAGCCGAGAGGGGCCCGTCCGCGCCAAAACCCAAAACGCGCTGCGGCATCCAGGGACACAGGGGACACGAGTGGCTGTGTGGCTTGCAGTGCCCGACCAGAGGGAAGGAGGTTGTCTGGCTGCTGAGGCGCAGCCGGTGTCAGCCCTTCGGGGAACTGCCCGTGGATGCTTCGGGAATGGGGGCTGCCAACTCAGAACCCCCGTTCCCTGTGGCTGCAGCCATCCAGGGGGCTCCAGGGTTGGGCGCGCACGCGGGCCTGGGGGGCTTCTTGCCTGTGTGCAGGTCTTCTACGCACAAGGTGGCACCTCGTCCCGGCCCAAGGGTGGTGGCAGGAACTCAGGAGGCGCTCGGGGACTCAGCAGGGCCCGCCCCTGGGGCCAGGGGTCTGGCAGGCTCCGGGGGCAAATGGACTACGGAAGCCGAGAGGGGCCCGTCCGCGCCGAAACCCAAAACGCGCTGCGGCCTCCAGGGACACAGGGGACACAAGTGGCTGTGTGGCTTGCAGTGCCCGACCAGAGGGAGGGAGGTTGTCTGGCTGCTGAGGCGCAGCCGGTGTCAGCCCTTCGGGGAACTGCCCGTGGATGCTTCGTGAATGGGGGCTGCCAACTCAGAACCCCCATTCCCTGTGGCTGCAGCCAGCCAGGGGGCTCCAGGGTCAGGCCTGGGGGGCTTCTTGCCTGTGTGCAGGGCTTCTACGCACAAGGTGGCACCTCATCCCGGCCCAAGTGTGGTGGCAGGAACCCAGGAGGCGCTCGGGGACTCAGCAGGGCCCGCCCCTGGGGCCAGGGGTCTGGCAGGCTCCGGGGGCAAATGGACGACGGAAACCGAGAGGGACCCGTCCGCGCCAAAACCCAAAACGCGCTGCGGCCTCCAGGGACACAGGGGACACAAGGGGCTGTGTGGCTTGCAGTGCCGGACCAGAGGGAGGGAGGTTGTCTGGCTGCTGAGGCGCAGCCGGTGTCAGCCCTTCGGGGAACTGCCCGTGGATGCTTCGGGAATGGGGGCTGCCAACTCAGAACCCCCGTTCCCTGTGGCTGCAGCCAGCCAGGGGGCTACAGGGTCGGGTGCGCCCGCGGGCCTGGGGGGCTTCTTGCCTGTGTGCAGGGCTTCTACGCACAAGGTGGCACCTCATCCCGGCCCAAGGGTGGTGGCAGGAACTCAGGAGGCGCTCGGGGACTCAGGAGGGCCCGCCCCTGGGGCCAGGGGTCTGGCAGGCTCCGGGGGCAAATGGACTACGGAAGCCGAGAGGGGCCCGTCCGCGCAAAAACCCAAAACGCGCTGCGGCCTCCAGGGACACAGGGGACTCAAGTGGCTGTGTGGCTTGCAGTGCCCGACCAGATGGAGGGAGGTTGTCTGGCTGCTGAGGCGCAGCCGGTGTCAGCCCTTCGGGGAACTGCCCGTGGATGCTTCGGGAATGGGGGCTGCCAACTCAGAACCCCCGTTCCCTGTGGCTGCAGCCAGCCAGGGGGCTCCAGGGTCGGGCCTGGGGGGCTTCTTGCCTGTGTGCAGGGCTTCTACGCACAAGGTGGCACCTCATCCCGGCCCAAGGGTGGTGGCAGGAACCCAGGAGGCGCTCGGGGACTCAGCAGGGCCCGCCCCTGGGGCCAGGGGTCTGGCAGGCTCCGGGGCAAATGGACTACGGAAGCCGAGAGGGGCCCGTCCGCGCCAAAACCCAAAACGCGCTGCGGCCTCCAGGGACACAGGGGACACAAGTGGCTGTGTGGCTTGCAGTGCCCGACCAGAGGGAGGGAGGTTGTCTGGCTGCTGAGGCGCAGCCGGTTTCAGCCCTTCGGGGAACTGCCCGTGGATGCTTCGGGAATGGGGGCTGCCAACTCAGAACCCCCGTTCCCTGTGGCTGCAGCCAGCCAGGGGGCTCCAGGGTCGGGCGCGCCCGCGGGCCTGGGGGGCTTCTTGCCTGTGTGCAGGGCTTCTACGCACAAGGTGGCACCTCATCCCGGCCCAAGGGTGGTGGCAGGAACCCAGGAGGCGCTCGGGGACTCAGCAGGGCCCGCCCCTGGGGCCAGGGGTCTGGCAGGCTCCAGGGCAAATGGACTACGGAAGCCGAGAGGGGCCCCTCTGCGCCAAAACCCAAAACGCGCTGCGGCCTCCAGGGACACAGGGGACACGAGTGGCTGTGTGGCTTGCAGTGCCCGACCAGAGGGAGGGAGGTTGTCTGGCTGCTGAGGCGCAGCCGGTGTCAGCCCTTCGGGGAACTGCCCGTGGATGCTTCGGGAATGGGGGCTGCCAACTCAGAACCCCCGTTCCCTGTGGCTGCAGCCAGCCAGGGGGCTCCAGGGTCGGGCCTGGGGGGCTTCTTGCCTGTGTGCAGGGCTTCTACGCACAAGGTGGCACCTCATCCCGGCCCAAGGGTGGTGGCAGGAACCCAGGAGGCGCTCGGGGACTCAGCAGGGCAAGCCCCTTGGGCCAGGGGTCTGGCAGGCTCCGGGGGCAAATCGACGACGGAAGCCGAGAGGGGCCCGTCAGCGCCAAAACCCAAAACGCGCTGCGGCCTCCAGGGACACAGGGGACACAAGTGGCTGTGTGGCTTGCAGTGCCCGACCAGAGGGAGGGAGGTTGTCTGGCTGCTGAGGCGCAGCCGGTGTCAGCCCTTCGGGGAACTGCCCGTGGATGCTTCGGGAATGGGGGCTGCCAACTCAGAACCCCCGTTCCCTGTGGCTGCAGCCAGCCAGGGGCCTCTAGGGTCGGGCGCGCCCGCGGGCCTGGGGGGCTTCTTGCCTGTGTGCAGGGCTTCTACGCACAAGGTGGCACCTCATCCCGGCCCAAGGGTGGTGGCAGGAACCCAGGAGGCGCTCGGGGACTCAGCAGCTCCCACCCCTCGGGCCAGGGGTCTGGCAGGCTCCGGGGCAAATGGACTACGGAAGCCGAGAGGGGCCAGTCCGCGCCAAAACCCAAAACCGCTGCGGTCTCCAGGGACACAGGGGACACAAGTGGCTGTGTGGCTTACAGTGCCCGACCAGAGGGAGGGAGGTTGTCTGGCTGCTGAGGCGCAGCCGGTGTCAGCCCTTCGGGGAACTGCCCGTGGATGCTTCGGGAATGGGGGCTGCCAACTCAGAACCCCTGTTCCCTGTGGCTGCAGCCAGCCAGGGGGCTCCAGGGTCGGGCGCGCCCGTGGGCCTGGGGGGCTTCTTGCCTATGTGCAGGGCTTCTACGCACAAGGTGGCACCTCATCCCGGCCCAAGGGTGGTGGCAGGAACCCAGGAGTCGCTCGGGGACTCAGCAGGGCCCGCCCCTGGGGCCAGGGGTCTGGCAGGCTCCGGGGCAAATGGACTACAGAATCCGAGAGGGGCCCGTCCGCGCCAAAACCCAAAACGCGCTGCGGCCTCCAGGGACACAAGTGGCTGTGTGGCTTGCAGTGCCCGACCAGAGGGAGGGAGGTTGTCTGGCTGCTGAGGCGCAGCCGGTGTCAGCCCTTCGGGGAACTGCCCGTGGATGCTTCGGGAATGGGGGCTGCCAACTCAGAACCCCCGTTCCCTGTGGCTGCAGCCAGCCAGGGGGCTCCAGGGTCGGGCGCGCCCGCGGGCCTGGGGGGCTTCTTGCCTGTGTGCAGGGCTTCTACGCACAAGGTGGCACCTCATCCCGGCCCAAGGGTGGTGGCAGGAACCCAGGAGGCACTCGGGGACTCAGCAGGGCCCGCCCCTGGGGCCAGGGGTCTGGCAGGCTCCGGGGGCAAATGGACTACGGAAACCGAGAGGGGCCCGTCCGCGCCAAAACCCAAAACGCGCTGCGGCCTCCAGGGACACAGGGGACACAAGGGGCTGTGTGGCTTGCAGTGCCCGACCAGAGGGAGGGAGGTTGTCTAGCTGCTGAGGCGCAGCCGGTGTCAGCCCTTCGGGGAACTGCCCGTGGATGCTTCGGGAATGGGGGCTGCCAACTCAGAACCCCCGTTCCCTGTGGCTGCAGCCAGCCAGGGGGCTCCAGGGTCGCGTGCGCCCGCGGGCCTGGGGGGCTTCTTGCCTGTGTGCAGGGCTTCTACGCACAAGGTGGCACCTCATCCCGGCCCAAGGGTGGTGGCAGGAACTCAGGAGGCGCTCGGGGACTCAGCAGGTCCCGCCCCTGGGGCCAGGGGTCTGGCAGGCTCCGGGGGCAAATGGACTACGGAAGCCGAGAGGGGCCCGTCAGCGCCAAAACCCAAAACGTGCTGCGGCCTCCAGGGACACAGGGGACACAAGTGGCTGTGTGGCTTGCAGTGCCCGACCAGATGGAGGGAGGTTGTCTGGCTGCTGAGGCGCAGCCGGTGTCAGCCCTTCGGGGAACTGCCCGTGGATGCTTCGGGAATGGGGGCTGCCAACACAGAACCCCCGTTCCCTGTGGCTGCAGCCAGCCAGGGGGCTCCAGGGTCGGGCGCGCCCGCGGGCCTGGGGGGCTTCTTGCCTGTGTGCAGGGCTTCTACGCACAAGGTGGCACCTCATCCCGGCCCAAGGGTGGTGGCAGGAACCCAGGAGGCACTCGGGAACTCAGCAGGGCCCGCCCCTGGGGCCAGGGGTCTGGCAGGCTCCGGGGGCAAATGGACTATGGAAGCCAAGAGGGGCCCGTCCGCGCCAAAACCCAAAACGCGCTGCGGCATCCAGGGACACAGGGGACACGAGTGGCTGTGTGGCTTGCAGTGCCCGACCAGAGGGAAGGAGGTTGTCTGGCTGCTGAGGCGCAGCCGGTGTCAGCCCTTCGGGGAACTGCCCGTGGATGCTTCGGGAATGGGGGCTGCCAACTCAGAACCCCCGTTCCCTGTGGCTGCAGCCAGCCAGGGGGCTCCAGGGTTGGGCGCGCACGCGGGCCTGGGGGGCTTCTTGCCTGTGTGCAGGGCTTCTACGCACAAGGTGGCACCTCATCCCGGCCCAAGGGTGGTGGCAGGAACTCAGGAGGCGCTCGGGGACTCAGCAGGGCCCGCCCCTGGGGCCAGGGGTCTGGCAGGCTCCGGGGGCAAATGGACTACGGAAGCCGAGAGGGGCCCGTCCGCGCCGAAACCCAAAACGCGCTGCGGCCTCCACGGACACAGGGGACACAAGTGGCTGTGTGGCTTGCAGTGCCCGACCAGAGGGAGGGAGGTTGTCTGGCTGCTGAGGCGCAGCCGGTGTCAGCCCTTCGGGGAACTGCCCGTGGATGCTTCGTGAATGGGGGCTGCCAACTCAGAACCCCCATTCCCTGTGGCTGCAGCCAGCCAGGGGGCTCCAGGGTCAGGCCTGGGGGGCTTCTTGCCTGTGTGCAGGGCTTCTACGCACAAGGTGGCACCTCATCCCGGCCCAAGTGTGGTGGCAGGAACCCAGGAGGCGCTCGGGGACTCAGCAGGGCCCGCCCCTGGGGCCAGGGGTCTGGCAGGCTCCGGGTGCAAATGGACGACGGAAACCGAGAGGGACCCGTCCGCGCCAAAACCCAAAACGCGCTGCGGCCTCCAGGGACACAGGGGACACAAGGGGCTGTGTGGCTTGCAGTGCCCGACCAGAGGGAGGGAGGTTGTCTGGCTGCTGAGGCGCAGCCGGTTTCAGCCCTTCGGGGAACTGCCCGTGGATGCTTCGGGAATGGGGGCTGCCAACTCAGAACCCCCGTTCCCTGTGGCTGCAGCCAGCCAGGGGGCTCCAGGGTCGGGCGCGCCCGCGGGCCTGGGGGGCTTCTTGCCTGTGTGCAGGGCTTCTACGCACAAGGTGGCACCTCATCCCGGCCCAAGGGTGGTGGCAGGAACCCAGGAGGCGCTCGGGGACTCAGCAGGGCCCGCCCCTGGGGCCAGGGGTCTGGCAGGCTCCAGGGCAAATGGACTACGGAAGCCGAGAGGGGCCCCTCTGCGCCAAAACCCAAAACGCGCTGCGGCCTCCAGGGACACAGGGGACACGAGTGGCTGTGTGGCTTGCAGTGCCCGACCAGAGGGAGGGAGGTTGTCTGGCTGCTGAGGCGCAGCCGGTGTCAGCCCTTCGGGGAACTGCCCGTGGATGCTTCGGGAATGGGGGCTGCCAACTCAGAACCCCCGTTCCCTGTGGCTGCAGCCAGCCAGGGGGCTCCAGGGTCGGGTGCGCCCGCGGGCCTGGGGGGCTTCTTGCCTGTGTGCAGGTCTTCTACGCACAAGGTGGCACCTCATCCCGGCCCAAGGGTGGTAGCAGGAACTCAGGAGGTGCTCGGGGACTCAGCAGGGCCCGCCCCTGGGGCCAGGGGTCTGGCAGGCTCCGGGGGCAAATGGACTACGGAAGCCGAGAGGGGCCCGTCCGCGCCAAAACCCAAAACGCGCTGCGGCCTCCAAGGACACAGGGGACACAAGTGGCTGTGTGGCTTGCAGTGCCCGACCAGAGGGAAGGAGGTTGTCTGGCTGCTGAGGCGCAGCCGGTGTCAGCCCTTCGGGGAACTGCCCGTGGATGCTTCGGGAATGGGGGCTGCCAACTCAGAACCCCCGTTCCCTGTGGCTGCAGCCAGCCAGGGGGCTCCAGGGTTGGGCGCGCCCGCGGGCCTGGGGGGCTTCTTGCCTGTGTGCAGGGCTTCTACGCACAAGGTGGCACCTCATCCCGGCCCAAGGGTGGTGGCAGGAACTCAGGAGGCGCTCGGGGACTCAGCAGGGCCCGCCCCTGGGGCCAGGGGTCTGGCAGGCTCCGGGGGCAAATGGACTACGGAAGCCGAGAGGGGCCCGTCCGCGCCGAAACCCAAAACGCGCTGCGGCCTCCAGGGACACAGGGGACACAAGTGGCTGTGTGGCTTGCAGTGCCCGACCAGAGGGAGGGAGGTTGTCTGGCTGCTGAGGCGCAGCCGGTGTCAGCCCTTCGGGGAACTGCCCGTGGATGCTTCGTGAATGGGGGCTGCCAACTCAGAACCCCCATTCCCTGTGGCTGCAGCCAGCCAGGGGGCTCCAGGGTCAGGCCTGGGGGGCTTCTTGCCTGTGTGCAGGGCTTCTACGCACAAGGTGGCACCTCATCCCGGCCCAAGTGTGGTGGCAGGAACCCAGGAGGCGCTCGGGGACTCAGCAGGGCCCGCCCCTGGGGCCAGGGGTCTGGCAGGCTGCGGGGGCAAATGGACGACGGAAACCGAGAGGGGCCCGTCCGCGCCAAAACCCAAAACGCGCTGCGGCCTCCAGGGACACAGGGGACACAAGGGGCTGTGTGGCTTGCAGTGCCCGACCAGAGGGAGGGAGGTTGTCTGGCTGCTGAGGCGCAGCCGGTGTCAGCCCTTCGGGGAACTGCCCGTGGATGCTTCGGGAATGGGGGCTGCCAACTCAGAACCCCCGTTCCCTGTGGCTGCAGCCAGCCAGGGGGCTCCAGGGTCGGGCGCGCCCGCGGGCCTGGGGGGCTTCTTGCCTGTGTGCAGGGCTTCTACGCACAAGGTGGCACCTCATCCCGGCCCAAGGGTGGTGGCAGGAACTCAGGAGGCGCTCGGGGACTCAGGAGGGCCCGCCCCTGGGGCCAGGGGTCTGGCAGGCTCCGGGGGCAAATGGACTACGGAAGCCGAGAGGGGCCCGTCCGCGCCAAAACCCAAAACGCGCTGCGGCCTCCAGGGACACAGGGGACTCAAGTGGCTGTGTGGCTTGCAGTGCCCGACCAGATGGAGGAAGGTTGTCTGGCTGCTGAGGCGCAGCCGGTGTCAGCCCTTCGGGGAACTGCCCGTGGATGCTTCGGGAATGGGGGCTGCCAACTCAGAACCCCTGTTCCCTGTGGCTGCAGCCAGCCAGGGGGCTCCAGGGTCGGGCCTGGGGGGCTTCTTGCCTGTGTGCAGGGCTTCTACGCACAAGGTGGCACCTCATCCCGGCCCAAGGGTGGTGGCAGGAACCCAGGAGGCGCTCGGGGACTCAGCAGGGCCCGCCCCTGGGGCCAGGGGTCTGGCAGGCTCCGGGGCAAATGGACTACGGAAGCCGAGAGGGGCCCGTCCGCGCCAAAACCCAAAACGCGCTGCGGCCTCCAGGGACACAGGGGACACAAGTGGCTGTGTGGCTTGCAGTGCCCGACCAGAGGGAGGGAGGTTGTCTGGCTGCTGAGGCGCAGCCGGTGTCAGCCCTTCGGGGAACTGCCCGTGGATGCTTCGGGAATGGGGGCTGCCAACTCAGAACCCCCGTTCCCTGTGGCTGCAGCCAGCCAGGGGGCTCCAGGGTCGGGCGCGCCCGTGGGCCTGGGGGGCTTCTTGCCTGTGTGCAGGGCTTCTACGCACAAGGTGGCACCTCATCCCGGCCCAAGGGTGGTGGCAGGAACTCAGGAGGTGCTCGGGGACTCAGCAGGGCCCGCCCCTGGGGCCAGGGGTCTGGCAGGCTCCGGGGGCAAATGGACTACGGAAGCCGAGAGGGGCCCGTCCGCGCCAAAACCCAAAACGCGCTGCGGCCTCCAGGGACACAGGGGACACAAGTGGCTGTGTGGCTTGCAGTGCCCGACCAGAGGGAGGGAGGTTGTCTGGCTGCTGAGGCGCAGCCGGTGTCAGCCCTTCGGGGAACTGCCCGTGGATGCTTCGGGAATGGGGGCTGCCAACTCAGAACCCCCGTTCCCTGTGGCTGCAGCCAGCCAGGGGGCTCCAGGGTCGGGCGCGCCCGCGGGCCTGGGGGGCTTCTTGCCTGTGTGCAGGGCTTCTACGCACAAGGTGGCACCTCATCCCGGCCCAAGGGTGGTGGCAGGAACCCAGGAGGCGCTCGGGGACTCAGCAGGGCCCGCCCCTGGGGCCAGGGGTCTGGCAGGCTCCAGGGCAAATGGACTACGGAAGCCGAGAGGGGCCCCTCTGCGCCAAAACCCAAAACGCGCTGCGGCCTCCAGGGACACAGGGGACACGAGTGGCTGTGTGGCTTGCAGTGCCCGACCAGAGGGAGGGAGGTTGTCTGGCTGCTGAGGCGCAGCCGGTGTCAGCCCTTCGGGGAACTGCCAGTGGATGCTTCGGGAATGGGGGCTGCCAACTCAGAACCCCCGTTCCCTGTGGCTGCAGCCAGCCAGGGGGCTCCATGGTCGGGTGCGCCCGCGGGCCTGGGGGGCTTCTTGCCTGTGTGCAGGTCTTCTACGCACAAGGTGGCACCTCATCCCGGCCCAAGGGTGGTAGCAGGAACTCAGGAGGTGCTCGGGGACACAGCAGGGCCCGCCCCTGGGGCCAGGGGTCTGGCAGGCGCCGGGGGCAAATGGACTACGGAAGCCGAGAGGGGCCCGTCCGCGCCAAAACCCAAAACGCGCTGCGGCCTCCAAGGACACAGGGGACACAAGTGGCTGTGTGGCTTGCAGTGCCCGACCAGAGGGAGGGAGGTTGTCTGGCTGCTGAGGCGCAGCCGGTGTCAGCCCTTCGGGGAACTGCCCGTGGATGCTTCGGGAATGGGGGCTGCCAACTCAGAACCCCCATTCCCTGTGGCTGCAGCCAGCCAGGGGGCTCCAGAGTCGGGCGCGCCCGCGGGCCTGGGGGGCTTCTTGCCTGTGTGCAGGGCTTCTACGCACAAGGTGGCACCACATCCCGGCCCAAGGGTGGTGGCAGGAACTCAGGAGGCGCTCGGGGACTCAGCAGGGCCCGCCCCTGGGGCCAGGGGTCTGGCAGGCTCCGGGGGCAAATGGGCTACGGAAGCCGAGAGGGGCCCGTCCGCGCCAAAACCCAAAACGCGCTGCGGCCTCCAGGGACACAGGGGACACAAGTGGCTGTGTGGCTTGCAGTGCCCGACCAGAGGGAGGGAGGTTGTCTGGCTGCTGAGGCGCAGCCGGTGTCAGCCCTTCGGGGAACTGCCCGTGGATGCTTCGGGAATGGGGGCTGCCAACTCAGAACCCCCGTTCCCTGTGGCTGCAGCCAGCCAGGGGGCTCCAGGGTCGGGCGCGCCCGCGGGCCTGGGGGGCTTCTTGCCTGTGTGCAGGGCTTCTACGCACAAGGTGGCACCTCATCCCGGCCCAAGGGTGGTGGCAGGAACTCAAGAGGCGCTCGGGGACTCAGCAGGGCCCGCCCCTGGGGCCAGGGGTCTGGCAGGCTCCGGGGGCAAATGGACTACGGAAGCCGAGAGGGGCCCGTCCGCGCCAAAACCCAAAACGCGCTGCGGCCTCCAGGGACACAGGGGACACAAGTGGCTGTGTGGCTTGCAGTGCCCGACCAGAGGGAGGGAGGTTGTCTGGCTGCTAGGGCGCAGCCGGTGTCAGCCCTTCGGGTAACTGCCTGTGGATGCTTCGGGAATGGGGGCTGCCAACTCAGAACCCCCGTTCCCTGTGGCTGCAGCCAGCCAGGGGGCTCCAGGGTCGGGTGCGCCCGCGGGCCTGGGGGGCTTCTTGCCTGTGTGCAGGTCTTCTACGCACAAGGTGGCACCTCATCCCGGCCCAAGGGTGGTGGCACGAACCCAGGTGGCGCTCGGGGACTCAGCAGGGCCTGCCCCCGGGGCCTGCCCGCAACACCTGATTGCCCGCGGGCGTGTCCGTCCACCCTCAAAATGTTCTGCTGGGACAGCCTTGACCGAGCTCCGAGCTCCTCGCCCTTGGACCGCCCCAGTGGGCTTCAGGAGTGGGTGTGTGCCAGCAGCAGCCCTCCCCACTCACCCACCGTGCGTCGGCCCCGCCCGACAAGCCCCTAGGGCCGGCGGGGCTTCCCGGGGGACCTATTTGCAACGCCGGGAAGCGCGGGGCAGTTCGTGTGTGCGGCCTGGGGATACCCGCAGTTGTGTGTGCTCCCCCGTGGCCGGCTGTTGCAGCTAGCCAGCACCTGGGGGCTGTTGGCAGCGCCCCTGGGCAGCCTCCTAGAGCCAGGGGTCTGGCAGGCTCCGGGGGCAAATGGACTACGGAAGCCGAGAGGGGCCCGTCCGCGCCAAAACCCAAAACGCGCTGCAGCCTCCAGGGAGGGACACAGGGGACACAAGTGGCTGTGTGGCTTGCAGTGCCCGACCAGAGGGAGGGAGGTTGGCTGGCTGCTGAGGCGCAGCAGGTGTCAGCCCTTCGGGAAGTGCCCGTCGATGCTTTGGGAATGGGGCCTGCCAACTCAGAACCCCCGTTCCCTGTGGCTGCAGCCGGCCAGGGGGCTCCAGGGTCCGGTGCGCCGCGGGCCTGGGGGGCTTCTTGCCTGTGTGCAGGGCTTCTACGCACAAGGTGGCACCTCATCCCGGCCCAAGGGTGGTGGCAGGAACTCAGGTGGCGCTCGGGGACTCAGCAGGGCCTGCCCCCGGGGCCTGCCCACAACACCTGATTGCCCGCGGGCGTGTCCGTCCGCCCTCAAAAAGTTCTGCTGGGACAGCCCTGACCGAGCTCCGAGCTCCTCGCCCTTGGACCGCCCCAGTGGGCTTCAGGAGTGGGTGTGTGCCAGCAGCAGCCCCCCCAGTCAACCACCGTGCGTCGGCCCCACCCGACTAGCCCCTAGGGCGGGTGGGGCTTCCCGGGGGGCCTATTTGCAACGCCGGGAAGCGCGGGGCAGTTCGTGTGTGCGGCCTGGGGACACCCGCAGGTGTGTGTGCTCCCCCCATGGCCGGCTGAGGCGGCTAGCCAGCACCTGGGGGCTGTTGGCAGCGCCCCTGGGCAGCCTCCTAGAGCCAGGGGTCTGGCAGGCTCCGGGGGCAAATGGACTACGGAAGCCGAGAGGGGCCCGTCCGCGCCAAAACCCAAAACGTGCTGCGGCCTCCAGGGACACAGGGGACACAAGTGGCTGTGTGGCTTGCAGTGCCCGACCAGAGGGAGGGAGGTTGTCTGGCTGCTGAGGCGCAGCCGGTGTCAGCCCTTCGGGGAACTGCCCGTGGATGCTTCGGGAATGGGGGCTGCCAACTCAGAACCCCCGTTCCCTGTGGCTGCAGCCAGCCAGGGGGCTCCAGGGTCGGGCGCGCCCGTGGGCCTGGGGGGCTTCTTGCCTGTGTGCAGGGCTTCTACGCACAAGGTGGCACCTCATCCCGGCCCAAGGGTGGTGGCAGGAACTCAGGAGGTGCTCGGGGACTCAGCAGGGCCCGCCCCTGGGGCCAGGGGTCTGGCAGGCTCCGGGGGCAAATGGACTACGGAAGCCGAGAGGGGCCCGTCCGCGCCAAAACCCAAAATGCGCTGCGGCCTCCAGGGACACAGGGGACACAAGTGGCTGTGTGGCTTGCAGTGCCCGACCAGAGGGAGGGAGGTTGTCTGGCTGCTGAGGCGCAGCCGGTGTCAGCCCTTCGGGGAACTGCCCGTGGATGCTTCGGGAATGGGGGCTGCCAACTCAGAACCCCCGTTCCCTGTGGCTGCAGCCAGCCAGGGGGCTCCAGGGTCGGGCGCGCCCGCGGGCCTGGGGGGCTTCTTGCCTATGTGCAGGGCTTCTACGCACAAGGTAGCACCTCATCCCGGCCCAAGGGTGGTGACAGGAACCGAGGAGGCGCTCGGGGACTCAGCAGGGCGCGCCCCTGGGGCCAGGGGTCTGGCAGACTCCGGGGCAAATGGACTACGGAAACCGAGAGGGGCCCGTCCGCGCCAAAACCCAAAACGCGCTGCGGCCTCCAGGGACACAGGGGACACAAGTGGCTGTGTGGCTTGCAGTGCCCGACCAGAGGGAGGGAGGTTGTCTGGCTGCTGAGGCGCAGCCGGTTTCAGCCCTTCGGGGAACTGCCCGTGGATGCTTCGGGAATGGGGGCTGCCAACTCAGAACCCCCGCTCCCTGTGGCTGCAGCCAGCCAGGGGGCTCCAGGGTCGGGCGCGCCCGCGGGCCTGGGGGGCTTCTTGCATGTGTGCAGGGCTTCTACGCACAAGGTGGCACCTCATCCCGGCCCAAGGGTGGTGGCAGGAACCCAGGAGGCGCTCGGGGACGCAGCAGGGCCCGCCCCTGGGGCCAGGGGTCTGGCAGGCTCCGGGGCAAATGGACTACGGAAGCCGAGAGGGGCCCCTCCGCGCCAAAACCCAAAACGCGCTGCGGCCTCCAGGGACACAGGGGACACGAGTGGCTGTGTGGCTTGCAGTGCCCGACCAGAGGGAGGGAGGTTGTCTGGCTGCTGAGGCGCAGCCGGTGTCAGCCCTTCGGGGAACTGCCCGTGGATGCTTCGGGAATGGGGGCTGCCAACTCAGAACCCCCGTTCCCTGTGGCTGCAGCCAGCCATGGGGCTCCATGGTCGGGTGCGCCCGCGGGCCTGGGGGGCTTCTTGCCTGTGTGCAGGTCTTCTACGCACAAGGTGGCACCTCATCCCGGCCCAAGGGTGGTGGCAGGAACTCAGGAGGCACTCGGGGACTCAGCAGGGCCCGCCCCTGGGGCCAGGGGTCTGGCAGGCTCCGGGGCAAATGGACTACGGAAGCCGAGAGGGGCCCGTCCGCGCCAAAACCCAAAACGCGCTGCGGCCTCCAGGGACACAGGGGACACAAGTGGCTGTGTGGCTTGCAGTGCCCGACCAGAGGGAGGGAGGTTGTCTGGCTGCTGAGGCGCAGCCGGTGTCAGCCCTTCGGGGAACTGCCCGTGGATGCTTCGGGAATGGGGGCTGCCAACTCAGAACCCCCGTTCCCTGTGGCTGCAGCCAGCCAGGGGGCTCCAGGGTCGGGCGCGCCCGCGGGCCTGGGGGGCTTCTTGCCTGTGTGCAGGGCTTCTACGCACAAGGTGGCACCTCATCCCGGCCCAAGGGTGGTGGCAGGAACTCAAGAGGCGCTCGGGGACTCAGCAGGGCCCGCCCCTGGTGCCAGGGGTCTGGCAGGCTCCGGGGGCAAATGGACTACGGAAGCCGAGAGGGGCCCGTCCGCGCCAAAACCCAAAACGCGCTGCGGCCTCCAGGTACACAGGGGACACAAGTGGCTGTGTGGCTTGCAGTGCCCGACCAGAGGGAGGCAGGTTGTCTGGCTGCTGAGGCGCAGCCGGTGTCAGCCCTTCGGGTAACTGCCTGTGGATGCTTCGGGAATGGGGGCTGCCAACTCAGAACCCCCGTTCCCTGTGGCTGCAGCCAGCCAGGGGGCTCCAGGGTCGGGTGCGCCCGCGGGCCTGGGGGGCTTCTTGCCTGTGTGCAGGTCTTCTACGCACAAGGTGGCACCTCATCCCGGCCCAAGGGTGGTAGCAGGAACCCAGGAGGCGCTCGGGGACTCAGCAGGGCCCGCCCCTGGGGCCAGGGGTCTGGCAGGCTCCGGGGGCAAATGGACTACGGAAGCCGAGAGGGGCCCGTCCGCGCCAAAACCCAAAACACGCTGCGGCCTCCAGGGACACAGGGGACACAAGTGGCTGTGTGGCTTGCAGTGCCCGACCAGAGGGAGGGAGGTTGTCTGGCTGCTGAGGCACAGCCGGTGTCAGCCCTTCGGGGAACTGCCCGTGGATGCTTCGGGAATGGGGGCTGCCAACTCAGAACCCCCGTTCCCTGTGGCTGCAGCCAGCCAGGGGGCTCCAGGGTCGGGCGCGCCCGTGGGCCTGGGGGGCTTCTTGCCTATGTGCAGGGCTTCTACGCACAAGGTGGCACCTCATCCCGGCCCAAGGGTGGTGGCAGGAACTCAGGAGGCGCTCGGGGACTCAGCAGGGCCCGCCCCTGGTGCCAGGGGTCTGGCAGGCTCTGGGGAAAATGGACTACAGAATCCGAGAGGGGCCCGTCCGCGCCAAAACCCAAAATGCGCTGCGGCCTCCAGGGACACAGGGGACACAAGTGGCTGTGTGGCTTGCAGTGCCCGACCAGAGGGAGGGAGGTTGTCTGTCTGCTGAGGTGCAGCCAGTGTCAGCCCTTCGGGGAACTGCCCGTGGATGCTTCGGGAATGGGGGCTGCCAACTCAGAACCCCCGTTCCCTGTGGCTGCAGCCAGCCAGGGGGCTCCAGGGTCGGGCGTGCCCGCGGGCCTGGGGGGCTTCTTGCCTGTGTGCAGGGCTTCTACGCACAAGGTGGCACCTCATCCCGGCCCAAGGGTGGTGGCAGGAACTCAGGAGGCGCTCGGGACGCAGCAGGGCCCGCCCCTGGGGCCAGGGGTCTGGCAGGCTCCGGGGGCAAATGGACTACGGAAGCCGAGAGGGGCCCGTCCGCGCCGAAACCCAAAACGCACTGCGGCCTCCAGGGACACAGGGGACACAAGTGGCTGTGTGGCTTGCAGTGCCCGACCAGAGGGAGGGAGGTTGTCTGGCTGCTGAGGCGCAGCCGGTGTCAGCCCTTCGGGGAACTGCCCGTGGATGCTTCGGGAATGGGGGCTGCCAACTCAGAACCCCCGTTCCCTGTGGCTGCAGCCAGCCAGGGGGCTCCAGGGTCGGGCCTGGGGGGCTTCTTGCCTGTGTGCAGGGCTTCTACGCACAAGGTGGCACCTCATCCCGGCCCAAGGGTGGTGGCAGGAACCCAGGAGGCGCTCGGGAACTCAGCAGGGCCCGCCCCTGGGGCCAGGGGTCTGGCAGGCTCCGGGGGCAAATGGACTACGGAAGCCGAGAGGGGCCCGTCCGCACCAAAACCCAAAACGTGCTGCGGCATCCAGGGACACAGGGGACACGAATGGCTGTGTGGCTTGCAGTGCCCGACCAGAGGGAGGGAGGTTGTCTGGCTGCTGAGGCGCAGCCGGTGTCAGCCCTTCGGGGAACTGCCCGTGGATGCTTCGTGAATGGGGGCTGCCAACTCAGAACCCCCGCTCCCTGTGGCTGCAGCCAGCCAGGGGCTCCAGGGTCGGGCGCGCCCGCGGGCCTGGGGGGCTTCTTGCCTGTGTGCAGGGCTTCTACGCACAAGGCGGCACCTCATCCCGGCCCAAGGGTGGTGGCAGGAACCCAGGTGGCGCTCGGCGACTCAGGAGGGCCCGCCCCTGGGGCCAGGGGTCTGGCAGGCTCCGGGGCAAATGGACTACGGAAGCCGAGAGGGGCCCGTCCGCACCAAAACCCAAAACGCGCTGCGGCATCCAGGGACACAGGGGACACAAGTGGCTGTGTGGCTTGCAGTGCCCGACCAGAGGGAGGGAGGTTGTCTGGCTGCTGAGGCGCAGCCGGTGTCAGCCCTTCGGGGAACTGCACGTGGATGCTTCGGGAATGGGGGCTGCCAACTCAGAACCCCCGTTCCCTGTGGCTGCAGCCAGCCAGGGGGCTCCAGGTTCGGGCGCGCCCGCGGGCCTGGGGGGCTTCTTGCCTGTGTGCAGGGCTTCTACGCACAAGGTGGCACCTCATCCCGGCCCAAGGGTGGTGGCAAGAACCCAGGAGGCGCTCGGGGACTCAGCAGGGCCCGCCCCTGGGGCCAGGGGTCTGGCAGGCTCCGGGGGCAAATGGACTACGGAAGCCGAGAGGGGCCCGTCTGCGCCGAAACCCAAAACGCGCTGCGGCCTCCAGGGACACAGGGGACACGAGTGGCTGTGTGGCTTGCAGTGCCCGACCAGAGGGAGGGAGGTTGTCTGGCTGCTGAGGCGCAGCCGGTGTCAGCCCTTCGGGGAACTGCCCGTGGATGCTTCGGGAATGGGGGCTGCCAACTCAGAACCCCCGTTCCCTGTGGCTGCAGCCAGCCAGGGGGCTCCTGGGTCGGGCCTGGGGGGCTTCTTGCCTGTGTGCAGGGCTTCTACGCACAAGGTGGCACCTCATCCCGGCCCAAGGGTGGTGGCAGGAACCCAGGAGGCGCTCGGGGACTCAGCAGGGCAAGCCCCTGGGGCCAGGGGTCTGGCAGGCTCCGGGGCAAATGGACTACGGAAGCCGATAGGGGCCCGTCGGCGCCAAAACCCAAAACGCGCTGCGGCCTCCAGGGACACAGGGGACACAAGTGGCTGTGTGGCTTGCAGTGCCCGACCAGAGGGAGGGAGGTTGTCTGGCTGCTGAGGCGCAGCCGGTGTCAGCCCTTCGGGGAACTGCCTGTGTATGCTTCGGGAATGGGGGCTGCCAACTCAGAACCCCCGTTCCCTATGGCTGCAGCCAGCCAGGGCGCTCCAGGGTCGGGCGCGCCCGCGGGCCTGGGGGGCTTCTTGCCTGTGTGCAGGGCTTCTACGCACAAGGTGGCACCTCATCCCGGCCAAAGGGTGGTGGCAGGAACCCAGGAGGCGCTCGGGAACTCAGCAGGGCCCGCCCCTGGGGCCAGGGGTCTGGCAGGCTCTGGGGAAAATGGACTACAGAATCCGAGAGGGGCCCGTCCGCGCCAAAACCCAAAACGCGCTGCGGCCTCCAGGGACACAGGGGACACAAGTGGCTGTGTGGCTTGCAGTGCCCGACCAGAGGGAGGGAGGTTGTCTGGCTGCTGAGGCGCAGCCGGTGTCAGCCCTTCGGGGAACTGTCCATGGATGCTTCGGGAATGGGGGCTGCCAAATCAGAACCCCCGTTCCCTGTGGCTGCAGCCAGCCAGGGGGCTCCAGGGTCGGGCGCGCCCGCGGGCCTGGGGGGCTTCTTGCCTGTGTGCAGGGCTTCTACGCACAAGGTGGCACCTCATCCCGGCCCAAGGGTGGTGGCAGGAACCCAGGAGGCGCTCGGGGACTCAGCAGGGCCCGCCCCTGGGGCCAGGGGTCTGGCAGGCTCCGGGGGCAAATGGACTACGGAAGTCGAGAGGGGCCCGTCCGCGCCGAAACCCAAAACGCGCTGCGGCCTCCAGGGACACAGGGGACACGAGTGGCTGTGTGGCTTGCAGTGCCCGACCAGAGGGAGGGAGGTTGTCTGGCTGCTGAGGCGCAGCCGGTGTCAGCCCTTCGGGGAACTGCCCGTGGATGCTTCGGGAATGGGGGCTGCCAACTCAGAACCCCCGTTCCCTGTGGCTGCAGCCAGCCAGGGGGCTGCAGGGTCGGGTGCGCCCGCGGGCCTGGGGGGCTTCTTGCCTGTGTGCAGGTCTTCTACGCACAAGGTGGCACCTCATCCCGGCCAAGGGGTGGTGGCAGGAACCCAGGAGGCGCTCGGGGACTCAGCAGGGCCCGCCCCTGGGGCCAGGGGTCTGGCAGGCTCCGGGGGCAAATGGACTACGGAAGCCGAGAGGGGCCCGTCCGCGCCAAAACCCAAAACGCGCTGCGGCCTCCAGGGACACAGGGGACACAAGTGGCTGTTTGGCTTGCAGTGCCCGACCAGAGGGAGGGAGGTTGTCTGGCTGCTGAGGCGCAGCCGGTGTCAGCCCTTCGGGGAACTGCCCGTGGATGCTTCGGGAATGGGGGCTGCCAACTCAGAACCCCCGTTCCCTGTGGCTGCAGCCAGCCAGGGGCCTCTAGGGTCGGGCGCGCCCGCGGGCCTGGGGGGCTTCTTGCCTGTGTGCAGGGCTTCTACGCACAAGGTGGCACCTCATCCCGGCCCAAGGGTGGTGGCAGGAACCCAGGAGGCGCTCGGGGACTCAGCAGCTCCCACCCCTCGGGCCAGGGGTCTGGCAGGCTCCGGGGCAAATGGACTACGGAAGCCGAGAGGGGCCAGTCCGCGCCAAAACCCAAAACCGCTGCGGTCTCCAGGGACACAGGGGACACAAGTGGCTGTGTGGATTACAGTGCCCGACCAGAGGGAGGGAGGTTGTCTGGCTGCTGAGGCGCAGCCGGTGTCAGCCCTTCGGGAACTGCCCGTGGATGCTTCGGGAATGGGGGCTGCCAACTCAGAACCCCCGTTCCCTGTGGCTGCAGCCAGCCAGGGGGCTGCAGGGTCGGGTGCGCCCGTGGGCCTGGGGGGCTTCTTGCCTATGTGCAGGGCTTCTACGCACAAGGTGGCACCTCATCCCGGCCCAAGGGTGGTGGCAGGAACCCAGGAGTCGCTCGGGGACTCAGCAGGGCCCGCCCCTGGGGCCAGGGGTCTGGCAGGCTCCGGGGCAAATGGACTACAGAATCCGAGAGGGGCCCGTCCGCGCCAAAACCCAAAACGCGCTGCGGCCTCCAGGGACACAGGGGACACAAGTGGCTGTGTGGCTTGCAGTGCCCGACCAGAGGGAGGGAGGTTGTCTGGCTGCTGAGGCGCAGCCGGTGTCAGCCCTTCGGGGAACTGCCCGTGGATGCTTCGGGAATGGGGGCTGCCACTCAGAACCCCCATTCCCTGTGGCTGCAGCCAGCCAGGGGGCTCCAGGGTCGGGCGCGCCCGTGGGCCTGGGGGGCTTCTTGCCTGTGTGCAGGGCTTCTACGCACAAGGTGGCACCTCATCCCGGCCAAAGGGTGGTGGCAGGAACCCAGGAGGCACTCGGGGACTCAGCAGGGCCCGCCCCTGGGGCCAGGGGTCTGGCAGGCTCCGGGGGCAAATGGACTACGGAAACCGAGAGGGGCCCGTCCGCGCCAAAACCCAAAACGCGCTGCGGCCTCCAGGGACACAGGGGACACAAGGGGCTGTGTGGCTTGCAGTGCCCGACCAGAGGGAGGGAGGTTGTCTAGCTGCTGAGGCGCAGCCGGTGTCAGCCCTTCGGGGAACTGCCCGTGGATGCTTCGGGAATGGGGGCTGCCAACTCAGAACCCCCGTTCCCTGTGGCTGCAGCCAGCCAGGGGGCTCCAGGGTCGGGCGCGCCCGTGGGCCTGGGGGGCTTCTTGCCTGTGTGCAGGGCTTCTACGCACAAGGTGGCACCTCATCCCGGCCCAAGGGTGGTGGCAGGAACTCAGGAGGTGCTAGGGGACTCAGCAGGGCCCGCCCCTGGGGCCAGGGGTCTGGCAGGCTCCGGGGGCAAATGGACTACGGAAGCCGAGAGGGGCCCGTCCGCGCCAAAACCCAAAACGCGCTGCGGCCTCCAGGGACACAGGGGACACGAGTGGCTGTGTGGCTTGCAGTGCCCGACCAGAGGGAGGGAGGTTGTCTGGCTGCTGAGGCGCAGCCGGTGTCAGCCCTTCGGGGAACTGCCCGTGGATGCTTCGGGAATGGGGGCTGCCAACTCAGAACCCCCGTTCCCTGTGGCTGCAGCCAGCCAGGGGGCTCCAGGGTCGGGCGCGCCCGCGGGCCTGGGGGGCTTCTTGCCTGTGTGCAGGGCTTCTACGCACAAGGTGGCACCTCATCCCGGCCCAAGGGTGGTGGCAGGAACCCAGGAGGCGCTCGGGGACTCAGCAGGGCCCGCCCCTGGGGCCAGGGGTCTGGCAGGCTCCAGGGCAAATGGACTACGGAAGCCGAGAGGGGCCCCTCTGCGCCAAAACCCAAAACGCGCTGCGGCCTCCAGGGACACAGGGGACACGAGTGGCTGTGTGGCTTGCAGTGCCCGACCAGAGGGAGGGAGGTTGTCTGGCTGCTGAGGCGCAGCCGGTGTCAGCCCTTCGGGGAACTGCCCGTGGATGCTTCGGGAATGGGGGCTGCCAACTCAGAACCCCCGTTCCCTGTGGCTGCAGCCAGCCAGGGGGCTCCATGGTCGGGTGCGCCCGCGGGCCTGGGGGGCTTCTTGCCTGTGTGCAGGTCTTCTACGCACAAGGTGGCACCTCATCCCGGCCCAAGGGTGGTAGCAGGAACTCAGGAGGTGCTCGGGGACTCAGCAGGGCCCGCCCCTGGGGCCAGGGGTCTGGCAGGCGCCGGGGGCAAATGGACTACGGAAGCCGAGAGGGGCCCGTCCGCGCCAAAACCCAAAACGCGCTGCGGCCTCCAAGGACACAGGGGACACAAGTGGCTGTGTGGCTTGCAGTGCCCGACCAGAGGGAGGGAGGTTGTCTGGCTGCTGAGGCGCAGCCGGTGTCAGCCCTTCGGGGAACTGCCCGTGGATGCTTCGGGAATGGGGGCTGCCAACTCAGAACCCCCATTCCCTGTGGCTGCAGCCAGCCAGGGGGCTCCAGAGTCGGGCGCGCCCGCGGGCCTGGGGGGCTTCTTGCCTGTGTGCAGGGCTTCTACGCACAAGGTGGCACCACATCCCGGCCCAAGGGTGGTGGCAGGAACTCAGGAGGCGCTCGGGGACTCAGCAGGGCCCGCCCCTGGGGCCAGGGGTCTGGCAGGCTCCGGGGGCAAATGGACTACGGAAGCCGAGAGGGGCCCGTCCGCGCCAAAACCCAAAACGCGCTGCGGCCTCCAGGGACACAGGGGACACAAGTGGCTGTGTGGCTTGCAGTGCCCGACCAGAGGGAGGGAGGTTGTCTGGCTGCTAGGGCGCAGCCGGTGTCAGCCCTTCGGGTAACTGCCTGTGGATGCTTCGGGAATGGGGGCTGCCAACTCAGAACCCCCGTTCCCTGTGGCTGCAGCCAGCCAGGGGGCTCCAGGGTCGGGTGCGCCCGCGGGCCTGGGGGGCTTCTTGCCTGTGTGCAGGTCTTCTACGCACAAGGTGGCACCTCATCCCGGCCCAAGGGTGGTGGCACGAACCCAGGTGGCGCTCGGGGACTCAGCAGGGCCTGCCCCCGGGGCCTGCCCGCAACACCTGATTGCCCGCGGGCGTGTCCGTCCACCCTCAAAATGTTCTGCTGGGACAGCCTTGACCGAGCTCCGAGCTCCTCGCCCTTGGACCGCCCCAGTGGGCTTCAGGAGTGGGTGTGTGCCAGCAGCAGCCCTCCCCACTCACCCACCGTGCGTCGGCCCCGCCCGACAAGCCCCTAGGGCCGGCGGGGCTTCCCGGGGGACCTATTTGCAACGCCGGGAAGCGCGGGGCAGTTCGTGTGTGCGGCCTGGGGATAACCGCAGTTGTGTGTGCTCCCCCGTGGCCGGCTGTTGCAGCTAGCCAGCACCTGGGGGCTGTTGGCAGCGCCCCTGGGCAGCCTCCTAGAGCCAGGGGTCTGGCAGGCTCCGGGGGCAAATGGACTACGGAAGCCGAGAGGGGCCCGTCCGCGCCAAAACCCAAAACGCGCTGCAGCCTCCAGGGAGGGACACAGGGGACACAAGTGGCTGTGTGGCTTGCAGTGCCCGACCAGAGGGAGGGAGGTTGGCTGGCTGCTGAGGCGCAGCAGGTGTCAGCCCTTCGGGAAGTGCCCGTCGATGCTTTGGGAATGGGGCCTGCCAACTCAGAACCCCCGTTCCCTGTGGCTGCAGCCGGCCAGGGGGCTCCAGGGTCCGGTGCGCCGCGGGCCTGGGGGGCTTCTTGCCTGTGTGCAGGGCTTCTACGCACAAGGTGGCACCTCATCCCGGCCCAAGGGTGGTGGCAGGAACTCAGGTGGCGCTCGGGGACTCAGCAGGGCCTGCCCCCGGGGCCTGCCCACAACACCTGATTGCCCGCGGGCGTGTCCGTCCGCCCTCAAAAAGTTCTGCTGGGACAGCCCTGACCGAGCTCCGAGCTCCTCGCCCTTGGACCGCCCCAGTGGGCTTCAGGAGTGGGTGTGTGCCAGCAGCAGCCCCCCCAGTCAACCACCGTGCGTCGGCCCCACCCGACTAGCCCCTAGGGCGGGTGGGGCTTCCCGGGGGGCCTATTTGCAACGCCGGGAAGCGCGGGGCAGTTCGTGTGTGCGGCCTGGGGACACCCGCAGGTGTGTGTGCTCCCCCCATGGCCGGCTGAGGCGGCTAGCCAGCACCTGGGGGCTGTTGGCAGCGCCCCTGGGCAGCCTCCTAGAGCCAGGGGTCTGGCAGGCTCCGGGGGCAAATGGACTACGGAAGCCGAGAGGGGCCCGTCCGCGCCAAAACCCAAAACGTGCTGCGGCCTCCAGGGACACAGGGGACACAAGTGGCTGTGTGGCTTGCAGTGCCCGACCAGAGGGAGGGAGGTTGTCTGGCTGCTGAGGCGCAGCCGGTGTCAGCCCTTCGGGGAACTGCCCGTGGATGCTTCGGGAATGGGGGCTGCCAACTCAGAACCCCCGTTCCCTGTGGCTGCAGCCAGCCAGGGGGCTCCAGGGTCGGGCGCGCCCGTGGGCCTGGGGGGCTTCTTGCCTGTGTGCAGGGCTTCTACGCACAAGGTGGCACCTCATCCCGGCCCAAGGGTGGTGGCAGGAACTCAGGAGGTGCTCGGGGACTCAGCAGGGCCCGCCCCTGGGGCCAGGGGTCTGGCAGGCTCCGGGGGCAAATGGACTACGGAAGCCGAGAGGGGCCCGTCCGCGCCAAAACCCAAAATGCGCTGCGGCCTCCAGGGACACAGGGGACACAAGTGGCTGTGTGGCTTGCAGTGCCCGACCAGAGGGAGGGAGGTTGTCTGGCTGCTGAGGCGCAGCCGGTGTCAGCCCTTCGGGGAACTGCCCGTGGATGCTTCGGGAATGGGGGCTGCCAACTCAGAACCCCCGTTCCCTGTGGCTGCAGCCAGCCAGGGGGCTCCAGGGTCGGGCGCGCCCGCGGGCCTGGGGGGCTTCTTGCCTATGTGCAGGGCTTCTACGCACAAGGTAGCACCTCATCCCGGCCCAAGGGTGGTGGCAGGAACCGAGGAGGCGCTCGGGGACTCAGCAGGGCGCGCCCCTGGGGCCAGGGGTCTGGCAGACTCCGGGGCAAATGGACTACGGAAACCGAGAGGGGCCCGTCCGCGCCAAAACCCAAAACGCGCTGCGGCCTCCAGGGACACAGGGGACACAAGTGGCTGTGTGGCTTGCAGTGCCCGACCAGAGGGAGGGAGGTTGTCTGGCTGCTGAGGCGCAGCCGGTTTCAGCCCTTCGGGGAACTGCCCGTGGATGCTTCGGGAATGGGGGCTGCCAACTCAGAACCCCCGCTCCCTGTGGCTGCAGCCAGCCAGGGGGCTCCAGGGTCGGGCGCGCCCGCGGGCCTGGGGGGCTTCTTGCATGTGTGCAGGGCTTCTACGCACAAGGTGGCACCTCATCCCGGCCCAAGGGTGGTGGCAGGAACCCAGGAGGCGCTCGGGGACGCAGCAGGGCCCGCCCCTGGGGCCAGGGGTCTGGCAGGCTCCGGGGCAAATGGACTACGGAAGCCGAGAGGGGCCCCTCCGCGCCAAAACCCAAAACGCGCTGCGGCCTCCAGGGACACAGGGGACACGAGTGGCTGTGTGGCTTGCAGTGCCCGACCAGAGGGAGGGAGGTTGTCTGGCTGCTGAGGCGCAGCCGGTGTCAGCCCTTCGGGGAACTGCCCGTGGATGCTTCGGGAATGGGGGCTGCCAACTCAGAACCCCCGTTCCCTGTGGCTGCAGCCAGCCATGGGGCTCCATGGTCGGGTGCGCCCGCGGGCCTGGGGGGCTTCTTGCCTGTGTGCAGGTCTTCTACGCACAAGGTGGCACCTCATCCCGGCCCAAGGGTGGTGGCAGGAACTCAGGAGGCACTCGGGGACTCAGCAGGGCCCGCCCCTGGGGCCAGGGGTCTGGCAGGCTCCGGGGCAAATGGACTACGGAAGCCGAGAGGGGCCCGTCCGCGCCAAAACCCAAAACGCGCTGCGGCCTCCAGGGACACAGGGGACACAAGTGGCTGTGTGGCTTGCAGTGCCCGACCAGAGGGAGGGAGGTTGTCTGGCTGCTGAGGCGCAGCCGGTGTCAGCCCTTCGGGGAACTGCCCGTGGATGCTTCGGGAATGGGGGCTGCCAACTCAGAACCCCCGTTCCCTGTGGCTGCAGCCAGCCAGGGGGCTCCAGGGTCGGGCGCGCCCGCGGGCCTGGGGGGCTTCTTGCCTGTGTGCAGGGCTTCTACGCACAAGGTGGCACCTCATCCCGGCCCAAGGGTGGTGGCAGGAACTCAAGAGGCGCTCGGGGACTCAGCAGGGCCCGCCCCTGGGGCCAGGGGTCTGGCAGGCTCCGGGGGCAAATGGACTACGGAAGCCGAGAGGGGCCCGTCCGCGCCAAAACCCAAAACGCGCTGCGGCCTCCAGGTACACAGGGGACACAAGTGGCTGTGTGGCTTGCAGTGCCCGACCAGAGGGAGGGAGGTTGTCTGGCTGCTGAGGCGCAGCCGGTGTCAGCCCTTCGGGTAACTGCCTGTGGATGCTTCGGGAATGGGGGCTGCCAACTCAGAACCCCCGTTCCCTGTGGCTGCAGCCAGCCAGGGGGCTCCAGGGTCGGGTGCGCCCGCGGGCCTGGGGGGCTTCTTGCCTGTGTGCAGGTCTTCTACGCACAAGGTGGCACCTCATCCCGGCCCAAGGGTGGTAGCAGGAACCCAGGAGGCGCTCGGGGACTCAGCAGGGCCCGCCCCTGGGGCCAGGGGTCTGGCAGGCTCCGGGGGCAAATGGACTACGGAAGCCGAGAGGGGCCCGTCCGCGCCAAAACCCAAAACACGCTGCGGCCTCCAGGGACACAGGGGACACAAGTGGCTGTGTGGCTTGCAGTGCCCGACCAGAGGGAGGGAGGTTGTCTGGCTGCTGAGGCACAGCCGGTGTCAGCCCTTCGGGGAACTGCCCGTGGATGCTTCGGGAATGGGGGCTGCCAACTCAGAACCCCCGTTCCCTGTGGCTGCAGCCAGCCAGGGGGCTCCAGGGTCGGGCGCGCCCGTGGGCCTGGGGGGCTTCTTGCCTATGTGCAGGGCTTCTACGCACAAGGTGGCACCTCATCCCGGCCCAAGGGTGGTGGCAGGAACTCAGGAGGCGCTCGGGGACTCAGCAGGGCCCGCCCCTGGTGCCAGGGGTCTGGCAGGCTCTGGGGAAAATGGACTACAGAATCCGAGAGGGGCCCGTCCGCGCCAAAACCCAAAACGCGCTGCGGCCTCCAGGGACACAGGGGACACAAGTGGCTGTGTGGCTTGCAGTGCCCGACCAGAGGGAGGGAGGTTGTCTGTCTGCTGAGGTGCAGCCAGTGTCAGCCCTTCGGGGAACTGCCCGTGGATGCTTCGGGAATGGGGGCTGCCAACTCAGAACCCCCGTTCCCTGTGGCTGCAGCCAGCCAGGGGGCTCCAGGGTCGGGCGTGCCCGCGGGCCTGGGGGGCTTCTTGCCTGTGTGCAGGGCTTCTACGCACAAGGTGGCACCTCATCCCGGCCCAAGGGTGGTGGCAGGAACTCAGGAGGCGCTCGGGACGCAGCAGGGCCCGCCCCTGGGGCCAGGGGTCTGGCAGGCTCCGGGGGCAAATGGACTACGGAAGCCGAGAGGGGCCCGTCCGCGCCGAAACCCAAAACGCACTGCGGCCTCCAGGGACACAGGGGACACAAGTGGCTGTGTGGCTTGCAGTGCCCGACCAGAGGGAGGGAGGTTGTCTGGCTGCTGAGGCGCAGCCGGTGTCAGCCCTTCGGGGAACTGCCCGTGGATGCTTCGGGAATGGGGGCTGCCAACTCAGAACCCCCGTTCCCTGTGGCTGCAGCCAGCCAGGGGGCTCCAGGGTCGGGCGCGCCCGCGGGCCTGGGGGGCTTCTTGCCTGTGTGCAGGGCTTCTACGCACAAGGTGGCACCTCATCCCGGCCCAAGGGTGGTGGCAGGAACTCAAGAGGCGCTCGGGGACTCAGCAGGGCCCGCCCCTGGGGCCAGGGGTCTGGCAGGCTCCGGGGGCAAATGGACTACGGAAGCCGAGAGGGGCCCGTCCGCGCCAAAACCCAAAACGCGCTGCGGCCTCCAGGTACACAGGGGACACAAGTGGCTGTGTGGCTTGCAGTGCCCGACCAGAGGGAGGGAGGTTGTCTGGCTGCTGAGGCGCAGCCGGTGTCAGCCCTTCGGGTAACTGCCTGTGGATGCTTCGGGAATGGGGGCTGCCAACTCAGAACCCCCGTTCCCTGTGGCTGCAGCCAGCCAGGGGGCTCCAGGGTCGGGTGCGCCCGCGGGCCTGGGGGGCTTCTTGCCTGTGTGCAGGTCTTCTACGCACAAGGTGGCACCTCATCCCGGCCCAAGGGTGGTAGCAGGAACCCAGGAGGCGCTCGGGGACTCAGCAGGGCCCGCCCCTGGGGCCAGGGGTCTGGCAGGCTCCGGGGGCAAATGGACTACGGAAGCCGAGAGGGGCCCGTCCGCGCCAAAACCCAAAACACGCTGCGGCCTCCAGGGACACAGGGGACACAAGTGGCTGTGTGGCTTGCAGTGCCCGACCAGAGGGAGGGAGGTTGTCTGGCTGCTGAGGCACAGCCGGTGTCAGCCCTTCGGGGAACTGCCCGTGGATGCTTCGGGAATGGGGGCTGCCAACTCAGAACCCCCGTTCCCTGTGGCTGCAGCCAGCCAGGGGGCTCCAGGGTCGGGCGCGCCCGTGGGCCTGGGGGGCTTCTTGCCTATGTGCAGGGCTTCTACGCACAAGGTGGCACCTCATCCCGGCCCAAGGGTGGTGGCAGGAACTCAGGAGGCGCTCGGGGACTCAGCAGGGCCCGCCCCTGGTGCCAGGGGTCTGGCAGGCTCTGGGGAAAATGGACTACAGAATCCGAGAGGGGCCCGTCCGCGCCAAAACCCAAAACGCGCTGCGGCCTCCAGGGACACAGGGGACACAAGTGGCTGTGTGGCTTGCAGTGCCCGACCAGAGGGAGGGAGGTTGTCTGTCTGCTGAGGTGCAGCCAGTGTCAGCCCTTCGGGGAACTGCCCGTGGATGCTTCGGGAATGGGGGCTGCCAACTCAGAACCCCCGTTCCCTGTGGCTGCAGCCAGCCAGGGGGCTCCAGGGTCGGGCGTGCCCGCGGGCCTGGGGGGCTTCTTGCCTGTGTGCAGGGCTTCTACGCACAAGGTGGCACCTCATCCCGGCCCAAGGGTGGTGGCAGGAACTCAGGAGGCGCTCGGGACGCAGCAGGGCCCGCCCCTGGGGCCAGGGGTCTGGCAGGCTCCGGGGGCAAATGGACTACGGAAGCCGAGAGGGGCCCGTCCGCGCCGAAACCCAAAACGCACTGCGGCCTCCAGGGACACAGGGGACACAAGTGGCTGTGTGGCTTGCAGTGCCCGACCAGAGGGAGGGAGGTTGTCTGGCTGCTGAGGCGCAGCCGGTGTCAGCCCTTCGGGGAACTGCCCGTGGATGCTTCGGGAATGGGGGCTGCCAACTCAGAACCCCCGTTCCCTGTGGCTGCAGCCAGCCAGGGGGCTCCAGGGTCGGGCCTGGGGGGCTTCTTGCCTGTGTGCAGGGCTTCTACGCACAAGGTGGCACCTCATCCCGGCCCAAGGGTGGTGGCAGGAACCCAGGAGGCGCTCGGGAACTCAGCAGGGCCCGCCCCTGGGGCCAGGGGTCTGGCAGGCTCCGGGGGCAAATGGACTACGGAAGCCGAGAGGGGCCCGTCCGCACCAAAACCCAAAACGTGCTGCGGCATCCAGGGAAACAGGGGACACGAATGGCTGTGTGGCTTGCAGTGCCCGACCAGAGGGAGGGAGGTTGTCTGGCTGCTGAGGCGCAGCCGGTGTCAGCCCTTCGGGGAACTGCCCGTGGATGCTTCGTGAATGGGGGCTGCCAACTCAGAACCCCCGCTCCCTGTGGCTGCAGCCAGCCAGGGGCTCCAGGGTCGGGCGCGCCCGCGGGCCTGGGGGGCTTCTTGCCTGTGTGCAGGGCTTCTACGCACAAGGCGGCACCTCATCCCGGCCCAAGGGTGGTGGCAGGAACCCAGGTGGCGCTCGGCGACTCAGGAGGGCCCGCCCCTGGGGCCAGGGGTCTGGCAGGCTCCGGGGCAAATGGACTACGGAAGCTGAGAGGGGCCCGTCCGCACCAAAACCCAAAACGCGCTGCGGCATCCAGGGACACAGGGGACACAAGTGGCTGTGTGGCTTGCAGTGCCCGACCAGAGGGAGGGAGGTTGTCTGGCTGCTGAGGCGCAGCCGGTGTCAGCCCTTCGGGGAACTGCACGTGGATGCTTCGGGAATGGGGGCTGCCAACTCAGAACCCCCGTTCCCTGTGGCTGCAGCCAGCCAGGGGGCTCCAGGTTCGGGCGCGCCCGTGGGCCTGGGGGGCTTCTTGCCTGTGTGCAGGGCTTCTACGCACAAGGTGGCACCTCATCCCGGCCCAAGGGTGGTGGCAAGAACCCAGGAGGCGCTCGGGGACTCAGCAGGGCCCGCCCCTGGGGCCAGGGGTCTGGCAGGCTCCGGGGGCAAATGGACTACGGAAGCCGAGAGGGGCCCGTCCGCGCCGAAACCCAAAACGCGCTGCGGCCTCCAGGGACACAGGGGACACGAGTGGCTGTGTGGCTTGCAGTGCCCGACCAGAGGGAGGGAGGTTGTCTGGCTGCTGAGGCGCAGCCGGTGTCAGCCCTTCGGGGAACTGCCCGTGGATGCTTCGGGAATGGGGGCTGCCAACTCAGAACCCCCGTTCCCTGTGGCTGCAGCCAGCCAGGGGGCTCCTGGGTCGGGCCTGGGGGGCTTCTTGCCTGTGTGCAGGGCTTCTACGCACAAGGTGGCACCTCATCCCGGCCCAAGGGTGGTGGCAGGAACCCAGGAGGCGCTCGGGGACTCAGCAGGGCCCGCCCCTGGGGCCAGGGGTCTGGCAGGCTCCGGGGCAAATGGACTACGGAAGCCGATAGGGGCCCGTCGGCGCCAAAACCCAAAACGCGCTGCGGCCTCCAGGGACACAGGGGACACAAGTGGCTGTGTGGCTTGCAGTGCCCGACCAGAGGGAGGGAGGTTGTCTGGCTGCTGAGGCGCAGCCGGTGTCAGCCCTTCGGGGAACTGCCTGTGTATGCTTCGGGAATGGGGGCTGCCAACTCAGAACCCCCGTTCCCTATGGCTGCAGCCAGCCAGGGCGCTCCAGGGTCGGGCGCGCCCGCGGGCCTGGGGGGCTTCTTGCCTGTGTGCAGGGCTTCTACGCACAAGGTGGCACCTCATCCCGGCCAAAGGGTGGTGGCAGGAACCCAGGAGGCGCTCGGGAACTCAGCAGGGCCCGCCCCTGGGGCCAGGGGTCTGGCAGGCTCTGGGGAAAATGGACTACAGAATCCGAGAGGGGCCCGTCCGCGCCAAAAACCAAAACGCGCTGCGGCCTCCAGGGACACAGGGGACACAAGTGGCTGTGTGGCTTGCAGTGCCCGACCAGAGGGAGGGAGGTTGTCTGGCTGCTGAGGCGCAGCCGGTGTCAGCCCTTCGGGGAACTGTCCATGGATGCTTCGGGAATGGGGGCTGCCAAATCAGAACCCCCGTTCCCTGTGGCTGCAGCCAGCCAGGGGGCTCCAGGGTCGGGCGCGCCCGCGGGCCTGGGGGGCTTCTTGCCTGTGTGCAGGGCTTCTACGCACAAGGTGGCACCTCATCCCGGCCCAAGGGTGGTGGCAGGAACCCAGGAGGCGCTCGGGGACTCAGCAGGGCCCGCCCCTGGGGCCAGGGGTCTGGCAGGCTCCGGGGGCAAATGGACTACGGAAGTCGAGAGGGGCCCGTCCGCGCCGAAACCCAAAACGCGCTGCGGCCTCCAGGGACACAGGGGACACGAGTGGCTGTGTGGCTTGCAGTGCCCGACCAGAGGGAGGGAGGTTGTCTGGCTGCTGAGGCGCAGCCGGTGTCAGCCCTTCGGGGAACTGCCCGTGGATGCTTCGGGAATGGGGGCTGCCAACTCAGAACCCCCGTTCCCTGTGGCTGCAGCCAGCCAGGGGGCTGCAGGGTCGGGTGCGCCCGCGGGCCTGGGGGGCTTCTTGCCTGTGTGCAGGGCTTCTACGCACAAGGTGGCACCTCATCCCGGCCAAGGGGTGGTGGCAGGAACCCAGGAGGCGCTCGGGGACTCAGCAGGGCCCGCCCCTGGGGCCAGGGGTCTGGCAGGCTCCGGGGGCAAATGGACTACGGAAGCCGAGAGGGGCCCGTCCGCGCCAAAACCCAAAACGCGCTGCGGCCTCCAGGGACACAGGGGACACAAGTGGCTGTTTGGCTTGCAGTGCCCGACCAGAGGGAGGGAGGTTGTCTGGCTGCTGAGGCGCAGCCGGTGTCAGCCCTTCGGGGAACTGCCCGTGGATGCTTCGTGAATGGGGGCTGCCAACTCAGAACCCCCGTTCCCTGTGGCTGCAGCCAGCCAGGGGCCTCTAGGGTCGGGCGCGCCCGCGGGCCTGGGGGGCTTCTTGCCTGTGTGCAGGGCTTCTACGCACAAGGTGGCACCTCATCCCGGCCCAAGGGTGGTGGCAGGAACCCAGGAGGCGCTCGGGGACTCAGCAGCTCCCACCCCTCGGGCCAGGGGTCTGGCAGGCTCCGGGGCAAATGGACTACGGAAGCCGAGAGGGGCCAGTCCGCGCCAAAACCCAAAACCGCTGCGGTCTCCAGGGACACAGGGGACACAAGTGGCTGTGTGGATTACAGTGCCCGACCAGAGGGAGGGTGGTTGTCTGGCTGCTGAGGCGCAGCCGGTGTCAGCCCTTCGGGAACTGCCCGTGGATGCTTCGGGAATGGGGGCTGCCAACTCAGAACCCCCGTTCCCTGTGGCTGCAGCCAGCCAGGGGGCTGCAGGGTCGGGTGCGCCCGTGGGCCTGGGGGGCTTCTTGCCTATGTGCAGGGCTTCTACGCACAAGGTGGCACCTCATCCCGGCCCAAGGGTGGTGGCAGGAACCCAGGAGTCGCTCGGGGACTCAGCAGGGCCCGCCCCTGGGGCCAGGGGTCTGGCAGGCTCCGGGGCAAATGGACTACAGAATCCGAGAGGGGCCCGTCCGCGCCAAAACCCAAAACGCGCTGCGGCCTCCAGGGACACAGGGGACACAAGTGGCTGTGTGGCTTGCAGTGCCCGACCAGAGGGAGGGAGGTTGTCTGGCTGCTGAGGCGCAGCCGGTGTCAGCCCTTCGGGGAACTGCCCGTGGATGCTTCGGGAATGGGGGCTGCCAACTCAGAACCCCCGTTCCCTGTGGCTGCAGCCAGCCAGGGGGCTCCAGGGTCGGGCGCGCCCGTGGGCCTGGGGGGCTTCTTGCCTGTGTGCAGGGCTTCTACGCACAAGGTGGCACCTCATCCCGGCCAAAGGGTGGTGGCAGGAACCCAGGAGGCACTCGGGGACTCAGCAGGGCCCGCCCCTGGGGCCAGGGGTCTGGCAGGCTCCGGGGGCAAATGGACTACGGAAACCGAGAGGGGCCCGTCCGCGCCAAAACCCAAAACGCGCTGCGGCCTCCAGGGACACAGGGGACACAAGGGGCTGTGTGGCTTGCAGTGCCCGACCAGAGGGAGGGAGGTTGTCTAGCTGCTGAGGCGCAGCCGGTGTCAGCCCTTCGGGGAACTGCCCGTGGATGCTTCGGGAATGGGGGCTGCCAACTCAGAACCCCCGTTCCCTGTGGCTGCAGCCAGCCAGGGGGATCCAGGGTCGCGTGCGCCCGCGGGCCTGGGGGGCTTCTTGCCTGTGTGCAGGGCTTCTACGCACAAGGTGGCACCTCATCCCGGCCCAAGGGTGGTGGCAGGAACTCAGGAGGCGCTCGGGGACTCAGCAGGTCCCGCCCCTGGGGCCAGGGGTCTGGCAGGCTCCGGGGGCAAATGGACTACGGAAGCCGAGAGGGGCCCGTCCGCGCCAAAACCCAAAACGTGCTGCGGCCTCCAGGGACACAGGGGACACAAGTGGCTGTGTGGCTTGCAGTGCCCGACCAGATGGAGGGAGGTTGTCTGGCTGCTGAGGCGCAGCCGGTGTCAGCCCTTCGGGGAACTGCCCGTGGATGCTTCGGGAATGGAGGCTGCCAACACAGAACCCCCGTTCCCTGTGGCTGCAGCCAGCCAGGGGGCTCCAGGGTCGGGCGCGCCCGCGGGCCTGGGGGGCTTCTTGCCTGTGTGCAGGGCTTCTACGCACAAGGTGGCACCTCATCCCGGCCCAAGGGTGGTGGCAGGAACCCAGGAGGCACTCGGGAACTCAGCAGGGCCCGCCCCTGGGGCCAGGGGTCTGGCAGGCTCCGGGGGCAAATGGACTATGGAAGCCGAGAGGGGCCCGTCCGCGCCAAAACCCAAAACGCGCTGCGGCATCCAGGGACACAGGGGACACGAGTGGCTGTGTGGCTTGCAGTGCCCGACCAGAGGGAAGGAGGTTGTCTGGCTGCTGAGGCGCAGCCGGTGTCAGCCCTTCGGGGAAAGGCCCGTGGATGCTTCGGGAATGGGGGCTGCCAACTCAGAACCCCCGTTCCCTGTGGCTGCAGCCAGCCAGGGGGCTCCATGGTTGGGCGCGCACGCGGGCCTGGGGGGCTTCTTGCCTGTGTGCAGGTCTTCTACGCACAAGGTGGCACCTCATCCCGGCCCAAGGGTGGTGGCAGGAACTCAGGAGGCGCTCGGGGACTCAGCAGGGCCCGCCCCTGGGGCCAGGGGTCTGGCAGGCTCCGGGGGCAAATGGACTACGGAAACCGAGAGGGGCCCGTCCGCGCCGAAACCCAAAACGCGCTGCGGCCTCCAGGGACACAGGGGACACAAGTGGCTGTGTGGCTTGCAGTGCCCGACCAGAGGGAGGGAGGTTGTCTGGCTGCTGAGGCGCAGCCGGTGTCAGCCCTTCGGGGAACTGCCCGTGGATGCTTCGTGAATGGGGGCTGCCAACTCACAACCCCCATTCCCTGTGGCTGCAGCCAGCCAGGGGGCTCCAGGGTCAGGCCTGGGGGGCTTCTTGCCTGTGTGCAGGGCTTCTACGCACAAGGTGGCACCTCATCCCGGCCCAAGTGTGGTGGCAGGAACCCAGGAGGCGCTCGGGGACTCAGCAGGGCCCGCCCCTGGGGCCAGGGGTCTGGCAGGCTCCGGGGGCAAATGGACGACGGAAACCGAGAGGGGCCCGTCCGCGCCAAAACCCAAAACGCGCTGCGGCCTCCAGGGACACAGGGGACACAAGGGGCTGTGTGGCTTGCAGTGCCCGACCAGAGGGAGGGAGGTTGTCTGGCTGCTGAGGCGCAGCCGGTGTCAGCCCTTCGGGGAACTGCCCGTGGATGCTTCGGGAATGGGGGCTGCCAACTCAGAACCCCCGTTCCCTGTGGCTGCAGCCAGCCAGGGGGCTACAGGGTCGGGTGCGCCCGCGGGCCTGGGGGGCTTCTTGCCTGTGTGCAGGGCTTCTACGCACAAGGTGGCACCTCATCCCGGCCCAAGGGTGGTGGCAGGAACTCAGGAGGCGCTCGGGGACTCAGGAGGGCCCGCCCCTGGGGCCAGGGGTCTGGCAGGCTCCGGGGGCAAATGGACTACGGAAGCCGAGAGGGGCCCGTCCGCGCCAAAACCCAAAACGCGCTGCGGCCTCCAGGGACACAGGGGACACAAGTGGCTGTGTGGCTTGCAGTGCCCGACCAGATGGAGGGAGGTTGTCTGGCTGCTGAGGCGCAGCCGGTGTCAGCCCTTCGGGGAACTGCCCGTGGATGCTTCGGGAATGGGGGCTGCCAACTCAGAACCCCCGTTCCCTGTGGCTGCAGCCAGCCAGTGGGCTCCAGGGTCGGGCCTGGGGGGCTTCTTGCCTGTGTGCAGGGCTTCTACGCACAAGGTGGCACCTCATCCCGGCCCAAGGGTGGTGGCAGGAACCCAGGAGGCGCTCGGGGACTCAGCAGGGCCCGCCCCTGGGGCCAGGGGTCTGGCAGGCTCCGGGGCAAATGGACTACGGAAGCCGAGAGGGGCCCGTCCGCGCCAAAACCCAAAACGCGCTGCGGCCTCCAGGGACACAGGGGACACAAGTGGCTGTGTGGCTTGCAGTGCCCGACCAGAGGGAGGGAGGTTGTCTGGCTGCTGAGGCGCAGCCGGTTTCAGCCCTTCGGGGAACTGCCCGTGGATGCTTCGGGAATGGGGGCTGCCAACTCAGAACCCCCGTTCCCTGTGGCTGCAGCCAGCCAGGGGCCTCTAGGGTCGGGCGCGCCCGCGGGCCTGGGGGGCTTCTTGCCTGTGTGCAGGGCTTCTACGCACAAGGTGGCACCTCATCCCGGCCCAAGGGTGGTGGCAGGAACCCAGGAGGCGCTCGGGGACTCAGCAGCTCCCACCCCTCGGGCCAGGGGTCTGGCAGGCTCCGGGGCAAATGGACTACGGAAGCCGAGAGGGGCCAGTCCGCGCCAAAACCCAAAACCGCTGCGGTCTCCAGGGACACAGGGGACACAAGTGGCTGTGTGGATTACAGTGCCCGACCAGAGGGAGGGAGGTTGTCTGGCTGCTGAGGCGCAGCCGGTGTCAGCCCTTCGGGAACTGCCCGTGGATGCTTCGGGAATGGGGGCTGCCAACTCAGAACCCCCGTTCCCTGTGGCTGCAGCCAGCCAGGGGGCTCCAGGTTCGGGCGCGCCCGCGGGCCTGGGGGGCTTCTTGCCTGTGTGCAGGGCTTCTACGCACAAGGTGGCACCTCATCCCGGCCCAAGGGTGGTGGCAGGAACCCAGGAGGCGCTCGGGGACTCAGCAGGGCAAGCCCCTGGGGCCAGGGGTCTGGCAGGCTCCGGGGCAAATGGACTACGGAAGCCGATAGGGGCCCGTCGGCGCCAAAACCCAAAACGCGCTGCGGCCTCCAGGGACACAGGGGACACAAGTGGCTGTGTGGCTTGCAGTGCCCGACCAGAGGGAGGGAGGTTGTCTGGCTGCTGAGGCGCAGCCGGTGTCAGCCCTTCGGGGAACTGCCTGTGTATGCTTCGGGAATGGGGGCTGCCAACTCAGAACCCCCGTTCCCTATGGCTGCAGCCAGCCAGGGCGCTCCAGGGTCGGGCGCGCCCGCGGGCCTGGGGGGCTTCTTGCCTGTGTGCAGGGCTTCTACGCACAAGGTGGCACCTCATCCCGGCCAAAGGGTGGTGGCAGGAACCCAGGAGGCGCTCGGGAACTCAGCAGGGCCCGCCCCTGGGGCCAGGGGTCTGGCAGGCTCTGGGGAAAATGGACTACAGAATCCGAGAGGGGCCCGTCCGCGCCAAAACCCAAAACGCGCTGCGGCCTCCAGGGACACAGGGGACACAAGTGGCTGTGTGGCTTGCAGTGCCCGACCAGAGGGAGGGAGGTTGTCTGGCTGCTGAGGCGCAGCCGGTGTCAGCCCTTCGGGGAACTGTCCATGGATGCTTCGGGAATGGGGGCTGCCAAATCAGAACCCCCGTTCCCTGTGGCTGCAGCCAGCCAGGGGGCTCCAGGGTCGGGCGCGCCCGCGGGCCTGGGGGGCTTCTTGCCTGTGTGCAGGGCTTCTACGCACAAGGTGGCACCTCATCCCGGCCCAAGGGTGGTGGCAGGAACTCAGGAGGCGCTCGGGGACTCAGCAGGGCCCGCCCCTGGGGCCAGGGGTCTGGCAGGCTCCGGGGGCAAATGGACTACGGAAGTCGAGAGGGGCCCGTCCGCGCCGAAACCCAAAACGCGCTGCGGCCTCCAGGGACACAGGGGACACGAGTGGCTGTGTGGCTTGCAGTGCCCGACCAGAGGGAGGGAGGTTGTCTGGCTGCTGAGGCGCAGCCGGTGTCAGCCCTTCGGGGAACTGCCCGTGGATGCTTCGGGAATGGGGGCTGCCAACTCAGAACCCCCCGTTCCCTGTGGCTGCAGCCAGCCAGGGGGCTGCAGGGTCGGGTGCGCCCGCGGGCTCTGGGGGGCTTCTTGCCTGTGTGCAGGTCTTCTACGCACAAGGTGGCACCTCATCCCGGCCAAGGGGTGGTGGCAGGAACCCAGGAGGCGCTCGGGGACTCAGCAGGGCCCGCCCCTGGGGCCAGGGGTCTGGCAGGCTCCGGGGGCAAATGGACTACGGAAGCCGAGAGGGGCCCGTCCGCGCCAAAACCCAAAACGCGCTGCGGCCTCCAGGGACACAGGGGACACAAGTGGCTGTTTGGCTTGCAGTGCCCGACCAGAGGGAGGGAGGTTGTCTGGCTGCTGAGGCGCAGCCGGTGTCAGCCCTTCGGGGAACTGCCCGTGGATGCTTCGGGAATGGGGGCTGCCAACTCAGAACCCCCGTTCCCTGTGGCTGCAGCCAGCCAGGGGCCTCTAGGTCGGGCGCGCCCGCGGCCTGGGGGGCTTCTTGCCTGTGTGCAGGGCTTCTACGCACAAGGTGGCACCTCATCCCGGCCCAAGGGTGGTGGCAGGAACCCAGGAGGCGCTCGGGGACTCAGCAGCTCCCACCCCTCGGGCCAGGGGTCTGGCAGGCTCCGGGGCAAATGGACTACGGAAGCCGAGAGGGGCCAGTCCGCGCCAAAACCCAAAACCGCTGCGGTCTCCAGGGACACAGGGGACACAAGTGGCTGTGTGGATTACAGTGCCCGACCAGAGGGAGGGAGGTTTGTCTGGCTGCTGAGGCGCAGCCGGTGTCAGCCCTTCGGGAACTGCCCGTGGATGCTTCGGGAATGGGGGCTGCCAACTCAGAACCCCCGTTCCCTGTGGCTGCAGCCAGCCAGGGGGCTGCAGGGTCGGTTGCGCCCGTGGGCCTGGGGGGCTTCTTGCCTATGTGCAGGGCTTCTACGCACAAGGTGGCACCTCATCCCGGCCCAAGGGTGGTGGCAGGAACCCAGGAGTCGCTCGGGGACTCAGCAGGGCCCGCCCCTGGGGCCAGGGGTCTGGCAGGCTCCGGGGCAAATGGACTACAGAATCCGAGAGGGGCCCGTCCGCGCCAAAACCCAAAACGCGCTGCGGCCTCCAGGGACACAGGGGACACAAGTGGCTGTGTGGCTTGCAGTGCCCGACCAGAGGGAGGGAGGTTGTCTGGCTGCTGAGGGCGCAGCCGGTGTCAGCCCTTCGGGGAACTGCCCGTGGATGCTTCGGGAATGGGGGCTGCCACTCAGAACCCCCATTCCCTGTGGCTGCAGCCAGCCAGGGGGCTCCAGGGTCGGGCGCGCCCGTGGGCCTGGGGGGCTTCTTGCCTGTGTGCAGGGCTTCTACGCACAAGGTGGCACCTCATCCCGGCCAAAGGGTGGTGGCAGGAACCCAGGAGGCACTCGGGGACTCAGCAGGGCCCGCCCCCTGGGGCCAGGGGTCTGGCAGGCTCCGGGGGCAAATGGACTACGGAAACCGAGAGGGGCCCGTCCGCGCCAAAACCCAAAACGCGCTGCGGCCTCCAGGGACACAGGGGACACAAGGGGCTGTGTGGCTTGCAGTGCCCGACCAGAGGGAGGGAGGTTGTCTAGCTGCTGAGGCGCAGCCGGTGTCAGCCCTTCGGGGAACTGCCCGTGGATGCTTCGGGAATGGGGGCTGCCAACTCAGAACCCCCGTTCCCTGTGGCTGCAGCCAGCCAGGGGGCTCCAGGGTCGGGCGCGCCCGTGGGCCTGGGGGGCTTCTTGCCTGTGTGCAGGGCTTCTACGCACAAGGTGGCACCTCATCCCGGCCCAAGGGTGGTGGCAGGAACTCAGGAGGTGCTCGGGGACTCAGCAGGGCCCGCCCCTGGGGCCAGGGGTCTGGCAGGCTCCGGGGGCAAATGGACTACGGAAGCCGAGAGGGGCCCGTCCGCGCCAAAACCCAAAACGCGCTGCGGCCTCCAGGGACACAGGGGACACGAGTGGCTGTGTGGCTTGCAGTGCCCGACCAGAGGGAGGGAGGTTGTCTGGCTGCTGAGGCGCAGCCGGTGTCAGCCCTTCGGGGAACTGCCCGTGGATGCTTCGGGAATGGGGCTGCCAACTCAGAACCCCCGTTCCCTGTGGCTGCAGCCAGCCAGGGGGCTCCAGGGTCGGGCGCGCCCGCGGGCCTGGGGGGCTTCTTGCCTGTGTGCAGGGCTTCTACGCACAAGGTGGCACCTCATCCCGGCCCAAGGGTGGTGGCAGGAACCCAGGAGGCGCTCGGGGACTCAGCAGGGCCCGCCCCTGGGGCCAGGGGTCTGGCAGGCTCCAGGGCAAATGGACTACGGAAGCCGAGAGGGGCCCCTCTGCGCCAAAACCCCAAAACGCGCTGCGGCCTCCAGGGACCACAGGGGACACGAGTGGCTGTGTGGCTTGCAGTGCCCGACCAGAGGGAGGGAGGTTGTCTGGCTGCTGAGGCGCAGCCGGTGTCAGCCCTTCGGGGAACTGCCCGTGGATGCTTCGGGAATGGGGGCTGCCAACTCAGAACCCCCGTTCCCTGTGGCTGCAGCCAGCCAGGGGGCTCCATGGTCGGGGTGCGCCCGCGGGCCTGGGGGGCTTCTTGCCTGTGTGCAGGTCTTCTACGCACAAGGTGGCACCTCATCCCGGCCCAAGGGTGGTAGCAGGAACTCAGGAGGTGCTCGGGGACTCAGCAGGGCCCGCCCCTGGGGCCAGGGGTCTGGCAGGCGCCGGGGGCAAATGGACTACGGAAGCCGAGAGGGGCCCGTCCGCGCCAAAACCCAAAACGCGCTGCGGCCTCCAAGGACACAGGGGACACAAGTGGCTGTGTGGCTTGCAGTGCCCGACCAGAGGGAGGGAGGTTGTCTGGCTGCTGAGGCGCAGCCGGTGTCAGCCCTTCGGGGAACTGCCCGTGGATGCTTCGGGAATGGGGGCTGCCAACTCAGAACCCCCATTCCCTGTGGCTGCAGCCAGCCAGGGGGCTCCAGAGTCGGGCGCGCCCGCGGGCCTGGGGGGCTTCTTGCCTGTGTGCAGGGCTTCTACGCACAAGGTGGCACCACATCCCGGCCCAAGGGTGGTGGCAGGAACTCAGGAGGCGCTCGGGGACTCAGCAGGGCCCGCCCCTGGGGCAGGGGTCTGGCTCCGGGGGCAAATGGACTACGGAAGCCGAGAGGGGCCCGTCCGCGCCAAAACCCAAAACGCGCTGCGGCCTCCAGGGACACAGGGGACACAAGTGGCTGTGTGGCTTGCAGTGCCCGACCAGAGGGAGGGAGGTTGTCTGGCTGCTAGGGCGCAGCCGGTGTCAGCCCTTCGGGTAACTGCCTGTGGATGCTTCGGGAATGGGGGCTGCCAACTCAGAACCCCCGTTCCCTGTGGCTGCAGCCAGCCAGGGGGCTCCAGGGTCGGGTGCGCCCGCGGGCCTGGGGGGCTTCTTGCCTGTGTGCAGGTCTTCTACGCACAAGGTGGCACCTCATCCCGGCCCAAGGGTGGTGGCACGAACCCAGGTGGCGCTCGGGGACTCAGCAGGGCCTGCCCCCGGGGCCTGCCCGCAACACCTGATTGCCCGCGGGCGTGTCCGTCCACCCTCAAAATGTTCTGCTGGGACAGCCTTGACCGAGCTCCGAGCTCCTCGCCCTTGGACCGCCCCAGTGGGCTTCAGGAGTGGGTGTGTGCCAGCAGCAGCCCTCCCCACTCACCCACCGTGCGTCGGCCCCGCCCGACAAGCCCCTAGGGCCGGCGGGGCTTCCCGGGGGACCTATTTGCAACGCCGGGAAGCGCGGGGCAGTTCGTGTGTGCGGCCTGGGGATAACCGCAGTTGTGTGTGCTCCCCCGTGGCCGGCTGTTGCAGCTAGCCAGCACCTGGGGGCTGTTGGCAGCGCCCCTGGGCAGCCTCCTAGAGCCAGGGGTCTGGCAGGCTCCGGGGGCAAATGGACTACGGAAGCCGAGAGGGGCCCGTCCGCGCCAAAACCCAAAACGCGCTGCAGCCTCCAGGGAGGGACACAGGGGACACAAGTGGCTGTGTGGCTTGCAGTGCCCGACCAGAGGGAGTGAGGTTGGCTGGCTGCTGAGGCGCAGCAGGTGTCAGCCCTTCGGGAAGTGCCCGTCGATGCTTTGGGAATGGGGCCTGCCAACTCAGAACCCCCGTTCCCTGTGGCTGCAGCCGGCCAGGGGGCTCCAGGGTCCGGTGCGCCGCGGGCCTGGGGGGCTTCTTGCCTGTGTGCAGGGCTTCTACGCACAAGGTGGCACCTCATCCCGGCCCAAGGGTGGTGGCAGGAACTCAGGTGGCGCTCGGGGACTCAGCAGGGCCTGCCCCCGGGGCCTGCCCACAACACCTGATTGCCCGCGGGCGTGTCCGTCCGCCCTCAAAAAGTTCTGCTGGGACAGCCCTGACCGAGCTCCGAGCTCCTCGCCCTTGGACCGCCCCAGTGGGCTTCAGGAGTGGGTGTGTGCCAGCAGCAGCCCCCCCAGTCAACCACCGTGCGTCGGCCCCACCCGACTAGCCCCTAGGGCGGGTGGGGCTTCCCGGGGGGCCTATTTGCAACGCCGGGAAGCGCGGGGCAGTTCGTGTGTGCGGCCTGGGGACACCCGCAGGTGTGTGTGCTCCCCCCATGGCCGGCTGAGGCGGCTAGCCAGCACCTGGGGGCTGTTGGCAGCGCCCCTGGGCAGCCTCCTAGAGCCAGGGGTCTGGCAGGCTCCGGGGGCAAATGGACTACGGAAGCCGAGAGGGGCCCGTCCGCGCCAAAACCCAAAACGTGCTGCGGCCTCCAGGGACACAGGGGACACAAGTGGCTGTGTGGCTTGCAGTGCCCGACCAGAGGGAGGGAGGTTGTCTGGCTGCTGAGGCGCAGCCGGTGTCAGCCCTTCGGGGAACTGCCCGTGGATGCTTCGGGAATGGGGGCTGCCAACTCAGAACCCCCGTTCCCTGTGGCTGCAGCCAGCCAGGGGGCTCCAGGGTCGGGCGCGCCCGTGGGCCTGGGGGGCTTCTTGCCTGTGTGCAGGGCTTCTACGCACAAGGTGGCACCTCATCCCGGCCAAAGGGTGGTGGCAGGAACTCAGGAGGTGCTCGGGGACTCAGCAGGGCCCGCCCCTGGGGCCAGGGGTCTGGCAGGCTCCGGGGGCAAATGGACTACGGAAGCCGAGAGGGGCCCGTCCGCGCCAAAACCCAAAATGCGCTGCGGCCTCCAGGGACACAGGGGACACAAGTGGCTGTGTGGCTTGCAGTGCCCGACCAGAGGGAGGGAGGTTGTCTGGCTGCTGAGGCGCAGCCGGTGTCAGCCCTTCGGGGAACTGCCCGTGGATGCTTCGGGAATGGGGGCTGCCAACTCAGAACCCCCGTTCCCTGTGGCTGCAGCCAGCCAGGGGGCTCCAGGGTCGGGCGCGCCCGCGGGCCTGGGGGGCTTCTTGCCTATGTGCAGGGCTTCTACGCACAAGGTAGCACCTCATCCCGGCCCAAGGGTGGTGGCAGGAACCGAGGAGGCGCTCGGGGACTCAGCAGGGCGCGCCCCTGGGGCCAGGGGTCTGGCAGACTCCGGGGCAAATGGACTACGGAAACCGAGAGGGGCCCGTCCGCGCCAAAACCCAAAACGCGCTGCGGCCTCCAGGGACACAGGGGACACAAGTGGCTGTGTGGCTTGCAGTGCCCGACCAGAGGGAGGGAGGTTGTCTGGCTGCTGAGGCGCAGCCGGTTTCAGCCCTTCGGGGAACTGCCCGTGGATGCTTCGGGAATGGGGGCTGCCAACTCAGAACCCCCGCTCCCTGTGGCTGCAGCCAGCCAGGGGGCTCCAGGGTCGGGCGCGCCCGCGGGCCTGGGGGGCTTCTTGCATGTGTGCAGGGCTTCTACGCACAAGGTGGCACCTCATCCCGGCCCAAGGGTGGTGGCAGGAACCCAGGAGGCGCTCGGGGACGCAGCAGGGCCCGCCCCTGGGGCCAGGGGTCTGGCAGGCTCCGGGGCAAATGGACTACGGAAGCCGAGAGGGGCCCCTCCGCGCCAAAACCCAAAACGCGCTGCGGCCTCCAGGGACACAGGGGACACGAGTGGCTGTGTGGCTTGCAGTGCCCGACCAGAGGGAGGGAGGTTGCCTGGCTGCTGAGGCGCAGCCGGTGTCAGCCCTTCGGGGAACTGCCCGTGGATGCTTCGGGAATGGGGGCTGCCAACTCAGAACCCCCGTTCCCTGTGGCTGCAGCCAGCCATGGGGCTCCATGGTCGGGTGCGCCCGCGGGCCTGGGGGGCTTCTTGCCTGTGTGCAGGTCTTCTACGCACAAGGTGGCACCTCATCCCGGCCCAAGGGTGGTGGCAGGAACTCAGGAGGCACTCGGGGACTCAGCAGGGCCCGCCCCTGGGGCCAGGGGTCTGGCAGGCTCCGGGGCAAATGGACTACGGAAGCCGAGAGGGGCCCGTCCGCGCCAAAACCCAAAACGCGCTGCGGCCTCCAGGGACACAGGGGACACAAGTGGCTGTGTGGCTTGCAGTGCCCGACCAGAGGGAGGGAGGTTGTCTGGCTGCTGAGGCGCAGCCGGTGTCAGCCCTTCGGGGAACTGCCCGTGGATGCTTCGGGAATGGGGGCTGCCAACTCAGAACCCCCGTTCCCTGTGGCTGCAGCCAGCCAGGGGGCTCCAGGGTCGGGCGCGCCCGCGGGCCTGGGGGGCTTCTTGCCTGTGTGCAGGGCTTCTACGCACAAGGTGGCACCTCATCCCGGCCCAAGGGTGGTGGCAGGAACTCAAGAGGCGCTCGGGGACTCAGCAGGGCCCGCCCCTGGGGCCAGGGGTCTGGCAGGCTCCGGGGGCAAATGGACTACGGAAGCCGAGAGGGGCCCGTCCGCGCCAAAACCCAAAACGCGCTGCGGCCTCCAGGTACACAGGGGACACAAGTGGCTGTGTGGCTTGCAGTGCCCGACCAGAGGGAGGGAGGTTGTCTGGCTGCTGAGGCGCAGCCGGTGTCAGCCCTTCGGGTAACTGCCTGTGGATGCTTCGGGAATGGGGGCTGCCAACTCAGAACCCCCGTTCCCTGTGGCTGCAGCCAGCCAGGGGGCTCCAGGGTCGGGTGCGCCCGCGGGCCTGGGGGGCTTCTTGCCTGTGTGCAGGTCTTCTACGCACAAGGTGGCACCTCATCCCGGCCCAAGGGTGGTAGCAGGAACCCAGGAGGCGCTCGGGGACTCAGCAGGGCCCGCCCCTGGGGCCAGGGGTCTGGCAGGCTCCGGGGGCAAATGGACTACGGAAGCCGAGAGGGGCCCGTCCGCGCCAAAACCCAAAACACGCTGCGGCCTCCAGGGACACAGGGGACACAAGTGGCTGTGTGGCTTGCAGTGCCCGACCAGAGGGAGGGAGGTTGTCTGGCTGCTGAGGCACAGCCGGTGTCAGCCCTTCGGGGAACTGCCCGTGGATGCTTCGGGAATGGGGGCTGCCAACTCAGAACCCCCGTTCCCTGTGGCTGCAGCCAGCCAGGGGGCTCCAGGGTCGGGCGCGCCCGTGGGCCTGGGGGGCTTCTTGCCTATGTGCAGGGCTTCTACGCACAAGGTGGCACCTCATCCCGGCCCAAGGGTGGTGGCAGGAACTCAGGAGGCGCTCGGGGACTCAGCAGGGCCCGCCCCTGGTGCCAGGGGTCTGGCAGGCTCTGGGGAAAATGGACTACAGAATCCGAGAGGGGCCCGTCCGCGCCAAAACCCAAAACGCGCTGCGGCCTCCAGGGACACAGGGGACACAAGTGGCTGTGTGGCTTGCAGTGCCCGACCAGAGGGAGGGAGGTTGTCTGTCTGCTGAGGTGCAGCCAGTGTCAGCCCTTCGGGGAACTGCCCGTGGATGCTTCGGGAATGGGGGCTGCCAACTCAGAACCCCCGTTCCCTGTGGCTGCAGCCAGCCAGGGGGCTCCAGGGTCGGGCGTGCCCGCGGGCCTGGGGGGCTTCTTGCCTGTGTGCAGGGCTTCTACGCACAAGGTGGCACCTCATCCCGGCCCAAGGGTGGTGGCAGGAACTCAGGAGGCGCTCGGGACGCAGCAGGGCCCGCCCCTGGGGCCAGGGGTCTGGCAGGCTCCGGGGGCAAATGGACTACGGAAGCCGAGAGGGGCCCGTCCGCGCCGAAACCCAAAACGCACTGCGGCCTCCAGGGACACAGGGGACACAAGTGGCTGTGTGGCTTGCAGTGCCCGACCAGAGGGAGGGAGGTTGTCTGGCTGCTGAGGCGCAGCCGGTGTCAGCCCTTCGGGGAACTGCCCGTGGATGCTTCGGGAATGGGGGCTGCCAACTCAGAACCCCCGTTCCCTGTGGCTGCAGCCAGCCAGGGGGCTCCAGGTTCGGGCGCGCCCGCGGGCCTGGGGGGCTTCTTGCCTGTGTGCAGGGCTTCTACGCACAAGGTGGCACCTCATCCCGGCCCAAGGGTGGTGGCAGGAACCCAGGAGGCGCTCGGGAACTCAGCAGGGCCCGCCCCTGGGGCCAGGGGTCTGGCAGGCTCCGGGGGCAAATGGACTACGGAAGCCGAGAGGGGCCCGTCCGCACCAAAACCCAAAACGTGCTGCGGCATCCAGGGAAACAGGGGACACGAATGGCTGTGTGGCTTGCAGTGCCCGACCAGAGGGAGGGAGGTTGTCTGGCTGCTGAGGCGCAGCCGGTGTCAGCCCTTCGGGGAACTGCCCGTGGATGCTTCGTGAATGGGGGCTGCCAACTCAGAACCCCCGCTCCCTGTGGCTGCAGCCAGCCAGGGGCTCCAGGGTCGGGCGCGCCCGCGGGCCTGGGGGGCTTCTTGCCTGTGTGCAGGGCTTCTACGCACAAGGCGGCACCTCATCCCGGCCCAAGGGTGGTGGCAGGAACCCAGGTGGCGCTCGGCGACTCAGGAGGGCCCGCCCCTGGGGCCAGGGGTCTGGCAGGCTCCGGGGCAAATGGACTACGGAAGCTGAGAGGGGCCCGTCCGCACCAAAACCCAAAACGCGCTGCGGCATCCAGGGACACAGGGGACACAAGTGGCTGTGTGGCTTGCAGTGCCCGACCAGAGGGAGGGAGGTTGTCTGGCTGCTGAGGCGCAGCCGGTGTCAGCCCTTCGGGGAACTGCACGTGGATGCTTCGGGAATGGGGGCTGCCAACTCAGAACCCCCGTTCCCTGTGGCTGCAGCCAGCCAGGGGGCTCCAGGTTCGGGCGCGCCCGTGGGCCTGGGGGGCTTCTTGCCTGTGTGCAGGGCTTCTACGCACAAGGTGGCACCTCATCCCGGCCCAAGGGTGGTGGCAAGAACCCAGGAGGCGCTCGGGGACTCAGCAGGGCCCGCCCCTGGGGCCAGGGGTCTGGCAGGCTCCGGGGGCAAATGGACTACGGAAGCCGAGAGGGGCCCGTCCGCGCCGAAACCCAAAACGCGCTGCGGCCTCCAGGGACACAGGGGACACGAGTGGCTGTGTGGCTTGCAGTGCCCGACCAGAGGGAGGGAGGTTGTCTGGCTGCTGAGGCGCAGCCGGTGTCAGCCCTTCGGGGAACTGCCCGTGGATGCTTCGGGAATGGGGGCTGCCAACTCAGAACCCCCGTTCCCTGTGGCTGCAGCCAGCCAGGGGGCTCCTGGGTCGGGCCTGGGGGGCTTCTTGCCTGTGTGCAGGGCTTCTACGCACAAGGTGGCACCTCATCCCGGCCCAAGGGTGGTGGCAGGAACCCAGGAGGCGCTCGGGGACTCAGCAGGGCAAGCCCCTGGGGCCAGGGGTCTGGCAGGCTCCGGGGCAAATGGACTACGGAAGCCGATAGGGGCCCGTCGGCGCCAAAACCCAAAACGCGCTGCGGCCTCCAGGGACACAGGGGACACAAGTGGCTGTGTGGCTTGCAGTGCCCGACCAGAGGGAGGGAGGTTGTCTGGCTGCTGAGGCGCAGCCGGTGTCAGCCCTTCGGGGAACTGCCTGTGTATGCTTCGGGAATGGGGGCTGCCAACTCAGAACCCCCGTTCCCTATGGCTGCAGCCAGCCAGGGCGCTCCAGGGTCGGGCGCGCCCGCGGGCCTGGGGGGCTTCTTGCCTGTGTGCAGGGCTTCTACGCACAAGGTGGCACCTCATCCCGGCCAAAGGGTGGTGGCAGGAACCCAGGAGGCGCTCGGGAACTCAGCAGGGCCCGCCCCTGGGGCCAGGGGTCTGGCAGGCTCTGGGGAAAATGGACTACAGAATCCGAGAGGGGCCCGTCCGCGCCAAAACCCAAAACGCGCTGCGGCCTCCAGGGACACAGGGGACACAAGTGGCTGTGTGGCTTGCAGTGCCCGACCAGAGGGAGGGAGGTTGTCTGGCTGCTGAGGCGCAGCCGGTGTCAGCCCTTCGGGGAACTGTCCATGGATGCTTCGGGAATGGGGGCTGCCAAATCAGAACCCCCGTTCCCTGTGGCTGCAGCCAGCCAGGGGGCTCCAGGGTCGGGCGCGCCCGCGGGCCTGGGGGGCTTCTTGCCTGTGTGCAGGGCTTCTACGCACAAGGTGGCACCTCATCCCGGCCCAAGGGTGGTGGCAGGAACCCAGGAGGCGCTCGGGGACTCAGCAGGGCCCGCCCCTGGGGCCAGGGGTCTGGCAGGCTCCGGGGGCAAATGGACTACGGAAGTCGAGAGGGGCCCGTCCGCGCCGAAACCCAAAACGCGCTGCGGCCTCCAGGGACACAGGGGACACGAGTGGCTGTGTGGCTTGCAGTGCCCGACCAGAGGGAGGGAGGTTGTCTGGCTGCTGAGGCGCAGCCGGTGTCAGCCCTTCGGGGAACTGCCCGTGGATGCTTCGGGAATGGGGGCTGCCAACTCAGAACCCCCGTTCCCTGTGGCTGCAGCCAGCCAGGGGGCTGCAGGGTCGGGTGCGCCCGCGGGCCTGGGGGGCTTCTTGCCTGTGTGCAGGGCTTCTACGCACAAGGTGGCACCTCATCCCGGCCAAGGGGTGGTGGCAGGAACCCAGGAGGCGCTCGGGGACTCAGCAGGGCCCGCCCCTGGGGCCAGGGGTCTGGCAGGCTCCGGGGGCAAATGGACTACGGAAGCCGAGAGGGGCCCGTCCGCGCCAAAACCCAAAACGCGCTGCGGCCTCCAGGGACACAGGGGACACAAGTGGCTGTTTGGCTTGCAGTGCCCGACCAGAGGGAGGGAGGTTGTCTGGCTGCTGAGGCGCAGCCGGTGTCAGCCCTTCGGGGAACTGCCCGTGGATGCTTCGTGAATGGGGGCTGCCAACTCAGAACCCCCGTTCCCTGTGGCTGCAGCCAGCCAGGGGCCTCTAGGGTCGGGCGCGCCCGCGGGCCTGGGGGGCTTCTTGCCTGTGTGCAGGGCTTCTACGCACAAGGTGGCACCTCATCCCGGCCCAAGGGTGGTGGCAGGAACCCAGGAGGCGCTCGGGGACTCAGCAGCTCCCACCCCTCGGGCCAGGGGTCTGGCAGGCTCCGGGGCAAATGGACTACGGAAGCCGAGAGGGGCCAGTCCGCGCCAAAACCCAAAACCGCTGCGGTCTCCAGGGACACAGGGGACACAAGTGGCTGTGTGGATTACAGTGCCCGACCAGAGGGAGGGTGGTTGTCTGGCTGCTGAGGCGCAGCCGGTGTCAGCCCTTCGGGAACTGCCCGTGGATGCTTCGGGAATGGGGGCTGCCAACTCAGAACCCCCGTTCCCTGTGGCTGCAGCCAGCCAGGGGGCTGCAGGGTCGGGTGCGCCCGTGGGCCTGGGGGGCTTCTTGCCTATGTGCAGGGCTTCTACGCACAAGGTGGCACCTCATCCCGGCCCAAGGGTGGTGGCAGGAACCCAGGAGTCGCTCGGGGACTCAGCAGGGCCCGCCCCTGGGGCCAGGGGTCTGGCAGGCTCCGGGGCAAATGGACTACAGAATCCGAGAGGGGCCCGTCCGCGCCAAAACCCAAAACGCGCTGCGGCCTCCAGGGACACAGGGGACACAAGTGGCTGTGTGGCTTGCAGTGCCCGACCAGAGGGAGGGAGGTTGTCTGGCTGCTGAGGCGCAGCCGGTGTCAGCCCTTCGGGGAACTGCCCGTGGATGCTTCGGGAATGGGGGCTGCCAACTCAGAACCCCCGTTCCCTGTGGCTGCAGCCAGCCAGGGGGCTCCAGGGTCGGGCGCGCCCGTGGGCCTGGGGGGCTTCTTGCCTGTGTGCAGGGCTTCTACGCACAAGGTGGCACCTCATCCCGGCCAAAGGGTGGTGGCAGGAACCCAGGAGGCACTCGGGGACTCAGCAGGGCCCGCCCCTGGGGCCAGGGGTCTGGCAGGCTCCGGGGGCAAATGGACTACGGAAACCGAGAGGGGCCCGTCCGCGCCAAAACCCAAAACGCGCTGCGGCCTCCAGGGACACAGGGGACACAAGGGGCTGTGTGGCTTGCAGTGCCCGACCAGAGGGAGGGAGGTTGTCTAGCTGCTGAGGCGCAGCCGGTGTCAGCCCTTCGGGGAACTGCCCGTGGATGCTTCGGGAATGGGGGCTGCCAACTCAGAACCCCCGTTCCCTGTGGCTGCAGCCAGCCAGGGGGCTCCAGGGTCGCGTGCGCCCGCGGGCCTGGGGGGCTTCTTGCCTGTGTGCAGGGCTTCTACGCACAAGGTGGCACCTCATCCCGGCCCAAGGGTGGTGGCAGGAACTCAGGAGGCGCTCGGGGACTCAGCAGGTCCCGCCCCTGGGGCCAGGGGTCTGGCAGGCTCCGGGGGCAAATGGACTACGGAAGCCGAGAGGGGCCCGTCCGCGCCAAAACCCAAAACGTGCTGCGGCCTCCAGGGACACAGGGGACACAAGTGGCTGTGTGGCTTGCAGTGCCCGACCAGATGGAGGGAGGTTGTCTGGCTGCTGAGGCGCAGCCGGTGTCAGCCCTTCGGGGAACTGCCCGTGGATGCTTCGGGAATGGAGGCTGCCAACACAGAACCCCCGTTCCCTGTGGCTGCAGCCAGCCAGGGGGCTCCAGGGTCGGGCGCGCCCGCGGGCCTGGGGGGCTTCTTGCCTGTGTGCAGGGCTTCTACGCACAAGGTGGCACCTCATCCCGGCCCAAGGGTGGTGGCAGGAACCCAGGAGGCACTCGGGAACTCAGCAGGGCCCGCCCCTGGGGCCAGGGGTCTGGCAGGCTCCGGGGGCAAATGGACTATGGAAGCCGAGAGGGGCCCGTCCGCGCCAAAACCCAAAACGCGCTGCGGCATCCAGGGACACAGGGGACACGAGTGGCTGTGTGGCTTGCAGTGCCCGACCAGAGGGAAGGAGGTTGTCTGGCTGCTGAGGCGCAGCCGGTGTCAGCCCTTCGGGGAAAGGCCCGTGGATGCTTCGGGAATGGGGGCTGCCAACTCAGAACCCCCGTTCCCTGTGGCTGCAGCCAGCCAGGGGGCTCCATGGTTGGGCGCGCACGCGGGCCTGGGGGGCTTCTTGCCTGTGTGCAGGTCTTCTACGCACAAGGTGGCACCTCATCCCGGCCCAAGGGTGGTGGCAGGAACTCAGGAGGCGCTCGGGGACTCAGCAGGGCCCGCCCCTGGGGCCAGGGGTCTGGCAGGCTCCGGGGGCAAATGGACTACGGAAACCGAGAGGGGCCCGTCCGCGCCGAAACCCAAAACGCGCTGCGGCCTCCAGGGACACAGGGGACACAAGTGGCTGTGTGGCTTGCAGTGCCCGACCAGAGGGAGGGAGGTTGTCTGGCTGCTGAGGCGCAGCCGGTGTCAGCCCTTCGGGGAACTGCCCGTGGATGCTTCGTGAATGGGGGCTGCCAACTCACAACCCCCATTCCCTGTGGCTGCAGCCAGCCAGGGGGCTCCAGGGTCAGGCCTGGGGGGCTTCTTGCCTGTGTGCAGGGCTTCTACGCACAAGGTGGCACCTCATCCCGGCCCAAGTGTGGTGGCAGGAACCCAGGAGGCGCTCGGGGACTCAGCAGGGCCCGCCCCTGGGGCCAGGGGTCTGGCAGGCTCCGGGGGCAAATGGACGACGGAAACCGAGAGGGGCCCGTCCGCGCCAAAACCCAAAACGCGCTGCGGCCTCCAGGGACACAGGGGACACAAGGGGCTGTGTGGCTTGCAGTGCCCGACCAGAGGGAGGGAGGTTGTCTGGCTGCTGAGGCGCAGCCGGTGTCAGCCCTTCGGGGAACTGCCCGTGGATGCTTCGGGAATGGGGGCTGCCAACTCAGAACCCCCGTTCCCTGTGGCTGCAGCCAGCCAGGGGGCTACAGGGTCGGGTGCGCCCGCGGGCCTGGGGGGCTTCTTGCCTGTGTGCAGGGCTTCTACGCACAAGGTGGCACCTCATCCCGGCCCAAGGGTGGTGGCAGGAACTCAGGAGGCGCTCGGGGACTCAGGAGGGCCCGCCCCTGGGGCCAGGGGTCTGGCAGGCTCCGGGGGCAAATGGACTACGGAAGCCGAGAGGGGCCCGTCCGCGCCAAAACCCAAAACGCGCTGCGGCCTCCAGGGACACAGGGGACACAAGTGGCTGTGTGGCTTGCAGTGCCCGACCAGATGGAGGGAGGTTGTCTGGCTGCTGAGGCGCAGCCGGTGTCAGCCCTTCGGGGAACTGCCCGTGGATGCTTCGGGAATGGGGGCTGCCAACTCAGAACCCCCGTTCCCTGTGGCTGCAGCCAGGCAGTGGGCTCCAGGGTCGGGCCTGGGGGGCTTCTTGCCTGTGTGCAGGGCTTCTACGCACAAGGTGGCACCTCATCCCGGCCCAAGGGTGGTGGCAGGAACCCAGGAGGCGCTCGGGGACTCAGCAGGGCCCGCCCCTGGGGCCAGGGGTCTGGCAGGCTCCGGGGCAAATGGACTACGGAAGCCGAGAGGGGCCCGTCCGCGCCAAAACCCAAAACGCGCTGCGGCCTCCAGGGACACAGGGGACACAAGTGGCTGTGTGGCTTGCAGTGCCCGACCAGAGGGAGGGAGGTTGTCTGGCTGCTGAGGCGCAGCCGGTTTCAGCCCTTCGGGGAACTGCCCGTGGATGCTTCGGGAATGGGGGCTGCCAACTCAGAACCCCCGTTCCCTGTGGCTGCAGCCAGCCAGGGGCCTCTAGGGTCGGGCGCGCCCGCGGGCCTGGGGGGCTTCTTGCCTGTGTGCAGGGCTTCTACGCACAAGGTGGCACCTCATCCCGGCCCAAGGGTGGTGGCAGGAACCCAGGAGGCGCTCGGGGACTCAGCAGCTCCCACCCCTCGGGCCAGGGGTCTGGCAGGCTCCGGGGCAAATGGACTACGGAAGCCGAGAGGGGCCAGTCCGCGCCAAAACCCAAAACCGCTGCGGTCTCCAGGGACACAGGGGACACAAGTGGCTGTGTGGATTACAGTGCCCGACCAGAGGGAGGGAGGTTGTCTGGCTGCTGAGGCGCAGCCGGTGTCAGCCCTTCGGGAACTGCCCGTGGATGCTTCGGGAATGGGGGCTGCCAACTCAGAACCCCCGTTCCCTGTGGCTGCAGCCAGCCAGGGGGCTGCAGGGTCGGGTGCGCCCGTGGGCCTGGGGGGCTTCTTGCCTATGTGCAGGGCTTCTACGCACAAGGTGGCACCTCATCCCGGCCCAAGGGTGGTGGCAGGAACCCAGGAGTCGCTCGGGGACTCAGCAGGGCCCGCCCCTGGGGCCAGGGGTCTGGCAGGCTCCGGGGCAAATGGACTACAGAATCCGAGAGGGGCCCGTCCGCGCCAAAACCCAAAACGCGCTGCGGCCTCCAGGGACACAGGGGACACAAGTGGCTGTGTGGCTTGCAGTGCCCGACCAGAGGGAGGGAGGTTGTCTGGCTGCTGAGGCGCAGCCGGTGTCAGCCCTTCGGGGAACTGCCCGTGGATGCTTCGGGAATGGGGGCTGCCAACTCAGAACCCCCGTTCCCTGTGGCTGCAGCCAGCCAGGGGGCTCCAGGGTCGGGCGCGCCCGTGGGCCTGGGGGGCTTCTTGCCTGTGTGCAGGGCTTCTACGCACAAGGTGGCACCTCATCCCGGCCAAAGGGTGGTGGCAGGAACCCAGGAGGCACTCGGGGACTCAGCAGGGCCCGCCCCTGGGGCCAGGGGTCTGGCAGGCTCCGGGGGCAAATGGACTACGGAAACCGAGAGGGGCCCGTCCGCGCCAAAACCCAAAACGCGCTGCGGCCTCCAGGGACACAGGGGACACAAGGGGCTGTGTGGCTTGCAGTGCCCGACCAGAGGGAGGGAGGTTGTCTAGCTGCTGAGGCGCAGCCGGTGTCAGCCCTTCGGGGAACTGCCCGTGGATGCTTCGGGAATGGGGGCTGCCAACTCAGAACCCCCGTTCCCTGTGGCTGCAGCCAGCCAGGGGGCTCCAGGGTCGCGTGCGCCCGCGGGCCTGGGGGGCTTCTTGCCTGTGTGCAGGGCTTCTACGCACAAGGTGGCACCTCATCCCGGCCCAAGGGTGGTGGCAGGAACTCAGGAGGCGCTCGGGGACTCAGCAGGTCCCGCCCCTGGGGCCAGGGGTCTGGCAGGCTCCGGGGGCAAATGGACTACGGAAGCCGAGAGGGGCCCGTCCGCGCCAAAACCCAAAACGTGCTGCGGCCTCCAGGGACACAGGGGACACAAGTGGCTGTGTGGCTTGCAGTGCCCGACCAGATGGAGGGAGGTTGTCTGGCTGCTGAGGCGCAGCCGGTGTCAGCCCTTCGGGGAACTGCCCGTGGATGCTTCGGGAATGGAGGCTGCCAACACAGAACCCCCGTTCCCTGTGGCTGCAGCCAGCCAGGGGGCTCCAGGGTCGGGCGCGCCCGCGGGCCTGGGGGGCTTCTTGCCTGTGTGCAGGGCTTCTACGCACAAGGTGGCACCTCATCCCGGCCCAAGGGTGGTGGCAGGAACCCAGGAGGCACTCGGGAACTCAGCAGGGCCCGCCCCTGGGGCCAGGGGTCTGGCAGGCTCCGGGGGCAAATGGACTATGGAAGCCGAGAGGGGCCCGTCCGCGCCAAAACCCAAAACGCGCTGCGGCATCCAGGGACACAGGGGACACGAGTGGCTGTGTGGCTTGCAGTGCCCGACCAGAGGGAAGGAGGTTGTCTGGCTGCTGAGGCGCAGCCGGTGTCAGCCCTTCGGGGAAAGGCCCGTGGATGCTTCGGGAATGGGGGCTGCCAACTCAGAACCCCCGTTCCCTGTGGCTGCAGCCAGCCAGGGGGCTCCATGGTTGGGCGCGCACGCGGGCCTGGGGGGCTTCTTGCCTGTGTGCAGGTCTTCTACGCACAAGGTGGCACCTCATCCCGGCCCAAGGGTGGTGGCAGGAACTCAGGAGGCGCTCGGGGACTCAGCAGGGCCCGCCCCTGGGGCCAGGGGTCTGGCAGGCTCCGGGGGCAAATGGACTACGGAAACCGAGAGGGGCCCGTCCGCGCCGAAACCCAAAACGCGCTGCGGCCTCCAGGGACACAGGGGACACAAGTGGCTGTGTGGCTTGCAGTGCCCGACCAGAGGGAGGGAGGTTGTCTGGCTGCTGAGGCGCAGCCGGTGTCAGCCCTTCGGGGAACTGCCCGTGGATGCTTCGTGAATGGGGGCTGCCAACTCACAACCCCCATTCCCTGTGGCTGCAGCCAGCCAGGGGGCTCCAGGGTCAGGCCTGGGGGGCTTCTTGCCTGTGTGCAGGGCTTCTACGCACAAGGTGGCACCTCATCCCGGCCCAAGTGTGGTGGCAGGAACCCAGGAGGCGCTCGGGGACTCAGCAGGGCCCGCCCCTGGGGCCAGGGGTCTGGCAGGCTCCGGGGGCAAATGGACGACGGAAGCCGAGAGGGGCCCGTCCGCGCCAAAACCCAAAACGCGCTGCGGCCTCCAGGGACACAGGGGACACAAGGGGCTGTGTGGCTTGCAGTGCCCGACCAGAGGGAGGGAGGTTGTCTGGCTGCTGAGGCGCAGCCGGTGTCAGCCCTTCGGGGAACTGCCCGTGGATGCTTCGGGAATGGGGGCTGCCAACTCAGAACCCCCGTTCCCTGTGGCTGCAGCCAGCCAGGGGGCTACAGGGTCGGGTGCGCCCGCGGGCCTGGGGGGCTTCTTGCCTGTGTGCAGGGCTTCTACGCACAAGGTGGCACCTCATCCCGGCCCAAGGGTGGTGGCAGGAACTCAGGAGGCGCTCGGGGACTCAGGAGGGCCCGCCCCTGGGGCCAGGGGTCTGGCAGGCTCCGGGGGCAAATGGACTACGGAAGCCGAGAGGGGCCCGTCCGCGCCAAAACCCAAAATGCGCTGCGGCCTCCAGGGACACAGGGGACACAAGTGGCTGTGTGGCTTGCAGTGCCCGACCAGATGGAGGGAGGTTGTCTGGCTGCTGAGGCGCAGCCGGTGTCAGCCCTTCGGGGAACTGCCCGTGGATGCTTCGGGAATGGGGGCTGCCAACTCAGAACCCCCGTTCCCTGTGGCTGCAGCCAGCCAGTGGGCTCCAGGGTCGGGCCTGGGGGGCTTCTTGCCTGTGTGCAGGGCTTCTACGCACAAGGTGGCACCTCATCCCGGCCCAAGGGTGGTGGCAGGAACCCAGGAGGCGCTCGGGGACTCAGCAGGGCCCGCCCCTGGGGCCAGGGGTCTGGCAGGCTCCGGGGCAAATGGACTACGGAAGCCGAGAGGGGCCCGTCCGCGCCAAAACCCAAAACGCGCTGCGGCCTCCAGGGACACAGGGGACACAAGTGGCTGTGTGGCTTGCAGTGCCCGACCAGAGGGAGGGAGGTTGTCTGGCTGCTGAGGCGCAGCCGGTTTCAGCCCTTCGGGGAACTGCCCGTGGATGCTTCGGGAATGGGGGCTGCCAACTCAGAACCCCCGTTCCCTGTGGCTGCAGCCAGCCAGGGGGCTCCAGGGTCTGGCGCGCCCGTGGGCCTGGGGGGCTTCTTGCCTGTGTGCAGGGCTTCTACGCACAAGGTGGCACCTCATCCCGGCCCAAGGGTGGTGGCAGGAACTCAGGAGGTGCTCGGGGACTCAGCAGGGCCCGCCCCTGGGGCCAGGGGTCTGGCAGGCTCCGGGGGCAAATGGACTACGGAAGCCGAGAGGGGCCCGTCCGCGCCAAAACCCAAAACGCGCTGCGGCCTCCAGGGACACAGGGGACACAAGTGGCTGTGTGGCTTGCAGTGCCCGACCAGAGGGAGGGAGGTTGTCTGGCTGCTGAGGCGCAGCCGGTGTCAGCCCTTCGGGGAACTGCCCGTGGATGCTTCGGGAATGGGGGCTGCCAACTCAGAACCCCCGTTCCCTGTGGCTGCAGCCAGCCAGGGGGCTCCAGGGTCGGGCGCGCCCGCGGGCCTGGGGGGCTTCTTGCCTGTGTGCAGGGCTTCTACGCACAAGGTGGCACCTCATCCCGGCCCAAGGGTGGTGGCAGGAACCCAGGAGGCGCTCGGGGACTCAGCAGGGCCCGCCCCTGGGGCCAGGGGTCTGGCAGGCTCCAGGGCAAATGGACTACGGAAGCCGAGAGGGGCCCCTCTGCGCCAAAACCCAAAACGCGCTGCGGCCTCCAGGGACACAGGGGACACGAGTGGCTGTGTGGCTTGCAGTGCCCGACCAGAGGGAGGGAGGTTGTCTGGCTGCTGAGGCGCAGCCGGTGTCAGCCCTTCGGGGAACTGCCCGTGGATGCTTCGGGAATGGGGGCTGCCAACTCAGAACCCCCGTTCCCTGTGGCTGCAGCCAGCCAGGGGGCTCCATGGTCGGGCGCGCCCGCGGGCCTGGGGGGCTTCTTGCCTGTGTGCAGGGCTTCTACGCACAAGGTGGCACCTCTTCCCGGCCCAAGGGTGGTGGCAGGAACTCAGGAGGCGCTCGGGGACTCAGCAGGGCCCGCCCCTGGGGCCAGGGGTCTGGCAGGCTCCGGGGGCAAATGGACTACGGAAGCCGAGAGGGGCCCGTCCGCGCCAAAACCCAAAACGCGCTGCGGCCTCCAGGGACACAGGGGACACAAGTGGCTGTGTGGCTTGCAGTGCCCGACCAGAGGGAGGGAGGTTGTCTGGCTGCTGAGGCGCAGCCGGTGTCAGCCCTTCGGGGAACTGCCCGTGGATGCTTCGGGAATGGGGGCTGCCAACTCAGAACCCCCGTTCCCTGTGGCTGCAGCCAGCCAGGGGGCTCCAGGGTCGGGCGCGCCCGTGGGCCTGGGGGGCTTCTTGCCTATGTGCAGGGCTTCTACGCACAAGGTGGCACCTCATCCCGGCCCAAGGGTGGTGGCAGGAACTCAGGAGGCGCTCGGGGACTCAGCAGGGCCCGCCCCTGGTGCCAGGGGTCTGGCAGGCTCTGGGGAAAATGGACTACAGAATCCGAGAGGGGCCCGTCCGCGCCAAAACCCAAAACGCGCTGCGGCCTCCAGGGACACAGGGGACACAAGTGGCTGTGTGGCTTGCAGTGCCCGACCAGAGGGAGGGAGGTTGTCTGGCTGCTGAGGTGCAGCCAGTGTCAGCCCTTCGGGGAACTGCCCGTGGATGCTTCGGGAATGGGGGCTGCCAACTCAGAACCCCCGCTCCCTGTGGCTGCAGCCAGCCAGGGGCTCCAGGGTCGGGCGCGCCCGCGGGCCTGGGGGGCTTCTTGCCTGTGTGCAGGGCTTCTACGCACAAGGCGGCACCTCATCCCGGCCCAAGGGTGGTGGCAGGAACCCAGGTGGCGCTCGGCGACTCAGGAGGGCCCGCCCCTGGAGCCAGGGGTCTGGCAGGCTCCGGGGCAAATGGACTACGGAAGCCGAGAGGGGCCCGTCCGCGCCAAAACCCAAAACGCGCTGCGGCCTCCAGGGACACAGGGGACACAAGTGGCTGTGTGGCTTGCAGTGCCCGACCAGAGGGAGGGAGGTTGTCTGGCTGCTGAGGCGCAGCCGGTGTCAGCCCTTCGGGGAACTGCACGTGGATGCTTCGGGAATGGGGGCTGCCAACTCAGAACCCCCGTTCCCTGTGGCTGCAGCCAGCCAGGGGGCTCCAGGTTCGGGCGCGCCCGCGGGCCTGGGGGGCTTCTTGCCTGTGTGCAGGGCTTCTACGCACAAGGTGGCACCTCATCCCGGCCCAAGGGTGGTGGCAGGAACCCAGGAGGCGCTCGGGGACTCAGCAGGGCCCGCCCCTGGGGCCAGGGGTCTGGCAGGCTCCGGGGGCAAATGGACTACGGAAGCCGAGAGGGGCCCGTCCGCGCCAAAACCCAAAATGCGCTGCGGCCTCCAGGGACACAGGGGACACAAGTGGCTGTTTGGCTTGCAGTGCCCGACCAGAGGGAGGGAGGTTGTCTGGCTGCTGAGGCGCAGCCGGTGTCAGCCCTTCGGGGAACTGCCCGTGGATGCTTCGTGAATGGGGGCTGCCAACTCAGAACCCCCGTTCCCTGTGGCTGCAGCCAGCCAGGGGCCTCTAGGGTCGGGCGCGCCCGCGGGCCTGGGGGGCTTCTTGCCTGTGTGCAGGGCTTCTACGCACAAGGTGGCACCTCATCCCGGCCCAAGGGTGGTGGCAGGAACCCAGGAGGCGCTCGGGGACTCAGCAGCTCCCACCCCTCGGGCCAGGGGTCTGGCAGGCTCCGGGGCAAATGGACTACGGAAGCCGAGAGGGGCCAGTCCGCGCCAAAACCCAAAACCGCTGCGGTCTCCAGGGACACAGGGGACACAAGTGGCTGTGTGGATTACAGTGCCCGACCAGAGGGAGGGAGGTTGTCTGGCTGCTGAGGCGCAGCCGGTGTCAGCCCTTCGGGAACTGCCCGTGGATGCTTCGGGAATGGGGGCTGCCAACTCAGAACCCCCGTTCCCTGTGGCTGCAGCCAGCCAGGGGGCTGCAGGGTCGGGTGCGCCCGTGGGCCTGGGGGGCTTCTTGCCTATGTGCAGGGCTTCTACGCACAAGGTGGCACCTCATCCCGGCCCAAGGGTGGTGGCAGGAACCCAGGAGTCGCTCGGGGACTCAGCAGGGCCCGCCCCTGGGGCCAGGGGTCTGGCAGGCTCCGGGGCAAATGGACTACAGAATCCGAGAGGGGCCCGTCCGCGCCAAAACCCAAAACGCGCTGCGGCCTCCAGGGACACAGGGGACACAAGTGGCTGTGTGGCTTGCAGTGCCCGACCAGAGGGAGGGAGGTTGTCTGGCTGCTGAGGCGCAGCCGGTGTCAGCCCTTCGGGGAACTGCCCGTGGATGCTTCGGGAATGGGGGCTGCCAACTCAGAACCCCCGTACCCTGTGGCTGCAGCCAGCCAGGGGGCTCCAGGGTCGGGCGCGCCCGTGGGCCTGGGGGGCTTCTTGCCTGTGTGCAGGGCTTCTACGCACAAGGTGGCACCTCATCCCGGCCAAAGGGTGGTGGCAGGAACCCAGGAGGCACTCGGGGACTCAGCAGGGCCCGCCCCTGGGGCCAGGGGTCTGGCAGGCTCCGGGGGCAAATGGACTACGGAAACCGAGAGGGGCCCGTCCGCGCCAAAACCCAAAACGCGCTGCGGCCTCCAGGGACACAGGGGACACAAGGGGCTGTGTGGCTTGCAGTGCCCGACCAGAGGGAGGGAGGTTGTCTAGCTGCTGAGGCGCAGCCGGTGTCAGCCCTTCGGGGAACTGCCCGTGGATGCTTCGGGAATGGGGGCTGCCAACTCAGAACCCCCGTTCCCTGTGGCTGCAGCCAGCCAGGGGGCTCCAGGGTCGCGTGCGCCCGCGGGCCTGGGGGGCTTCTTGCCTGTGTGCAGGGCTTCTACGCACAAGGTGGCACCTCATCCCGGCCCAAGGGTGGTGGCAGGAACTCAGGAGGCGCTCGGGGACTCAGCAGGTCCCGCCCCTGGGGCCAGGGGTCTGGCAGGCTCCGGGGGCAAATGGACTACGGAAGCCGAGAGGGGCCCGTCCGCGCCAAAACCCAAAACGTGCTGCGGCCTCCAGGGACACAGGGGACACAAGTGGCTGTGTGGCTTGCAGTGCCCGACCAGATGGAGGGAGGTTGTCTGGCTGCTGAGGCGCAGCCGGTGTCAGCCCTTCGGGGAACTGCCCGTGGATGCTTCGGGAATGGGGGCTGCCAACACAGAACCCCCGTTCCCTGTGGCTGCAGCCAGCCAGGGGGCTCCAGGGTCGGGCGCGCCCGCGGGCCTGGGGGGCTTCTTGCCTGTGTGCAGGGCTTCTACGCACAAGGTGGCACCTCATCCCGGCCCAAGGGTGGTGGCAGGAACCCAGGAGGCACTCGGGAACTCAGCAGGGCCCGCCCCTGGGGCCAGGGGTCTGGCAGGCTCCGGGGGCAAATGGACTATGGAAGCCGAGAGGGGCCCGTCCGCGCCAAAACCCAAAACGCGCTGCGGCATCCAGGGACACAGGGGACACGAGTGGCTGTGTGGCTTGCAGTGCCCGACCAGAGGGAAGGAGGTTGTCTGGCTGCTGAGGCGCAGCCGGTGTCAGCCCTTCGGGGAAAGGCCCGTGGATGCTTCGGGAATGGGGGCTGCCAACTCAGAACCCCCGTTCCCTGTGGCTGCAGCCAGCCAGGGGGCTCCAGGGTTGGGCGCGCACGCGGGCCTGGGGGGCTTCTTGCCTGTGTGCAGGTCTTCTACGCACAAGGTGGCACCTCATCCCGGCCCAAGGGTGGTGGCAGGAACTCAGGAGGCGCTCGGGGACTCAGCAGGGCCCGCCCCTGGGGCCAGGGGTCTGGCAGGCTCCGGGGGCAAATGGACTACGGAAACCGAGAGGGGCCCGTCCGCGCCGAAACCCAAAACGCGCTGCGGCCTCCAGGGACACAGGGGACACAAGTGGCTGTGTGGCTTGCAGTGCCCGACCAGAGGGAGGGAGGTTGTCTGGCTGCTGAGGCGCAGCCGGTGTCAGCCCTTCGGGGAACTGCCCGTGGATGCTTCGTGAATGGGGGCTGCCAACTCACAACCCCCATTCCCTGTGGCTGCAGCCAGCCAGGGGGCTCCAGGGTCAGGCCTGGGGGGCTTCTTGCCTGTGTGCAGGGCTTCTACGCACAAGGTGGCACCTCATCCCGGCCCAAGTGTGGTGGCAGGAACCCAGGAGGCGCTCGGGGACTCAGCAGGGCCCGCCCCTGGGGCCAGGGGTCTGGCAGGCTCCGGGGGCAAATGGACGACGGAAACCGAGAGGGGCCCGTCCGCGCCAAAACCCAAAACGCGCTGCGGCCTCCAGGGACACAGGGGACACAAGGGGCTGTGTGGCTTGCAGTGCCCGACCAGAGGGAGGGAGGTTGTCTGGCTGCTGAGGCGCAGCCGGTGTCAGCCCTTCGGGGAACTGCCCGTGGATGCTTCGGGAATGGGGGCTGCCAACTCAGAACCCCCGTTCCCTGTGGCTGCAGCCAGCCAGGGGGCTACAGGGTCGGGTGCGCCCGCGGGCCTGGGGGGCTTCTTGCCTGTGTGCAGGGCTTCTACGCACAAGGTGGCACCTCATCCCGGCCCAAGGGTGGTGGCAGGAACTCAGGAGGCGCTCGGGGACTCAGGAGGGCCCGCCCCTGGGGCCAGGGGTCTGGCAGGCTCCGGGGGCAAATGGACTACGGAAGCCGAGAGGGGCCCGTCCGCGCCAAAACCCAAAACGCGCTGCGGCCTCCAGGGACACAGGGGACACAAGTGGCTGTGTGGCTTGCAGTGCCCGACCAGATGGAGGGAGGTTGTCTGGCTGCTGAGGCGCAGCCGGTGTCAGCCCTTCGGGGAACTGCCCGTGGATGCTTCGGGAATGGGGGCTGCCAACTCAGAACCCCCGTTCCCTGTGGCTGCAGCCAGCCAGTGGGCTCCAGGGTCGGGCCTGGGGGGCTTCTTGCCTGTGTGCAGGGCTTCTACGCACAAGGTGGCACCTCATCCCGGCCCAAGGGTGGTGGCAGGAACCCAGGAGGCGCTCGGGGACTCAGCAGGGCCCGCCCCTGGGGCCAGGGGTCTGGCAGGCTCCGGGGCAAATGGACTACGGAAGCCGAGAGGGGCCCGTCCGCGCCAAAACCCAAAACGCGCTGCGGCCTCCAGGGACACAGGGGACACAAGTGGCTGTGTGGCTTGCAGTGCCCGACCAGAGGGAGGGAGGTTGTCTGGCTGCTGAGGCGCAGCCGGTTTCAGCCCTTCGGGGAACTGCCCGTGGATGCTTCGGGAATGGGGGCTGCCAACTCAGAACCCCCGTTCCCTGTGGCTGCAGCCAGCCAGGGGGCTCCAGGGTCGGGCGCGCCCGTGGGCCTGGGGGGCTTCTTGCCTGTGTGCAGGGCTTCTACGCACAAGGTGGCACCTCATCCCGGCCCAAGGGTGGTGGCAGGAACTCAGGAGGTGCTCGGGGACTCAGCAGGGCCCGCCCCTGGGGCCAGGGGTCTGGCAGGCTCCGGGGGCAAATGGACTACGGAAGCCGAGAGGGGCCCGTCCGCGCCAAAACCCAAAACGCGCTGCGGCCTCCAGGGACACAGGGGACACAAGTGGCTGTGTGGCTTGCAGTGCCCGACCAGAGGGAGGGAGGTTGTCTGGCTGCTGAGGCGCAGCCGGTGTCAGCCCTTCGGGGAACTGCCCGTGGATGCTTCGGGAATGGGGGCTGCCAACTCAGAACCCCCGTTCCCTGTGGCTGCAGCCAGCCAGGGGGCTCCAGGGTCGGGCGCGCCCGCGGGCCTGGGGGGCTTCTTGCCTGTGTGCAGGGCTTCTACGCACAAGGTGGCACCTCATCCCGGCCCAAGGGTGGTGGCAGGAACCCAGGAGGCGCTCGGGGACTCAGCAGGGCCCGCCCCTGGGGCCAGGGGTCTGGCAGGCTCCAGGGCAAATGGACTACGGAAGCCGAGAGGGGCCCCTCTGCGCCAAAACCCAAAACGCGCTGCGGCCTCCAGGGACACAGGGGACACGAGTGGCTGTGTGGCTTGCAGTGCCCGACCAGAGGGAGGGAGGTTGTCTGGCTGCTGAGGCGCAGCCGGTGTCAGCCCTTCGGGGAACTGCCCGTGGATGCTTCGGGAATGGGGGCTGCCAACTCAGAACCCCCGTTCCCTGTGGCTGCAGCCAGCCAGGGGGCTCCATGGTCGGGCGCGCCCGCGGGCCTGGGGGGCTTCTTGCCTGTGTGCAGGGCTTCTACGCACAAGGTGGCACCTCTTCCCGGCCCAAGGGTGGTGGCAGGAACTCAGGAGGCGCTCGGGGACTCAGCAGGGCCCGCCCCTGGGGCCAGGGGTCTGGCAGGCTCCGGGGGCAAATGGACTACGGAAGCCGAGAGGGGCCCGTCCGCGCCAAAAACCCAAAACGCGCTGCGGCCTCCAGGGACACAGGGGACACAAGTGGCTGTGTGGCTTGCAGTGCCCGACCAGAGGGAGGGAGGTTGTCTGGCTGCTGAGGCGCAGCCGGTGTCAGCCCTTCGGGGAACTGCCCGTGGATGCTTCGGGAATGGGGGCTGCCAACTCAGAACCCCCGTTCCCTGTGGCTGCAGCCAGCCAGGGGGCTCCAGGGTCGGGCGCGCCCGTGGGCCTGGGGGGCTTCTTGCCTATGTGCAGGGCTTCTACGCACAAGGTGGCACCTCATCCCGGCCCAAGGGTGGTGGCAGGAACTCAGGAGGCGCTCGGGGACTCAGCAGGGCCCGCCCCTGGTGCCAGGGGTCTGGCAGGCTCTGGGGAAAATGGACTACAGAATCCGAGAGGGGCCCGTCCGCGCCAAAACCCAAAACGCGCTGCGGCCTCCAGGGACACAGGGGACACAAGTGGCTGTGTGGCTTGCAGTGCCCGACCAGAGGGAGGGAGGTTGTCTGGCTGCTGAGGTGCAGCCAGTGTCAGCCCTTCGGGGAACTGCCCGTGGATGCTTCGGGAATGGGGGCTGCCAACTCAGAACCCCCGCTCCCTGTGGCTGCAGCCAGCCAGGGGCTCCAGGGTCGGGCGCGCCCGCGGGCCTGGGGGGCTTCTTGCTGTGTGCAGGGCTTCTACGCACAAGGCGGCACCTCATCCCGGCCCAAGGGTGGTGGCAGGAACCCAGGTGGCGCTCGGCGACTCAGGAGGGCCCGCCCCTGGAGCCAGGGGTCTGGCAGGCTCCGGGGCAAATGGACTACGGAAGCCGAGAGGGGCCCGTCCGCGCCAAAACCCAAAACGCGCTGCGGCCTCCAGGGACACAGGGGACACAAGTGGCTGTGTGGCTTGCAGTGCCCGACCAGAGGGAGGGAGGTTGTCTGGCTGCTGAGGCGCAGCCGGTGTCAGCCCTTCGGGGAACTGCACGTGGATGCTTCGGGAATGGGGGCTGCCAACTCAGAACCCCGTTCCCTGTGGCTGCAGCCAGCCAGGGGGCTCCAGGTTCGGGCGCGCCCGCGGGCCTGGGGGGCTTCTTGCCTGTGTGCAGGGCTTCTACGCACAAGGTGGCACCTCATCCCGGCCCAAGGGTGGTGGCAGGAACCCAGGAGGCGCTCGGGGACTCAGCAGGGCCCGCCCCTGGGGCCAGGGGTCTGGCAGGCTCCGGGGGCAAATGGACTACGGAAGCCGAGAGGGGCCCGTCCGCGCCGAAACCCAAAACGCGCTGCGGCCTCCAGGGACACAGGGGACACGAGTGGCTGTGTGGCTTGCAGTGCCCGACCAGAGGGAGGGAGGTTGTCTGGCTGCTGAGGCGCAGCCGGTGTCAGCCCTTCGGGGAACTGCCCGTGGATGCTTCGGGAATGGGGGCTGCCAACTCAGAACCCCCGTTCCCTGTGGCTGCAGCCAGCCAGGGGGCTCCTGGGTCGGCCTGGGGGGCTTTTTGCCTGTGTGCAGGGCTTCTACGCACAAGGTGGCACCTCATCCCGGCCCAAGGGTGGTGGCAGGAACCCATGAGGCGCTCGGGGACTCAGCAGGGCAAGCCCCTGGGGCCAGGGGTCTGGCAGGCTCCGGGGCAAATGGACTACGGAAGCCGATAGGGGGCCCGTCGGCGCCAAAACCCAAAACGCGCTGCGGCCTCCAGGGACACAGGGGACACAAGTGGCTGTGTGGCTTGCAGTGCCCGACCAGAGGGAGGGAGGTTGTCTGGCTGCTGAGGCGCAGCCGGTGTCAGCCCTTCGGGGAACTGCCCGTGGATGCTTCGGGAATGGGGGCTGCCAACTCAGAACCCCCGTTCCCTATGGCTGCAGCCAGCCAGGGCGCTCCAGGGTCGGGCGCGCCCGCGGGCCTGGGGGGCTTCTTGCCTGTGTGCAGGGCTTCTACGCACAAGGTGGCACCTCATCCCGGCCAAAGGGTGGTGGCAGGAACCCAGGAGGCGCTCGGGGACTCAGCAGGGCCCGCCCCTGGGGCCAGGGGTCTGGCAGGCTCTGGGGAAAATGGACTACAGAATCCGAGAGGGGCCCGTCCGCGCCAAAACCCAAAACGCGCTGCGGCCTCCAGGGACACAGGGGACACAAGTGGCTGTGTGGCTTGCAGTGCCCGACCAGAGGGAGGGAGGTTGTCTGGCTGCTGAGGCGCAGCCGGTGTCAGCCCTTCGGGGAACTGCCCATGGATGCTTCGGGAATGGGGGCTGCCAACACAGAACCCCTGTTCCCTGTGGCTGCAGCCAGCCAGGGGGCTCCAGGGTCGGGCGCGCCCGCGGGCCTGGGGGGCTTCTTGCCTGTGTGCAGGGCTTCTACGCACAAGGTGGCACCTCATCCCGGCCCAAGGGTGGTGGCAGGAACCCAGGAGGCGCTCGGGGACTCAGCAGGGCCCGCCCCTGGGGCCAGGGGTCTGGCAGGCTCCGGGGGCAAATGGACTACGGAAGTCGAGAGGGGCCCGTCCGCGCCGAACCCCAAAACGCGCTGCGGCCTCCAGGGACACAGGGGACACGAGTGGCTGTGTGGCTTGCAGTGCCCAACCAGAGGGAGGGAGGTTGTCTGGCTGCTGAGGCGCAGCCGGTGTCAGCCCTTCGGGGAACTGCCCGTGGATGCTTCGGGAATGGGGGCTGCCAACTCAGAACCCCCGTTCCCTGTGGCTGCAGCCAGCCAGGGGGCTGCAGGGTCGGGTGCGCCCGCGGGCCTGGGGGGCTTCTTGCCTGTGTGCAGGTCTTCTACGCACAAGGTGGCACCTCATCCCGGCCAAGGGGTGGTGGCAGGAACCCAGGAGGCGCTCGGGGACTCAGCAGGGCCCGCCCCTGGGCCAGGGGTTTGGCAGGCTCCGGGGGCAAATGGACTACGGAAGCCGAGAGGGGCCCGTCCGCGCCAAAACCCAAAACACGCTGCGGCCTCCAGGGACACAGGGGACACAAGTGGCTGTGTGGCTTGCAGTGCCCGACCAGAGGGAGGGAGGTTGTCTGGCTGCTGAGGCGCAGCCGGTGTCAGCCCTTCGGGGAACTGCCCGTGGATGCTTCGTGAATGGGGGCTGCCAACTCAGAACCCCCGTTCCCTGTGGCTGCAGCCAGCCAGGGGCCTCTAGGGTCGGGCGCGCCCGCGGGCCCTTGGGGGCTTCTTGCCTGTGTGCAGGGCTTCTACGCACAAGGTGGCACCTCATCCCGGCCCAAGGGTGGTGGCAGGAACCCAGGAGGCGCTCGGGGACTCAGCAGCTCCCACCCCTCGGGCCAGGGGTCTGGCAGGCTCCGGGGCAAATGGACTACGGAAGCCGAGAGGGGCCAGTCCGCGCCAAAACCCAAAACCGCTGCAGTCTCCAGGGACACAGGGGACACAAGTGGCTGTGTGGCTTACAGTGCCCGACCAGAGGGAGGGAGGTTGTCTGGCTGCTGAGGCGCAGCCGGTGCCAGCCCTTCGGGAACTGCCCGTGGATGCTTCGGGAATGGGGGCTGCCAACTCAGAAACCCTGTTCCCTGTGGCTGCAGCCAGCCAGGGGGCTCCCAGGGTCGGGCGCGCCCGTGGGCCTGGGGGGCTTCTTGCCTATGTGCAGGGCTTCTACGCACAAGGTGGCACCTCATCCCGGCCCAAGGGTGGTGGCAGGAACCCAGGAGTCGCTCGGGGACTCAGCAGGGCCCGCCCCTGGGGCCAGGGGTCTGGCAGGCTCCGGGGCAAATGGACTACAGAATCCGAGAGGGGCCCGTCCGCGCCAAAACCCAAAACGCGCTGCGGCCTCCAGGGACACAGGGGACACAAGTGGCTGTGTGGCTTGCAGTGCCTGACCAGAGGGAGGGAGGTTGTCTGGCTGCTGAGGCCCAGCCGGTGTCAGCCCTTCGGGGAACTGCCCGTGGATGCTTCGGGAATGGGGGCTGCCAACTCAGAACCCCCGTTCCCTGTGGCTGCAGCCAGCCAGGGGGCTCCAGGGTCGGGCGCGCCCGCGGGCCTGGGGGGCTTCTTGCCTGTGTGCAGGGCTTCTACGCACAAGGTGGCACCTCATCCCGGCCCAAGGGTGGTGGCAGGAACCCAGGAGGCACTCGGGGACTCAGCAGGGCCCGCCCCTGGGGCCAGGGGTCTGGCAGCTCCGGGGGCAAATGGACTACGGAAACCGAGAGGGGCCCGTCCGCGCCAAAACCCAAAACGCGCTGCGGCCTTCAGGGACACAGGGGACACAAGGGGCTGTGTGGCTTGCAGTGCCCGACCAGAGGGAGGGAGGTTGTCTAGCTGCTGAGGCGCAGCCGGTGTCAGCCCTTCGGGGAACTGCCCGTGGATGCTTCGGGAATGGGGGCTGCCAACTCAGAACCCCCGTTCCCTGTGGCTGCAGCCAGCCAGGGGGCTCCAGGGTCTCGTGCGCCCGCGGGCCTGGGGGCTTCTTGCCTGTGTGCAGGGCTTCTACGCACAAGGTGGCACCTCATCCCGGCCCAAGGGTGGTGGCAGGAACTCAGGAGGCGCTCGGGGACTCAGCAGGGCCCGCCCCTGGGGCCAGGGGTCTGGCAGGCTCCGGGGGCAAATGGACTACGGAAACCGAGAGGGGCCCGTCCGCGCCGAAACCCAAAACGCGCTGCGGCCTCCAGGGACACAGGGGACACAAGTGGCTGTGTGGCTTGCAGTGCCCGACCAGATGGAGGGAGGTTGTCTGGCTGCTGAGGCGCAGCTGGTGTCAGCCCTTCGGGGAACTGCCCGTGGATGCTTCGGGAATGGGGGCTGCCAACTCAGAACCCCCGTTCCCTGTGGCTGCAGCCAGCCAGGGGGCTCCAGGGTCGGGCCTGGGGGGCTTCTTGCCTGTGTGCAGGGCTTCTACGCACAAGGTGGCACCTCATCCCGGCCCAAGGGTGGTGGCAGGAACCCAGGAGGCGCTCGGGGACTCAGCAGGGCCCGCCCCTGGGGCTAGGGGTCTGGCAGGCTCCGGGGGCAAATGGACTACGGAAGCCGAGAGGGGCCCGTCCGCGCCAAAACCCAAAACGCGCTGCGGCCTCCAGGGACACAGGGGACACAAGTGGCTGTGTGGCTTGCAGTGCCCGACCAGAGGGAGGGAGGTTGTCTGGCTGCTGAGGCGCAGCCGGTTTCAGCCCTTCGGGGAACTGCCCGTGGATGCTTCGGGAATGGGGGCTGCCAACTCAGAACCCCCGTTCCCTGTGGCTGCAGCCAGCCAGGGGGCTCCAGGGTCTGGCGCGCCCGTGGGCCTGGGGGGCTTCTTGCCTGTGTGCAGGGCTTCTACGCACAAGGTGGCACCTCATCCCGGCCCAAGGGTGGTGGCAGGAACTCAGGAGGTGCTCGGGGACTCAGCAGGGCCCGCCCCTGGGGCCAGGGGTCTGGCAGGCTCCGGGGGCAAATGGACTACGGAAGCCGAGAGGGGCCCGTCCGCGCCAAAACCCAAAACGCGCTGCGGCCTCCAGGGACACAGGGGACACAAGTGGCTGTGTGGCTTGCAGTGCCCGACCAGAGGGAGGGAGGTTGTCTGGCTGCTGAGGCGCAGCCGGTGTCAGCCCTTCGGGGAACTGCCCGTGGATGCTTCGGGAATGGGGCTGCCAACTCAGAACCCCCGTTCCCTGTGGCTGCAGCCAGCCAGGGGGCTCCAGGGTCGGGCGCGCCCGCGGGCCTGGGGGGCTTCTTGCCTGTGTGCAGGGCTTCTACGCACAAGGTGGCACCTCATCCCGGCCCAAGGGTGGTGGCAGGAACCCAGGAGGCGCTCGGGGACTCAGCAGGGCCCGCCCCTGGGGCCAGGGGTCTGGCAGGCTCCAGGGCAAATGGACTACGGAAGCCGAGCGGGGCCCCTCTGCGCCAAAACCCAAAACGCGCTGCGGCCTCCAGGGACACAGGGGACACGAGTGGCTGTGTGGCTTGCAGTGCCCGACCAGAGGGAGGGAGGTTGTCTGGCTGCTGAGGCGCAGCCGGTGTCAGCCCTTCGGGGAACTGCCCGTGGATGCTTCGTGAATGGGGGCTGCCAACTCAGAACCCCCGTTCCCTGTGGCTGCAGCCAGCCAGGGGCCTCTAGGGTCGGGCGCGCCCGCGGGCCTGGGGGGCTTCTTGCCTGTGTGCAGGGCTTCTACGCACAAGGTGGCACCTCATCCCGGCCCAAGGGTGGTGGCAGGAACCCAGGAGGCGCTCGGGGACTCAGCAGCTCCCACCCCTCGGGCCAGGGGTCTGGCAGGCTCCGGGGGCAAATGGACTACGGAAGCCGAGAGGGGCCAGTCCGCGCCAAAACCCAAAACCGCTGCGGTCTCCAGGGACACAGGGGACACAAGTGGCTGTGTGGCTTACAGTGCCCGACCAGAGGGAGGGAGGTTGTCTGGCTGCTGAGGCGCAGCCGGTGTCAGCCCTTCGGGGAACTGCCCGTGGATGCTTCGGGAATGGGGGCTGCCAACTCAGAAACCCTGTTCCCTGTGGCTGCAGCCAGCCAGGGGGCTCCAGGGTCGGGCGCGCCCGTGGGCCTGGGGGTCTTCTTGCCTATGTGCAGGGCTTCTACGCACAAGGTGGCACCTCATCCCGGCCCAAGGGTGGTGGCAGGAACCCAGGAGTCGCTCGGGGACTCAGCAGGGCCCGCCCCTGGGGCCAGGGGTCTGGCAGGCTCCGGGGCAAATGGACTACAGAATCCGAGAGGGGCCCGTCCGCGCCAAAACCCAAAACGCGCTGCGGCCTCCAGGGACACAGGGGACACAAGTGGCTGTGTGGCTTGCAGTGCCCGACCAGAGGGAGGGAGGTTGTCTGGCTGCTGAGGCGCAGCCGGTGTCAGCCCTTCGGGGAACTGCCCGTGGATGCTTCGGGAATGGGGGCTGCCAACTCAGAACCCCCGTTCCCTGTGGCTGCAGCCAGCCAGGGGGCTCCAGGGTCGGGCGCGCCCGCGGGCCTGGGGGGCTTCTTGCCTGTGTGCAGGGCTTCTACGCACAAGGTGGCACCTCATCCCGGCCCAAGGGTGGTGGCAGGAACCCAGGAGGCACTCGGGGACTCAGCAGGGCCCGCCCCTGGGGCCAGGGGTCTGGCAGGCTCCGGGGGCAAATGGACTACGGAAACCGAGAGGGGCCCGTCCGCGCCAAAACCCAAAACGCGCTGCGGCCTTCAGGGACACAGGGGACACAAGGGGCTGTGTGGCTTGCAGTGCCCGACCAGAGGGAGGGAGGTTGTCTAGCTGCTGAGGCGCAGCCGGTGTCAGCCCTTCGGGGAACTGCCCGTGGATGCTTCGGGAATGGGGGCTGCCAACTCAGAACCCCCGTTCCCTGTGGCTGCAGCCAGCCAGGGGGCTCCAGGGTCTCGTGCGCCCGCGGGCCTGGGGGGCTTCTTGCCTGTGTGCAGGGCTTCTACGCACAAGGTGGCACCTCATCCCGGCCCAAGGGTGGTGGCAGGAACTCAGGAGGCGCTCGGGGACTCAGCAGGGCCCGCCCCTGGGGCCAGGGGTCTGGCAGGCTCCGGGGGCAAATGGACTACGGAAACCGAGAGGGGCCCGTCCGCGCCGAAACCCAAAACGCGCTGCGGCCTCCAGGGACACAGGGGACACAAGTGGCTGTGTGGCTTGCAGTGCCCGACCAGAGGGAGGGAGGTTGTCTGGCTGCTGAGGCGCAGCCGGTGTCAGCCCTTCGGGGAACTGCCCGTGGATGCTTCGGGAATGGGGGCTGCCAACTCAGAACCCCCGTTCCCTGTGGCTGCAGCCAGCCAGGGGGCTCCAGGGTCGGGCCTGGGGGGCTTCTTGCCTGTGTGCAGGGCTTCTACGCACAAGGTGGCACCTCATCCCGGCCCAAGGGTGGTGGCAGGAACCCAGGAGGCGCTCGGGGACTCAGCAGGGCCCGCCCCTGGGGCCAGGGGTCTGGCAGGCTCCGGGGGCAAATGGACTACGGAAGCCGAGAGGGGCCCGTCCGCGCCAAAACCCAAAACGCGCTGCGGCCTCCAGGGACACAGGGGACACAAGTGGCTGTGTGGCTTGCAGTGCCCGACCAGAGGGAGGGAGGTTGTCTGGCTGCTGAGGCGCAGCCGGTGTCAGCCCTTCGGGTAACTGCCTGTGGATGCTTCGGGAATGGGGGCTGCCAACTCAGAACCCCCGTTCCCTGTGGCTGCAGCCAGCCAGGGGGCTCCAGGGTCGGGCGCGCCCGTGGGCCTGGGGGGCTTCTTGCCTGTGTGCAGGGCTTCTACGCACAAGGTGGCACCTCATCCCGGCCCAAGGGTGGTGGCAGGAACTCAGGAGGTGCTCGGGGACTCAGCAGGGCCCGCCCCTGGGGCCAGGGGTCTGGCAGGCTCCGGGGGCAAATGGACTACGGAAGCCGAGAGGGGCCCGTCCGCGCCAAAACCCAAAACGCGCTGCGGCCTCCAGGGACACAGGGGACACAAGTGGCTGTGTGGCTTGCAGTGCCCGACCAGAGGGAGGGAGGTTGTCTGGCTGCTGAGGCGCAGCCGGTGTCAGCCCTTCGGGGAACTGCCCGTGGATGCTTCGGGAATGGGGGCTGCCAACTCAGAACCCCCGTTCCCTGTGGCTGCAGCCAGCCAGGGGGCTCCAGGGTCGGGCGCGCCCGCGGGCCTGGGGGGCTTCTTGCCTGTGTGCAGGGCTTCTACGCACAAGGTGGCACCTCATCCCGGCCCAAGGGTGGTGGCAGGAACCCAGGAGGCGCTCGGGGACTCAGCAGGGCCCGCCCCTGGGGCCAGGGGTCTGGCAGGCTCCAGGGCAAATGGACTACGGAAGCCGAGAGGGGCCCCTCTGCGCCAAAACCCAAAACGCGCTGCGGCCTCCAGGGACACAGGGGACACGAGTGGCTGTGTGGCTTGCAGTGCCCGACCAGAGGGAGGGAGGTTGTCTGGCTGCTGAGGCGCAGCCGGTGTCAGCCCTTCGGGGAACTGCCCGTGGATGCTTCGGGAATGGGGGCTGCCAACTCAGAACCCCCGTTCCCTGTGGCTGCAGCCAGCCAGGGGGCTCCAATGTCGGGCGCGCCCGCGGGCCTGGGGGGCTTCTTGCCTGTGTGCAGGGCTTCTACGCACAAGGTGGCACCTCTTCCCGGCCCAAGGGTGGTGGCAGGAACTCAGGAGGCGCTCGGGGACTCAGTAGGGCCCGCCCCTGGGGCCAGGGGTCTGGCAGGCTCCGGGGGCAAATGGACTACGGAAGCCGAGAGGGGCCCGTCCGCGCCAAAACCCAAAACGCGCTGCGGCCTCCAGGGACACAGGGGACACAAGTGGCTGTGTGGCTTGCAGTGCCCGACCAGAGGGAGGGAGGTTGTCTGGCTGCTGAGGCGCAGCCGGTGTCAGCCCTTCGGGGAACTGCCCGTGGATGCTTCGGGAATGGGGGCTGCCAACTCAGAACCCCCGTTCCCTGTGGCTGCAGCCAGCCAGGGGGCTCCAGGGTCGGGCGCGCCTGCGGGCCTGGGGGACTTCTTGCCTGTGTGCAGGGCTTCTACGCACAAGGTGGCACCACATCCCGGCCCAAGGGTGGTGGCAGGAACCCAGGAGGCCCTTGGGGACTCAGCAGGGCCCGCCCCTGGGGCCAGGGGTCTGGCAGGCTCCGGGGGCAAATGGACTACGGAAGCCGAGAGGGGCCCGTCCGCGCCAAAACCCAAAACGCGCTGCGGCCTCCAGGGACACAGGGGACACGAGTGGCTGTGTGGCTTGCAGTGCCCGACCAGAGGGAGGGAGGTTGTCTAACTGCTGAGGCGCAGCCAGTGTCAGCCCTTCGGGGAACTGCCCGTGGATGCTTCGGGAATGGGGGCTGCCAACTCAGAACCCCCGTTCCCTGTGGCTGCAGCCAGCCAGGGGGCTCCAGGGTCGGGCGCGCCCGCGGGCCTGGGGGGCTTCTTGCCTGTGTGCAGGGCTTCTACGCACAAGGTGGCACCTCATCCCGGCCCAAGGGTGGTGGCAGGAACTCAAGAGGCGCTCGGGGACTCAGCAGGGCCCGCCCCTGGGGCCAGGGGTCTGGCAGGCTCCGGGGGCAAATGGACTACGGAAGCCGAGAGGGGCCCGTCCGTGCCAAAACCCAAAACGTGCTGCGGCCTCCAGGTACACAGGGGACAAGAGTGGCTGTGTGGCTTGCAGTGCCCGACCAGAGGGAGGGAGGTTGTCTGGCTGCTAGGGCGCAGCCGGTGTCAGCCCTTCGGGTAACTGCCTGTGGATGCTTCGGGAATGGGGGCTGCCAACTCAGAACCCCCGCTCCCTGTGGCTGCAGCCAGCCAGGGGGCTCCAGGGTCGGGTGCGCCCGCGGGCCTGGGGGGCTTCTTGCCTGTGTGCAGGGCTTCTACGCACAAGGTGGCACCTCATCCCGGCCCAAGGGTGGTGGCAGGAACCCAGGTGGCGCTCGGGGACTCAGCAGGGCCTGCCCCCGGGGCCTGCCCGCAACACCTGATTGCCCGCGGGCGTGTCCGTCCACCCTCAAAATGTTCTGCTGGGACAGCCCTGACCGAGCTCCGAGCTCCTCGCCCTTGGACCGCCCCAGTGGGCTTCAGGAGTGGGTGTGTGCCAGCAGCAGCCCTCCCCACTCATCCACCGTGCGTCGGCCCCGCCCGACAAGCCCCTAGGGCCGGCGGGGCTTCCCGGGGGACCTATTTGCAACGCCGGGAAGCGCGGGGCAGTTCGTGTGTGCGGCCTGGGGATACCCGCAGTTGTGTGTGCTGCCCCGTGGCCGGCTGTTGCAGCTAGCCAGCACCTGGGGGCTGTTGGCAGCGCCCCTGGGCAGCCTCCTAGAGCCAGGGGTCTGGCAGGCTCCGGGCGCAAATGGACTACGGAAGCCGAGAGGGGCCCGTCCGCGCCAAAACCCAAAACGCGCTGCGGCCTCCAGGGAGGGACACAGGGGACACAAGTGGCTGTGTGGCTTGCAGTGCCCGACCAGAGGGAGGGAGGTTGGCTGGCTGCTGAGGCGCAGCAGGTGTCAGCCCTTCGGGAAGTGCCCGTCGATGCTTTGGGAATGGGGCCTGCCAACTCAGAACCCCCGTTCCCTGTGGCTGCAGCCGGCCAGGGGGCTCCAGGGTCCGGTGCGCCGCGGGCCTGGGGGGCTTCTTGCCTGGGTGCAGGGCTTCTACGCACAAGGTGGCACCTCATCCCGGCCCAAGGGTGGTGGCAGGAACTCAGGTGGCGCTCGGGGACTCAGCAGGGCCTGCCCCCGGGGCCTGCCCACAATACCTGATTGCCCGCGGGCGTGTCCGTCCGCCCTCAAAAAGTTCTGCTGGGACAGCCCTGACCGAGCTCCGAGCTCCTCGCCCTTGGACCGCCCCAGTGGGCTTCAGGAGTGGGTGTGTGCCAGCAGCAGCCCCCCCAGTCAACCACCGTGCGTCGGCCCCACCCGACTAGCCCCTAGGGCGGGTGGGGCTTCCCGGGGGGCCTATTTGCAACGCCGGGAAGCGCGGGGCAGTTCGTGTGTGCGGCCTGGGGACACCCGCAGGTGTGTGTGCTCCCCCCATGGCCGACTGAGGCGGCTAGCCAGCACCTGGGGGCTGTTGGCAGCGCCCCTGGGCAGCCTCCTAGAGCCAGGGGTCTGGCAGGCTCCGGGGGCAAATGGACTACGGAAGCCGAGAGGGGCCCGTCCGCGCCAAAACCCAAAACGCGCTGCGGCCTCCAGGGACACAGGGGACACAAGTGGCTGTGTGGCTTGCAGTGCCCGACCAGAGGGAGGGAGGTTGTCTGGCTGCTGAGGCGCAGCCGGTGTCAGCCCTTCGGGGAACTGCCCGTGGATGCTTCGGGAATGGGGGCTGCCAACTCAGAACCCCCGTTCCCTGTGGCTGCAGCCAGCCAGGGGGCTCCAGGGTCGGGCGCGCCCGCGGGCCTGGGAGGCTTCTTGCCTGTGTGCAGGGCTTCTACGCACAAGGTGGCACCTCATCCCGGCCCAAGGGTGGTGGCAGGAACCGAGGAGGCGCTCGGGGACTCAGCAGGGCGCGCCCCTGGGGCCAGGGGTCTGGCAGACTCCGGGGCAAATGGACTACGGAAACCGAGAGGGGCCCGTCCGCGCCAAAACCCAAAACGCGCTGCGGCCTCCAGGGACACAGGGGACACAAGTGGCTGTGTGGCTTGCAGTGCCCGACCAGAGGGAGGGAGGTTGTCTGGCTGCTGAGGCGCAGCCGGTTTCAGCCCTTCGGGGAACTGCCCGTGGATGCTTCGGGAATGGGGGCTGCCAACTCAGAACCCCCGCTCCCTGTGGCTGCAGCCAGCCAGGGGGCTCCAGGGTCGGGCGCGCCCGCGGGCCTGGGGGGCTTCTTGCCTGTGTGCAGGGCTTCTACGCACAAGGTGGCACCTCATCCCGGCCCAAGGGTGGTGGCAGGAACCCAGGAGGCGCTCGGGGACGCAGCAGGGCCCGCCCCTGGGGCCAGGGGTCTGGCAGGCTCCGGGGCAAATGGACTACGGAAGCCGAGAGGGGCCCCTCCGCGCCAAAACCCAAAACGCGCTGCGGCCTCCAGGGACACAGGGGACACGAGTGGCTGTGTGGCTTGCAGTGCCCGACCAGAGGGAGGGAGGTTGTCTGGCTGCTGAGGCGCAGCCGGTGTCAGCCCTTCGGGGAACTGCCCGTGGATGCTTCGGGAATGGGGGCTGCCAACTCAGAACCCCCGTTCCCTGTGGCTGCAGCCAGCCATGGGGCTCCATGGTCGGGTGCGCCCGCGGGCCTGGGGGGCTTCTTGCCTGTGTGCAGGTCTTCTACGCACAAGGTGGCACCTCATCCCGGCCCAAGGGTGGTGGCAGGAACTCAGGAGGCACTCGGGGACTCAGCAGGGCCCGCCCCTGGGGCCAGGGGTCTGGCAGGCTCCGGGGCAAATGGACTACGGAAGCCGAGAGGGGCACGTCCGCGCCAAAACCCAAAACGCGCTGCGGCCTCCAGGGACACAGGGGACACAAGTGGCTGTGTGGCTTGCAGTGCCCGACCAGAGGGAGGGAGGTTGTCTGGCTGCTGAGGCGCAGCCAGTGTCAGCCCTTCGGGGAACTGCCCGTGGATGCTTCGGGAATGGGGGCTGCCAACTCAGAACCCCCGTTCCCTGTGGCTGCAGCCAGCCAGGGGGCTCCAGGGTCGGGCGCGCCCGCGGGCCTGGGGGGCTTCTTGCCTGTGTGCAGGGCTTCTACGCACAAGGTGGCACCTCATCCCGGCCCAAGGTTGGTGGCAGGAACTCAAGAGGCGCTCGGGGACTCAGCAGGGCCCGCCCCTGGGGCCAGGGGTCTGGCAGGCGCCGGGGGCAAATGGACTACGGAAGCCGAGAGGGGCCCGTCCGCGCCAAAACCCAAAACGCGCTGCGGCCTCCAGGTACACAGGGGACACAAGTGGCTGTGTGGCTTGCAGTGCCCGACCAGAGGGAGGGAGGTTGTCTGGCTGCTGAGGCGCAGCCGGTGTCAGCCCTTCGGGTAACTGCCTGTGGATGCTTCGGGAATGGGGGCTGCCAACTCAGAACCCCCGTTCCCTGTGGCTGCAGCCAGCCAGGGGGCTCCAGGGTCGGGTGCGCCCGCGGGCCTGGGGGGCTTCTTGCCTGTGTGCAGGGCTTCTACGCACAAGGTGGCACCTCATCCCGGACCAAGGGTGGTAGCAGGAACCCAGGAGGCGCTCGGGGACTCAGCAGGGCCCGCCCCTGGGGCCAGGGGTCTGGCAGGCTCCGGGGGCAAATGGACTACGGAAGCCGAGAGGGGCCCGTCCGCGCCAAAACCCAAAACACGCTGCGGCCTCCAGGGACACAGGGGACACAAGTGGCTGTGTGGCTTGCAGTGCCCGACCAGAGGGAGGGAGGTTGTCTGGCTGCTGAGGCACAGCCGGTGTCAGCCCTTCGGGGAACTGCCCGTGGATGCTTCGGGAATGGGGGCTGCCAACTCAGAACCCCCGTTATCTGTGGCTGCAGCCAGCCAGGGGGCTCCAGGGTCGGGCGCGCCCGTGGGCCTGGGGGGCTTCTTGCCTATGTGCAGGGCTTCTACGCACAAGGTGGCACCTCATCCCGGCCCAAGGGTGGTGGCAGGAACTCAGGAGGCGCTCGGGGACTCAGCAGGGCCCGCCCCTGGGGCCAGGGGTCTGGCAGGCTCTGGGGAAAATGGACTACAGAATCCGAGAGGGGCCCGTCCGCGCCAAAACCCAAAACGCGCTGCGGCCTCCAGGGACACAGGGGACACAAGTGGCTGTGTGGCTTGCAGTGCCCGACCAGAGGGAGGGAGGTTGTCTGGCTGCTGAGGCGCAGCCAGTGTCAGCCCTTCGGGGAACTGCCCGTGGATGCTTCGGGAATGGGGGCTGCCAACTCAGAACCCCCGTTCCCTGTGGCTGCAGCCAGCCAGGGGGCTCCAGGGTCGGGCGCGCCCGCGGGCCTGGGGGGCTTCTTGCCTGTGTGCAGGGCTTCTACGCACAAGGTGGCACCTCATCCCGGCCCAAGGGTGGTGGCAGGAACTCAGGAGGCGCTCGGGGACGCAGCAGGGCCCGCCCCTGGGGCCAGGGGTCTGGCAGGCTCCGGGGGCAAATGGACTACGGAAGCCGGGAGGGGCCCGTCCGCGCCGAAACCCAAAACGCACTGCGGCCTCCAGGGACACAGGGGACACAAGTGGCTGTGTGGCTTGCAGTGCCCGACCAGAGGGAGGGAGGTTGTCTGGCTGCTGAGGCGCAGCCGGTGTCAGCCCTTCGGGGAACTGCCCGTGGATGCTTCGGGAATGGGGGCTGCCAACTCAGAACCCCCGTTCCCTGTGGCTGCAGCCAGCCAGGGGCTCCAGGGTCGGGCCTGGGGGGCTTCTTGCCTGTGTGCAGGGCTTCTACGCACAAGGTGGCACCTCATCCCGGCCCAAGGGTGGTGGCAGGAACCCAGGAGGCGCTCGGGAACTCAGCAGGGCCCGCCCCTGGGGCCAGGGGTCTGGCAGGCTCCGGGGGCAAATGGACTACGGAAGCCGAGAGGGGCCCGTCCGCACCAAAACCCAAAACGCGCTGCGGCATCCAGGGACACAGGGGACACGAATGGCTGTGTGGCTTGCAGTGCCCGACCAGAGGGAGGGAGGTTGTCTGGCTGCTGAGGCGCAGCCGGTGTCAGCCCTTCGGGGAACTGCCCGTGGATGCTTCGGGAATGGGGGCTGCCAACTCAGAACCCCCGCTCCCTGTGGCTGCAGCCAGCCAGGGGCTCCAGGGTCGGGCGCGCCCGCGGGCCTGGGGGGCTTCTTGCCTGTGTGCAGGGCTTCTACGCACAAGGCGGCACCTCATCCCGGCCCAAGGGTGGTGGCAGGAACCCAGGTGGCGCTCGGCGACTCAGGAGGTCCCGCCCCTGGGGCCAGGGGTCTGGCAGGCTCCGGGGCAAATGGACTACGGAAGCCGAGAGGGGCCCGTCCGCGCCAAAACCCAAAACGCGCTGCGGCATCCAGGGACACAGGGGACACAAGTGGCTGTGTGGCTTGCAGTGCCCGACCAGAGGGAGGGAGGTTGTCTGGCTGCTGAGGCGCAGCCGGTGTCAGCCCTTCGGGGAACTGCACGTGGATGCTTCGGGAATGGGGGCTGCCAACTCAGAACCCCCGTTCCCTGTGGCTGCAGCCAGCCAGGGGGCTCCAGGGTCGGGCGCGCCCGCGGGCCTGGGGGGCTTCTTGCCTGTGTGCAGGGCTTCTACGCACAAGGTGGCACCTCATCCCGGCCCAAGGGTGGTGGCAGGAACCCAGGAGGCGCTCGGGGACTCAGCAGGGCCCGCCCCTGGGGCCAGGGGTCTGGCAGGCTCCGGGGGCAAATGGACTACGGAAGCCGAGAGGGGCCCGTCCGCGCCAAAACCCAAAACGCGCTGCGGCCTCCAGGGACACAGGGGACACGAGTGGCTGTGTGGCTTGCAGTGCCCGACCAGAGGGAGGGAGGTTGTCTGGCTGCTGAGGCGCAGCCGGTGTCAGCCCTTCGGGGAACTACCCGTGGATGCTTCGGGAATGGGGGCTGCCAACTCAGAACCCCCGTTCCCTGTGGCTGCAGCCAGCCAGGGGGCTCCTGGGTCGGGCCTGGGGGGCTTCTTGCCTGTGTGCAGGGCTTCTACGCACAAGGTGGCACCTCAACCCGGCCCAAGGGTGGTGGCAGGAACCCAGGAGGCGCTCGGGGACTCAGCAGGGCAAGCCCCTGGGGCCAGGGGTCTGGCAGGCTCCGGGGCAAATGGACTACGGAAGCCGATAGGGGCCCGTCGGCGCCAAAACCCAAAACGCGCTGCGGCCTCCAGGGACACAGGGGACACAAGTGGCTGTGTGGCTTGCAGTGCCCGACCAGAGGGAGGGAGGTTGTCTGGCTGCTGAGGCGCAGCCGGTGTCAGCCCTTCGGGGAACTGCCTGTGTATGCTTCGGGAATGGGGGCTGCCAACTCAGAACCCCCGTTCCCTATGGCTGCAGCCAGCCAGGGCGCTCCAGGGTCGGGCGCGCCCGCGGGCCTGGGGGGCTTCTTGCCTGTGTGCAGGGCTTCTACGCACAAGGTGGCACCTCATCCCGGCCAAAGGGTGGTGGCAGGAACCCAGGAGGCGCTCGGGGACTCAGCAGGGCCCGCCCCTGGGGCCAGGGGTCTGGCAGGCTCTGGGGAAAATGGACTACAGAATCCGAGAGGGGCCCGTCCGCGCCAAAACCCAAAACGCGCTGCGGCCTCCAGGGACACAGGGGACACAAGTGGCTGTGTGGCTTGCAGTGCCCGACCAGAGGGAGGGAGGTTGTCTGGCTGCTGAGGCGCAGCCGGTGTCAGCCCTTCGGGGAACTGCCCATGGATGCTTCGGGAATGGGGGCTGCCAACTCAGAACCCCCGTTCCCTGTGGCTGCAGCCAGCCAGGGGGCTCCAGGGTCGGGCGCGCCCGCGGGCCTGGGGGGCTTCTTGCCTGTGTGCAGGGCTTCTACGCACAAGGTGGCACCTCATCCCGGCCCAAGGGTGGTGGCAGGAACCCAGGAGGCGCTCGGGGACTCAGCAGGGCCCGCCCCTGGGGCCAGGGGTCTGGCAGGCTCCGGGGGCAAATGGACTACGGAAGTCGAGAGGGGCCCGTCCGCGCCGAAACCCAAAACGCGCTGCGGCCTCCAGGGACACAGGGGACACGAGTGGCTGTGTGGCTTGCAGTGCCCGACCAGAGGGAGGGAGGTTGTCTGGCTGCTGAGGCGCAGCCGGTGTCAGCCCTTCGGGGAACTGCCCGTGGATGCTTCGGGAATGGGGGCTGCCAACTCAGAACCCCCGTTCCCTGTGGCTGCAGCCAGCCAGGGGGCTGCAGGGTCGGGTGCGCCCGCGGGCCTGGGGGGCTTCTTGCCTGTGTGCAGGTCTTCTACGCACAAGGTGGCACCTCATCCCGGCCCAAGGGTGGTAGCAGGAACCCAGGAGGCGCTCGGGGACTCAGCAGGGCCCGCCCCTGGGGCCAGGGGTCTGGCAGGCTCCGGGGGCAAATGGACTACTGAAACCGAGAGGGGCCCGTCCGCGCCAAAAACCAAAACGCGCTGCGGCCTCCAGGGACACAGGGGACACAAGTGGCTGTGTGGCTTGCAGTGCCCGACCAGAGGGAGGGAGGTTGTCTGGCTGCTGAGGCACAGCCGGTGTCAGCCCTTCGGGGAACTGCCCGTGGATGCTTCGGGAATGGGGGCTGCCAACTCAGAACCCCCGTTCCCTGTGGCTGCAGCCAGCCAGGGGGCTCCAGGGTCGGGCGCGCCCGCGGGCCTGGGGGGCTTCTTGCCTGTGTGCAGGGCTTCTACGCACAAGGTGGCACCTCATCCCGGCCCAAGGGTGGTGGCAGGAACTCAGGAGGCGCTCGGGGACGCAGCAGGGCCCGCCCCTGGGGCCAGGGGTCTGGCAGGCTCCGGGGGCAAATGGACTACGGAAGCCGAGAGGGGCCCGTCCGCGCCGAAACCCAAAACGCACTGCGGCCTCCAGGGACACAGGGGACACAAGTGGCTGTGTGGCTTGCAGTGCCCGACCAGAGGGAGGGAGGTTGTCTGGCTGCTGAGGCGCAGCCGGTGTCAGCCCTTCGGGGAACTGCCCGTGGATGCTTCGGGAATGGGGGCTGCCAACTCAGAACCCCCGTTCCCTGTGGCTGCAGCCAGCCAGGGGGCTCCAGGGTCGGGCCTGGGGGGCTTCTTGCCTGTGTGCAGGGCTTCTACGCACAAGGTGGCACCTCATCCCGGCCCAAGGGTGGTGGCAGGAACCCAGGAGGCGCTCGGGAACTCAGCAGGGCCCGCCCCTGGGGCCAGGGGTCTGGCAGGCTCCGGGGGCAAATGGACTACGGAAGCCGAGAGGGGCCCGTCCGCACCAAAACCCAAAACGCGCTGCGGCATCCAAGGACACATGGGACACGAATGGCTGTGTGGCTTGCAGTGCCCGACCAGAGGGAGGGAGGTTGTCTGGCTGCTGAGGCGCAGCCGGTGTCAGCCCTTCGGGGAACTGCCCGTGGATGCTTCGGGAATGGGGGCTGCCAACTCAGAACCCCCGCTCCCTGTGGCTGCAGCCAGCCAGGGGCTCCAGGGTCGGGCGCGCCCGCGGGCCTGGGTGGCTTCTTGCCTGTGTGCAGGGCTTCTACGCACAAGGCGGCACCTCATCCCGGCCCAAGGGTGGTGGCAGGAACCCAGGTGGCGCTCGGGGACTCAGCAGGGCCCGCCCCTGGGGCCAGGGGTCTGGCAGGCTCCGGGGCAAATGGACTACGGAAACCGAGAGGGGCCCGTCCGCGCCAAAACCCAAAACGCGCTGCGGCCTCCAGGGACACAGGGGACACAAGTGGCTGTGTGGCTTGCAGTGCCCGACCAGAGGGAGGGAGGTTGTCTGGCTGCTGAGGCGCAGCCGGTGTCAGCCCTTCGGGGAACTGCCCGTGGATGCTTCGGGAATGGGGGCTGCCAACTCAGAACCCCCGTTCCCTGTGGCTGCAGCCAGCAGGGGGCTCCAGGGTCGGGCGCGCCCGCGGGCCTGGGGGGCTTCTTGCCTGTGTGCAGGGCTTCTACGCACAAGGTGGCACCTCATCCCGGCCCAAGGGTGGTGGCAGGAACTCAGGAGGCGCTCGGGGACGCAGCAGGGCCCGCCCCTGGGGCCAGGGGTCTGGCAGGCTCCGGGGGCAAATGGACTACGGAAGCCGAGAGGGGCCCGTCCGCGCCGAAACCCAAAACGCACTGCGGCCTCCAGGGACACAGGGGACACAAGTGGCTGTGTGGCTTGCAGTGCCCGACCAGAGGGAGGGAGGTTGTCTGGCTGCTGAGGCGCAGCCGGTGTCAGCCCTTCGGGGAACTGCCCGTGGATGCTTCGGGAATGGGGGCTGCCAACTCAGAACCCCCGTTCCCTGTGGCTGCAGCCAGCCAGGGGGCTCCAGGGTCGGGCGCGCCCGTGGGCCTGGGGGGCTTCTTGCCTATGTGCAGGGCTTCTACGCACAAGGTGGCACCTCATCCCGGCCCAAGGGTGGTAGCAGGAACCCAGGAGGCGCTCGGGGACTCAGCAGGGCCCGCCCCTGGGGCCAGGGGTCTGGCAGGCTCCGGGGGCAAATGGACTATGGAAACCGAGAGGGGCCCGTCCGCGCCAAAACCCAAAACGCGCTGCGGCCTCCAGGGACACAGGGGACACAAGTGGCTGTGTGGCTTGCAGTGCCCGACCAGAGGGAGGGAGGTTGTCTGGCTGCTGAGGCGCAGCCGGTGTCAGCCCTTCGGGGAACTGCCCGTGAATGCTTCGGGAATGGGGGCTGCCAACTCAGAACCCCCGTTCCCTGTGGCTGCAGCCAGCCAGGGGGCTCCAGGGTCGGGTGCGCCCGCAGGCCTGGGGGGCTTCTTGCCTGTGTGCAGGGCTTCTACGCACAAGGTGGCACCTCATCCCGGCCCAAGGGTGGTGGCAGGAACTCAGGAGGCGCTCGGGGACTCAGCAGGGCCCGCCCCTGGGGCCAGGGGTCTGGCAGGCTCCGGGGGCAAATGGACTACGGAAGCCGAGAGGGGCCCGTCCGCGCCAAAACCCAAAACGCGCTGCGGCCTCCAGGGACACAGGGGACACGAGTGGCTGTGTGGCTTGCAGTGCCCGACCAGAGGGAGGGAGGTTGTCTGGCTGCTGAGGCGCAGCCGGTGTCAGCCCTTCGGGGAACTGCCCGTGGAGGCTTCGGGAATGGGGGCTGCCAACTCAGAACCCTCGTTCCCTGTGGCTGCAGCCAGCCAGGGGCTCCAGGGTCAGGCGCGCCCGCGGGCCTGGGGGGCTTCTTGCCTGTGTGCAGGGCTTCTACGCACAAGGTGGCACCTCATCCCGGCCCAAGGGTGGTGGCAGGAAACCAGGTGGCGCTCGGGGACTCAGCAGGGCCCGCCCCTAGGGCCAGGGGTCTGGCAGGCTCCGGGGCAAATGGACTACGGAAGCCGAGAGGGGCCCGTCCGCGCCAAAACCCAAAACGCGCTGCGGCCTCCAGGGAGGGACACAGGGGACACAAGTGGCTGTGTGGCTTGCAGTGCCCGACCAGAGGGAGGGAGGTTGTCTGGCTGCTGAGGCGCAGCCGGTGTCAGCCCTTCGGGGAACTGCCCGTGGATGCTTCGGGAATGGGGGCTGCCAACTCAGAACCCCCGTTCCCTGTGGCAGCAGCCAGCCAGGGGGCTCAAGGGTCGGGCGCGCCCGCGGGCCTGGGGGGCTTCTTGCCTGTGTGCAGGGCTTCTACGCACAAGGTGGCACCTCATCCCGGCCAAAGGGTGGTGGCAGGAACCCAGGAGGCGCTCGGGGACTCAGCAGGGCCCGCCCCTGGGGCCAGGGGTCTGGCAGGCTCTGGGGGCAAATGGACTATGGAAACCGAGAGGGGCCCGTCCGCGCCAAAACCCAAAACGCGCTGCGGCCTCCAGGGACACAGGGGACACAAGTGGCTGTGTGGCTTGCAGTGCCCGACCAGAGGGAGAGAGGTTGTCTGGCTGCTGAGGCGCAGCCGGTGTCAGCCCTTCGGGGAACTGCCCGTGGATGCTTCGGGAATGGGGGCTGCCAACTCAGAACCCCCGTTCCCTGTGGCTGCAGCCAGCCAGGGGGCTCAAGGGTCGGGTGCGCCCGCGTGCCTGGGGGGCTTCTTGCCTGTGTGCAGGGCTTCTACGCACAAGGTGGCACCTCATCCCGGCCCAAGGGTGGTGGCAGGAACTCAGGAGGCGCTCGGGGACTCAGCAGGGCCCGCCCCTGGGACCAGGGGTCTGGCAGGCTCCGGGGGCAAATGGACTACGGAAGCCGAGAGGGGCCCGTCCGCGCCAAAACCCAAAACGCGCTGCGGCCTCCAGGGACACAGGGGACACGAGTGGCTGTGTGGCTTGCAGTGCCCGACCAGAGGGAGGGAGGTTGTCTGGCTGCTGAGGCGCAGCCGGTGTCAGCCCTTCGGGGAACTGCCAGTGGAGGCTTCGGGAATGGGGGCTGCCAACTCAGAACCCTCGTTCCCTGTGGCTGCAGCCAGCCAGGGGCTCCAGGGTCGGGCGCGCCCGCGGGCCTGGGGGGCTTCTTGCCTATGTGCAGGGCTTCTACGCACAAGGTGGCACCTCATCCCGGCCCAAGGGTGGTGGCAGGAACCCAGGTGGCGCTCGGGGACTCAGCAGGGCCCGCCCCTAGGGGCAGGGGTCTGGCAGGCTCCGGGGCAAATGGACTACGGAAGCCGAGAGGGGCCCGTCCGCGCCAAAACCCAAAACGCGCTGTGGCCTCCAGGGAGGGACACAGGGGACACAAGTGGCTGTGTGGCTTGCAGTGCCCGACCAGAGGGAGGGAGGTTGTCTGGCTGCTGAGGCGCAGCCGGTGTCAGCCCTTCGGGGAACTGCCCGTGGATGCTTCGGGAATGGGGGCTGCCAACTCAGAACCCCCGTTCCCTGTGGCTGCAGCCAGCCAGGGGGCTCAAGGGTCGGGCGCGCCCGCGGGCCTGGGGGGCTTCTTGCCTGTGTGCAGGGCTTCTACGCACAAGGTGGCACCTCATCCCGGCCAAAGGGTGGTGGCAGGAACCCAGGAGGCGCTCGGGGACTCAGCAGGGCCCGCCCCTGGGGCCAGGGGTCTGGCAGGCTCCGGGGCCAAATGGACTATGGAAGCCGAGAGGGGCCCGTCCGCGCCAAAACCCAAAACGCGCTGCGGCCTCCAGGGACACAGGGGACACAAGTGGCTGTGTGGCTTGCAGTGCCCGACCAGAGGGAGGGAGGTTGTCTGGCTGCTGAGGCGCAGCCGGTGTCAGCCCTTCGGGGAACTGCCCATGGATGCTTCGTGAATGGGGGCTGCCAACTCAGAACCCCCGTTCCCTGTGGCTGCAGCCAGCCAGGGGGCTCCAGGGTCGGGCCTGGGGGGCTTCTTGCCTGTGTGCAGGGCTTCTAAGCACAAGGTGCCACCTCATCCCGGCCCAAGGGTGGTGGCAGGAACCCAGGAGGCGCTCGGGGACTCAGCAGGGCAAGCCCCTTGGGCCAGGGGTCTGGCAGGCTCCGGGGGCAAATGGACGACGGAAGCCGAGAGGGGCCCGTCCGCGCCAAAACCCAAAACGCGCTGCAGCCTCCAGGGACACAGGGGACACAAGTGGCTGTGTGGCTTGCAGTGCCCGACCAGAGGGAGGGAGGTTGTCTGGCTGCTGAGGCGCAGCCGGTGTCAGCCCTTCGGGGAACTGCCCGTGGATGCTTCGGGAATGGGGGCTGCCAACTCAGAACCCCCGTTCCCTGTGGCTGCAGCCAGCCAGGGGCCTCTAGGGTCGGGCGCGCCCGCGGGCCTGGGGGGCTTCTTGCCTGTGTGCAGGGCTTCTACGCACAAGGTGGCACCTCATCCCGGCCCAAGGGTGGTGGCAGGAACCCAGGAGGCGCTCGGGGACTCAGCAGCGCCCACCCCTGGGGCCAGGGGTCTGGCAGGCTCCGGGGCAAATGGACTACGGACGCCGAGAGGGGCCAGTCCGCGCCAAAACCCAAAACGCGCTGCGGCCCCCAGGGACACAGGGGACACAAGTGGCTGTGTGGCTTACAGTGCCCGACAAGAGGGAGGGAGGTTGTCTGGCTGCTGAGGCGCAGCCGGTGTCAGCCCTTCGGGGAACTGCCCGTGGATGCTTCGGGAATGGGGGCTGCCAACTCAGAACCCCTGTTCCCTGTGGCTGCAGCCAGCCAGGGGGCTCCAGGGTCGGGCGCGCCTGTGGGCCTGGGGGGCTTCTTGCCTATGTGCAGGGCTTCTACGCACAAGGTGGCACCTCATCCCGGCCCAAGGGTGGTGGCAGGAACCCAGGAGGCGCTCGGGGACTCAGCAGGGCCCGCCCCTGTGGCCAGGGGTCTGGCAGGCTCCGGGGCAAATGGACTACAGAATCCGAGAGGGGCCCGTCTGCGCCAAAACCCAAAACGCGCTGCGGCCTCCAGGGACACAGGGGACACAAGTGGCTGTGTGGCTTGCAGTGCCCGACCAGAGGGAGGGAGGTTGTCTGGCTGCTGAGGCGCAGCCGGTGTCAGCCCTTCGGGGAACTGCCCGTGGATGCTTCGGGAATGGGGGCTGCCAACTCAGAACCCCCGCTCCCTGTGGCTGCAGCCAGCCAGGGGCTCCAGGGTCGGGCGCGCCCGCGGGCCTGGGGGGCTTCTTGCCTGTGTGCAGGGCTTCTACGCACAAGGCGGCACCTCATCCCGGCCCAAGGGTGGTGGCAGGAACCCAGGTGGCGCTCGGCGACTCAGGAGGGCCCGCGCCTGGGGCCAGGGGTCTGGCAGGCTCCGGGGCAAATGGACTACGGAAGCCGAGAGGGGCCCGTCCGCGCCAAAACCCAAAACGCGCTGCGGCATCCAGGGACACAGGGGACACAAGTGGCTGTGTGGCTTGCAGTGCCCGACCAGAGGGAGGGAGGTTGTCTGGCTGCTGAGGCGCAGCCGGTGTCAGCCCTTCGGGGAACTGCCCGTGGATGCTTCGGGAATGGGGGCTGCCAACTCAGAACCCCCGTTCCCTGTGGCTGCAGCCAGCCAGGGGGCTCCAGGTTCGGGCGCGCCCGCGGGCCTGGGGGGCTTCTTGCCTGTGTGCAGGGCTTCTACGCACAAGGTGGCACCTCATCCCGGCCCAAGGGTGGTGGCAGGAACCCAGGAGGCGCTCGGGTACTCAGCAGGGCCCGCCCCTGGGGACAGGGGTCTGGCAGGCTCCGGGGGCAAATGGACTACGGAAGCCGAGAGGGGCCCGTCCGCGCCGAAACCCAAAACGCGCTGCGGCCTCCAGGGACACAGGGGACACGAGTGGCTATGTGGCTTGCAGTGCCCGACCAGAGGGAGGGAGGTTGTCTGGCTGCTGAGGCGCAGCCGGTGTCAGCCCTTCGGGGAACTGCCCGTGGATGCTTCGGGAATGGGGGCTGCCAAATCAGAACCCCCGTTCCCTGTGGCTGCAGCCAGCCAGGGGGCTCCTGGGTCGGGCCTGGGGGGCTTCTTGCCTGTGTGCAGGTCTTCTACGCACAAGGTGGCACCTCATCCCGGCCCAAAGGTGGTGGCAGGAACCCAGGAGGCGCTCGGGGACTCAGCAGGGCAAGCCCCTGGGGCCAGGGGTCTGGCAGGCTCCGGGGCAAATGGACTACGGAAGCCGATAGGGGCCCGTCGGCGCCAAAACCCAAAACGCGCTGCGGCCTCCAGGGACACAGGGGACACAAGTGGCTGTGTGGCTTGCAGTGCCCGACCAGAGGGAGGGAGGTTGTCTGGCTGCTGAGGCGCAGCCGGTGTCAGCCCTTCGGGGAACTGCCTGTGTATGCTTCGGGAATGGGGGCTGCCAACTCAGAACCCCCGTTCCCTATGGCTGCAGCCAGCCAGGGCGCTCCAGGGTCGGGCGCGCCCGCGGGCCTGGGGGGCTTCTTGCCTGTGTGCAGGGCTTCTACGCACAAGGTGGCACCTCATCCCCGCCAAAGGGTGGTGGCAGGAACCCAGGAGGCGCTCGGGGACTCAGCAGGGCCCGCCCCTGAGGCCAGGGGTCTGGCAGGCTCTGGGGAAAATGGACTACAGAATCCGAGAGGGGCCCGTCCGCGCCAAAACCCAAAACGCGCTGCGGCCTCCAGGGACACAGGGGACACAAGTGGCTTTGTGGCTTGCAGTGCCCGACCAGAGGGAGGGAGGTTGTCTGGCTGCTGAGGCGCAGCCGGTGTCAGCCCTTCGGGGAACTGCCCATGGATGCTTCGGGAATGGGGGCTGCCAACTCAGAACCCCCGTTCCCTGTGGCTGCAGCCAGCCAGGGGGCTCCAGGGTCGGGCGCGCCCGCGGGCCTGGGGGGCTTCTTGCCTGTGTGCAGGGCTTCTACGCACAAGGTGGCACCTCATCCCGGCCCAAGGGTGGTGGCAGGAACCCAGGAGGCGCTCGGGGACTCAGCAGGGCCCGCCCCTGGGGCCAGGGGTCTGGCAGGCTCCGGGGGCAAATGGACTACGGAAGTCGAGAGGGGCCCCGTCCGCGCCGAAACCCAAAACGCGCTGCGGCCTCCAGGGACACAGGGGACACGAGTGGCTGTGTGGCTTGCAGTGCCCGACCAGAGGGAGGGAGGTTGTCTGGCTGCTGAGGCGCAGCCGGTGTCAGCCCTTCGGGGAACTGCCCGTGGATGCTTCGGGAATGGGGGCTGCCAACTCAGAACCCCCGTTCCCTGTGGCTGCAGCCAGCCAGGGGGCTGCAGGGTCGGGTGAGCCCGCGGGCCTGGGGGGCTTCTTGCCTGTGTGCAGGTCTTCTACGCACAAGGTGTCACCTCATCCCGGCCAAGGGGTGGTGGCAGGAACCCAGGAGGCGCTCAGGGACTCAGCAGGGCCCGCCCCTGGGGCCAGGGGTCTGGCAGGCTCCGGGGGCAAATGGACTACGGAAGCCGAGAGGGGCCCGTCCGCGCCAAAACCCAAAACGCGCTGCGGCCTCCAGGGACACAGGGGACACAAGTGGCTGTGTGGCTTGCAGTGCCCGACCAGAGGGAGGGAGGTTGTCTGGCTGCTGAGGCGCAGCCGGTGTCAGCCCTTCGGGGAACTGCCCGTGGATGCTTCGTGAATGGGGGCTGCCAACTCAGAACCCCCGTTCCCTGTGGCTGCAGCCAGCCAGGGGCCTCTAGGGTCGGGCGCGCCCGCGGGCCTGGGGGGCTTCTTGCCTGTGTGCAGGGCTTCTACGCACAAGGTGGCACCTCATCCCGGCCCAAGGGTGGTGGCAGGAACCCAGGAGGCGCTCGGGGACTCAGCAGCTCCCACCCCTCGGGCCAGGGGTCTGGCAGGCTCCGGGGCAAATGGACTACGGAAGCCGAGAGGGGCCAGTCCGCGCCAAAACCCAAAACCGCTGCGGTCTCCAGGGACACAGGGGACACAAGTGGCTGTGTGGCTTACAGTGCCCGACCAGAGGGAGGGAGGTTGTCTGGCTGCTGAGGCGCAGCCGGTGTCAGCCCTTCGGGGAACTGCCCGTGGATGCTTCGGGAATGGGGGCTGCCAACTCAGAAACCCTGTTCCCTGTGGCTGCAGCCAGCCAGGGGGCTCCAGGGTCGGGCGCGCCCGTGGGCCTGGGGGGCTTCTTGCCTATGTGCAGGGCTTCTACGCACAAGGTGGCACCTCATCCCGGCCCAAGGGTGGTGGCAGGAACCCAGGAGTCGCTCGGGGACTCAGCAGGGCCCGCCCCTGGGGCCAGGGGTCTGGCAGGCTCCGGGGCAAATGGACTACAGAATCCGAGAGGGGCCCGTCCGCGCCAAAACCCAAAACGCGCTGCGGCCTCCAGGGACACAGGGGACACAAGTGGCTGTGTGGCTTGCAGTGCCCGACCAGAGGGAGGGAGGTTGTCTGGCTGCTGAGGCGCAGCCGGTGTCAGCCCTTCGGGGAACTGCCCGTGGATGCTTCGTGAATGGGGGCTGCCAACTCAGAACCCCCATTCCCTGTGGCTGCAGCCAGCCAGGGGGCTCCAGGGTCAGGCCTGGGGGGCTTCTTGCCTGTGTGCAGGGCTTCTACGCACAAGGTGGCACCTCATCCCGGCCCAAGTGTGGTGGCAGGAACCCAGGAGGCGCTCGGGGACTCAGCAGGGCCCGCCCCTGGGGCCAGGGGTCTGGCAGGCTCCGGGGGCAAATGGACGACGGAAACCGAGAGGGGCCCATCCGCGCCAAAACCCAAAACGCGCTGCGGCCTCCAGGGACACAGGGGACACAAGGGGCTGTGTGGCTTGCAGTGCCCGACCAGAGGGAGGGAGGTTGTCTGGCTGCTGAGGCGCAGCCGGTGTCAGCCCTTCGGGGAACTGCCCGTGGATGCTTCGGGAATGGGGGCTGCCAACTCAGAACCCCCGTTCCCTGTGGCTGCAGCCAGCCAGGGGGCTACAGGGTCGGGTGCGCCCGCGGGCCTGGGGGGCTTCTTGCCTGTGTGCAGGGCTTCTACGCACAAGGTGGCACCTCATCCCGGCCCAAGGGTGGTGGCAGGAACTCAGGAGGCGCTCGGGGACTCAGGAGGGCCCGCCCCTGGGGCCAGGGGTCTGGCAGGCTCCGGGGGCAAATGGACGACGGAAGCCGAGAGGGGCCCGTCCGCGCCAAAACCCAAAACGCGCTGCAGCCTCCAGGGACACAGGGGACACAAGTGGCTGTGTGGCTTGCAGTGCCCGACCAGAGGGAGGGAGGTTGTCTGGCTGCTGAGGCGCAGCCGGTGTCAGCCCTTCGGGGAACTGCCCGTGGATGCTTCGGGAATGGGGGCTGCCAACTCAGAACCCCCGTTCCCTGTGGCTGCAGCCAGCCAGGGGCCTCTAGGGTCGGGCGCGCCCGCGGGCCTGGGGGGCTTCTTGCCTGTGTGCAGGGCTTCTACGCACAAGGTGGCACCTCATCCCGGCCCAAGGGTGGTGGCAGGAACCCAGGAGGCGCTCGGGGACTCAGCAGCGCCCACCCCTGGGGCCAGGGGTCTGGCAGGCTCCGGGGCAAATGGACTACGGACGCCGAGAGGGGCCAGTCCGCGCCAAAACCCAAAACGCGCTGCGGCCCCCAGGGACACAGGGGACACAAGTGGCTGTGTGGCTTACAGTGCCCGACAAGAGGGAGGGAGGTTGTCTGGCTGCTGAGGCGCAGCCGGTGTCAGCCCTTCGGGGAACTGCCCGTGGATGCTTCGGGAATGGGGGCTGCCAACTCAGAACCCCTGTTCCCTGTGGCTGCAGCCAGCCAGGGGGCTCCAGGGTCGGGCGCGCCTGTGGGCCTGGGGGGCTTCTTGCCTATGTGCAGGGCTTCTACGCACAAGGTGGCACCTCATCCCGGCCCAAGGGTGGTGGCAGGAACCCAGGAGGCGCTCGGGGACTCAGCAGGGCCCGCCCCTGTGGCCAGGGGTCTGGCAGGCTCCGGGGCAAATGGACTACAGAATCCGAGAGGGGCCCGTCTGCGCCAAAACCCAAAACGCGCTGCGGCCTCCAGGGACACAGGGGACACAAGTGGCTGTGTGGCTTGCAGTGCCCGACCAGAGGGAGGGAGGTTGTCTGGCTGCTGAGGCGCAGCCGGTGTCAGCCCTTCGGGGAACTGCCCGTGGATGCTTCGGGAATGGGGGCTGCCAACTCAGAACCCCCGCTCCCTGTGGCTGCAGCCAGCCAGGGGCTCCAGGGTCGGGCGCGCCCGCGGGCCTGGGGGGCTTCTTGCCTGTGTGCAGGGCTTCTACGCACAAGGCGGCACCTCATCCCGGCCCAAGGGTGGTGGCAGGAACCCAGGTGGCGCTCGGCGACTCAGGAGGGCCCGCGCCTGGGGCCAGGGGTCTGGCAGGCTCCGGGGCAAATGGACTACGGAAGCCGAGAGGGGCCCGTCCGCGCCAAAACCCAAAACGCGCTGCGGCATCCAGGGTCACAGGGGACACAAGTGGCTGTGTGGCTTGCAGTGCCCGACCAGAGGGAGGGAGGTTGTCTGGCTGCTGAGGCGCAGCCGGTGTCAGCCCTTCGGGGAACTGCCCGTGGATGCTTCGGGAATGGGGGCTGCCAACTCAGAACCCCCGTTCCCTGTGGCTGCAGCCAGCCAGGGGGCTCCAGGTTCGGGCGCGCCCGCGGGCCTGGGGGGCTTCTTGCCTGTGTGCAGGGCTTCTACGCACAAGGTGGCACCTCATCCCGGCCCAAGGGTGGTGGCAGGAACCCAGGAGGCGCTCGGGTACTCAGCAGGGCCCGCCCCTGGGGACAGGGGTCTGGCAGGCTCCGGGGGCAAATGGACTACGGAAGCCGAGAGGGGCCCGTCCGCGCCGAAACCCAAAACGCGCTGCGGCCTCCAGGGACACAGGGGACACGAGTGGCTATGTGGCTTGCAGTGCCCGACCAGAGGGAGGGAGGTTGTCTGGCTGCTGAGGCGCAGCCGGTGTCAGCCCTTCGGGGAACTGCCCGTGGATGCTTCGGGAATGGGGGCTGCCAAATCAGAACCCCCGTTCCCTGTGGCTGCAGCCAGCCAGGGGGCTCCTGGGTCGGGCCTGGGGGGCTTCTTGCCTGTGTGCAGGTCTTCTACGCACAAGGTGGCACCTCATCCCGGCCCAAAGGTGGTGGCAGGAACCCAGGAGGCGCTCGGGGACTCAGCAGGGCAAGCCCCTGGGGCCAGGGGTCTGGCAGGCTCCGGGGCAAATGGACTACGGAAGCCGATAGGGGCCCGTCGGCGCCAAAACCCAAAACGCGCTGCGGCCTCCAGGGACACAGGGGACACAAGTGGCTGTGTGGCTTGCAGTGCCCGACCAGAGGGAGGGAGGTTGTCTGGCTGCTGAGGCGCAGCCGGTGTCAGCCCTTCGGGGAACTGCCTGTGTATGCTTCGGGAATGGGGGCTGCCAACTCAGAACCCCCGTTCCCTATGGCTGCAGCCAGCCAGGGCGCTCCAGGGTCGGGCGCGCCCGCGGGCCTGGGGGGCTTCTTGCCTGTGTGCAGGGCTTCTACGCACAAGGTGGCACCTCATCCCCGCCAAAGGGTGGTGGCAGGAACCCAGGAGGCGCTCGGGGACTCAGCAGGGCCCGCCCCTGAGGCCAGGGGTCTGGCAGGCTCTGGGGAAAATGGACTACAGAATCCGAGAGGGGCCCGTCCGCGCCAAAACCCAAAACGCGCTGCGGCCTCCAGGGACACAGGGGACACAAGTGGCTTTGTGGCTTGCAGTGCCCGACCAGAGGGAGGGAGGTTGTCTGGCTGCTGAGGCGCAGCCGGTGTCAGCCCTTCGGGGAACTGCCCATGGATGCTTCGGGAATGGGGGCTGCCAACTCAGAACCCCCGTTCCCTGTGGCTGCAGCCAGCCAGGGGGCTCCAGGGTCGGGCGCGCCCGCGGGCCTGGGGGGCTTCTTGCCTGTGTGCAGGGCTTCTACGCACAAGGTGGCACCTCATCCCGGCCCAAGGGTGGTGGCAGGAACCCAGGAGGCGCTCGGGGACTCAGCAGGGCCCGCCCCTGGGGCCAGGGGTCTGGCAGGCTCCGGGGGCAAATGGACTACGGAAGTCGAGAGGGGCCCGTCCGCGCCGAAACCCAAAACGCGCTGCGGCCTCCAGGGACACAGGGGACACGAGTGGCTGTGTGGCTTGCAGTGCCCGACCAGAGGGAGGGAGGTTGTCTGGCTGCTGAGGCGCAGCCGGTGTCAGCCCTTCGGGGAACTGCCCGTGGATGCTTCGGGAATGGGGGCTGCCAACTCAGAACCCCCGTTCCCTGTGGCTGCAGCCAGCCAGGGGGCTGCAGGGTCGGGTGAGCCCGCGGGCCTGGGGGGCTTCTTGCCTGTGTGCAGGTCTTCTACGCACAAGGTGTCACCTCATCCCGGCCAAGGGGTGGTGGCAGGAACCCAGGAGGCGCTCAGGGACTCAGCAGGGCCCGCCCCTGGGGCCAGGGGTCTGGCAGGCTCCGGGGGCAAATGGACTACGGAAGCCGAGAGGGGCCCGTCCGCGCCAAAACCCAAAACGCGCTGCGGCCTCCAGGGACACAGGGGACACAAGTGGCTGTGTGGCTTGCAGTGCCCGACCAGAGGGAGGGAGGTTGTCTGGCTGCTGAGGCGCAGCCGGTGTCAGCCCTTCGGGGAACTGCCCGTGGATGCTTCGTGAATGGGGGCTGCCAACTCAGAACCCCCGTTCCCTGTGGCTGCAGCCAGCCAGGGGCCTCTAGGGTCGGGCGCGCCCGCGGGCCTGGGGGGCTTCTTGCCTGTGTGCAGGGCTTCTACGCACAAGGTGGCACCTCATCCCGGCCCAAGGGTGGTGGCAGGAACCCAGGAGGCGCTCGGGGACTCAGCAGCTCCCACCCCTCGGGCCAGGGGTCTGGCAGGCTCCGGGGCAAATGGACTACGGAAGCCGAGAGGGGCCAGTCCGCGCCAAAACCCAAAACCGCTGCGGTCTCCAGGGACACAGGGGACACAAGTGGCTGTGTGGCTTACAGTGCCCCGACCAGAGGGAGGGAGGTTGTCTGGCTGCTGAGGCGCAGCCGGTGTCAGCCCTTCGGGGAACTGCCCGTGGATGCTTCGGGAATGGGGGCTGCCAACTCAGAAACCCTGTTCCCTGTGGCTGCAGCCAGCCAGGGGGCTCCAGGGTCGGGCGCGCCCGTGGGCCTGGGGGGCTTCTTGCCTATGTGCAGGGCTTCTACGCACAAGGTGGCACCTCATCCCGGCCCAAGGGTGGTGGCAGGAACCCAGGAGTCGCTCGGGGACTCAGCAGGGCCCGCCCCTGGGGCCAGGGGTCTGGCAGGCTCCGGGGCAAATGGACTACAGAATCCGAGAGGGGCCCGTCCGCGCCAAAACCCAAAACGCGCTGCGGCCTCCAGGGACACAGGGGACACAAGTGGCTGTGTGGCTTGCAGTGCCCGACCAGAGGGAGGGAGGTTGTCTGGCTGCTGAGGCGCAGCCGGTGTCAGCCCTTCGGGGAACTGCCCGTGGATGCTTCGTGAATGGGGGCTGCCAACTCACAACCCCCATTCCCTGTGGCTGCAGCCAGCCAGGGGGCTCCAGGGTCAGGCCTGGGGGGCTTCTTGCCTGTGTGCAGGGCTTCTACGCACAAGGTGGCACCTCATCCCGGCCCAAGTGTGGTGGCAGGAACCCAGGAGGCGCTCGGGGACTCAGCAGGGCCCGCCCCTGGGGCCAGGGGTCTGGCAGGCTCCGGGGGCAAATGGACGACGGAAACCGAGAGGGGCCCATCCGCGCCAAAACCCAAAACGCGCTGCGGCCTCCAGGGACACAGGGGACACAAGGGGCTGTGTGGCTTGCAGTGCCCGACCAGAGGGAGGGAGGTTGTCTGGCTGCTGAGGCGCAGCCGGTGTCAGCCCTTCGGGGAACTGCCCGTGGATGCTTCGGGAATGGGGGCTGCCAACTCAGAACCCCCGTTCCCTGTGGCTGCAGCCAGCCAGGGGGCTACAGGGTCGGGTGCGCCCCGCGGGCCTGGGGGGCTTCTTGCCTGTGTGCAGGGCCTTCTACGCACAAGGTGGCACCCTCATCCCGGCCCAAGGGTGGTGGCAGGAACTCAGGAGGCGCTCGGGGACTCAGGAGGGCCCGCCCCTGGGGCCAGGGGTCTGGCAGGCTCCGGGGGCAAATGGACTACGGAAGCCGAGAGGGGCCCGTCCGCGCCAAAACCCAAAACGCGCTGCGGCCTCCAGGGACACAGGGGACACAAGTGGCTGTGTGGCTTGCAGTGCCCGACCAGATGGAGGGAGGTTGTCTGGCTGCTGAGGCGCAGCCGGTGTCAGCCCTTCGGGGAACTGCCCGTGGATGCTTCGGGAATGGGGGCTGCCAACTCAGAACCCCCTTTCCCTGTGGCTGCAGCCAGCCAGGGGGCTCCAGGGTCGGGCCTGGGGGGCTTCTTGCCTGTGTGCAGGGCTTCTACGCACAAGGTGGCACCTCATCCCGGCCCAAGGGTGGTGGCAGGAACCCAGGAGGCGCTCGGGGACTCAGCAGGGCCCGCCCCTGGGGCCAGGGGTCTGGCAGGCTCCGGGGCAAATGGACTACGGAAGCCGAGAGGGGCCCGTCCGCGCCAAAACCCAAAACGCGCTGCGGCCTCCAGGGACACAGGGGACACAAGTGGCTGTGTGGCTTGCAGTGCCCGACCAGAGGGAGGGAGGTTGTCTGGCTGCTGAGGCGCAGCCGGTTTCAGCCCTTCGGGGAACTGCCCGTGGATGCTTCGGGAATGGGGGCTGCCAACTCAGAACCCCCCGTTCCCTGTGGCTGCAGCCAGCCAGGGGGCTCCAGGGTCGGGCGCGCCCGTGGGCCTGGGGGGCTTCTTGCCTGTGTGCAGGGCTTCTACGCACAAGGTGGCACCTCATCCCGGCCCAAGGGTGGTGGCAGGAACTCAGGAGGTGCTCGGGGACTCAGCAGGGCCCGCCCCTGGGGCCAGGGGGTCTGGCAGGCTCCGGGGGCAAATGGACTACGGAAGCCGAGAGGGGCCCGTCCGCGCCAAAACCCAAAAACGCGCTGCGGCCTCCAGGGACACAGGGGACACAAGTGGCTGTGTGGCTTGCAGTGCCCGACCAGAGGGAGGGAGGTTGTCTGGCTGCTGAGGCGCAGCCGGTGTCAGCCCTTCGGGGAACTGCCCGTGGATGCTTCGGGAATGGGGGCTGCCAACTCAGAACCCCCGTTCCCTGTGGCTGCAGCCAGCCAGGGGGCTCCAGGGTCGGGCGCGCCCGCGGGCCTGGGGGGCTTCTTGCCTGTGTGCAGGGCTTCTACGCACAAGGTGGCACCTCATCCCGGCCCAAGGGTGGTGGCAGGAACCCAGGAGGCGCTCGGGGACTCAGCAGGGCCCGCCCCCTGGGGCCAGGGGTCTGGCAGGCTCCAGGGCAAATGGACTACGGAAGCCGAGAGGGGCCCCTCTGCGCCAAAACCCAAAACGCGCTTGCGGCCTCCAGGGACACAGGGGACACAAGTGGCTGTGTGGCTTGCAGTGCCCGACCAGAGGGAGGGAGGTTGTCTGGGCTGCTGAGGCGCAGCCGGTGTCAGCCCTTCGGGGAACTGCCCGTGGATGCTTCGGGAATGGGGGCTGCCAACTCAGAACCCCCGTTCCCTGTGGCTGCAGCCAGCCAGGGGGCTCCAGGGTCGGGCGCGCCCGCGGGCCTGGGGGGCTTCTTGCCTGTGTGCAGGGCTTCTACGCACAAGGTGGCACCTCTTCCCGGCCCAAGGGTGGTGGCAGGAACTCAGGAGGCGCTCGGGGACTCAGCAGGGCCCGCCCCTGGGGACAGGGGTCTGGCAGGCTCCGGGGGCAAATGGACTACGGAAGCCGAGAGGGGCCCGTCCGCGCCAAAACCCAAAACGCGCTGCGGCCTCCAGGGACACAGGGGACACAAGTGGCTGTGTGGCTTGCAGTGCCCGACCAGAGGGAGGGAGGTTGTCTGGCTGCTGAGGCGCAGCCGGTGTCAGCCCTTCGGGGAACTGCCCGTGGATGCTTCGGGAATGGGGGGCTGCCAACTCAGAACCCCCGTTCCCTGTGGCTGCAGCCAGCCAGGGGGCTCCAGGGTCGGGCGCGCCCGCGGGGCCTGGGGGGCTTCTTGCCTGTTTGCAGGGCTTCTACGCACAAGGTGGCACCACATCCCGGCCCAAGGGTGGTGGCAGGAACCCAGGAGGCGCTTGGGGACTCAGCAGGGCCCGCCCCTGGGGCCAGGGGTCTGGCAGGCTCCGGGGGCAAATGGACTACGGAAGCCGAGAGGGGGCCCGTCCGCGCCAAAACCCAAAACGCGCTGCGGCCTCCAGGGACACAGGGGACACAAGTGGCTGTGTGGCTTGCAGTGCCCGACCAGAGGGAGGGAGGTTGTCTAACTGCTGAGGCGCAGCCAGTGTCAGCCCTTCGGGGAACTGCCCATGGATGCTTCGGGAATGGGGGCTGCCAACTCAGAACCCCCGTTCCCTGTGGCTGCAGCCAGCCAGGGGGCTCCAGGGTCGGGCGCGCCCGCGGGGCCTGGGGGGCTTCTTGCCTGTGTGCAGGGCTTCTACGCACAAGGTGGCACCTCATCCCGGCCCAAGGGTGGTGGCAGGAACTCAAGAGGCGCTCGGGGACTCAGCAGGGCCCGCCCCTGGGGCCAGGGGTCTGGCAGGCTCCGGGGGCAAATGGACTACGGAAGCCGAGAGGGGCCCGTCCGCGCCAAAACCCAAAACGCGCTGCGGCCTCCAGGGAGGGACACAGGGGACACAAGTGGCTGTGTGGCTTGCAGTGCCCGACCAGAGGGAGGGAGGTTGGCTGGCTGCTGAGGCGCAGCAGGTGTCAGCCCTTCGGGAAGTGCCCGTCGATGCTTTGGGAATGGGGCCTGCCAACTCAGAACCCCCGTTCCCTGTGGCTGCAGCCGGCCAGGGGGCTCCAGGGTCCGGTGCGCCGCGGGCCTGGGGGGCTTCTTGCCTGGGTGCAGGGCTTCTACGCACAAGGTGGCACCTCATCCCGGCCCAAGGGTGGTGGCAGGAACTCAGGTGGCGCTCGGGGACTCAGCAGGGCCTGCCCCCGGGGCCTGCCCACAATACCTGATTGCCCGCGGGCGTGTCCGTCCGCCCTCAAAAAGTTCTGCTGGGACAGCCCTGACCGAGCTCCCAGCTCCTCGCCCTTGGACCGCCCCAGTGGGCTTCAGGAGTGGGTGTGTGCCAGCAGCAGCCCCCCCCAGTCAACCACCGTGCGTCGGCCCCACCCGACTAGCCCCTAGGGCGGGTGGGGCTTCCCGGGGGGCCTATTTGCAACGCCGGGAAGCGCGGGGCAGTTCGTGTGTGCGGCCTGGGGACACCCGCAGGTGTGTGTGCTCCCCCCATGGCCGACTGAGGCGGCTAGCCAGCACCTGGGGGCTGTTGGCAGCGCCCCTGGGCAGCCTCCTAGAGCCAGGGGTCTGGCAGGCTCCGGGGGCAAATGGACTACGGAAGCCGAGAGGGGCCCGTCCGCGCCAAAACCCAAAACGTGCTGCGGCCTCCAGGGACACAGGGGACACAAGTGGCTGTGTGGCTTGCAGTGCCCGACCAGAGGGAGGGAGGTTGTCTGGCTGCTGAGGCGCAGCCGGTGTCAGCCCTTCGGGGAACTGCCAGTGGATGCTTCGGGAATGGGGGCTGCCAACTCAGAACCCCCGTTCCCTGTGGCTGCAGCCAGCCAGGGGGCTCCAGGGTCGGGCGCGCCCGTGGGCCTGGGGGGCTTCTTGCCTGTGTGCAGGGCTTCTACGCACAAGGTGGCACCTCATCCCGGCCCAAGGGTGGTGGCAGGAACTCAGGTGGTGCTCGGGGACTCAGCAGGGCCTGCCCCTGGGGCCAGGGGTCTGGCAGGCTCCGGGGGCAAATGGACTACGGAAGCCGAGAGGGGCCCGTCCGCGCCAAAACCCAAAACGCGCTGCGGCCTCCAGGGACACAGGGGACACAAGTGGCTGTGTGGCTTGCAGTGCCCGACCAGAGGGAGGGAGGTTGTCTGGCTGCTGAGGCGCAGCCGGTGTCAGCCCTTCGGGGAACTGCCCGTGGATGCTTCGGGAATGGGGGCTGCCAACTCAGAACCCCCGTTCCCTGTGGCTGCAGCTAGCCAGGGGGCTCCAGGGTCGGGCGCGCCCCGCGGGCCTGGGGGGCTTCTTGCCTGTGTGCAGGGCTTCTACGCACAAGGTGGCACCTCATCCCGGCCCAAGGGTGGTGGCAGGAACCGAGGAGGCGCTCGGGGACTCAGGAGGGCCCGCCCCTGGGGCCAGGGGTCTGGCAGACTCCGGGGCAAATGGACTACGGAAACCGAGAGGGGCCCGTCCGCGCCAAAACCCAAAACGCGCTGTGGCCTCCAGGGACACAGGGGACACAAGTGGCTGTGTGGCTTGCAGTGCCCGACCAGAGGGAGGGAGGTTGTCTGGCTGCTGAGGCGCAGCCGGTTTCAGCCCTTCGGGGAACTGCCCGTGGATGCTTCGGGAATGGGGGCTGCCAACTCAGAACCCCCGTTCCCTGTGGCTGCAGCCAGCCAGGGGGCTCAAGGGTCGGGTGCGCCCGCGTGCCTGTGGGGCTTCTTGCCTGTGTGCAGGGCTTCTACGCACAAGGTGGCACCTCATCCCGGCCCAAGGGTGGTGGCAGGAACTCAGGAGGCGCTCGGGGACTCAGCAGGGCCCACCCCTGGGGCCAGGGGTCTGGCAGGCTCCGGGGGCAAATGGACTACGGAAGCCGAGAGGGGCCCGTCCGCGCCAAAACCCAAAACGCGCTGCGGCCTCCAGGGAAACAGGGGACACGAGTGGCTGTGTGGCTTGCAGTGCCCGACCAGAGGGAGGGAGGTTGTCTGGCTGCTGAGGCGCAGCCGGTGTCAGCCCTTCGGGGAACTGCCCGTGGAGGCTTCGGGAATGGGGGCTGCCAACTCAGAACCCTCGTTCCCTGTGGCTGCAGCCAGCCAGGGGCTCCAGGGTCGGGCGCGCCCGCGGGCCTGTGGGGCTTCTTGCCTGGGTGCAGGGCTTCTACGCACAAGGTGGCACCTCATCCCGGCCCAAGGGTGGTGGCAGGAACCCAGGTGGCGCTCGGGGACTCAGCAGGGCCCGCCCCTAGGGCCAGGGGTCTGGCAGGCTCCGGGGCAAATGGACTACGGAATCCGAGAGGGGCCCGTCCGCGCCAAAACCCAAAACGCGCTGCGGCCTCCAGGGAGGGACACAGGGGACACAAGTGGCTGTGTGGCTTGCAGTGCCCGACCAGAGGGAGGGAGGTTGTCTGGCTGCTGAGGCACAGCCGGTGTCAGCCCTTCGGGGAACTGCCCGTGGATGCTTCGGGAATGGGGGCTGCCAACTCAGAACCCCCGTTCCCTGTGGCTGCAGCCAGCCAGGGGGCTCCAGGGTCGGGCGCGCCCGCGGGCCTGGGGGGCTTCTTGCCTGTGTGCAGGGCTTCTACGCACAAGGTGGCACCTCATCCCGGCCCAAGGGTGGTGGCAGGAACCCAGGAGGCGCTCGGGGACTCAGCAGGGCCCGCCCCTGGGGCCAGGGGTCTGGCAGGCTCCGGGGGCAAATGGACTACGGAAACCGAGAGGGGCCCGTCCGCGCCAAAACCCAAAACGCGCTGCGGCCTCCAGGGACACAGGGGACACAAGTGGCTGTGTGGCTTGCAGTGCCCGACCAGAGGGAGGGAGGTTGTCTGGCTGCTGAGGCGCAGCCGGTGTCAGCCCTTCGGGGAACTGCCCGTGGATGCTTCGGGAATGGGGGCTGCCAACTCAGAACCCCCATTCCCTGTGGCTGCAGCCAGCCAGGGGGCTCCAGGGTCAGGCCTGGGGGGCTTCTTGCCTGTGTGCAGGGCTTCTACGCACAAGGTGGCACCTCATCCCGGCCCAAGTGTGGTGGCAGGAACCCAGGAGGCGCTCGGGGACTCAGCAGGGCCCGCCCCAGGGCCAGGGGTCTGGCAGGCTCCGGGGGCAAATGGACGACGGAAGCCGAGAGGGGCCCGTCCGCGCCAAAACCCAAAACGCGCTGCGGCCTCCAGGGACACAGGGGACACAAGGGGCTGTGTGGCTTGCAGTGCCCGACCAGAGGGAGGGAGGTTGTCTAGCTGCTGAGGCGCAGCCGGTGTCAGCCCTTCGGGGAACTGCCCGTGGATGCTTCGGGAATGGGGGCTGCCAACTCAGAACCCCCGTTCCCTGTGGCTGCAGCCAGCCAGGGGGCTCCAGGGTCGGGTGCGCCCGCGGGCCTGGGGGGCTTCTTGCCTGTGTGCAGGGCTTCTACGCACAAGGTGGCACCTCATCCCGGCCCAAGGGTGGTGGCAGGAACACAGGAGGCGCTCGGGGACTCAGCAGGGCCCGCCCCTTGGGCCAGGGGTCTGGCAGGCTCCGGGGGCAAATGGACGACGGAAACCGAGAGGGGCCCGTCCGCGCCAAAACCCAAAACGCGCTGCGGCCTCCAGGGACACAGGGGACACAAGGGGCTGTGTGGCTTGCAGTGCCCGACCAGAGGGAGGGAGGTTGTCTAGCTGCTGAGGCGCAGCCGGTGTCAGCCCTTCGGGGAACTGCCCGTGGATGCTTCGGGAATGGGGGCTGCCAACTCAGAACCCCCGTTCCCTGTGGCTGCAGCCAGCCAGGGGGCTCCAGGGTCGGGCGCTCCCGCGGGCCTGGGGGGCTTCTTGCCTGTGTGCAGGGCTTCTACGCACAAGGTGGCACCTCATCCCGGCCCAAGGGTGGTGGCAGGAACCCAGGAGGCGCTCGGGGACTCAGCAGGGCCCGCCCCTGGGGCCAGGGGTCTGGCAGGCTCCGGGGGCAAATGGACTATGGAAACCGAGAGGGGCCCGTCCGCGCCAAAACCCAAAACGCGCTGCGGCCTCCAGGGACACAGGGGACACAAGTGGCTGTGTGGCTTGCAGTGCCCGACCAGAGGGAGGGAGGTTGTCTGGCTGCTGAGGCGCAGCCGGTGTCAGCCCTTCGGGGAACTGCCCGTGGATGCTTCGGGAATGGGGGCTGCCAACTCAGAACCCCCGTTCCCTGTGGCTGCAGCCAGCCAGGGGCCTCCAGGGTCGCGTGCGCCCGCGGGCCTGGGGGGCTTCTTGCCTGTGTGCAGGGCTTCTACGCACAAGGTGGCACCTCATCCCGGCCCAAGGGTGGTGGCAGGAACTCAGGAGGCGCTCGGGGACTCAGCAGGGCCCGCCCCTGGGGCCAGGGGTCTGGCAGGCTCCGGGGCAAATGGACTACGGAAGCCGAGAGGGGCCCGTCCGCGCCAAAACCCAAAACGCGCTGCGGCATCCAGGGACACAGGGGACACGAGTGGCTGTGTGGCTTGCAGTGCCCGACCAGAGGGAGGGAGGTTGTCTGGCTGCTGAGGCGCAGCCGGTGTCAGCCCTTCGGGGAACTGCCCGTGGAGGCTTCGGGAATGGGGGCTGCCAACTCGGAACCCTCGTTCCCTGTGGCTGCAGCTAGCCAGGGGCTCCAGGGTCGGGCGCGCCCGCGGGCCTGGGGGGCTTCTTGCCTGGGTGCAGGGCTTCTACGCACAAGGTGGCACCTCATCGCGGCCCAAGGGTGGTGGCAGGAACCCAGGTGGCGCTCGGGGACTCAGCAGGGCCCGCCCCTAGTGCCAGGGGTCTGGCAGGCTCCGGGGCAAATGGACTACGGAAGCCGAGAGGGGCCCGTCCGCGCCAAAACCCAAAACGCGCTGCGGCCTCCAGGGAGGGATACAGGGGACACAAGTGGCTGTGTGGCTTGCAGTGCCCGACCAGAGGGAGGGAGGTTGTCTGGCTGCTGAGGCGCAGCCGGTGTCAGCCCTTCGGGGAACTGCCCGTGGATGCTTCGGGAATGGGGGCTGCCAACTCAGAACCCCCGTTCCCTGTGGCTGCAGCCAGCCAGGGGGCTCCAGGGTCGGGCGCGCCCGCGGGCCTGGGGGGCTTCTTTCCTGTGTGCAGGGCTTCTACGCACAAGGTGGCACCTCATCCCGGCCCAAGGGTGGTGGGAGGAACCCAGGAGGCGCTCGGGGACTCAGCAGGGCCCGCCCCTGGGGCCAGGGGTCTGGCAGGCTCCGGGGGCAAATGGACTACAGAAGCCGAGAGGGGCCCGTCCGCGCCAAAACCCAAAACGCGCTGCGGCCTCCAAGGACACAGGGGACACAAGTGGCTGTGTGGCTTGCAGTGCCCGACCAGAGGGAGGGAGGTTGTCTGGCTGCTGAGGCGCAGCCGGTGTCAGCCCTTCGGGGAACTGCCCGTGGATGCTTCGGGAATGGGGGCTGCCAACTCAGAAACCCCGTTCCCTGTGGCTGCAGCCAGCCAGGGGGCTCCAGGGTCGGGTGCGCCCGCGGGCCTGGGGGGCTTCTTGCCTGTGTGCAGGGCTTCTACGCACAAGGTGGCACCTCATCCCGGCCCAAGGGTGGTGGCAGGAACTCAGGAGGCGCTCGGGGACTCAGGAGGGCCCGCCCCTGGGGCCAGGGGTCTGGCAGGCTCCGGGGGCAAATGGACTACGGAAGCCGAGAGGGGCCCGTCCGCGCCAAAACCCAAAACGCGCTGCGGCCTCCAGGGACACAGGGGACACAAGTGGCTGTGTGGCTTGCAGTGCCCGACCAGAGGGAGGGAGGTTGTCTGGCTGCTGAGGCGCAGCCGGTGTCAGCCCTTCGGGGAACTGCCCGTGGAGGCTTCGGGAATGGGGGCTGCCAACTCAGAACCCTCGTTCCCTGTGGCTGCAGCCAGACAGGGGCTCCAGGGTCGGGCGCGCCCGCGGGCCTGGGGGGCTTCTTGCCTGGGTGCAGGGCTTCTACGCACAAGGTGGCACCTCATCCCGGCCCAAGGGTGGTGGCAGGAACCCAGGTGGCGCTCGGGGACTCAGCAGGGCCTGCCCCTAGGGCCAGGAGTCTGGCAGGCTCCGGGGCAAATGGACTACGGAAACCGAGAGGGGCCCGTCCGCGCCAAAACCCAAAACGCGCTGCGGCCTCCAGGGACACAGGGGACACAAGTGGCTGTGTGGCTTGCAGTGCCCGACCAGAGGGAGGGAGGTTGTCTGGCTGCTGAGGCGCAGCCGGTGTCAGCCCTTCAGGGAACTGCCCGTGGATGCTTCGGGAATGGGGGCTGCCAACTCAGAACCCCCATTCCCTGTGGCTGCAGCCAGCCAGGGGGCTCCAGGGTCGGGCGCGCCCGCGGGCCTGGGTGGCTTCTTGCCTGTGTGCAGGGCTTCTACGCACAAGGTGGCACCTCATCCCGGCCAAAGGGTGGTGGCAGGAACCCAGGAGGCGCTCGGGGACTCAGCAGGGCCCGCCCCTGGGGCCAGGGGTCTGGCAGGCTCCGGGGGCAAATGGACTACGGAAGCCGAGAGGGGCCCGTCCGCGCCAAAACCCAAAACGCGCTGCGGCCTCCAGGGACACAGGGGACACAAGTGGCTGTGTGGCTTGCAGTGCCCGACCAGAGGGAGGGAGGTTGTCTGGCTGCTGAGGCGCAGCCGGTGTCAGCCCTTCGGGGAACTGCCCGTGGATGCTTCGTGAATGGGGGCTGCCAACTCAGAACCCCCGTTCCCTGTGGCTGCAGCCAGCCAGGGGGCTCCAGGGTCGGGCCTGGGGGGCTTCTTGCCTGTGTGCAGGGCTTCTACGCACAAGGTGGCACCTCATCCCGGCCCAAGGGTGGTGGCAGGAACCCAGGACGCGCTCGGGGACTCAGCAGGGCAAGCCCCTTGGGCCAGGGGTCTGGCAGGCTCCGGGGGCAAATGGACGACGGAAGCCGAGAGGGGCCCGTCAGCGCCAAAACCCAAAACGCGCTGCGGCCTCCAGGGACACAGGGGACACAAGTGGCTTTGTGGCTTGCAGTGCCCGACCAGAGGGAGGGAGGTTGTCTGGCTGCTGAGGCGCAGCCGGTGTCAGCCCTTCGGGGAACTGCCCGTGGATGCTTCGGGAATGGGGGCTGCCAACTCAGAACCCCCGTTCCCTGTGGCTGCAGCCAGCCAGGGGCCTCTAGGGTCGGGCGCGCCCGCGGGCCTGGGGGGCTTCTTGCCTGTGTGCAGGGCTTCTACGCACAAGGTGGCACCTCATCCCGGCCCAAGGGTGGTGGCAGGAACACAGGAGGCGCTCGGGGACTCAGCAGCTCCCACCCCTCGGGCCAGGGGTCTGGCAGGCTCCGGGGCAAATGGACTACGGAAGCCGAGAGGGGCCAGTCCGCGCCAAAACCCAAAACGCGCTGCGGCCTCCAGGGAGGGACACAGGGGACACAAGTGGCTGTGTGGCTTGCAGTGCCCGACCAGAGGGAGGGAGGTTGTCTGGCTGCTGAGGCGCAGCCGGTGTCAGCCCTTCGGGGAACTGCCCGTGGATGCTTCGGGAATGGGGGCTGCCAACTCAGAACCCCCGTTCCCTGTGGCTGCAGCCAGCCAGGGGGCTCAAGGGTCGGGCGCGCCCGCGGGCCTGGGGGGCTTTTTGCCTGTGTGCAGGGCTTCTACGCACAAGGTGGCACCTCATCCCGGCCAAAGGGTGGTGGCAGGAACCCAGGAGGTGCTCGGGGACTCAGCAGGGCCCGCCCCTGGGACCAGGGGTCTGGCAGGCTCCGGGGCCAAATGGACTACGGAAGCCGAGAGGGGCCCGTCCGCGCCAAAACCCAAAACGTGCTGCGGCCTCCAGGGACACAGGGGACACAAGTGGCTGTGTGGCTTGCAGTGCCCGACCAGAGGGAGGGAGGTTGTCTGGCTGCTGAGGCGCAGCCGGTGTCAGCCCTTCAGGGAACTGCCCGTGGATGCTTCGGGAATGGGGGCTGCCAACTCAGAACCCCCGTTCCCTGTGGCTGCAGCCAGCCAGGGGGCTCCAGGGTCGGGCGCGCCCGCGGGCCTGGGTGGATTCTTGCCTGTGTGCAGGGCTTCTACGCACAAGGTGGCACCTCATCCCGGCCAAAGGGTGGTGGCAGGAACCCAGGAGGCGCTCGGGGACTCAGCAGGGCCCGCCCCTGGGGCCAGGGGTCTGGCAGGCTCCGGGGGCAAATGGACTACGGAAGCCGAGAGGGGCCCGTCCGCGCCAAAACCCAAAACGCGCTGCGGCCTCCAGGGACACAGGGGACACGAATGGCTGTGTGGCTTGCAGTGCCCGACCAGAGGGAGGGAGGTTGTCTGGCTGCTGAGGCGCAGCCGGTGTCAGCCCTTCGGGGAACTGCCCGTGGATGCTTCGTGAATGGGGGCTGCCAACTCAGAACCCCCGTTCCCTGTGGCTGCAGCCAGCCAGGGGGCTCCAGGGTCGGGCCTGGGGGGCTTCTTGCCTGTGTGCAGGGCTTCTACGCACAAGGTGGCACCTCATCCCGGCCCAAGGGTGGTGGCAGGAACCCAGGACGCGCTCGGGGACTCAGCAGGGCAAGCCCCTTGGGCCAGGGGTCTGGCAGGCTCCGGGGGCAAATGGACGACGGAAGCCGAGAGGGGCCCGTCAGCGCCAAAACCCAAAACGCGCTGCGGCCTCCAGGGACACAGGGGACACAAGTGGCTTTGTGGCTTGCAGTGCCCGACCAGAGGGAGGGAGGTTGTCTGGCTGCTGAGGCGCAGCCGGTGTCAGCCCTTCGGGGAACTGCCCGTGGATGCTTCGGGAATGGGGGCTGCCAACTCAGAACCCCCGTTCCCTGTGGCTGCAGCCAGCCAGGGGCCTCTAGGGTCGGGCGCGCCCGCGGGCCTGGGGGGCTTCTTGCCTGTGTGCAGGGCTTCTACGCACAAGGTGGCACCTCATCCCGGCCCAAGGGTGGTGGCAGGAACCCAGGACGCGCTCGGGGACTCAGCAGGGCAAGCCCCTTGGGCCAGGGGTCTGGCAGGCTCCGGGGGCAAATGGACGACGGAAGCCGAGAGGGGCCCGTCAGCGCCAAAACCCAAAACGCGCTGCGGCCTCCAGGGACACAGGGGACACAAGTGGCTTTGTGGCTTGCAGTGCCCGACCAGAGGGAGGGAGGTTGTCTGGCTGCTGAGGCGCAGCCGGTGTCAGCCCTTCGGGGAACTGCCCGTGGATGCTTCGGGAATGGGGGCTGCCAACTCAGAACCCCCGTTCCCTGTGGCTGCAGCCAGCCAGGGGGCTCAAGGGTCGGGCGCGCCCGCGGGCCTGGGGGGCTTTTTGCCTGTGTGCAGGGCTTCTACGCACAAGGTGGCACCTCATCCCGGCCAAAGGGTGGTGGCAGGAACCCAGGAGGTGCTCGGGGACTCAGCAGGGCCCGCCCCTGGGGCCAGGGGTCTGGCAGGCTCCGGGGGCAAATGGACTACGGAAGCCGAGAGGGGCCCGTCCGCGCCAAAACCCAAAACGCGCTGCGGCCTCCAGGGACACAGGGGACACAAGTGGCTGTGTGGCTTGCAGTGCCCGACCAGAGGGAGGGAGGTTGTCTGGCTGCTGAGGCGCAGCCGGTGTCAGCCCTTCGGGGAACTGCCCGTGGATGCTTCGTGAATGGGGGCTGCCAACTCAGAACCCCCGTTCCCTGTGGCTGCAGCCAGCCAGGGGGCTCCAGGGTTGGGCCTGGGGGGCTTCTTGCCTGTGTGCAGGGCTTATACGCACAAGGTGGCACCTCATCCCGGCCCAAGGGTGGTGGCAGGAACCCAGGACGCGCTCGGGGACTCAGCAGGGCAAGCCCCTTGGGCCAGGGGTCTGGCAGGCTCCGGGGGCAAATGGACGACGGAAGCCGAGAGGGGCCCTTCAGCGCCAAAACCCAAAACGCGCTGCGGCCTCCAGGGACACAGGGGACACAAGTGGCTTTGTGGCTTGCAGTGCCCGACCAGAGGGAGGGAGGTTGTCTGGCTGCTGAGGCGCAGCCGGTGTCAGCCCTTCGGGGAACTGCCCGTGGATGCTTCGGGAATGGGGGCTGCCAACTCAGAACCCCCGTTCCCTGTGGCTGCAGCCAGCCAGGGGCCTCTAGGGTCGGGCGCGCCCGCGGGCCTGGGGGGCTTCTTGCCTGTGTGCAGGGCTTCTATGCACAAGGTGGCACCTCATCCCGGCCCAAGGGTGGTGGCAGGAACCCAGGAGGCGCTCGGGGACTCAGCAGGGCCCGCCCCTGGGGCCAGGGGTCTGGCAGGCTCCGGGGGCAAATGGACTACGGAAGCCGAGAGGGGCCAGTCCGCGCCAAAACCCAAAACGCGCTGCGGCCTCCAGGGACACAGGGGACACAAGTGGCTGTGTGGCTTACAGTGCCCGACCAGAGGGAGGGAGGTTGTCTGGCTGCTGAGGCGCAGCCGGTGTCAGCCCTTCGGGGAACTGCCCGTGGATGCTTCGGGAATGGGGGCTGCCAACTCAGAACCCCCGTTCCCTGTGGCTGCAGCCAGCCAGGGGGCTCCAGGGTCGGGCGCGCCCGTGGGCCTGGGGGGCTTCTTGCCTATGTGCAGGGCTTCTACGCACAAGGTGGCACCTCATCCCGGCCCAAGGGTGGTGGCAGGAACTCAGGAGGCGCTCGGGGACTCAGCAGGGCCCGCCCCTGGGGCCAGGGGTCTGGCAGGCTCTGGGGAAAATGGACTACAGAATCCGAGAGGGGCCCGTCCGCGCCAAAACCCAAAACGCGCTGCGGCCTCCAGGGACACAGGGGACACAAGTGGCTGTGTGGCTTGCAGTGCCCGACCAGAGGGAGGGAGGTTGTCTGGCTGCTGAGGCGCAGCCGGTGTCAGCCCTTCGGGGAACTGCCCGTGGATGCTTCGGGAATGGGGACTGCCAACTCAGAACCCCCGTTCCCTGTGGCTGCAGCCAGCCAGGGGGCTCCAGGGTCGGGCGCTCCCGCGGGCCTCGGGGGCTTCTTGCCTGTGTGCAGGGCTTCTACGCACAAGGTGGCACCTCATCCCGGCCCAAGGGTGGTGGCAGGAACATAGGAGGCGCTCGGGGACTCAGCAGGGCCCGCCCCTGGGGCCAGGGGTCTGGCAGGCTCCGGGGGCAAATGGACTATGGAAACCGAGAGGGGCCCGTCCGCGCCAAAACCCAAAACGCGCTGCGGCCTCCAGGGACACAGGGGACACAAGTGGCTGTGTGGCTTGCAGTGCCCGACCAGAGGGAGGGAGGTTGTCTGGCTGCTGAGGCGCAGCCGGTGTCAGCCCTTCGGGGAACTGCCCGTGGATGCTTCGGGAATGGGGGCTGCCAACTCAGAACCCCCGTTCCCTGTGGCTGCAGCCAGCCAGGGGGCTCCAGGGTCGCGTGCGCCCGCGGGCCTGGGGGGCTTCTTGCCTGTGTGCAGGGCTTCTACGCACAAGGTGGCACCTCATCCCGGCCCAAGGGTGGTGGCAGGAACCCAGGACGCGCTCGGGGACTCAGCAGGGCAAGCCCCTTGGGCCAGGGGTCTGGCAGGCTCCGGGGGCAAATGGACGACGGAAGCCGAGAGGGGCCCATCAGCGCCAAAACCCAAAACGCGCTGCGGCCTCCAGGGACACAGGGGACACAAGTGGCTGTGTGGCTTGCAGTGCCCGACCAGAGGGAGGGAGGTTGTCTGGCTGCTGAGGCGCAGCCGGTGTCAGCCCTTCGGGGAACTGCCCGTGGATGCTTCGGGAATGGGGGCTGCCAACTCAGAACCCCCGTTCCCTGTGGCTGCAGCCAGCCAGGGGCCTCTAGGGTCGGGCGCGCCCGCGGGCCTGGGGGGCTTCTTGCCTGTGTGCAGGGCTTCTACGCACAAGGTGGCACCTCATCCCGGCCCAAGGGTGGTGGCAGGAACTCAGGAGGCGCTCGGGGACTCAGCAGCTCCCACCCCTCGGGCCAGGGGTCTGGCAGGCTCCGGGGCAAATGGACTACGGAAGCCGAGAGGGGCCAGTCCGCGCCAAAACCCAAAACCGCTGTGGCCTCCAGGGACACAGGGGACACAAGTGGCTGTGTGGCTTACAGTGCCCGACCAGAGGGAGGGAGGTTGTCTGGCTGCTGAGGCGCAGCCGGTGTCAGCCCTTCGGGGAACTGCCCGTGGATGCTTCGGGAATGGGGGCTGCCAACTCAGAACCCCCGTTCCCTGTGGCTGCAGCCAGCCAGGGGGCTCCAGGTTCGGGCGCGCCCGCGGGCCTGGGGGGCTTCTTGCCTGTGTGCAGGGCTTCTACGCACAAGGTGGCACCTCATCCCGGCCCAAGGGTGGTGGCAGGAACCCAGGAGGCGCTCGGGGACTCAGCAGGGCCCGCCCCTGGGGCCAGGGGTCTGGCAGGCTCCGGGGGCAAATGGACTACGGAAACCGAGAGGGGCCCGTCCGCGCCAAAACCCAAAACGCGCTGCGGCCTCCAGGGACACAGGGGACACAAGGGGCTGTGTGGCTTGCAGTGCCCGACCAGAGGGAGGGAGGTTGTCTAGCTGCTGAGGCGCAGCCGGTGTCAGCCCTTCGGGGAACTGCCCGTGGATGCTTCGGGAATGGGGGCTGCCAACTCAGAACCCCCGTTCCCTGTGGCTGCAGCCAGCCAGGGGGCTCCAGGGTCGCGTGCGCCCGCGGGCCTGGGGGGCTTCTTGCCTGTGTGCAGGGCTTCTACGCACAAGGTGGCACCTCATCCCGGCCCAAGGGTGGTGGCAGGAACTCAGGAGGCGCTCGGGGACTCAGCAGGTCCCGCCCCTGGGGCCAGGGGTCTGGCAGGCTCCGGGGGCAAATGGACTACGGAAGCCGAGAGGGGCCCGTCTGCGCCAAAACCCAAAACGTGCTGCGGCCTCCAGGGACACAGGGGACACAAGTGGCTGTGTGGCTTGCAGTGCCCGACCAGATGGAGGGAGGTTGTCTGGCTGCTGAGGCGCAGCCGGTGTCAGCCCTTCGGGGAACTGCCCGTGGATGCTTCGGGAATGGGGGCTGCCAACACAGAACCCCCGTTCCCTGTGGCTGCAGCCAGCCAGGGGGCTCCAGGGTCGGGCGCGCCCGCGGGCCTGGGGGGCTTCTTGCCTGTGTGCAGGGCTTCTACGCACAAGGTGGCACCTCATCCCGGCCCAAGGGTGGTGGCAGGAACCCAGGAGGCACTCGGGAACTCAGCAGGGCCCGCACTTGGGGCCAGGGGTCTGGCAGGCTCCGGGGGCAAATGGACTATGGAAGCCGAGAGGGGCCCGTCCGCGCCAAAACCCAAAACGCGCTGCGGCATCCAGGGACACAGGGGACACGAGTGGCTGTGTGGCTTGCAGTGCCCGACCAGAGGGAGGGAGGTTGTCTGGCTGCTGAGGCGCAGCCGGTGTCAGCCCTTCGGGGAACTGCCCGTGGATGCTTCGGGAATGGGGTCTGCCAACTCAGAACCCCCGTTCCCTGTGGCTGCAGCCAGCCAGGGGGCTCCAGGGTTGGGCGTGCACGCGGGCCTGGGGGGCTTCTTGCCTGTGTGCAGGGCTTCTACGCACAAGGTGGCACCTCATCCCGGCCCAAGGTGGTGGCAGGAACTCAGGAGGCGCTCGGGGACTCAGCAGGGCCCGCCCCTGGGGCCAGGGGTCTGGCAGGCTCCGGGGGGAAATGGACTACGGAAACCGAGAGGGGCCCGTCCGCGCCGAAACCCAAAACGCGCTGCGGCCTCCAGGGACACAGGGGACACAAGTGGCTGTGTGGCTTGCAGTGCCCGACCAGAGGGAGGGAGGTTGTCTGGCTGCTGAGGCGCAGCCGGTGTCAGCCCTTCGGGGAACTGCCCGTGGATGCTTCGGGAATGGGGGCTGCCAACTCTGAACCCCCGTTCCCTGTGGCTGCAGCCAGCCAGGGGGCTCCAGGGTCGGGCGCGCCCACGGGCCTGGGGGGCTTCTTGCCTGTGTGCAGGGCTTCTACGCACAAGGTGGCACCTCATCCCGGCCCAAGGGTGGTGGCAGGAACCCAGGAGGCGCTCGGGGACTCAGCAGGGCCCGCCCCTGGGGCCAGGGGTCTGGCAGGCTCCGGGGGCAAATGGACTACGGAAGCCGAGAGGGGCCCGTCCGCGCCAAAACCCAAAACGCGCTGCGGCCTCCAGGGACACAGGGGACACAAGTGGCTGTGTGGCTTGCAGTGCCCGACCAGAGGGAGGGAGGTTGTCTGGCTGCTGAGGCGCAGCCGGTGTCAGCCCTTCGGGGAACTGCCTGTGGATGCTTCGTGAATGGGGGCTGCCAACTCAGAACCCCCGTTCCCTGTGGCTGCAGCCAGCCAGGGGGCTCCAGGGTCGGGCCTGGGGGGCTTCTTGCCTGTGTGCAGGGCTTCTACGCACAAGGTGGCACCTCATCCCGGCCCAAGGGTGGTGGCAGGAACCCAGGAGGCGCTCGGGGACTCAGCAGGGCAAGCCCCTTGGGCCAGGGGTCTGGCAGGCTCCGGGGGCAAATGGACGACGGATTCCGAGAGGGGCCCGTCAGCGCCAAAACCCAAAACGCGCTGCGGCCTCCAGGGACACAGGGGACACAAGTGGCTGTGTGGCTTGCAGTGCCCGACCAGAGGGAGGGAGGTTGTCTGGCTGCTGAGGCGCAGCCGGTGTCAGCCCTTCGGGGAACTGCCCGTGGATGCTTCGGGAATGGGGGCTGCCAACTCAGAACCCCCGTTCCCTGTGGCTGCAGCCAGCCAGGGGCCTCTAGGGTCGGGCGCGCCCGCGGGCCTGGGGGGCTTCTTGCCTGTGTGCAGGGCTTCTACGCACAAGGTGGCACCTCATCCCGGCCCAAGGGTGGTGGCAGGAACCCAGGAGGCGCTCGGGGACTCAGCAGCTCCCACCCCTCGGGCCAGGGGTCTGGCAGGCTCCGGGGCAAATGGACTACGGAAGCCGAGAGGGGCCCGTCCGCGCCAAAACCCAAAACCGCTGCGGCCTCCAGGGACACAGGGGACACAAGTGGCTGTGTGGCTTGCAGTGGCCGACCAGAATGAGGGAGGTTGTCTGGCTGCTGAGGCGCAGCCGGTGTCAGCCCTTCGGGGAACTGCCCGTGGATGCTTCGGGAATGGGGGCTGCCAACTCAGAACCCCTGTTCCCTGTGGCTGCAGCCAGCCAGGGGGCTCCAGGGTCGGGCGCGCCCGTGGGCCTGGGGGGCTTCTTGCCTATGTGCAGGGCTTCTACGCACAAGGTGGCACCTCATCCCGGCCCAAGGGTGGTGGCAGGAACCCAGGAGTCGCTCGGGGACTCAGCAGGGCCCGCCCCTGGGGCCAGGGGTCTGGCAGGCTCCGGGGCAAATGGACTACAGAATCCGAGAGGAGCCCGTCCGCGCCAAAACCCAAAACGCGCTGCGGCCTCCAGGGACACAGGGGACAAAAGTGGCTGTGTGGCTTGCAGTGCCCGACCAGAGGGAGGGAGGTTGTCTGGCTGCTGAGGCGCAGCCGGTGTCAGCCCTTCGGGGAACTGCCCGTGGATGCTTCGGGAATGGGGGCTGCCAACTCAGAACCCCCGTTCCCTGTGGCTGCAGCCAGCCAGGGGGCTCCAGGGTCGGGCGCGCCCGCGGGCCTGGGGGGCTTCTTGCCTGTGTGCAGGGCTTCTACGCACAAGGTGGCACCTCATCCCGGCCCAAGGGTGGTGGCAGGAACCCAGGAGGCGCTCGGGGACTCAGCAGGGCCCGCCCCTGGGGCCAGGGGTCTGGCAGGCTCCGGGGGCAAATGGACTACGGAAACCGAGAGGGGCCCGTCCGCGCCAAAACCCAAAACGTGCTGCGGCCTCCAGGGACACAGGGGACACAAGTGGCTGTGTGGCTTGCAGTGCCCGACCAGAGGGAGGGAGGTTGTCTAGCTGCTGAGGCGCAGCCGGTGTCAGCCCTTCGGGGAACTGCCCGTGGATGCTTCGGGAATGGGGGCTGCCAACTCAGAACCCCCGTTCCCTGTGGCTGCAGCCAGCCAGGGGGCTCCAGGGTCGAGTGCGCCCGCGGGACTGGGGGGCTTCTTGCCTGTGTGCAGGGCTTCTACGCACAAGGTGGCACCTCATCCCGGCCCAAGGGTGGTGGCAGGAACTCAGGAGGCGCTCGGGGACTCAGCAGGTCCCGCCCCTGGGGCCAGGGGTCTGGCAGGCTCCGGGGGCAAATGGACTACGGAAGCCGAGAGGGGCCCGTCCGTGCCAAAACCCAAAACGTGCTGCGGCCTCCAGGGACACAGGGGACACAAGTGGCTGTGTGGCTTGCAGTGCCCGACCAGATGGAGGGAGGTTGTCTGGCTGCTGAGGCGCAGCCGGTGTCAGCCCTTCGGGGAACTGCCCGTGGATGCTTCGGGAATGGGGGCTGCCAACACAGAACCCCCGTTTCCTGTGGCTGCAGCCAGCCAGGGGGCTCCAGGGTCGGGCGCGCCCGTGGGCCTGGGGGGCATCTTGCCTGTGTGCAGGGCTTCTACGCACAAGGTGGCACCTCATCCCGGCCCAAGGGTGGTGGCAGGAACCCAGGAGGCACTCGGGAACTCAGCAGGGCCCGCCCCTGGGGCCAGGGGTCTGGCAGGCTCCGGGGGCAAATGGACTATGGAAGCCGAGAGGGGCCCGTCCACGCCAAAACCCAAAACGCGCTGCGGCATCCAGGGACACAGGGGACACGAGTGGCTGTGTGGCTTGCAGTGCCCGACCAGAGGGAGGGAGGTTGTCTGGCTGCTGAGGCGCAGCCGGTGTCAGCCCTTCGGGGAACTGCCCGTGGATGCTTCGGGAATGGGGGCTGCCAACTCAGAACCCCCGTTCCCTGTGGCTGCAGCCAGCCAGGGGGCTCCAGGGTTGGGCGCGCACGCGGGCCTGGGGGGCTTCTTGCCTGTGTGCAGGGCTTCTACGCACAAGGTGGCACCTCATCCCGGCCCAAGGGTGGTGGCAGGAACTCAGGAGGCGCTCGGGGACTCAGCAGGGCCCGCCCCTGGGGCCAGGGGTCTGGCAGGCTCCGGGGGGAAATGGACTACGGAAACCGAGAGGGGCCCGTCCGCGCCAAAACCCAAAACGCGCTGCTGCCTCCAGGGACACAGGGGACACAAGTGGCTGTGTGGCTTGCAGTGCCCGACCAGAGGGAGGGAGGTTGTCTGGCTGCTGAGGCGCAGCCGGTGTCAGCCCTTCAGGGAACTGCCCGTGGATGCTTCGGGAATGGGGGCTGCCAACTCAGAACCCCCGTTCCCTGTGGCTGCAGCCAGCCAGGGGGCTCCAGGGTCGGGCGCGCCCGCGGGCCTGGGTGGCTTCTTGCCTGTGTGCAGGGCTTCTACGCACAAGGTGGCACCTCATCCCGGCCAAAGGGTGGTGGCAGGAACCCAGGAGGCGCTCGGGGACTCAGCAGGGCCCGCCCCTGGGGCCAGGGGTCTGGCAGGCTCCGGGGGCAAATGGATTACGGAAGCCGAGAGGGGCCCGTCCGCGCCAAAACCCAAAACGCGCTGCGGCCTCCAGGGACACAGGGGACACAAGTGGCTGTGTGGCTTGCAGTGCCCGACCAGAGGGAGGGAGGTTGTCTGGCTGCTGAGGCGCAGCCGGTGTCAGCCCTTCGGGGAACTGCCTGTGGATGCTTCGTGAATGGGGGCTGCCAACTCAGAACCCCCGTTCCCTGTGGCTGCAGCCAGCCAGGGGGCTCCAGGGTCGGGCCTGGGGGGCTTCTTGCCTGTGTGCAGGGCTTCTACGCACAAGGTGGCACCTCATCCCGGCCCAAGGGTGGTGGCAGGAACCCAGGAGGCGCTCGGGGACTCAGCAGGGCAAGCCCCTTGGGCCAGGGGTCTGGCAGGCTCCGGGGGCAAATGGACGACGGAAGCCGAGAGGGGCCCGTCAGCGCCAAAACCCAAAACGCGCTGCGGCCTCCAGGGACACAGGGGACACAAGTGGCTGTGTGGCTTGCAGTGCCCGACCAGAGGGAGGGAGGTTGTCTGGCTGCTGAGGCGCAGCCGGTGTCAGCCCTTCGGGGAACTGCCCGTGGATGCTTCGGGAATGGGGGCTGCCAACTCAGAACCCCCGTTCCCTGTGGCTGCAGCCAGCCAGGGGCCTCTAGGGTCGGGCGCGCCCGCGGGCCTGGGGGGCTTCTTGCCTATGTGCAGGGCTTCTACGCACAAGGTGGCACCTCATCCCGGCCCAAGGGTGGTGGCAGGAACCCAGGAGTCGCTCGGGGACTCAGCAGGGCCCGCCCCTGGGGCCAGGGGTCTGGCAGGCTCCGGGGCAAATGGACTACAGAATCCGAGAGGGGCCCGTCCGCGCCAAAACCCAAAACGCGCTGCGGCCTCCAGGGACACAGGGGACACAAGTGGCTGTGTGGCTTGCAGTGCCCGACCAGAGGGAGGGAGGTTGTCTGGCTGCTGAGGCGCAGCCGGTGTCAGCCCTTCGGGGAACTGCCCGTGGATGCTTCGGGAATGGGGGCTGCCAACTCAGAACCCCCGTTCCCTGTGGCTGCAGCCAGCCAGGGGGCTCCAGGGTCGGGCGCGCCCGCGGGCCTGGGGGGCTTCTTGCCTGTGTGCAGGGCTTCTACGCACAAGGTGGCACCTCATCCCGGCCCAAGGGTGGTGGCAGGAACCCAGGAGGCGCTCGGGGACTCAGCAGGGCCCGCCCCTGGGGCCAGGGGTCTGGCAGGCTCCGGGGGCAAATGGACTACGGAAACCGAGAGGGGCCCGTCCGCGCCAAAACCCAAAACGCGCTGCGGCCTCCAGGGACACAGGGGACACAAGGGGCTGTGTGGCTTGCAGTGCCCGACCAGAGGGAGGGAGGTTGTCTGGCTGCTGAGGCGCAGCCGGTGTCAGCCCTTCGGGGAACTGCCCGTGGATGCTTCGGGAATGGGGGCTGCCAACTCAGAACCCCCGTTCCCTGTGGCTGCAGCCAGCCAGGGGGCTCCAGGGTCGCGTGCGCCCGCGGGCCTGGGGGGCTTCTTGCCTGTGTGCAGGGCTTCTACGCACAAGGTGGCACCTCATCCCGGCCCAAGGGTGGTGGCAGGAACTCAGGAGGCGCTCGGGGACTCAGCAGGTCCCGCCCCTGGGGCCAGGGGTCTGGCAGGCTCCAGGGGCAAATGGACTACGGAAGCCGAGAGGGGCCCGTCCGCGCCAAAACCCAAAACGTGCTGCGGCCTCCAGGGACACAGGGGACACAAGTGGCTGTGTGGCTTGCAGTGCCCGACCAGATGGAGGGAGGTTGTCTGGCTGCTGAGGCGCAGCCGGTGTCAGCCCTTCGGGGAACTGCCCGTGGATGCTTCGGGAATGAGGGCTGCCAACACAGAACCCCCGTTTCCTGTGGCTGCAGCCAGCCAGGGGGCTCCAGGGTCGGGCGCGCCCGTGGGCCTGGGGGGCTTCTTGCCTGTGTGCAGGGCTTCTACGCACAAGGTGGCACCTCATCCCGGCCCAAGGGTGGTGGCAGGAACCCAGGAGGCACTCGGGAACTCAGCAGGGCCCGCCCCTGGGGCCAGGGGTCTGGCAGGCTCCGGGGGCAAATGGACTACGGAAACCGAGAGGGGCCCGTCCGCGCCGAAACCCAAAACGCGCTGCGGCCTCCAGGGACACAGGGGACACAAGGGGCTGTGTGGCTTGCAGTGCCCGACCAGAGGGAGGGAGGTTGTCTGGCTGCTGAGGCGCAGCCGGTGTCAGCCCTTTGGGGAACTGCCCGTGGATGCTTCGGGAATGGGGGCTGCCAACTCAGAACCCCCGTTCCCTGTGGCTGCAGCCAGCCAGGGGGCTCCAGGGTCGCGTGCGCCCGCGGGCCTGGGGGGCTTCTTGCCTGTGTGCAGGGCTTCTACGCACAAGGTGGCACCTCATCCCGGCCCAAGGGTGGTGGCAGGAACTCAGGAGGCGCTCGGGGACTCAGCAGGTCCCGCCCCTGGGGCCAGGGGTCTGGCAGGCTCCAGGGGCAAATGGACTACGGAAGCCGAGAGGGGCCCGTCCGCGCCAAAACCCAAAACGTGCTGCGGCCTCCAGGGACACAGGGGACACAAGTGGCTGTGTGGCTTGCAGTGCCCGACCAGATGGAGGGAGGTTGTCTGGCTGCTGAGGCGCAGCCGGTGTCAGCCCTTCGGGGAACTGCCCGTGGATGCTTCGGGAATGAGGGCTGCCAACACAGAACCCCCGTTTCCTGTGGCTGCAGCCAGCCAGGGGGCTCCAGGGTCGGGCGCGCCCGTGGGCCTGGGGGGCTTCTTGCCTGTGTGCAGGGCTTCTACGCACAAGGTGGCACCTCATCCCGGCCCAAGGGTGGTGGCAGGAACCCAGGAGGCACTCGGGAACTCAGCAGGGCCCGCCCCTGGGGCCAGGGGTCTGGCAGGCTCCGGGGGCAAATGGACTATGGAAGCCGAGAGGGGCCCGTCCGCGCCAAAACCCAAAACGCGCTGCGGCATCCAGGGACACAGGGGACACGAGTGGCTGTATGGCTTGCAGTGCCCGACCAGAGGGAAGGAGGTTGTCTGGCTGCTGAGGCGCAGCCGGTGTCAGCCCTTCGGGGAACTGCCCGTGGATGCTTCGGGAATGGGGGCTGCCAACTCAGAACCCCCGTTCCCTGTGGCTGCAGCCAGCCAGGCCGCTCCAGGGTTGGGCGCGCACGCGGGCCTGGGGGGCTTCTTGCCTGTGTGCAGGGCTTCTACGCACAAGGTGGCACCTCATCCCGGCCCAAGGGTTGTGGCAGGAACTCAGGAGGCGCTCGGGGACTCAGCAGGGCCCGCCCCTGGGGCCAGGGGTCTGGCAGGCTCCGGGGGGAAATGGACTACGGAAGCCGAGAGGGGCCCGTCCGCGCCGAAACCCAAAACGCGCTGCGGCCTCCAGGGACACAGGGGACACAAGTGGCTGTGTGGCTTGCAGTGCCCGACCAGAGGGAGGGAGGTTGTCTGGCTGCTGAGGCGCAGCCGGTGTCAGCCCTTCGGGGAACTGCCCGTGGATGCTTCGGGAATGGGGGCTGCCAACTCTGAACCCCCGTTCCCTGTGGCTGCAGCCAGCCAGGGGGCTCCAGGGTCGGGCGCGCCCGCGGGCCTGGGGGGCTTCTTGCCTGTGTGCAGGACTTCTACGCACAAGGTGGCACCTCATCCCGGCCCAAGGGTGGTGGCAGGAACTCAGGAGGCGCTCGGGGACTCAGCAGGGCCCGCCCCTGGGGCCAGGGGTCTGGCAGGCTCCGGGGGCAAATGGACTACGGAAACCGAGAGGGGCCCGTCCGCGCCGAAACCCAAAACGCGCTGCGGCCTCCAGGGACACAGGGGACACAAGTGGCTGTGTGGCTTGCAGTGCCCGACCAGAGGGAGGGAGGTTGTCTGGCTGCTGAGGCGCAGCCGGTGTCAGCCCTTCGGGGAACTGCCCGTGGATGCTTCGTGAATGGGGGCTGCCAACTCAGAACCCCCATTCCCTGTGGCTGCAGCCAGCCAGGGGGCTCCAGGGTCAGGCCTGGGGGGCTTCTTGCCTGTGTGCAGGGCTTCTACGCACAAGGTGGCACCTCATCCCGGCCCAAGTGTGGTGGCAGGAACCCAGGAGGCACTCGGGGACTCAGCAGGGCCCGCCCCTGGGGCCAGGGGTCTGGCAGGCTCCGGGGGCAAATGGACGACGGAAACCGAGAGGGGCCCGTCCGCGCCAAAACCCAAAATGCGCTGCGGCCTACAGGGACACAGGGGACACAAGGGGCTGTGTGGCTTGCAGTGCCCGACCAGAGGGAGGGAGGTTGTCTAGCTGCTGAGGCGCAGCCGGTGTCAGCCCTTCGGGGAACTGCCCGTGGATGCTTCGGGAATGGGGGCTGCCAACTCAGAACCCCCGTTCCCTGTGGCTGCAGCCAGCCAGGGGGCTCCAGGGTCGGGTGCGCCCGCGGGCCTGGGGGGCTTCTTGCCTGTGTGCAGGGCTTCTACGCACAAGGTGGCACCTCATCCCGGCCCAAGGGTGGTGGCAGGAACCCAGGAGGCGCTCGGGGACTCAGCAGGGCAAGCCCCTTGGGCCAGGGGTCTGGCAGGCTCCGGGGGCAAATGGACGACGGAAACCGAGAGGGGCCCGTCCGCGCCAAAACCCAAAACGCGCTGCGGCATCCAGGGACACAGGGGACACGAGTGGCTGTGTGGCTTGCAGTGCCCGACCAGAGGGAGGGAGGTTGTCTGGCTGCTGAGGCGCAGCCGGTGTCAGCCCTTCGGGGAACTGCCCGTGGGTGCTTCGGGAATGGGGGCTGCCAACTCAGAACCCCCGTTCCCTGTGGCTGCAGCCAGCCAGGGGGCTCCAGGGTCGGGTGCGCCCGCGGGCCTGGGGGGCTTCTTGCCTGTGTGCAGGGCTTCTACGCACAAGGTGGCACCTCATCCCGGCCCAAGGGTGGTGGCAGGAACTCAGGAGGCGCTCGGGGACTCAGCAGGGCCCGCCCCTGGGGCCAGGGGTCTGGCAGGCTCCGGGGGCAAATGGACTACGGAAGCCGAGAGGGGCCCGTCCGCGCCGAAACCCAAAACGCGCTGCGGCCTCCAGGGACACAGGGGACACAAGTGGCTGTGTGGCTTGCAGTGCCCGTCCAGAGGGAGGGAGGTTGTCTGGCTGCTGAGGCGCAGCCGGTGTCAGCCCTTCGGGGAACTGCCCGTGGATGCTTCGGGAATGGGGGCTGCCAACTCAGAACCCCCGTTCCCTGTGGCTGCAGCCAGCCAGGGGGCTCCAGGGTCGGGCCTGGGGGGCTTCTTGCCTGTGTGCAGGGCTTCTACGCACAAGGTGGCACCTCATCCTGGCCCAAGGGTGGTGGCAGGAACCCAGGAGGCGCTCGGGGACTCAGCAGGGCCCGCCCCTGGGGCCAGGGGTCTGGCAGGCTCCGGGGCAAATGGACTACGGAAGCCGAGAGGGGCCCGTCCGTGCCAAAACCCAAAACGCGCTGCGGCCTCCAGGGACACAGGGGACACAAGTGGCTGTGTGGCTTGCAGTGCCCGACCAGAGGGAGGGAGGTTGTCTGGCTGCTGAGGCGCAGCCGGTTTCAGCCCTTCGGGGAACTGCCCGTGGATGCTTCGGGAATGGGGGCTGCCAACTCAGAACCCCCGTTCCCTGTGGCTGCAGCCAGCCAGGGGGCTCCAGGGTCGGGTGCGCCCGCGGGCCTGGGGGGCTTCTTGCCTGTGTGCAGGTCTTCTACGCACAAGGTGGCACCTCATCCCGGCCCAAGGGTGGTAGCAGGAACTCAGGAGGTGCTCGGGGACTCAGCAGGGCCCGCCCCTGGGGCCAGGGGTCTGGCAGGCTCCGGGGGCAAATGGACTACGGAAGCCGAGAGGGGCCCGTCCGCGCCAAAACCCAAAACGCGCTGCTGCCTCCAGGGACACAGGGGACACAAGTGGCTGTGTGGCTTGCAGTGCCCGACCAGAGGGAGGGAGGTTGTCTGGCTGCTGAGGCGCAGCCGGTGTCAGCCCTTCGGGGAACTGCCCGTGGATGCTTCGGGAATGGGGGCTGCCAACTCAGAACCCCCGTTCCCTGTGGCTGCAGCCAGCCAGGGGCTCCAGGGTCGGGCGCGCCCGCGGGCCTGGGGGGCTTCTTGCCTGTGTGCAGGGCTTCTACGCACAAGGTGGCACCTCATCCCGGCCCAAGGGTGGTGGCAGGAACCCAGGAGGCGCTCGGGGACTCAGCAGGGCAAGCCCCTGGGGCCAGGGGTCTGGCAGGCTCCGGGGCAAATGGACTACGGAAGCCGATAGGGGCCCGTCGGCGCCAAAACCCAAAACGCGCTGCGGCCTCCATGGACAAAGGGGACACAAGAGGCTGTGTGGCTTGCAGTGCCCGACCAGAGGGAGGGAGGTTGTCTGGCTGCTGAGGCGCAGCCGGTGTCAGCCCTTCGGGGAACTGCCTGTGTATGCTTCGGGAATGGGGGCTGCCAACTCAGAACCCCCGTTCCCTATGGCTGCAGCCAGCCAGGGCGCTCCAGGGTCGGGCGCGCCCGCGGGCCTGGGGGGCTTCTTGCCTGTGTGCAGGGCTTGTACGCACAAGGTGGCACCTCATCCCGGCCCAAGGGTGGTGGCAGGAACCCAGGAGGCGCTCGGGGACTCAGCAGGGCCCGCCCCTGGGGCCAGGGGTCTGGCAGGCTCCGGGGGCAAATGGACTACGGAAGCCGAGAGGGGCCCGTCCGCGCCAAAACCCAAAACGTGCTGCGGCCTCCAGGGACACAGGGGACACAAGTGGCTGTGTGGCTTGCAGTGCCCGACCAGAGGGAGGGAGGTTGTCTGGCTGCTGAGGCGCAGCCGGTGTCAGCCCTTCGGGGAACTGCCCGTGGATGAATCGGGAATGGGGGCTGCCAACTCAGAACCCCCGTTCCCTGTGGCTGCAGCCAGCCAGGGGGCTCCAGGGTCGGGCGCGCCCGTGGGCCTGGGGGGCTTCTTGCCTATGTGCAGGGCTTCTACGCACAAGGTGGCACCTCATCCCGGCCCAAGGGTGGTGGCAGGAACTCAGGAGGCGCTCGGGGACTCAGCAGGGCCCGATCCTGGGGCCAGGGGTCTGGCAGGCTCTGGGGAAAATGGAATACAGAATCCGAGAGGGGCCTGTCCGCGCCAAAACCCAAAACGCGCTGCGGCCTCCAGGGACACAGGGGACACAAGTGGCTGTGTGGCTTGCAGTGCCCGACCAGAGGGAGGGAGGTTGTCTGGCTGCTGAGGCGCAGCCAGTGTCAGCCCTTCGGGGAACTGCCCGTGGATGCTTCGGGAATGGGGGCTGCCAACTCAGAACCCCCGTTCCCTGTGGCTGCAGCCAGCCAGGGGGCTCCAGGGTCGGGCGCGCCCGCGGGCCTGGGGGGCTTCTTGCCTGTGTGCAGGGCTTCTACGCACAAGGTGGCACCTCATCCCGGCCCAAGGGTGGTGGCAGGAACCCAGGAGGTGCTCGGGGACGCAGCAGGGCCCGCCCCTGGGGCCAGGGGTCTGGCAGGCTCCGGGGGCAAATGGACTACGGAAGCCGAGAGGGGCCCGTCCGCGCCGAAACCCAAAACGCACTGCGGCCTCCAGGGACACAGGGGACACAAGTGGCTGTGTGGCTTGCAGTGCCCGACCAGAGGGAGGGAGGTTGTCTGGCTGCTGAGGCGCAGCCGGTGTCAGCCCTTCAGGGAACTGCCCGTGGATGCTTCGGGAATGGGGGCTGCCAACTCAGAACCCCCGTTCCCTGTGGCTGCAGCCAGCCAGGGGGCTGCAGGGTCGGGTGCGCCCGCGGGCCTGGGGGGCTTCTTGCCTGTGTGCAGGGCTTCTACGCACAAGGTGGCACCTCATCCCGGCCCAAGGGTGGTAGCAGGAACCCAGGAGGCGCTCGGGGACTCAGCAGGGCCCGCCCCTGGGGCCAGGGGTCTGGCAGGCTCCGGGGGCAAATGGACTACGGAAACCGAGAGGGGCCCGTCCGCGCCAAAACCCAAAACGCGCTGCGGCCTCCAGGGACACAGGGGACACAAGTGGCTGTGTGGCTTGCAGTGCCCGACCAGAGGGAGGGAGGTTGTCTGGCTGCTGAGGCGCAGCCGGTGTCAGCCCTTCGGGGAACTGCCCGTGGATGCTTCAGGAATGGGGGCTGCCAACTCAGAACCCTCGTTCCCTGTGGCTGCAGCCAGCCAGGGGGCTCCAGGGTCGGGCGCGCCCGCGGGCCTGGGGGGCTTCTTGCCTGGGTGCAGGGCTTCTACGCACAAGGTGGCACCTCATCCCGGCCCAAGGGTGGTGGCAGGAACCCAGGTGGCGCTCGGGGACTCAGCAGGGCCCGCCCCTAGGGCCAGGGGTCTGGCAGGCTCCGGGGCAAATGGACTACGGAAGCCGAGAGGGGCCCGTCCGCGCCAAAACCCAAAACGCGCTGCGGCCTCCAGGGACACAGGGGACACAAGTGGCTGTGTGGCTTGCAGTGCCCGACCAGAGGGAGGGAGGTTGTCTGGCTGCTGAGGCGCAGCCGGTGTCAGCCCTTCGGGGAACTGCCCGTGGATGCTTCGTGAATGGGGGCTGCCAACTCAGAACCCCCATTCCCTGTGGCTGCAGCCAGCCAGGGGGCTCCAGGGTCAGGCCTGGGGGGCTTCTTGCCTGTGTGCAGGGCTTCTACGCACAAGGTGGCACCTCATCCCGGCCCAAGTGTGGTGGCAGGAACCCAGGAGGCACTCGGGGACTCAGCAGGGCCCGCCCCTGGGGCCAGGGGTCTGGCAGGCTCCGGGGGCAAATGGACGACGGAAACCGAGAGGGGCCCGTCCGCGCCAAAACCCAAAATGCGCTGCGGCCTACAGGGACACAGGGGACACAAGGGGCTGTGTGGCTTGCAGTGCCCGACCAGAGGGAGGGAGGTTGTCTAGCTGCTGAGGCGCAGCCGGTGTCAGCCCTTCGGGGAACTGCCCGTGGATGCTTCGGGAATGGGGGCTGCCAACTCAGAACCCCCGTTCCCTGTGGCTGCAGCCAGCCAGGGGGCTCCAGGGTCGGGTGCGCCCGCGGGCCTGGGGGGCTTCTTGCCTGTGTGCAGGGCTTCTACGCACAAGGTGGCACCTCATCCCGGCCCAAGGGTGGTGGCAGGAACCCAGGAGGCGCTCGGGGACTCAGCAGGGCCCGCCCCTGGGGCCAGGGGTCTGGCAGGCTCCGGGGGCAAATGGACTACGGAAGCCGAGAGGGGCCCGTCCGCGCCAAAACCCAAAACGTGCTGCGGCCTCCAGGGACACAGGGGACACAAGTGGCTGTGTGGCTTGCAGTGCCCGACCAGAGGGAGGGAGGTTGTCTGGCTGCTGAGGCGCAGCCGGTGTCAGCCCTTCGGGGAACTGCCCGTGGATGAATCGGGAATGGGGGCTGCCAACTCAGAACCCCCGTTCCCTGTGGCTGCAGCCAGCCAGGGGGCTCCAGGGTCGGGCGCGCCCGTGGGCCTGGGGGGCTTCTTGCCTATGTGCAGGGCTTCTACGCACAAGGTGGCACCTCATCCCGGCCCAAGGGTGGTGGCAGGAACTCAGGAGGCGCTCGGGGACTCAGCAGGGCCCGATCCTGGGGCCAGGGGTCTGGCAGGCTCTGGGGAAAATGGAATACAGAATCCGAGAGGGGCCTGTCCGCGCCAAAACCCAAAACGCGCTGCGGCCTCCAGGGACACAGGGGACACAAGTGGCTGTGTGGCTTGCAGTGCCCGACCAGAGGGAGGGAGGTTGTCTGGCTGCTGAGGCGCAGCCAGTGTCAGCCCTTCGGGGAACTGCCCGTGGATGCTTCGGAATGGGGGCTGCCAACTCAGAACCCCCGTTCCCTGTGGCTGCAGCCAGCCAGGGGGCTCCAGGGTCGGGCGCGCCCGCGGGCCTGGGGGGCTTCTTGCCTGTGTGCAGGGCTTCTACGCACAAGGTGGCACCTCATCCCGGCCCAAGGGTGGTGGCAGGAACCCAGGAGGTGCTCGGGGACGCAGCAGGGCCCGCCCCTGGGGCCAGGGGTCTGGCAGGCTCCGGGGGCAAATGGACTACGGAAGCCGAGAGGGGCCCGTCCGCGCCGAAACCCAAAACGCACTGCGGCCTCCAGGGACACAGGGGACACAAGTGGCTGTGTGGCTTGCAGTGCCCGACCAGAGGGAGGGAGGTTGTCTGGCTGCTGAGGCGCAGCCGGTGTCAGCCCTTCAGGGAACTGCCCGTGGATGCTTCGGGAATGGGGGCTGCCAACTCAGAACCCCCGTTCCCTGTGGCTGCAGCCAGCCAGGGGGCTGCAGGGTCGGGTGCGCCCGCGGGCCTGGGGGGCTTCTTGCCTGTGTGCAGGGCTTCTACGCACAAGGTGGCACCTCATCCCGGCCCAAGGGTGGTAGCAGGAACCCAGGAGGCGCTCGGGGACTCAGCAGGGCCCGCCCCTGGGGCCAGGGGTCTGGCAGGCTCCGGGGGCAAATGGACTACGGAAACCGAGAGGGGCCCGTCCGCGCCAAAACCCAAAACGCGCTGCGGCCTCCAGGGACACAGGGGACACAAGTGGCTGTGTGGCTTGCAGTGCCCGACCAGAGGGAGGGAGGTTGTCTGGCTGCTGAGGCGCAGCCGGTGTCAGCCCTTCGGGGAACTGCCCGTGGATGCTTCAGGAATGGGGGCTGCCAACTCAGAACCCTCGTTCCCTGTGGCTGCAGCCAGCCAGGGGGCTCCAGGGTCGGGCGCGCCCGCGGGCCTGGGGGGCTTCTTGCCTGGGTGCAGGGCTTCTACGCACAAGGTGGCACCTCATCCCGGCCCAAGGGTGGTGGCAGGAACCCAGGTGGCGCTCGGGGACTCAGCAGGGCCCGCCCCTAGGGCCAGGGGTCTGGCAGGCTCCGGGGCAAATGGACTACGGAAGCCGAGAGGGGCCCGTCCGCGCCAAAACCCAAAACGCGCTGTGGCATCCAGGGAGGGACACAGGGGACACAAGTGGCTGTGTGGCTTGCAGTGCCCGACCAGAGGGAGGGAGGTTGTCTGGCTGCTGAGGCGCAGCCGGTGTCAGCCCTTCGGGGAACTGCCCGTGGATGCTTCGGGAATGGGGGCTGCCAACTCAGAACCCCCGTTCCCTGTGGCTGCAGCCAGCCAGGGGGCTCAAGGTTCGGGCGCGCCCGCGGGCCTGGGGGGCTTCTTGCCTGTGTGCAGGGCTTCTACGCACAAGGTGGCACCTCATCCCGAGCAAAGGGTGGTGGCAGGAACCCAGGAGGCGCTCGGGGACTCAGCAGGGCCCGCCCCTGGGGCCAGGGGTCTGGCAGGCTCCGGGGCAAATGGACTACGGAAGCCGAGAGGGGCCCGTCCGCGCCAAAACCCAAAACGCGCTGCGGCCTCCAGGGACACAGGGGACACAAGTGGCTGTGTGGCTTACAGTGCCCGACCAGAGGGAGGGAGGTTGTCTGGCTGCTGAGGCGCAGCCGGTGTCAGCCCTTCGGGGAACTGCCCGTGGATGCTTCGGGAATGGGGGCTGCCAACTCAGAACCCCCGTTCCCTGTGGCTGCAGCCAGCCAGGGGGCTCCAGGGTCGGGCGCGCCCGTGGGCCTGGGGGGCTTCTTGCCTATGTGCAGGGCTTCTACGCACAAGGTGGCACCTCATCCCGGCCCAAGGGTGGTGGCAGGAACTCAGGAGGCGCTCGGGGACTCAGCAGGGCCCGCCCCTGGGGCCAGGGGTCTGGCAGGCTCTGGGGAAAATGGAATACAGAATCCGAGAGGGGCCTGTCCGCGCCAAAACCCAAAACGCGCTGCGGCCTCCAGGGACACAGGGGACACAAGTGGCTGTGTGGCTTGCAGTGCCCGACCAGAGGGAGGGAGGTTGTCTGGCTGCTGAGGCGCAGCCAGTGTCAGCCCTTCGGGGAACTGCCCGTGGATGCTTCGGGAATGGGGGCTGCCAACTCAGAACCCCCGTTCCCTGTGGCTGCAGCCAGCCAGGGGGCTCCAGGGTCGGGCACGCCCGCGGGCCTGGGGGGCTTCTTGCCTGTGTGCAGGGCTTCTACGCACAAGGTGGCACCTCATCCCGGCCCAAGGGTGGTGGCAGGAACCCAGGAGGCGCTCGGGGACGCAGCAGGGCCCGCCCCTGGGGCCAGGGGTCTGGCAGGCTCCGGGGGCAAATGGACTACGGAAGCCGAGAGGGGCCCGTCCGCGCCGAAACCCAAAACGCACTGCGGCCTCCAGGGACACAGGGGACACAAGTGGCTGTGTGGCTTGCAGTGCCCGACCAGAGGGAGGGAGGTTGTCTGGCTGCTGAGGCGCAGCCGGTGTCAGCCCTTCGGGGAACTGCCCGTGGATGCTTCGGGAATGGGGGCTGCCAACTCAGAACCCCCGTTCCCTGTGGCTGCAGCCAGCCAGGGGGCTGCAGGGTCGGGTGCGCCCGCGGGCCTGGGGGGCTTCTTGCCTGTGTGCAGGGCTTCTACACACAAGGTGGCACCTCATCCCGGCCCAAGGGTGGTAGCATGAACCCAGGAGGCGCTCGGGGACTCAGCAGGGCCCGCCCCTGGGGCCAGGGGTCTGGCAGGCTCCGGGGGCAAATGGACTACGGAAACCGAGAGGGGCCCGTCCGCGCCAAAACCCAAAACGCGCTGCGGCCTCCAGGGACACAGGGGACACAAGTGGCTGTGTGGCTTGCAGTGCCCGACCAGAGGGAGGGAGGTTGTCTGGCTGCTGAGGCGCAGCCGGTGTCAGCCCTTCGGGGAACTGCCCGTGGATGCTTCGGGAATGGGGGCTGCCAACTCAGAACCCTCGTTCCCTGTGGCTGCAGCCAGCGAGGCGGCTCCAGGGTCGGGCGCGCCCGCGGGCCTGGGGGGCTTCTTGCCTGGGTGCAGGGCTTCTACGCACAAGGTGGCACCTCATCCCGGCCCAAGGGTGGTGGCAGGAACCCAGGTGGCGCTCGGGGACTCAGCAGGGCCCGCCCCTAGGGCCAGGGGTCTGGCAGGCTCCGGGGCAAATGGACTACGGAAGCCGAGAGGGGCCCGTCCGCGCCAAAACCCAAAACGCGCTGCGGCCTCCAGGGAGGGACACAGGGGACACAAGTGGCTGTGTGGCTTGCAGTGCCCGACCAGAGGGAGGGAGGTTGTCTGGCTGCTGAGGCGCAGCCGGTGTCAGCCCTTCGGGGAACTGCCCGTGGATGCTTCGGGAATGGGGGCTGCCAACTCAGAACCCCCGTTCCCTGTGGCTGCAGCCAGCCAGGGGGCTCAAGGGTCGGGCGCCCCCGCGGGCCTGGGGGGCTTCTTGCCTGTGTGCAGGGCTTCTACGCACAAGGTGGCACCTAATCCCGGCCAAAGGGTGGTGGCAGGAACCCAGGAGGCGCTCGGGGACTCAGCAGGGCCCGCCCCTGGGGCCAGGGGTCTGGCAGGCTCCGGGGGCAAATGGACTACGGAAGCCGAGAGGGGCCCGTCCGCGCCAAAACCCAAAACGCGCTGCGGCCTCCAGGGACACAGGGGACACAAGTGGCTGTGTGGCTTGCAGTGCCCGACCAGAGGGAGGGAGGTTGTCTGGCTGCTGAGGCGCAGCCGGTGTCAGCCCTTCGGGGAACTGCCCGTGGATGCTTCGGGAATGGGGGCTGCCAACTCAGAACCCCCGTTCCCTGTGGCTGCAGCCAGCCAGGGGGCTCCAGGGTCGGGCGCGCCCGCGGGCCTGGGGGGCTTCTTGCCTGTGTGCAGGGCTTCTACGCACAAGGTGGCACCTCATCCCGGCCCAAGGGTGGTGGCAGGAACCCAGGAGGCGCTCGGGGACTCAGCAGGGCCCGCCCCTGGGGCCAGGGGTCTGGCAGGCTCCAGGGCAAATGGACTACGGAAACCGAGAGGGGCCCGTCCGCGCCAAAACCCAAAACGCGCTGCGGCCTCCAGGGACACAGGGGACACAAGTGGCTGTGTGGCTTGCAGTGCCCGACCAGAGGGAGGGAGGTTGTCTGGCTGCTGAGGCGCAGCCGGTTTCAGCCCTTCGGGGAACTGCCCTTGGATGCTTTGGGAATGGGGGCTGCCAACTCAGAACCCCCGCTCCCTGTGGCTGCAGCCAGCCAGGGGGCTCCAGGGTCGGGTGCGCCCGCGGGCCTGGGGGGCTTCTTGCCTGTGTGCAGGGCTTCTACGCACAAGGTGGCACCTCATCCCGGCCCAAGGGTGGTGGCAGGAACCCAGGAGGCACTCGGGGACGCAGCAGGGGCCCGCCCCTGGGGCCAGGGGTCTGGCAGGCTCCAGGGCAAATGGACTACGGAAGCCGAGAGGGGCCCCTCCGCGCCAAAACCCAAAACGCGCTGCGGCCTCCAGGGACACAGGGGACACGAGTGGCTGTGTGGCTTGCAGTGCCCGACCAGAGGGAGGGAGGTTGTCTGGCTGCTGAGGCGCAGCCGGTGTCAGCCCTTCGGGGAACTGCCCGTGGATGCTTCGGGAATGGGGGCTGCCAACTCAGAACCCCCGTTCCCTGTGGCTGCAGCCAGCCAGGGGGCTCCAGGGTCGGGCGCGCCCGCGGGCCTGGGGGGCTTCTTGCCTGTGTGCAGGGCTTCTACGCACAAGGTGGCACCTCATCCCGGCCCAAGGGTGGTGGCAGGAACCCAGGAGGCGCTCGGTGACGCACCAGGGCCCGCCCCTGGGGCCAGGGGTCTGGCAGGCTCCGGGGGCAAATGGACTACGGAAGCCGAGAGGGGCCCGTCCGCGCCGAAACCCAAAATGCACTGCGGCCTCCAGGGACACAGGGGACACAAGTGGCTGTGTGGCTTGCAGTGCCCGACCAGAGGGAGGGAGGTTGTCTGGCTGCTGAGGCGCAGCCGGTGTCAGCCCTTCGGGGAACTGCCCGTGGATGCTTCGGGAATGGGGGCTGCCAACTCAGAACCCTCGTTCCCTGTGGCTGCAGCCAGCCAGGGGGCTCCAGGGTCGGGCGCGCCCGCGGGCCTGGGGGGCTTCTTGCCTGGGTGCAGGGCTTCTACGCACAAGGTGGCACCTCATCCCGGCCCAAGGGTGGTGGCAGGAACCCAGGTGGCGCTCGGGGACTCAGCAGGGCCCGCCCCTAGGGCCAGGGGTCTGGCAGGCTCCGGGGCAAATGGACTACGGAAGCCGAGAGGGGCCCGTCCGCGCCAAAACCCAAAACGCGCTGCGGCCTCCAGGAGGGACACAGGGGACACAAGTGGCTGTGTGGCTTGCAGTGCCCGACCAGAGGGAGGGAGGTTGTCTGGCTGCTGAGGCGCAGCCGGTGTCAGCCCTTCGGGGAACTGCCCGTGGATGCTTCGGGAATGGGGGCTGCCAACTCAGAACCCCCGTTCCCTGTGGCTGCAGCCAGCCAGGGGGCTCAAGGGTCGGGGCGCCCCCGCGGGCCTGGGGGGCTTCTTGCCTGTGTGCAGGGCTTCTACGCACAAGGTGGCACCTCATCCCGGCCCAAGGGTGGTGGCAGGAACCCAGGAGGCGCTCGGGGACTCAGCAGGGCCCGCCCCTGGGGCCAGGGGTCTGGCAGGCTCCGGGGCCAAATGGACTACGGAAGCCGAGAGGGGCCCGTCCGCGCCAAAACCCAAAACGCGCTGCGGCTCCAGGGACACAGGGGACACAAGTGGCTGTGTGGCTTGCAGTGCCCGACCAGAGGGAGGGAGGTTGTCTGGCTGCTGAGGCGCAGCCGGTGTCAGCCCTTCGGGGAACTGCCCGTGGATGCTTCGGGAATGGGGGCTGCCAACTCAGAACCCCCGTTCCCTGTGGCTGCAGCCAGCCAGGGGGCTCCAGGGTCGGGCGCGCCCGCGGGCCTGGGGGGCTTCTTGCCTGTGTGCAGGGCTTCTACGCACAAGGTGGCACCTCATCCCGGCCCAAGGGTGGTGGCAGGAACCCAGGAGGCGCTCGGGGACTCAGCAGGGCCCGCCCCTGGGGCCAGGGGTCTGGCAGGATCCGGGGCAAATGGACTACGGAAACCGAGAGGGGCCCGTCCGCGCCAAAACCCAAAACGCGCTGCGGCCTCCAGGGACACAGGGGACACAAGTGGCTGTGTGGCTTGCAGTGCCCGACCAGAGGGAGGGAGGTTGTCTGGCTGCTGAGGCGCAGCCGGTTTCAGCCCTTCGGGGAACTGCCCGTGGATGCTTCGGGAATGGGGGCTGCCAACTCAGAACCCCCGCTCCCTGTGGCTGCAGCCAGCCAGGGGGCTCCAGGGTCGGGCGCGCCCGCGGGCCTGGGGGCTTCTTGCCTGTGTGCAGGGCTTCTACGCACAAGGTGGCACCTCATCCCGGCCCAACGGTGGTGGGAGGAACCCAGGAGGCACTCGGGGACGCAGCAGGGCCCGCCCCTGGGGCCAGGGGTTCTGGCAGGCTCCAGGGCAAATGGACTACGGAAGCCGAGAGGGGCCCCTCCGCGCCAAAACCCAAAACGCGCTGCGGCCTCCAGGGACACAGGGGACACAAGTGGCTGTGTGGCTTGCAGTGCCCGACAGAGGGAGGGAGGTTGTCTGGCTGCTGAGGCGCAGCCGGTGTCAGCCCTTCGGGGAACTGCCCGTGGATGCTTCGGGAATGGGGGCTGCCAACTCAGAACCCCCGTTCCCTGTGGCTGCAGCCAGCCAGGGGGCTCCATGGTCGGGTGCGCCCGCGGGCCTGGGGGGCTTCTTGCCTGTGTGCAGGTCTTCTACGCACAAGGTGGCACCTCATCCCGGCCCAAGGGTGGTGGCAGGAACTCAGGAGGCACTCGGGGACTCAGCAGGGCCCGCCCTGGGGCCAGGGGTCTGGCAGGCTCCGGGGCAAATGGACTACGGAAGCCGAGAGGGGCCCGTCCGCACCAAAACCCAAAACGCGCTGCGGCCTCCAGGGACACAGGGGACACAAGTGGCTGTGTGGCTTGCAGTGCCCGACCAGAGGGAGGGAGGTTGTCTGGCTGCTGAGGCGCAGCCAGTGTCAGCCCTTCGGGGAACTGCCCGTGGATGCTTCGGGAATGGGGGCTGCCAACTCAGAACCCCCGTTCCCTGTGGCTGCAGCCAGCCAGGGGGCTCCAGGGTCGGGCGCGCCCGCGGGCCTGGGGGGCTTCTTGCCTGTGTGCAGGGCTTCTACGCACAAGGTGGCACCTCATCCCGGCCCAAGGGTGGTGGCAGGAACTCAAGAGGCCTCGGGGACTCAGCAGGGCCCGCCCCTGGGGCCAGGGGTCTGGCAGGCTCCGGGGCAAATGGACTACGGAAGCCGAGAGGGGCCCGTCCGCGCCAAAACCCAAAACGCGCTGTGGCCTCCAGGTACACAGGGGACACAAGTGGCTGTGTGGCTTGCAGTGCCCGACCAGAGGGAGGGAGGTTGTCTGGCTGCTGAGGCGCAGCCGGTGTCAGCCCTTCGGGTAACTGCCCTGTGGATGCTTCGGGAATGGGGGCTGCCAACTCAGAACCCCCGTTCCCTGTGGCTGCAGCCAGCCAGGGGGCTCCAGGGTCGGGTGCGCCCGCGGGCCTGGGGGGCTTCTTGCCTGTGTGCAGGTCTTCTACGCACAAGGTGGCACCTCATCCCGGCCCAAGGGTGGTAGCAGGAACCCAGGAGGCGCTCGGGGACTCAGCAGGGCCCGCCCCTGGGGCCAGGGGTCTGGCAGGCTCCGGGGGCAAATGGACTACGGAAGCCGAGAGGGGCCCGTCCGCGCCAAAACCCAAAACGCGCTGCGGCCTCCAGGGACACAGGGGACACAAGTGGCTGTGTGGCTTGCAGTGCCCGACCAGAGGGAGGGAGGTTGTCTGGCTGCTGAGGCGCAGCCGGTGTCAGCCCTTCGGGGAACTGCCCGTGGATGCTTCGGGAATGGGGGCTGCCAACTCAGAACCCCCGCTCCCTGTGGCTGCAGCCAGCCAGGGGGCTCCAGGGTCGGGCGCGCCCGCGGGCCTGGGGGGCTTCTTGCCTGTGTACAGGGCTTCTACGCACAAGGCGGCACCTCATCCCGGCCCAAGGGTGGTGGCAGGAACCCAGGTGGCGCTCGGCGACTCAGAGGGCCCGCCCCTGGGGCCAGGGGTCTGGCAGGCTCCGGGGCAAATGGACTACGGAAGCCGAGAGGGGCCCGTCCGCGCCAAAACCCAAAACGCGCTGCGGCCTCCAGGGACACAGGGGACACAAGTGGCTGTGTGGCTTGCAGTGCCCGACCAGAGGGAGGGAGGTTGTCTGGCTGCTGAGGCGCAGCCGGTGTCAGCCCTTCGGGGAACTGCCCGTGGATGCTTCGGGAATGGGGGCTGCCAACTCAGAACCCCCGTTCCCTGTGGCTGCAGCCAGCCAGGTGGCTCCAGTGTCGGGCGCGCCCGCGGGCCTGGGGGGCTTCTTGCCTGTGTGCAGGGCTTCTACGCACAAGGTGGCACCTCATCCCGGCCCAAGGGTGGTGGCAGGAACCCAGGAGGCGCTCGGGGACTCAGCAGGGCCCGCCCCTGGGGCCAGGGGTCTGGCAGGCTCCGGGGGCAAATGGACTACGGAAGCCGAGAGGGGCCCGTCCGCGCCGAAACCCAAAACGCGCTGCGGCCTCCAGGGACACAGGGGACACGAGTGGCTGTGTGGCTTGCAGTGCCCGACCAGAGGGAGGGAGGTTGTCTGGCTGCTGAGGCGCAGCCGGTGTCAGCCCTTCGGGGAACTGCCCGTGGATGCTTCGGGAATGGGGGCTGCCAACTCAGAACCCCCGCTCCCTGTGGCTGCAGCCAGCCAGGGGGCTCCAGGGTCGGGCGCGCCCGCGGGCCTGGGGGGCTTCTTGCCTGTGTGCAGGGCTTCTACGCACAAGGTGGCACCTCATCCCGGCCCAAGGGTGGTGGCAGGAACCCAGGAGGCACTCGGGGACTCAGCAGGGCCCGCCCCTGGGGCCAGGGGTCTGGCAGGCTCCAGGGCAAATGGACTACGGAAGCCGAGAGGGGCCCCTCCGCGCCAAAACCCAAAACGCGCTGCGGCCTCCAGGGACACAGGGGACACGAGTGGCTGTGTGGCTTGCAGTGCCCGACCAGAGGGAGGGAGGTTGTCTGGCTGCTGAGGCGCAGCCGGTGTCAGCCCTTCGGGGAACTGCCCGTGGATGCTTCGGGAATGGGGGCTGCCAACTCAGAACCCCCGTTCCCTGTGGCTGCAGCCAGCCAGGGGGCTCCAGGGTCGGGCGCGCCCGCGGGCCTGGGGGGCTTCTTGCCTGTGTGCAGGGCTTCTACGCACAAGGTGGCACCTCATCCCGGCACAAGGGTGGTGGCAGGAACCCAGGAGGCGCTCGGGGACGCACCAGGGCCCGCCCCTGGGGCCAGGGGTCTGGCAGGCTCCGGGGGCAAATGGACTACGGAAGCCAAGAGGGGCCCGCCGCGCCGAAACCCAAAACGCACTGCGGCCTCCAGGGACACAGGGGACACAAGTGGCTGTGTGGCTTGCAGTGCCCGACCAGAGGGAGGGAGGTTGTCTGGCTGCTGAGGCGCAGCCGGTGTCAGCCCTTCGGGGAACTGCCCGTGGATGCTTCGGGAATGGGGGCTGCCAACTCAGAACCCCCGTTCCCTGTGGCTGCAGCCAGCCAGGGGGCTGCAGGGTCGGGTGCGCCCGCGGGCCTGGGGGGCTTCTTGCCTGTGTGCAGGGCTTCTACGCACAAGGTGGCACCTCATCCCGGCCCAAGGGTGGTAGCAGGAACCCAGGAGGCGCTCGGGGACTCAGCAGGGCCCGCCCCTGGGGCCAGGGGTCTGGCAGGCTCCGGGGGCAAATGGACTACGGAAACCGAGAGGGGCCCGTCCGCGCCAAAACCCAAAACGCGCTGCGGCCTCCAGGGACACAGGGGACACAAGTGGCTGTGTGGCTTGCAGTGCCCGACCAGAGGGAGGGAGGTTGTCTGGCTGCTGAGGCGCAGCCGGTGTCAGCCCTTCGGGGAACTGCCCGTGGATGCTTCGGGAATGGGGGCTGCCAACTCAGAACCCCCGTTCCCTGTGGCTGCAGCCAGCCAGGGGGCTCCAGGGTCGGGCGCGCCCGCGGGCCTGGGGGGCTTCTTGCCTGGGTGCAGGGCTTCTACGCACAAGGTGGCACCTCATCCCGGCCCAAGGGTGGTGGCAGGAACCCAGGTGGCGCTCGGGGACTCAGCAGGGCCCGCCCCTAGGGCCAGGGGTCTGGCAGGCTCCGGGGCAAATGGACTACGGAAGCCGAGAGGGGCCCGTCCGCGCCAAAACCCAAAATGCGCTGCGGCCTCCAGGGAGGGACACAGGGGACACAAGTGGCTGTGTGGCTTGCAGTGCCCGACCAGAGGGAGGGAGGTTGTCTGGCTGCTGAGGCGCAGCCGGTGTCAGCCCTTCGGGGAACTGCCCGTGGATGCTTCGGGAATGGGGGCTGCCAACTCAGAACCCCCGTTCCCTGTGGCTGCAGCCAGCCAGGGGGCTCAAGGGTCGGGCGCCCCCGCGGGCCTGGGGGGCTTCTTGCCTGTGTGCAGGGCTTCTACGCACAAGGTGGCACCTCATCCCGGCCCAAGGGTGGTGGCAGGAACCCAGGAGGCGCTCGGGGACTCAGCAGGGCCCGCCCCTGGGGCCAGGGGTCTGGCAGGCTCCGGGGCCAAATGGACTACGGAAGCCGAGAGGGGCCCGTCCGCGCCAAAACCCAAAACGCGCTGCGGCCTCCAGGGACACAGGGGACACAAGTGGCTGTGTGGCTTGCAGTGCCCGACCAGAGGGAGGGAGGTTGTCTGGCTGCTGAGGCGCAGCCGGTGTCAGCCCTTCGGGGAACTGCCCGTGGATGCTTCGGGAATGGGGGCTGCCAACTCAGAACCCCCGCTCCCTGTGGCTGCAGCCAGCCAGGGGCTCCAGGGTCGGGCGCGCCCGCGGGCCTGGGGGGCTTCTTGCCTGTGTGCAGGGCTTCTACGCACAAGGCGGCACCTCATCCCGGCCCAAGGGTGGTGGCAGGAACCCAGGTGGCGCTGGGCGACTCAGGAGGGCCCGCCCCTGGGGCCAGGGGTCTGGCAGGCTCCGGGGCAAATGGACTACGGAAGCCGAGAGGGGCCCGTCCGCGCCGAAACCCAAAACGCGCTGCGGCCTCCAGGGACACAGGGGACACGAGTGGCTGTGTGGCTTGCAGTGCCCGACCAGAGGGAGGGAGGTTGTCTGGCTGCTGAGGCGCAGCCGGTGTCAGCCCTTCGGGGAACTGCCCGTGGAGGCTTCGGGAATGGGGGCTGCCAACTCAGAACCCCCGTTCCCTGTGGCTGCAGCCAGCCAGGGGGCTCCTGGGTCGGGCCTGGGGGGCTTCTTGCCTGTGTGCAGGGCTTCTACGCACAAGGTGGCACCTCATCCCGGCCCAAGGGTGGTGGCAGGAACCCAGGAGGCGCTCGGGGACTCAGCAGGGCAAGCCCCTGGGGCCAGGGGTCTGGCAGGCTCCGGGGCAAATGGACTACGGAAGCCGATAGGGGCCCGTCGGCGCCAAAACCCAAAACGCGCTGCGGCCTCCATGGACAAAGGAGACACAAGAGGCTGTGTGGCTTGCAGTGCCCGACCAGAGGGAGGGAGGTTGTCTGGCTGCTGAGGCGCAGCCGGTGTCAGCCCTTCGGGGAACTGCCTGTGTATGCTTCGGGAATGGGGGCTGCCAACTCAGAACCCCCGTTCCCTGTGGCTGCAGCCAGCCAGGGCGCTCCAGGGTCGGGCGCGCCCGCGGGCCTGGGGGGCTTCTTGCCTGTGTGCAGGGCTTCTACCCACAAGGTGGCACCTCATCCCGGCCCAAGGGTGGTGGCAGGAACCCAGGAGGCGCTCGGGGACTCAGCAGGGCCCGCCCCTGGGGCCAGGGGTCTGGCAGGCTCCGGGGGCAAATGGACTATGGAAGCCGAGAGGGGCCCGTCTGCGCCAAAACCCAAAACGCGCTGCGGCCTCCAGGGACACAGGGGACACAAGTGGCTGTGTGGCTTGCAGTGCCCGACCAGAGGGAGGGAGGTTGTCTGGCTGCTGAGGCGCAGCCGGTGTCAGCCCTTCGGGGAACTGCCCGTGGATGCTTCGGGAATGGGGGCTGCCAACTCAGAACCCCCGTTCCCTGTGGCTGCAGCCAACCAGGGGCCTCCAGTGTCGGGCGTGCCCGCGGGCCTGGGGGGCTTCTTGCCTGTGTGCAGGGCTTCTACGCACAAGGTGGCACCTCATCCCGGCCCAAGGGTGGTGGCAGGAACCCAGGAGGCGCTCGGGGACTCAGCAGGGCCCACCCCTGGGGCCAGGGGTCTGGCAGGCTCCGGGGCAAATGGACTACGGAAGCCGAGAGGGGCCCGTCCGCGCCAAAACCCAAAACGCGCTGCGGCCTCCAGGGACACAGGGGACACAAGTGGCTGTGTGGCTTACAGTGCCCGACCAGAGGGAGGGAGGTTGTCTGGCTGCTGAGGCGCAGCCGGTGTCAGCCCTTCGGGGATCTGCCCGTGGATGCTTCGGGAATGGGGGCTGCCAACTCAGAACCCCCGTTCCCTGTGGCTGCAGCCAGCCAGGGGGCTCCAGAGTCGGGCGCGCCCGTGGGCCTGGGGGGCTTCTTGCCTATGTGCAGGGCTTCTACGCACAAGGTGGCACCTCATCCCGGCCCAAGGGTGGTGGCAGGAACTCAGGAGGCGCTCGGGGACTCAGCAGGGCCCGCCCCTGGGGCCAGGGGTCTGGCAGGCTCTGGGGAAAATGGACTACAGAATCCGAGAGGGGCCCGTCCGCGCCAAAACCCAAAACGCGCTGCGGCCTCCAGGGACACAGGGGACACAAGTGGCTGTGTGGCTTGCAGTGCCCGACCAGAGGGAGGGAGGTTGTCTGGCTGCTGAGGCGCAGCCAGTGTCAGCCCTTCGGGGAACTGCCCTTGGAGGCTTCGGGAATGGGGGCTGCCAACTCAGAACCCCCGTTCCCTGTGGCTGCAGCCAGCCAGGGGGCTCCAGGGTCGGGCGCGCCCGCGGGCCTGGGGGGCTTCTTGCCTGTGTGCAGGGCTTCTACGCACAAGGTGGCACCTCATCCCGGCCCAAGGGTGGTGGCAGGAACTCAAGAGGCGCTCGGGGACTCAGCAGGGCCCGCCCCTGGGGCCAGGGGTCTGGCAGGCTCCGGGGGCAAATGGACTACGGAAGCCGAGAGGCGCCCGTCCGCGCCGAAACCCAAAACGCACTGCGGCCTCCAGGGACACAGGGGACACAAGTGGCTGTGTGGCTTGCAGTGCCCGACCAGAGGGAGGGAGGTTGTCTGGCTGCTGAGGCGCAGCCGGTGTCAGCCCTTCGGGGAACTGCCCGTGGATGCTTCGGGAATGGGGGCTGCCAACTCAGAACCCCCGTTCCCTGTGGCTGCAGCCAGCCAGGGGTCTCCAGGGTCGGGCATGGGGGGCTTCTTGCCTGTGTGCAGGGCTTCTACGCACAAGGTGGCACCTCATCCCGGCCCAAGGGTGGTGGCAGGAACCCAGGAGGCGCTCGGGAACTCAGCAGGGCGCGCCCCTGGGGCCAGGGGTCTGGCAGGCTCCGGGGGCAAATGGACTACGGAAGCCAAGAGGGTCCCGTCCGCACCAAAAGCCAAAACGCGCTGCGGCATCCAGGGACACAGGGGACACGAATGGCTGTGTGGGTTGCAGTGCCCGACCAGAGGGAGCGAGGTTGTCTGGCTGCTGAGGCACAGCCGGTGTCAGCCCTTCGGGGAACTGCCCGTGGATGCTTCGGGAATGGGGGCTGCCAACTCAGAACCCCCGCTCCCTGTGGCTGCAGCCAGCCAGGGGCTCCAGGGTCGGGCGCGCCCGCGGGCCTGGGGGGCTTCTTGCCTGTGTGCAGGGCTTCTACGCACAAGGCGGCACCTCATCCCGGCCCAAGGGTGGTGGCAGGAACCCAGGTGGCGCTCGGCGACTCAGGAGGGCCCGCCCCTGGGGCCAGGGGTCTGGCAGGCTCCGGGGCAAATGGAATACGGAAGCCGAGAGGGGCCCGTCCGCGCCAAAACCCAAAACGCGCTGCGGCCTCCAGGGACACAGGGGACACAAGTGGCTGTGTGGCTTGCAGTGCCCGACCAGAGGGAGGGAGGTTGTCTGGCTGCTGAGGCGCAGCCGGTGTCAGCCCTTCGGGGAACTGCCCGTGGATGCTTCGGGAATGGGGGCTGCCAACTCAGAACCCCCGTTCCCTGTGGCTGCAGCCAGCCAGGGGGCTCCAGGGTCGGGCGCGCCCGCGGGCCTGGGGGGCTTCTTGCCTGTGTGCAGGGCTTCTACGCACAAGGTGGCACCTCATCCCGGCCCAAGGGTGGTGGCAGGAACTCAGGAGGCGCTCGGGGACGCAGCAGGGCCCGCCCCTGGGGCCAGGGGTCTGGCAGGCTCCGGGGGCAAATGGACTACGGAAGCCGAGAGGGGCCCGTCCGCGCCGAAACCCAAAACGCACTGCGGCCTCCAGGGACACAGGGGACACAAGTGGCTGTGTGGCTTGCAGTGCCCGACCAGAGGGAGGGAGGTTGTCTGGCTGCTGAGGCGCAGCCAGTGTCAGCCCTTCGGGGAACTGCCCGTGGATGCTTCGGGAATGGGGGCTGCCAACTCAGAACCCCCGTTCCCTGTGGCTGCAGCCAGCCAGGGGGCTCCAGGGTCGGGCGCGCCCGCGGGCCTGGGGGGCTTCTTGCCTGTGTGCAGGGCTTCTACGCACAAGGTGGCACCTCATCCCGGCCCAAGGGTTGTGGCAGGAACTCAAGAGGCGCTCGGGGACTCAGCAGGGCCCGCCCCTGGGGCCAGGGGTCTGGCAGGCTCCGGGGGCAAATGGACTACGGAAGCCGAGAGGCGCCCGTCCGCGCCGAAACCCAAAACGCACTGCGGCCTCCAGGGACACAGGGGACACAAGTGGCTGTGTGGCTTGCAGTGCCCGACCAGAGGGAGGGAGGTTGTCTGGCTGCTGAGGCGCAGCCGGTGTCAGCCCTTCGGGGAACTGCCCGTGGATGCTTCGGGAATGGGGGCTGCCAACTCAGAACCCCCGTTCCCTGTGGCTGCAGCCAGCCAGGGGGCTCCAGGGTCGGGCCTGGGGGGCTTCTTGCCTGTGTGCAGGGCTTCTACGCACAAGGTGGCACCTCATCCCGGCCCAAGGGTGGTGGCAGGAACCCAGGAGGCGCTCGGGAACTCAGCAGGGCCCGCCCCTGGGGCCAGGGGTCTGGCAGGCTCCGGGGGCAAATGGACTACGGAAGCCAAGAGGGTCCCGTCCGCACCAAAAGCCAAAACGCGCTGCGGCATCCAGGGACACAGGGGACACGAATGGCTGTGTGGCTTGCAGTGCCCGACCAGAGGGAGCGAGGTTGTCTGGCTGCTGAGGCACAGCCGGTGTCAGCCCTTCGGGGAACTGCCCGTGGATGCTTCGGGAATGGGGGCTGCCAACTCAGAACCCCCGCTCCCTGTGGCTGCAGCCAGCCAGGGGCTCCAGGGTCGGGCGCGCCCGCGGGCCTGGGTGGCTTCTTGCCTGTGTGCAGGGCTTCTACGCACAAGGCGGCACCTCATCCCGGCCCAAGGGTGGTGGCAGGAACCCAGGTGGCGCTCGGCGACTCAGGAGGTCCCGCCCCTGGGGCCAGGGGTCTGGCAGGCTCCGGGGCAAATGGACTACGGAAGCCGAGAGGGGCCCGTCCGCGCCAAAACCCAAAACGCGCTGCGGCCTCCAGGGACACAGGGGACACAAGTGGCTGTGTGGCTTGCAGTGCCCGACCAGAGGGAGGGAGGTTGTCTGGCTGCTGAGGCGCAGCCGGTGTCAGCCCTTCGGGGAACTGCCCGTGGATGCTTCGGGAATGGGGGCTGCCAACTCAGAACCCCCGTTCCCTGTGGCTGCAGCCAGCCAGGGGGCTCCAGGGTCGGGCGCGCCCGCGGGCCTGGGGGGCTTCTTGCCTGTGTGCAGGGCTTCTACGCACAAGGTGGCACCTCATCCCGGCCCAAGGGTGGTGGCAGGAACTCAGGAGGCGCTCGGGGACGCAGCAGGGCCCGCCCCTGGGGCCAGGGGTCTGGCAGGCTCCGGGGGCAAATGGACTACGGAAGCCGAGAGGGGCCCGTCCGCGCCGAAACCCAAAACGCACTGCGGCCTCCAGGGACACAGGGGACACAAGTGGCTGTGTGGCTTGCAGTGCCCGACCAGAGGGAGGGAGGTTGTCTGGCTGCTGAGGCGCAGCCAGTGTCAGCCCTTCGGGGAACTGCCCGTGGAGGCTTCGGGAATGGGGGCTGCCAACTCAGAACCCCCGTTCCCTGTGGCTGCAGCCAGCCAGGGGGCTCCAGGGTCGGGCGCGCCCGCGGGCCTGGGGGGCTTCTTGCCTGTGTGCAGGGCTTCTACGCACAAGGTGGCACCTCATCCCGGCCCAAGGGTGGTGGCAGGAACTCAAGAGGCGCTCGGGGACTCAGCAGGGCCCGCCCCTGGGGCCAGGGGTCTGGCAGGCTCCGGGGGCAAATGGACTACGGAAGCCGAGAGGCGCCCGTCCGCGCCGAAACCCAAAACGCACTGCGGCCTCCAGGGACACAGGGGACACAAGTGGCTGTGTGGCTTGCAGTGCCCGACCAGAGGGAGGGAGGTTGTCTGGCTGCTGAGGCGCAGCCGGTGTCAGCCCTTCGGGGAACTGCCCGTGGATGCTTCGGGAATGGGGGCTGCCAACTCAGAACCCCCGTTCCCTGTGGCTGCAGCCAGCCAGGGGGCTCCAGGGTCGGGCCTGGGGGGCTTCTTGCCTGTGTGCAGGGCTTCTACGCACAAGGTGGCACCTCATCCCGGCCCAAGGGTGGTGGCAGGAACCCAGGAGGCGCTCGGGAACTCAGCAGGGCCCGCCCCTGGGGCCAGGGGTCTGGCAGGCTCCGGGGGCAAATGGACTACGGAAGCCAAGAGGGTCCCGTCCGCACCAAAAGCCAAAACGCGCTGCGGCATCCAGGGACACAGGGGAAACGAATGGCTGTGTGGGTTGCAGTGCCCGACCAGAGGGAGCGAGGTTGTCTGGCTGCTGAGGCGCAGCCGGTGTCAGCCCTTCGGGGAACTGCCCGTGGATGCTTCGGGAATGGGGGCTGCCAACTCAGAACCCCCGCTCCCTGTGGCTGCAGCCAGCCAGGGGCTCCAGGGTCGGGCGCGCCCGCGGGCCTGGGTGGCTTCTTGCCTGTGTGCAGGGCTTCTACGCACAAGGCGGCACCTCATCCCGGCCCAAGGGTGGTGGCAGGAACCCAGGTGGCGCTCGGGGACTCAGGAGGGCCCGCCCCTGGGGCCAGGGGTCTGGCAGACTCCGGGGCAAATGGACTACGGAAGCCGAGAGGGGCCCGTCCGCGCCAAAACCCAAAACGCGCTGCGGCCTCCAGGGACACAGGGGACACAAGTGGCTGTGTGGCTTGCAGTGCCCGACCAGAGGGAGGGAGGTTGTCTGGCTGCTGAGGCGCAGCCGGTGTCAGCCCTTCGGGGAACTGCCCGTGGATGCTTCGGGAATGGGGGCTGCCAACTCAGAACCCCCGTTCCCTGTGGCTGCAGCCAGCCAGGGGGCTCCAGGGTCGGGCGCGCCCGCGGGCCTGGGGGGCTTCTTGCCTGTGTGCAGGGCTTCTACGCACAAGGTGGCACCTCATCCCGGCCCAAGGGTGGTGGCAGGAACTCAGGAGGCGCTCGGGGACGCAGCAGGGCCCGCCCCTGGGGCCAGGGGTCTGGCAGGCTCCGGGGGCAAATGGACTACGGAAGCCGAGAGGGGCCCGTCCGCACCGAAACCCAAAACGCACTGCGGCCTCCAGGGACACAGGGGACACAAGTGGCTGTGTGGCTTGCAGTGCCCGACCAGAGGGAGGGAGGTTGTCTGGCTGCTGAGGCGCAGCCAGTGTCAGCCCTTCGGGGAACTGCCCGTGGAGGCTTCGGGAATGGGGGCTGCCAACTCAGAACCCCCGTTCCCTGTGGCTGCAGCCAGCCAGGGGGCTCCAGGGTCGGGCGCGCCCGCGGGCCTGGGGGGCTTCTTGCCTGTGTGCAGGGCTTCTACGCACAAGGTGGCACCTCATCCCGGCCCAAGGGTGGTGGCAGGAACTCAAGAGGCGCTCGGGGACTCAGCAGGGCCCGCCCCTGGGGCCAGGGGTCTGGCAGGCTCCGGGGGCAAATGGACTACGGAAGCCGAGAGGGGCCCGTCCGCGCCAAAACCCAAAACGCGCTGCGGCCTCCAGGTACACAGGGGACACAAGTGGCTGTGTGGCTTGCAGTGCCCGACCAGAGGGAGGGAGGTTGTCTGGCTGCTGAGGCGCAGCCGGTGTCAGCCCTTCGGGGAACTGCCCGTGGATGCTTCGGGAATGGGGGCTGCCAACTCAGAACCCCCGTTCCCTGTGGCTGCAGCCAGCCAGGGGGCTCCAGGGTCGGGCGCGCCCGCGGGCCTGGGGGGCTTCTTGCCTGTGTGCAGGGCTTCTACGCACAAGGTGGCACCTCATCCCGGCCCAAGGGTTGTGGCAGGAACTCAGGAGGCGCTCGGGGACGCAGCAGGGCCCGCCCCTGGGGCCAGGGGTCTGGCAGGCTCCGGGGGCAAATGGACTACGGAAGCCGAGAGGGGCCCGTCCGCGCCGAAACCCAAAACGCACTGCGGCCTCCAGGGACACAGGGGACACAAGTGGCTGTGTGGCTTGCAGTGCCCGACCAGAGGGAGGGAGGTTGTCTGGCTGCTGAGGCGCAGCCGGTGTCAGCCCTTCGGGGAACTGCCCGTGGATGCTTCGGGAATGGGGGCTGCCAACTCAGAACCCCCGTTCCCTGTGGCTGCAGCCAGCCAGGGGGCTCCAGGGTCGGGCCTGGGGGGCTTCTTGCCTGTGTGCAGGGCTTCTACGCACAAGGTGGCACCTCATCCCGGCCCAAGGGTGGTGGCAGGAACCCAGGAGGCGCTCGGGAACTCAGCAGGGCCCGCCCCTGGGGCCAGGGGTCTGGCAGGCTCCGGGGGCAAATGGACTACGGAAGCCGAGAGGGGCCCGTCCGCACCAAAAGCCAAAACGCGCTGCGGCATCCAGGGACACAGGGGACACGAATGGCTGTGTGGCTTGCAGTGCCCGACCAGAGGGAGGGAGGTTGTCTGGCTGCTGAGGCGCAGCCGGTGTCAGCCCTTCGGGGAACTGCCCGTGGATGCTTCGGGAATGGGGGCTGCCAACTCAGAACCCCCGCTCCCTGTGGCTGCAGCCAGCCAGGGGCTCCAGGGTCGGGCGCGCCCGCGGGCCTGGGTGGCTTCTTGCCTGTGTGCAGGGCTTCTACGCACAAGGCGGCACCTCATCCCGGCCCAAGGGTGGTGGCAGGAACCCAGGTGGCGCTCGGGGACTCAGGAGGGCCCGCCCCTGGGGCCAGGGGTCTGGCAGGCTCCGGGGCAAATGGACTACGGAAGCCGAGAGGGGCCCGTCCGCGCCAAAACCCAAAACGCGCTGCGGCCTCCAGGGACACAGGGGACACAAGTGGCTGTGTGGCTTGCAGTGCCCGACCAGAGGGAGGGAGGTTGTCTGGCTGCTGAGGCACAGCCGGTGTCAGCCCTTCGGGGAACTGCCCGTGGATGCTTCGGGAATGGGGGCTGCCAACTCAGAACCCCCGTTCCCTGTGGCTGCAGCCAGCCAGGGGGCTCCAGGGTCGGGCGCGCCCGCGGGCCTGGGGGGCTTCTTGCCTGTGTGCAGGGCTTCTACGCACAAGGTGGCACCTCATCCCGGCCCAAGGGTGGTGGCAGGAACTCAGGAGGCGCTCGGGGACGCAGCAGGTCCTGCCCCTGGGGCCAGGGGTCTGGCAGGCTCCGGGGGCAAATGGACTACGGAAGCCGAGAGGGGCCCGTCCGCGCCGAAACCCAAAACGCACTGCGGCCTCCAGGGACACAGGGGACACAAGTGGCTGTGTGGCTTGCAGTGCCCGACCAGAGGGAGAGAGGTTGTCTGGCTGCTGAGGCGCAGCCGGTGTCAGCCCTTCGGGGAACTGCCCGTGGATGCTTCGGGAATGGGGGCTGCCAACTCAGAACCCCCGTTCCCTGTGGCTGCAGCCAGCCAGGGGGCTCCAGGGTCGGGCCTGGGGGGCTTCTTGCCTGTGTGCAGGGCTTCTACGCACAAGGTGGCACCTCATCCCGGCCCAAGGGTGGTGGCAGGAACCCAGGAGGCGCTCGGGAACTCAGCAGGGCCCGCCCCTGGGGCCAGGGGTCTGGCAGGCTCCGGGGGCAAATGGACTACGGAAGCCGAGAGGGGCCCGTCCGCACCAAAAGCCAAAACGCGCTGCGGCATCCAGGGACACAGGGGACACGAATGGCTGTGTGGCTTGCAGTGCCCGACCAGAGGGAGGGAGGTTGTCTGGCTGCTGAGGCGCAGCCGGTGTCAGCCCTTCGGGGAACTGCCCGTGGATGCTTCGGGAATGGGGGCTGCCAACTCAGAACCCCCGCTCCCTGTGGCTGCAGCCAGCCAGGGGCTCCAGGGTCAGGCGCGCCCGCGGGCCTGGGGGGCTTCTTGCCTGTGTGCAGGGCTTCTACGCACAAGGCGGCACCTCATCCCGGCCCAAGGGTTGTGGCAGGAACCCAGGTGGCGCTCGGGGACTCAGCAGGGCCCGCCCCTGGGGCCAGGGGTCTGGCAGGCTCCGGGGCAAATGGACTACGGAAGCCGAGAGGGGCCCGTCCGCGCCAAAACCCAAAACGCGCTGCGGCCTCCAGGGACACAGGGGACACAAGTGGCTGTGTGGCTTGCAGTGCCCGACCAGAGGGAGGGAGGTTGTCTGGCTGCTGAGGCGCAGCCGGTGTCAGCCCTTCGGGGAACTGCCCGTGGATGCTTCGGGAATGGGGGCTGCCAACTCAGAACCCCCGTTCCCTGTGGCTGCAGCCAGCCAGGGGGCTCCTGGGTCGGGCCTGGGGGGCTTCTTGCCTGTGTGCAGGGCTTCTACGCACAAGGTGGCACCTCATCCCGGCCCAAGGGTGGTGGCAGGAACCCAGGAGGCGCTCGGGGACTCAGCAGGGCAAGCCCCTGGGGCCAGGGGTCTGGCAGGCTCCGGGGGCAAATGGACTATGGAAACCGAGAGGGGCCCGTCCGCGCCAAAACCCAAAACGCGCTGCGGCCTCCAGGGACACAGGGGACACGAGTGGCTGTGTGGCTTGCAGTGCCCGACCAGAGGGAGGGAGGTTGTCTGGCTGCTGAGGCGCAGCCGGTGTCAGCCCTTCGGGGAACTGCCCGTGGAGGCTTCGGGAATGGGGGCTGCCAACTCAGAACCCTCGTTCCCTGTGGCTGCAGCCAGCCAGGGGCTCCAGGGTCGGGCGCGCCCGCGGGCCTGGGTGGCTTCTTGCCTGTGTGCAGGGCTTCTACGCACAGGGTGGCACCTCATCCCGGCCCAAGGGTGGTGGCAGGAAACCAGGTGGCGCTCGGGGACTCAGCAGGGCCCGCCCCTATGGCCAGGGGTCTGGCAGGCTCCGGGGCAAATGGACTACGGAAGCCGAGAGGGGCCCGTCCGCGCCAAAACCCAAAACGCGCTGCGGCCTCCAGGGAGGGACACAGGGGACACAAGTGGCTGTGTGGCTTGCAGTGCCCGACCAGAGGGAGGGAGGTTGTCTGGCTGCTGAGGCGCAGCCGGTGTCAGCCCTTCGGGGAACTGCCCGTGGATGCTTCGGGAATGGGGGCTGCCAACTCAGAACCCCCGTTCCCTGTGGCTGCAGCCAGCCAGGGGGCTCAAGGGTCGGGCGCGCCCGCGGGCCTGGGGGGCTTCTTGCCTGTGTGCAGGGCTTCTACGCACAAGGTGGCACCTCATCCCGGCCCAAGGGTGGTGGCAGGAACTCAGGAGGCGCTCGGGGACGCAGCAGGTCCCGCCCCTGGGGCCAGGGTTCTGGCAGGCTCCGGGGGCAAATGGACTACGGAAGCCGAGAGGGGCCCGTCCGCGCCGAAACCCAAAACGCACTGCGGCCTCCAGGGACACAGGGGACACAAGTGGCTGTGTGGCTTGCAGTGCCCGACCAGAGGGAGGGAGGTTGTCTGGCTGCTGAGGCGCAGCCGGTGTCAGCCCTTCGGGGAACTGCCCGTGGATGCTTCGGGAATGGGGGCTGCCAACTCAGAACCCCCGTTCCCTGTGGCTGCAGCCAGCCAGGGGGCTCCAGGGTCGGGCCTGGGGGGCTTCTTGCCTGTGTGCAGGGCTTCTACGCACAAGGTGGCACCTCATCCCGGCCCAAGGGTGGTGGCAGGAACCCAGGAGGCGCTCGGGAACTCAGCAGGGCCCGCCCCTGGGGCCAGGGGTCTGGCAGGCTCCGGGGGCAAATGGACTACGGAAGCCGAGAGGGGCCCGTCCGCACCAAAAGCCAAAACGCGCTGCGGCATCCAGGGACTCAGGGGACACGAATGGCTGTGTGGCTTGCAGTGCCCGACCAGAGGGAGGGAGGTTGTCTGGCTGCTGAGGCGCAGCCGGTGTCAGCCCTTCGGGGAACTGCCCGTGGATGCTTCGGGAATGGGGGCTGCCAACTCAGAACCCCCGCTCCCTGTGGCTGCAGCCAGCCAGGGGCTCCAGGGTCAGGCGCGCCCGCGGGCCTGGGGGGCTTCTTGCCTGTGTGCAGGGCTTCTACGCACAAGGCGGCACCTCATCCCGGCCCAAGGGTGGTGGCAGGAACCCAGGTGGCGCTCGGGGACTCAGGAGGGCCCGCCCTTGGGGCCAGGGGTCTGGCAGGCTCCGGGGCAAATGGACTACGGAAGCCGAGAGGGGCCCGTCCGCGCCAAAACCCAAAACGCGCTGCGGCCTCCAGGGACACAGGGGACACAAGTGGCTGTGTGGCTTGCAGTGCCCGACCAGAGGGAGGGAGGTTGTCTGGCTGCTGAGGCGCAGCCGGTGTCAGCCCTTCGGGGAACTGCCCGTGGATGCTTCGGGAATGGGGGCTGCCAGCTGAGAACCCCCGTTCCCTGTGGCTGCAGCCAGCCAGGGGGCTCCTGGGTCGGGCCTGGGGGGCTTCTTGCCTGTGTGCAGGGCTTCTACGCACAAGGTGGCACCTCATCCCGGCCCAAGGGTGGTGGCAGGAACCCAGGAGGCGCTCGGGGACTCAGCAGGGCAAGCCCCTGGGGCCAGGGGTCTGGCAGGCTCCGGGGACAAATGGACTATGGAAACCGAGAGGGGCCCGTCCGCGCCAAAACCCAAAACGCGCTGCGGCCTCCAGGGACACAGGGGACACAAGTGGCTGTGTGGCTTGCAGTGCCCGACCAGAGGGAGGGAGGTTGTCTGGCTGCTGAGGCGCAGCCGGTGTCAGCCCTTCGGGGAACTGCCCGTGGATGCTTCGGGAATGGGGGCTGCCAACTCAGAACCCCCGTTCCCTGTGGCTGCAGCCAGCCAGGGGGCTCCAGGGTCGGGTGCACCCGCAGGCCTGGGGGGCTTCTTGCCTGTGTGCAGGGCTTCTACGCACAAGGTGGCACCTCATCCCGGCCCAAGGGTGGTGGCAGGAACTCAGGAGGCGCTCGGGGACTCAGCAGGGCCCGCCCCTGGGGCCAGGGGTCTGGCAGGCTCCGGGGGCAAATGGACTACGGAAGCGGAGAGGGGCCCGTCCGCGCCAAAACCCAAAACGCGCTGCGGCCTCCAGGGACACAGGGGACACGAGTGGCTGTGTGGCTTGCAGTGCCCGACCAGAGGGAGGGAGGTTGTCTGGCTGCTGAGGCGCAGCCGGTGTCAGCCCTTCGGGGAACTGCCCGTGGAGGCTTCGGGAATGGGGGCTGCCAACTCAGAACCCTCGTTCCCTGTGGCTGCAGCCAGCCAGGGGCTCCAGGGTCGGGCGCGCCCGCGGGCCTGGGTGGCTTCTTGCCTGTGTGCAGGGCTTCTACGCACAGGGTGGCACCTCATCCCGGCCCAAGGGTGGTGGCAGGAAACCAGGTGGCGCTCGGGGACTCAGCAGGGCCCGCCCCAAGGGCCAGGGGTCTGGCAGGCTCCGGGGCAAATGGACTACGGAAGCCGAGAGGGGCCCGTCCGCGCCAAAACCCAAAACGCGCTGCGGCCTCCAGGGAGGGACACAGGGAACACAAGTGGCTGTGTGGCTTGCAGTGCCCGACCAGAGGGAGGGAGGTTGTCTGGCTGCTGAGGCGCAGCCGGTGTCAGCCCTTCGGGGAACTGCCCGTGGATGCTTCGGGAATGGGGGCTGCCAACTCAGAACCCCCGTTCCCTGTGGCTGCAGCCAGCCAGGGGGCTCAAGGGTCGGGCGCGCCCGCGGGCCTGGGGGGCTTCTTGCCTGTGTGCAGGGCTTCTACGCACAAGGTGGCACCTCATCCCGGCCAAAGGGTGGTGGCAGGAACCCAGGAGGCGCTCGGGGACTCAGCAGGGCCCGCCCCTGGGGCCAGGGGTCTGGCAAGCTCTGGGGGCAAATGGACTATGGAAACCGAGAGGGGCCCATCCGCGCCAAAACCCAAAACGCGCTGCGGCCTCCAGTTACACAGGGGACACAAGTGGCTGTGTGGCTTGCAGTGCCCGACCAGAGGGAGAGAGGTTGTCTGGCTGCTGAGGCGCAGCCGGTGTCAGCCCTTCGGGGAACTGCCCGTGGATGCTTCGGGAATGGGGGCTGCCAACTCAGAACCCCCGTTCCCTGTGGCTGCAGCCAGCCAGGGGGCTCCAGGGTCGGGCCTGGGGGGCTTCTTGCCTGTGTGCAGGGCTTCTAGGCACAAGGTGGCACCTCATCCCGGCCCAAGGGTGGTGGCAGGAACCCAGGAGGCGCTCGGGGACTCAGCAGGGCAAGCCCCTTGGGCCAGGGGTCTGGCAGGCTCCGGGGGCAAATGGACGACGGAAGCCGAGAGGGGCCCGTCCGCGCCAAAACCCAAAACGCGCTGCGGCCTCCAGGGACACAGGGGACACAAGTGGCTGTGTGGCTTACAGTGCCCGACAAGAGGGAGGGAGGTTGTCTGGCTGCTGAGGCGCAGCCGGTGTCAGCCCTTCGGGGAACTGCCCGTGGATGCTTCGGGAATGGGGGCTGCCAACTCAGAACCCCTGTTCCCTGTGGCTGCAGCCAGCCAGGGGGCTCCAGGGTCGGGCGCGCCCGTGGGCCTGGGGGGCTTCTTGCCTATGTGCAGGGCTTCTACGCACAAGGTGGCACCTCATCCCGGCCCAAGGGTGGTGGCAGGAACCCAGGAGGCACTCGGGAACTCAGCAGGGCCCGCCCCTGGGGCCAGGGGTCTGGCAGGCTCCGGGGGCAAATGGACTATGGAAGCCGAGAGGGGCCCGTCCGCGCCAAAACCCAAAACGCGCTGCGGCCTCCAGGGACACAGGGGACACGAGTGGCTGTGTGGCTTGCAGTGCCCGACCAGAGGGAAGGAGGTTGTCTGGCTGCTGAGGCGCAGCCGGTGTCAGCCCTTCGGGGAACTGCCCGTGGATGCTTCGGGAATGGGGGCTGCCAACTCAGAACCCCCGTTCCCTGTGGCTGCAGCCAGCCAGGGGGCTCCAGGGTCGGGCGCGCACGCGGGCCTGGGGGGCTTCTTGCCTGTGTGCAGGGCTTCTACGCACAAGGTGGCACCTCATCCCGGCCCAAGGGTGGTGGCAGGAACTCAGGAGGCGCTCGGGGACTCAGCAGGGCCCGCCCCTGGGGCCAGGGGTCTGGCAGGCTCCGGGGGGAAATGGACTACGGAAGCCGAGAGGGGCCCGTCCGCGCCGAAACCCAAAACGCGCTGCGGCCTCCAGGGACACAGGGTACACAAGTGGCTGTGTGGCTTGCAGTGCCCGACCAGAGGGAGGGAGGTTGTCTGGCTGCTGAGGCGCAGCCGGTGTCAGCCCTCGGGGAACTGCACGTGGAGGCTTCGGGAATGGGGGCTGCCAACTCAGAACCCCCGTTCCCTGTGGCTGCAGCCAGCCAGGGGGCTCCAGGGTCGGGTGCGCCCGCGGGCCTGGGGGGCTTCTTGCCTGTGTGCAGGGCTTCTACGCACAAGGTGGCACCTCATCCCGGCCCAAGGGTGGTGGCAGGAACTCTGGGGCGCTCAGGGACTCAGCAGGGCCCGCCCCTGGGGCCAGGGGTCTGGCAGGCTCCGGGGGCAAATGGACTACGGAAGCCGAGAGGGGCCCGTCCGCGCCAAAACCCAAAACGCGCTGCGGCCTCCAGGTACACAGGGGACACAAGTGGCTGTGTGGCTTGCAGTGCCCGACCAGAGGGAGGGAGGTTGTCTGGCTGCTGAGGCGCAGCCGGTGTCAGCCCTTCGGGTAACTGCCTGTGGATGCTTCGGGAATGGGGGCTGCCAACTCAGAACCCCCGTTCCCTGTGGCTGCAGCCAGCCAGGGGGCTCCAGGGTCGGGTGCGCCCGCGGGCCTGGGGGGCTTCTTGCCTGTGTGCAGGTCTTCTACGCACAAGGTGGCACCTCATCCCGGCCCAAGGGTGGTAGCAGGAACCCAGGAGGCGCTCGGGGACTCAGCAGGGCCCGCCCCTGGGGCCAGGGGTCTGGCAGGCTCCGGGGGCAAATGGACTACGGAAGCCGAGAGGGGCCCGTCCGCGCCAAAACCCAAAACGCGCTGCGGCCTCCAGGGACACAGGGGACACAAGTGGCTGTGTGGCTTGCAGTGCCCGACCAGAGGGAGGGAGGTTGTCTGGCTGCTGAGGCACAGCCGGTGTCAGCCCTTCGGGGAACTGCCCGTGGATGCTTCGGGAATGGGGGCTGCCAACTCAGAACCCCCGTTCCCTGTGGCTGCAGCCAGCCAGGGGGCTCCAGGGTCGGGCGCGCCCGCGGGCCTAGGGGCTTCTTGCCTGTGTGCAGGGCTTCTACGCACAAGGTGGCATCTCATCCCGGCCAAAGGGTGGTGGCAGGAACCCAGGAGGCGCTCGGGGACTCAGCAGGGTCCGCCCCTGGGGCCAGGGGTCTGGCAGGCTCCGGGGGCAAATGGACTACGGAAGCGGAGAGGGGCCCGTCCGCGCCAAAACCCAAAACGCGCTGCTGCCTCCAGGGACACAGGGGACACAAGTGGCTGTGTGGCTTGCAGTGCCCGACCAGAGGGAGGGAGGTTGTCTGGCTGCTGAGGCGCAGCCGGTGTCAGCCCTTCGGGGAACTGCCCGTGGATGCTTCGGGAATGGGGGCTGCCAACTCAGAACCCCCGTTCCCTGTGGCTGCAGCCAGCCAGGGGGCTCCAGGGTCGGGCGCGCCCGCGGGCCTGGGGGGCTTCTTGCCTGTGTGCAGGGCTTCTACGCACAAGGTGGCACCTCATCCCGGCCCAAGGGTGGTGGCAGGAACTCAGGAGGCGCTCGGGGACGCAGCAGGGCCCGCCCCTGGGGCCAGGGGTCTGGCAGGCTCCGGGGGCAAATGGACTACGGAAGCCGAGAGGGGCCCGTCCGCGCCGAAACCCAAAACGCACTGCGGCCTCCAGGGACACAGGGGACACGAGTGGCTGTGTGGCTTGCAGTGCCCGACCAGAGGGAGGGAGGTTGTCTGGCTGCTGAGGCGCAGCCGGTGTCAGCCCTTCGGGGAACTGCCCGTGGATGCTTCGGGAATGGGGGCTGCCAACTCAGAACCCCCGTTCCCTGTGGCTGCAGCCAGCCAGGGGGCTCCAGGGTCGGGCCTGGGGGGCTTCTTGCCTGTGTGCAGGGCTTCTACGCACAAGGTGGCACCTCATCCCGGCCCAAGGGTGGTGGCAGGAACCCAGGAGGCACTCGGGAACTCAGCAGGGCCCGCCCCTGGGGCCAGGGGTCTGGCAGGCTCCGGGGGCAAATGGACTACGGAAGCCGAGAGGGGCCCGTCCGCACCAAAACCCAAAACGCGCTGCGGCATCCAGGGACACAGGGGACACTAATGGCTGTGTGGCTTGCAGTGCCCGACCAGAGGGAGGGAGGTTGTCTGGCTGCTGAGGCGCAGCCGGTGTCAGCCCTTCGGGGAACTGCCCGTGGATGCTTCGGGAATGGGGGCTGCCAACTCAGAACCCCCGCTCCCTGTGGCTGCAGCCAGCCAGGGGCTCCAGGGTCGGGCGCGCCCGCGGGCCTGGGGGGCTTCTTGCCTGTGTGCAGGAATTCTACGCACAAGGCGGCACCTCATCCCGGCCCAAGGGTGGTTGCAGGAACCCAGGTGGCGCTCGGGGACTCAGGAGGGCCCGCCCCTGGGGCCAGGGGTCTGGCAGGCTCCGGGGCAAATGGACTACGGAAGCCGAGAGGGGCCCGTCCGCGCCAAAACCCAAAACGCGCTGCGGCCTCCAGGGACACAGGGGACACAAGTGGCTGTGTGGCTTGCAGTGCCCGACCAGAGGGAGGGAGGTTGTCTGGCTGCTGAGGCGCAGCCGGTGTCAGCCCTTCGGGGAACTGCCCGTGGATGCTTCGGGAATGGGGGCTGCCAACTCAGAACCCCCGCTCCCTGTGGCTGCAGCCAGCCAGGGGGCTCAAGGGTCGGGCGCGCCCGCGGGCCTGGGGTGCTTCTTGCCTGTGTGCAGGGCTTCTACGCACAAGGTGGCACCTCATCCCGGCCAAAGGGTGGTGGGAGGAACCCAGGAGGCGCTCGGGGACTCAGCAGGGCCCGCCCCTGGGGCCAGGGGTCTGGCAAGCTCTGGGGGCAAATGGACTATGGAAACCGAGAGGGGCCCATCCGCGCCAAAACCCAAAACGCGCTGCGGCCTCCAGGGACACAGGGGACACAAGTGGCTGTGTGGCTTGCAGTGCCCGACCAGAGGGAGAGAGGTTGTCTGGCTGCTGAGGCGCAGCCGGTGTCAGCCCTTCGGGGAACTGCCCGTGGATGCTTCGGGAATGGGGGCTGCCAACTCAGAACCCCTGTTCCCTGTGGCTGCAGCCAGCCAGGGGGCTCCAGGGTCGGGCCTGGGGGGCTTCTTGCCTGTGTGCAGGGCTTCTACGCACAAGGTGGCACCTCATCCCGGCCCAAGGGTGGTGGCAGGAACCCAGGAGGTGCTCGGGGACTCAGCAGGGCAAGCCCCTTGGGCCAGGGGTCTGGCAGGCTCCGGGGGCAAATGGACGACGGAAGCCGAGAGGGGCCCGTCAGCGCCAAAACCCAAAACGCGCTGCAGCCTCCAGGGACACAGGGGACACAAGTGGCTGTGTGGCTTGCAGTGCCCGACCAGAGGGAGGGAGGTTGTCTGGCTGCTGAGGCGCAGCCGGTGTCAGCCCTTCGGGGAACTGCCCGTGGATGCTTCGGGAATGGGGGCTGCCAACTCAGAACCCCCGTTCCCTGTGGCTGCAGCCAGCCAGGGGCCTCTAGGGTCGGGCGCGCCCGCGGGCCTGGGGGGCTTCTTGCCTGTGTGCAGGGCTTCTACGCACAAGGTGGCACCTCATCCCGGCACAAGGGTGGTGGCAGGAACCCAGGAGGCGCTCGGGGACTCAGGAGCGCCCACCCCTGGGGCCAGGGGTCTGGCAGGCTCCGGGGCAAATGGACTACGGAAGCCGAGAGGGGCCCGTCCGCGCCAAAACCCAAAACGCGCTGCGGCCTCCAGGGACACAGGGGACACAAGTGGCTGTGTGGCTTACAGTGCCCGACAAGAGGGAGGGAGGTTGTCTGGCTGCTGAGGCGCAGCCGGTGTCAGCCCTTCGGGGAACTGCCCGTGGATGCTTCGGGAATGGGGGCTGCCAACTCAGAACCCCTGTTCCCTGTGGCTGCAGCCAGCCAGGGGGCTCCAGGGTCGGGCGCGGCCGTGGGCCGGGGGGGGCTTCTTGCCTATGTGCAGGGCTTCTACGCACAAGGTGGCACCTCATCCCGGCCCAAGGGTGGTGGCAGGAACCCAGGAGGCGCTCGGGGACTCAGCAGGGCCCGCCCCTGGGGCCAGGGGTCTGGCAGGCTCCGGGGCAAATGGACTACAGAATCCGAGAGGGGCCCGTCCGCGCCAAAACCCAAAACGCGCTGTGGCCTCCAGGGACACAGGGGACACAAGTGGCTGTGTGGCTTGCAGTGCCCGACCAGAGGGAGGGAGGTTGTCTGGCTGCTGAGGCGCAGCCGGTGTCAGCCCTTCGGGGAACTGCCCGTGGATGCTTCGGGAATGGGGGCTGCCAACTCAGAACCCCCGTTCCCTGTGGCTGCAGCCAGCCAGGGGGCTCCAGGGTCGGGCGCGCCCGCGGGCCTGGGGGGCTTCTTGCCTGTGTGCAGGGCTTCTACGCACAAGGTGGCACCTCATCCCGGCCCAAGGGTGGTGGCAGGAACCCAGGAGGCGCTCGGGGACTCAGCAGGGCCCGCCCCTGGGGCCAGGGGTCTGGCAGGCTCCGGGGGCAAATGGACTACGGAAGCCGAGAGGGGCCCGTCCGCGCCAAAACCCAAAACGCGCTGCGGCCTCCAGGGACACAGGGGACACAAGGGGCTGTGTGGCTTGCAGTGCCCGACCAGAGGGAGGGAGGTTGTCTAGCTGCTGAGGCGCAGCCGGTGTCAGCCCTTCGGGGAACTGCCCGTGGATGCTTCGGGAATGGGGGCTGCCAACTCAGAACCCCCGTTCCCTGTGGCTGCAGCCAGCCAGGGGGCTCCAGGGTCGGGTGCGCCCGCGGGCCTGGGGGGCTTCTTGCCTGTGTGCAGGGCTTCTACGCACAAGGTGGCACCTCATCCCGGCCCAAGGGTGGTGGCAGGAACTCAGGAGGCGCTCGGGGACTCAGCAGGTCCCGCCCCTGGGGCCAGGGGTCTGGCAGGCTCCGGGGGCAAATGGACTACGGAAGCCGAGAGGGGCCCGTCCGCGCCAAAACCCAAAACGTGCTGCGGCCTCCAGGGACACAGGGGACACAAGTGGCTGTGTGGCTTGCAGTGCCCGACCAGAGGGAGGGAGGTTGTCTGGCTGCTGAGGCGCAGCCGGTGTCAGCCCTTCGGGGAACTGCCCGTGGATGCTTCGGGAATGGGGGCTGCCAACACAGAACCCCCGTTCCCTGTGGCTGCAGCCAGCCAGGGGGCTCCAGGGTCGGGCGCGCCCGTGGGCCTGGGGGGCTTCTTGCCTGTGTGCAGGGCTTCTACGCACAAGGTGGCACCACATCCCGGCCCAAGGGTGGTGGCAGGAACCCAGGAGGCACTCGGGAACTCAGCAGGGCCCGCCCCTGGGGCCAGGGGTCTGGCAGGCTCCGGGGGCAAATGGACTATGGAAGCCGAGAGGGGCCCGTCCGCGCCAAAACCCAAAACGCGCTGCGGCCTCCAGGGACACAGGGGACACGAGTGGCTGTGTGGCTTGCAGTGCCCGACCAGAGGGAAGGAGGTTGTCTGGCTGCTGAGGCGCAGCCGGTGTCAGCCCTTCGGGGAACTGCCCGTGGATGCTTCGGGAATGGGGGCTGCCAACTCAGAACCCCCGTTCCCTGTGGCTGCAGCCAGCCAGGGGGCTCCAGGGTCGGGCGCGCACGCGGGCCTGGGGGGCTTCTTGCCTGTGTGCAGGGCTTCTACGCACAAGGTGGCACCTCATCCCGGCCCAAGGGTGGTGGCAGGAACTCAGGAGGCGCTCGGGGACTCAGCAGGGCCCGCCCCTGGGGCCAGGGGTCTGGCAGGCTCCGGGGGCAAATGGACTACGGAAGCCGAGAGGGGCCCGTCCGCGCCGAAACCCAAAACGCGCTGCGGCCTCCAGGGACACAGGGGACACAAGTGGCTGTGTGGCTTGCAGTGCCCGACCAGAGGGAGGGAGGTTGTCTGGCTGCTGAGGTGCAGCCGGTGTCAGCCCTCGGGGAACTGCACGTGGAGGCTTCGGGAATGGGGGCTGCCAACTCAGAACCCCCGTTCCCTGTGGCTGCAGCCAGCCAGGGGGCTCCAGGGTCGGGTGCGCCCGCGGGCCTGGGGGGCTTCTTGCCTGTGTGCAGGTCTTCTACGCACAAGGTGGCACCTCATCCCGGCCCAAGGGTGGTGGCAGGAACTCAGGGGCGCTCGGGGACTCAGCAGGGCCCGCCCCTGGGGCCAGGGGTCTGGCAGGCTTCGGGGGCAAATGGACTACGGAAGCCGAGAGGGGCCCGTCCGCGCCAAAACCCAAAACGCGCTGCGGCCTCCAGGGACACAGGGGACACAAGTGGCTGTGTGGCTTGCAGTGCCCGACCAGAGGGAGGGAGGTTGTCTGGCTGCTGAGGCGCAGCCGGTGTCAGCCCTTCGGGTAACTGCCTGTGGATGCTTCGGGAATGGGGGCTGCCAACTCAGAACCCCCGTTCCCTGTGGCTGCAGCCAGCCAGGGGGCTCCAGGGTCGGGTGCGCCCGCGGGCCTGGGGGGCTTCTTGCCTGTGTGCAGGTCTTCTACGCACAAGGTGGCACCTCATCCCGGCCCAAGGGTGGTAGCAGGAACCCAGGAGGCGCTCGGGGACTCAGCAGGGCCCGCCCCTGGGGCCAGGGGTCTGGCAGGCTCCGGGGGCAAATGGACTACGGAAGCCGAGAGGGGCCCGTCCGCGCCAAAACCCAAAACGCGCTGCGGCCTCCAGGGACACAGGGGACACAAGTGGCTGTGTGGCTTGCAGTGCCCGACCAGAGGGAGGGAGGTTGTCTGGCTGCTGAGGCACAGCCGGTGTCAGCCCTTCGGGGAACTGCCCGTGGATGCTTCGGGAATGGGGGCTGCCAACTCAGAACCCCCGCTCCCTGTGGCTGCAGCCAGCCAGGGGGCTCCAGGGTCGGGCGCGCCCGCGGGCCTAGGGGCTTCTTGCCTGTGTGCAGGGCTTCTACGCACAAGGTGGCATCTCATCCCGGCCAAAGGGTGGTGGCAGGAACCCAGGAGGCGCTCTGGGACTCAGCAGGGCCCGCCCCTGGGGCCAGGGGTCTGGCAGGCTCCGGGGGCAAATGGACTACGGAAGCCGAGAGGGGCCCGTCCGCGCCAAAACCCAAAACGCGCTGCTGCCTCCAGGGACACAGGGGACACAAGTGGCTGTGTGGCTTGCAGTGCCCGACCAGAGGGAGGGAGGTTGTCTGGCTGCTGAGGCGCAGCCGGTGTCAGCCCTTCGGGGAACTGCCCGTGGATGCTTCGGGAATGGGGGCTGCCAACTCAGAACCCCCGTTCCCTGTGGCTGCAGCCAGCCAGGGGGCTCCAGGGTCGGGCCTGGGGTGCTTCTTGCCTGTGTGCAGGGCTTCTACGCACAAGGTGGCACCTCATCCCGGCCCAAGGGTGGTGGCAGGAACCCAGGAGGCGCTCAGGAACTCAGCAGGGCCCGCCCCTGGGGCCAGGGGTCTGGCAGGCTCCGGGGGCAAATGGACTACGGAAGCCGAGAGGGGCCCGTCCGCACCAAAACCCAAAACGCGCTGCGGCATCCAGGGACACAGGGGACACTAATGGCTGTGTGGCTTGCAGTGCCCGACCAGAGGGAGGGAGGTTGTCTGGCTGCTGAGGCGCAGCCGGTGTCAGCCCTTCGGGGAACTGCCCGTGGATGCTTCGGGAATGGGGGCTGCCAACTCAGAACCCCCGCTCCCTGTGGCTGCAGCCAGCCAGGGGCTCCAGGGTCGGGCGCGCCCGCGGGCCTGGGGGGCTTCTTGCCTGTGTGCAGGGCTTCTACGCACAAGGCGGCACCTCATCCCGGCCCAAGGGTGGTTGCAGGAACCCAGGTGGCGCTCGGGGACTCAGGAGGGCCCGCCCCTGGGGCCAGGGGTCTGGCAGGCTCCGGGGCAAATGGACTACGGAAGCCGAGAGGGGCCCGTCCGCGCCAAAACCCAAAACGCGCTGCGGCCTCCAGGGACACAGGGGACACAAGTGGCTGTGTGGCTTGCAGTGCCCGACCAGAGGGAGGGAGGTTGTCTGGCTGCTGAGGCGCAGCCGGTGTCAGCCCTTCGGGGAACTGCCCGTGGATGCTTCGGGAATGGGGGCTGCCAACTCAGAACCCCCGTTCCCTGTGGCTGCAGCCAGCCAGGGGGCTCCAGGGTCGGGCGCGCCCGCGGGCCTATGGGGCTTCTTGCCTGTGTGCAGGGCTTCTACGCACAAGGTGGCACCTCATCCCGGCCCAAGGGTGGTGGCAGGAACCCAGGAGGCGCTCGGGGACTCAGCAGGGCCCGCCCCTGGGGACAGGGGTCTGGCAGGCTCCGGGGGCAAATGGACTACGGAAGCCGAGAGGGGCCCGTCCGCGCCGAAACCCAAAACGCGCTGCGGCCTCCAGGGACACAGGGGACACGAGTGGCTGTGTGGCTTGCAGTGCCCGACCAGAGGGAGGGAGGTTGTCTGGCTGCTGAGGCGCAGCCGGTGTCAGCCCTTCGGGGAAATGCCCGTGGATGCTTCGGGAATGGGGGCTGCCAACTCAGAACCCCCGTTCCCTGTGGCTGCAGCCAGCCAGGGGGCTCCTGGGTCGGGCCTGGGGGGCTTCTTGCCTGTGTGCAGGGCTTCTACGCACAAGGTGGCACCTCATCCCGGCCCAAGGGTGGTGGCAGGAACCCAGGAGGCGCTCGGGGACTCAGCAGGGCAAGCCCCTTGGGCCAGGGGTCTGGCAGGCTCCGGGGCAAATGGACTACGGAAGCCGATAGGGGCCCGTCCGCGCCAAAACCCAAAACGCGCTGCGGCCTCCATGGACAAAGGGGACACAAGAGTCTGTGTGGCTTGCAGTGCCCGACCAGAGGGAGGGAGGTTGTCTGGCTGCTGAGGCGCAGCCGGTGTCAGCCCTTCGGGGAACTGCCTGTGTATGCTTCGGGAATGGGGGCTGCCAACTCAGAACCCCCGTTCCCTATGGCTGCAGCCAGCCAGGGCGCTCCAGGGTCGGGCGCGCCCGCGGGCCTGGGGGGCTTCTTGCCTGTGTGCAGGGCTTCTACGCACAAGGTGGCACCTCATCCCGGCCCAAGGGTGGTGGCAGGAACCCAGGAGGCGCTCGGGGACTCAGCAGGGCCCGCCCCTGGGGCCAGGGGTCTGGCAGGCTCCGGGGGCAAATGGACTACGGAAGCCGAGAGGGGCCCGTCCGCGCCAAAACCCAAAACGTGCTGCGGCCTCCAGGGACACAGGGGACACAAGTGGCTGTGTGGCTTGCAGTGCCCGACCAGAGGGAGGGAGGTTGTCTGGCTGCTGAGGCGCAGCCGGTGTCAGCCCTTCGGGGAACTGCCCGTGGATGAATCGGGAATGGGGGCTGCCAACTCAGAACCCCCGTTCCCTGTGGCTGCAGCCAGCCAGGGGCCTCCAGGGTCGGGCGCGCCCGCGGGCCTGGGGGGCTTCTTGCCTGTGTGCAGGGCTTCTACGCACAAGGTAGCACCTCATCCCGGCCCAAGGGTGGTGGCAGGAACCCAGGAGGCGCTCGGGGACTCAGCAGGGCCCACCCCTGGGGCCAGGGGTCTGGCAGGCTCCGGGGCAAATGGACTACGGAAGCCGAGAGGGGCCCGTCCGCGCCAAAACCCAAAACGCGCTGCGGCCTCCAGGGACACAGGGGACACAAGTGGCTGTGTGGCTTACAGTGCCCGACCAGAGGGAGGGAGGTTGTCTGGCTGCTGAGGCGCAGCCGGTGTCAGCCCTTCGGGGAACTGCCCGTGGATGCTTCGGGAATGGGGGCTGCCAACTCAGAACCCCCGTTCCCTGTGGCTGCAGCCAGCCAGGGGGCTCCAGGGTCGGGCGCGCCCGTGGGCCTGGGGGGCTTCTTGCCTATGTGCAGGGCTTCTACGCACAAGGTGGCACCTCATCCCGGCCCAAGGGTGGTGGCAGGAACTCAGGAGGCGCTCGGGGACTCAGCAGGGCCCGCCCCTGGGGCCAGGGGTCTGGCAGGCTCTGGGGAAAATGGACTACAGAATCCGAGAGGGGCCCGTCCGCGCCAAAACCCAAAACGCGCTGCGGCCTCCAGGGACACAGGGGACACAAGTGGCTGTGTGGCTTGCAGTGCCCGACCAGAGGGAGGGAGGTTGTCTGGCTGCTGAGGCGCAGCCAGTGTCAGCCCTTCGGGGAACTGCCCGTGGATGCTTCGGGAATGGGGGCTGCCAACTCAGAACCCCCGTTCCCTGTGGCTGCAGCCAGCCAGGGGGCTCCAGGTTCGGGCGCGCCCGCGGGCCTGGGGGGCTTCTTGCCTGTGTGCAGGGCTTCTACGCACAAGGTGGCACCTCATCCCGGCCCAAGGGTGGTGGCAGGAACTCAGGAGGCGCTCGGGGACGCAGCAGGGCCCGCCCCTGGGGCCAGGGGTCTGGCAGGCTCCGGGGGCAAATGGACTACGGAAGCCGAGAGGGGCCCGTCCGTGCCGAAACCCAAAACGCACTGCGGCCTCCAGGGACACAGGGGACACAAGTGGCTGTGTGGCTTGCAGTGCCCGACCAGAGGGAGGGAGGTTGTCTGGCTGCTGAGGCGCAGCCGGTGTCAGCCCTTCGGGGAACTGCCCGTGGATGCTTCGGGAATGGGGGCTGCCAACTCAGAACCCCCGTTCCCTGTGGCTGCAGCCAGCCAGGGGGCTCCTGGGTCGGGCCTGGGGGGCTTCTTGCCTGTGTGCAGGGCTTCTACGCACAAGGTGGCACCTCATCCCGGCCCAAGGGTGGTGGCAGGAACCCAGGAGGCGCTCGGGGACTCAGCAGGGCAAGCCCCTGGGGCCAGGGGTCTGGCAGGCTCCGGGGCAAATGGACTACGGAAGCCGAGAGGGGCCCGTCCGTGCCAAAACCCAAAACGCGCTGCGGCCTCCAGGTACACAGGGGACACAAGTGGCTGTGTGGCTTGCAGTGCCCGACCAGAGGGAGGGAGGTTGTCTGGCTGCTGAGGCGCAGCCGGTGTCAGCCCTTCGGGTAACTGCCTGTGGATGCTTCGGGAATGGGGGCTGCCAACTCAGAACCCCCGTTCCCTGTGGCTGCAGCCAGCCAGGGGGCTGCAGGGTCGGGTGCGCCCGCGGGCCTGGGGGGCTTCTTGCCTGTGTGCAGGTCTTCTACGCACAAGGTGGCACCTCATCCCGGCCGAAGGGTGGTAGCAGGAACCCAGGAGGCGCTCGGGGACTCAGCAGGGCCCGCCCCTGGGGCCAGGGGTCTGGCAGGCTCCGGGGGCAAATGGACTACGGAAACCGAGAGGGGCCCGTCCGCGCCAAAAACCAAAATGCGCTGCGGCCTCCAGGGACACAGGGGACACAAGTGGCTGTGTGGCTTGCAGTGCCCGACCAGAGGGAGGGAGGTTGTCTGGCTGCTGAGGCACAGCCGGTGTCAGCCCTTCGGGGAACTGCCCGTGGATGCTTCGGGAATGGGGGCTGCCAACTCAGAACCCCCGTTCCCTGTGGCTGCAGCCAGCCAGGGGGCTCCAGGGTCGGGCGCGCCCGCGGGCCTGGGGGGCTTCTTGCCTGTGTGCAGGGCTTCTACGCACAAGGTGGCACCTCATCCCGGCCCAAGGGTGGTGGCAGGAACTCAGGAGGCGCTCGGGGACGCAGCAGGGCCCGCCCCTGGGGCCAGGGGTCTGGCAGGCTCCGGGGGCAAATGGACTACGGAAGCCGAGAGGGGCCCGTCCGCGCCGAAACCCAAAACGCACTGCGGCCTCCAGGGACACAGGGGACACAAGTGGCTGTGTGGCTTGCAGTGCCCGACCAGAGGGAGGGAGGTTGTCTGGCTGCTGAGGCGCAGCCGGTGTCAGCCCTTCGGGGAACTGCCCGTGGATGCTTCGGGAATGGGGCCTGCCAACTCAGAACCCCCGTTCCCTGTGGCTGCAGCCAGCCAGGGGGCTCCAGGGTCGGGCCTGGGGGGCTTCTTGCCTGTGTGCAGGGCTTCTACGCACAAGGTGGCACCTCATCCAGGCCCAAGGGTGGTGGCAGGAACCCAGGAGGCGCTCGGGAACTCAGCAGGGCCCGCCCCTGGGGCCAGGGGTCTGGCAGGCTCCGGGGGCAAATGGACTACGGAAGCCAAGAGGGTCCCGTCCGCACCAAAACCCAAAACGCGCTGCGGCATCCAGGGACACAGGGGACACGAATGGCTGTGTGGCTTGCAGTGCCCGACCAGAGGGAGGGAGGTTGTCTGGCTGCTGAGGCGCAGCCGGTGTCAGCCCTTCGGGGAACTGCCCGTGGATGCTTCGGGAATGGGGGCTGCCAACTCAGAACCCCCGTTCCCTGTGGCTGCAGCCAGCCAGGGGGCTCCAGGGTCGGGCGCGCCCGCGGGCCTGGGGGGCTTCTTGCCTGTGTGCAGGGCTTCTACGCACAAGGTGGCACCTCATCCCGGCCCAAGGGTGGTGGCAGGAACTCAGGAGGCACTCGGGGACGCAGCAGGGCCCGCCCCTGGGGCCAGGGGTCTGGCAGGCTCCGGGGGCAAATGGACTACGGAAGCCGAGAGGGGCCCGTCCGCGCCGAAACCCAAAAAGGCACTGCGGCCTCCAGGGACACAGGGGACACAAGTGGCTGTGTGGCTTGCAGTGCCCGACCAGAGGGAGGGAGGTTGTCTGGCTGCTGAGGCGCAGCCAGTGTCAGCCCTTCGGGGAACTCCCCGTGGAGGCTTCCGGAATGGGGGCTGCCAACTCAGAACCCCCGTTCCCTGTGGCTGCAGCCAGCCAGGGGGCTCCAGGGTCGGGCGCGCCCGCGGGCCTGGGGGGCTTCTTGCCTGTGTGCAGGGCTTCTACGCACAAGGTGGCACCTCATCCCGGCCCAAGGGTGGTGGCAGGAACTCAAGAGGCGCTCGGGGACTCAGCAGGGCCCGCCCCTGGGGCCAGGGGTCTGGCAGGCTCCGGGGGCAAATGGACTACGGAAGCCGAGAGGGGCCCGTCCGCGCCAAAACCCAAAACGCACTGCGGCCTCCAGGTACACAGGGGACACTAGTGGCTGTGTGGCTTGCAGTGCCCGACCAGAGGGAGGGAGGTTGTCTGGCTGCTGAGGCGCAGCCGGTGTCAGCCCTTCGGGTAACTGCCCGTGGATGCTTCGGGAATGGGGGCTGCCAACTCAGAACCCCCGTTCCCTGTGGCTGCAGCCAGCCAGGGGGCTGCAGGGTCGGGTGCGCCCGCGGGCCTGGGGGGCTTCTTGCCTGTGTGCAGGTCTTCTACGCACAAGGTGGCACCTCATCCCGGCCCAAGGGTGGTAGCAGGAACCCAGGAGGCGCTCGGGGACTCAGCAGGGCCCGCCCCTGGGGCCAGGGGTCTGGCAGGCTCCGGGGGCAAATGGACTACGGAAACCGAGAGGGGCCCGTCCGCGCCAAAAACCAAAACGCGCTGCGGCCTCCAGGGACACAGGGGACACAAGTGGCTGTGTGGCTTGCAGTGCCCGACCAGAGGGAGGGAGGTTGTCTGGCTGCTGAGGCACAGCCGGTGTCAGCCCTTCGGGGAACTGCCCGTGGATGCTTCGGGAATGGGGGCTGCCAACTCAGAACCCCCGTTCCCTGTGGCTGCAGCCAGCCAGGGGGCTCCAGGGTCGGGCGCGCCCGCGGGCCTGGGGGGCTTCTTGCCTGTGTGCAGGGCTTCTACGCACAAGGTGGCACCTCATCCCGGCCCAAGGGTGGTGGCAGGAACCCAGGTGGCGCTCGGCGACTCAGGAGGGCCCGCCCCTGGGGCCAGGGGTCTGGCAGGCTCCGGGGGCAAATGGACTACGGAAGCCAAGAGGGTCCCGTCCGCACCAAAACCCAAAACGCGCTGCGGCATCCAGGGACACAGGGGACACGAATGGCTGTGTGGCTTGCAGTGCCCGACCAGAGGGAGGGAGGTTGTCTGGCTGCTGAGGCGCAGCCGGTGTCAGCCCTTCGGGGAACTGCCCGTGGATGCTTCGGGAATGGGGGCTGCCAACTCAGAACCCCCGCTCCCTGTGGCTGCAGCCAGCCAGGGGCTCCAGGGTCGGGCGCGCCCGCGGGCCTTGGTGGCTTCTTGCCTGTGTGCAGGGCTTCTACGCACAAGGCGGCACCTCATCCCGGCCCAAGGGTGGTGGCAGGAACCCAGGTGGCGCTCGGGGACTCAGGAGGGCCCGCCCTTGGGGCCAGGGGTCTGGCAGGCTCCGGGGCAAATGGACTACGGAAGCCGAGAGGGGCCCGTCCGCGCCAAAACCCAAAACGCGCTGCGGCCTCCAGGGACACAGGGGACACAAGTGGCTGTGTGGCTTGCAGTGCCCGACCAGAGGGAGGGAGGTTGTCTGGCTGCTGAGGCGCAGCCGGTGTCAGCCCTTCGGGGAACTGCCCGTGGATGCTTCGGGAATGGGGGCTGCCAACTCAGAACCCCCGTTCCCTGTGGCTGCAGCCAGCCAGGGGGCTCCAGGTTCGGGCGCGCCCGCGGGCCTGGGGGGCTTCTTGCCTGTGTGCAGGGCTTCTACGCACAAGGTGGCACCTCATCCCGGCCCAAGGGTGGTGGCAGGAACTCAGGAGGCGCTCGGGGACGCAGCAGGGCCCGCCCCTGGGGCCAGGGGTCGGGCAGGCTCCGGGGCCAAATGGACTACGGAAGCCGAGAGGGGCCCGTCCGCGCCGAAACCCAAAACGCACTGCGGCCTCCAGGGACACAGGGGACACAAGTGGCTGTGTGGATTGCAGTGCCCGACCAGAGGGAGGGAGGTTGTCTGGCTGCTGAGGCGCAGCCGGTGAGCCCTTCGGGGAACTGCCCGTGGATGCTTCGGGAATGGGGGCTGCCAACTCAGAACCCCCGTTCCCTGTGGCTGCAGCCAGCCAGGGGGCTCCGGGGTCGGGCCTGGGGGGCTTCTTGCCTGTGTGCAGGGCTTCTACGCACAAGGTGGCACCTCATCCCGGCCCAAGGGTGGTGGCAGGAACCCAGGAGGCGCTCGGGAACTCAGCAGGGCCCGCCCCTGGGGCCAGGGGTCTGGCAGGCTCCGGGGGCAAATGGACTACGGAAGCCGAGAGGGGCCCGTCCGCACCAAAACCCAAAACGCGCTGTGGCATCCAGGGACACAGGGGACACGAATGGCTGTGTGGCTTGCAGTGCCCGACCAGAAGGAGGGAGGTTGTCTGGCTGCTGAGGCGCAGCCGGTGTCAGCCCTTCGGGGAACTGCCTGTGGATGCTTCGGGAATGGGGGCTGCCAACTCAGAACCCCCGCTCCCTGTGGCTGCAGCCAGCCAGGGGCTCCAGGGTCGGGCGCGCCCGCGGGCCTAGGGGGCTTCTTGCCTGTGTGCAGGGCTTCTACGCACAAGGCGGCACCTCATCCCGGCCCAAGGGTGGTGGCAGGAACCCAGGTGGCGCTCGGGGACTCAGGAGGGCCCGCCCCTGGGGCCAGGGGTCTGGCAGGCTCCGGGGCAAATGGACTACGGAAGCCGAGAGGGGCCCGTCCGCGCCAAAACCCAAAACGCGCTGCGGCCTCCAGGGACACAGGGGACACAAGTGGCTGTGTGGCTTGCAGTGCCCAACCAGAGGGAGGGAGGTTGTCTGGCTGCTGAGGCGCAGCCGGTGTCAGCCCTTCGGGGAACTGCCCGTGGATGCTTCGGGAATGGGGGCTGCCAACTCAGAACCCCCGTTCCCTGTGGCTGCAGCCAGCCAGGGGGCTCCTGGGTCGGGCCTGGGGGGCTTCTTGCCTGTGTGCAGGGCTTCTACGCACAAGGTGGCACCTCATCCCGGCCCAAGGGTGGTGGCAGGAACCCAGGAGGCGCTCGGGGACTCAGCAGGGCAAGCCCCTGGGGCCAGGGGTCTGGCAGGCTCCGGGGCAAATGGACTACGGAAGCCGATAGGGGCCCGTCGGCGGCAAAACCCAAAACGCGCTGCGGCCTCCATGGACAAAGGGGACACAAGAGGCTGTGTGGCTTGCAGTGCCCGACCAGAGGGAGGGAGGTTGTCTGGCTGCTGAGGCGCAGCCGGTGTCAGCCCTTCGGGGAACTGCCTGTGTATGCTTCGGGAATGGGGGCTGCCAACTCAGAACCCCCGTTCCCTATGGCTGCAGCCAGCCAGGGGGCTCCAGGGTCGGGCGCGCCCGCGGGCCTGGGGGGCTTCTTGCCTGTGTGCAGGGCTTCTACGCACAAGGTGGCACCTCATCCCGGCCCAAGGGTGGTGGCAGGAACCCAGGAGGCGCTCGGGGACTCAGCAGGGCCCGCCCCTGGGGCCAGGGGTCTGGCAGGCTCCGGGGGCAAATGGACTACGGAAGCCGAGAGGGGCCCGTCCGCGCCAAAACCCAAAACGCGCTTCGGCCTCCAGGGACACAGGGGACACAAGTGGCTGTGTGGCTTGCAGTGCCCGACCAGAGGGAGGGAGGTTGTCTGGCTGCTGAGGCGCAGCCGGTGTCAGCCCTTCGGGGAACTGCCCGTGGATGAATCGGGAATGGGGGCTGCCAACTCAGAACCCCCGTTCCCTGTGGCTGCAGCCAGCCAGGGGCCTCCAGGGTCGGGCGCGCCCGCGGGCCTGGGGGGTTTCTTGCCTGTGTGCAGGGCTTCTACGCACAAGGTAGCACCTCATCCCGGCCCAAGGGTGGTGGCAGGAACCCAGGAGGCGCTCGGGGACTCAGCAGGGCCCGCCCCTGGGGCCAGGGGTCTGGCAGGCTCCGGGGGCAAATGAACTACGGAAGCCGAGAGGGGCCCGTCCGCACCAAAACCCAAAACGCGCTGCGGCATCCAGGGACACAGGGGACACGAATGGCTGTGTGGCTTGCAGTGCCCGACCAGAGGGAGGGAGGTTGTCTGGCTGCTGAAGCGCAGCCGGTGTCAGCCCTTCGGGGAACTGCCCGTGGATGCTTCGGGAATGGGGGCTGCCAACTCAGAACCCCCGCTCCCTGTGGCTGCAGCCAGCCAGGGGCTCCAGGGTCGGGCGCGCCCGCGGGCCTGGGTGGCTTCTTGCCTGTGTGCAGGGCTTCTACGCACAAGGCGGCACCTCATCCCGGCCCAAGGGTGGTGGCAGGAACCCAGGTGGCGCTCGGGGACTCAGGAGGGCCCGCCCCTGGGGCCAGGGGTCTGGCGGGCTCCGGGGCAAATGGACTACGGAAGCCGAGAGGGGCCCGTCCGCGCCAAAACCCAAAACGCGCTGCGGCCTCCAGGGACACAGGGGACACAAGTGGCTGTGTGGCTTGCAGTGCCCGACCAGAGGGAGGGAGGTTGTCTGGCTGCTGAGGCGCAGCCGGTGTCAGCCCTTCTGGGAACTGCCCGTGGATGCTTCGGGAATGGGGGCTGCCAACTCAGAACCCCCGTTCCCTGTGGCTGCAGCCAGCCAGGGGGCTCCAGGGTCGGGCGCGCCCGCGGGCCTGGGGGCTTCTTGCCTGTGTGCAGGTCTTCTACGCACAAGGTGGCACCTCATCCCGGCCCAAGGGTGGTGGCAGGAACTCAGGAGGCGCTCGGGGACGCAGCAGGGCCCGCCCCTGGGGCCAGGGGTCTGGCAGGCTCCGGGGGCAAATGGACTACGGAAGCCGAGAGGGGCCCGTCCACGCCGAAACCCAAAACGCACTGCGGCCTCCAGGGACACAGGGGACACAAGTGGCTGTGTGGCTTGCAGTGCCCGACCAGAGGGAGGGAGGTTGTCTGGCTGCTGAGGCGCAGCCGGTGTCAGCCCTTCGGGGAACTGCCCGTGGATGCTTCGGGAATGGGGGCTGCCAACTCAGAACCCCCGTTCCCTGTGGCTGCAGCCAGCCAGGGGGCTCCAGGGTCGGGCCTGGGGGGCTTCTTGCCTGTGTGCAGGGCTTCTACGCACAAGGTGGCACCTCATCCCGGCCCAAGGGTGGTGGCAGGAACCCAGTAGGCGCTCGGGAACTCAGCAGGGCCCGCCCCTGGGGCCAGGGGTCTGGCAGGCTCCGGGGGCAAATGGACTACGGAAGCCGAGAGGGGCCCGTCCGCACCAAAACCCAAAACGCGCTGCGGCATCCAGGGACACAGGGGACACGAATGGCTGTGTGGCTTGCAGTGCCCGACCAGAGGGAGGGAGGTTGTCTGGCTGCTGAGGCGCAGCCGGTGTCAGCCCTTCGGGGAACTGCCCGTGGATGCTTCGGGAATGGGGGCTGCCAACTCAGAACCCCCGCTCCCTGTGGCTGCAGCCAGCCAGGGGCTCCAGGGTCGGGCGCGCCCGCGGGCCTGGGGGGCTTCTTGCCTGTGTGCAGGGCTTCTACGCACAAGGCGGCACCTCATCCCGGCCCAAGGGTGGTGGCAGGAACCCAGGTGGCGCTCGGGGACTCAGGAGGGCCCGCCCCTGGGGCCAGGGGTCTGGCAGGCTCCGGGGCAAATGGACTACGGAAGCCGAGAGGGGCCCGTCCGCGCCAAAACCCAAAACGCGCTGCGGCCTCCAGGGAGGGACACAGGGGACACAAGTGGCTGTGTGGCTTGCAGTGCCCGACCAGAGGGAGGGAGGTTGTCTGGCTGCTGAGGCGCAGCCGGTGTCAGCCCTTCGGGGAACTGCCCGTGGATGCTTCGGGAATGGGGGCTGCCAACTCAGAACCCCCGTTCCCTGTGGCTGCAGCCAGCCAGGGGGCTCCAGGGTCGGGCGCGCCCGCGGGCCTGGGGGGCTTCTTGCCTGTGTGCAGGGCTTCTACGCACAAGGTGGCACCTCATCCCGGCCCAAGGGTGGTGGCAGGAACCCAGGAGGCGCTCGGGGACTCAGCAGGGCCCGCCCCTGGGGCCAGGGGTCTGGCAGGCTCCGGGGGCAAATGGACTACGGAAACCGAGAGGGGCCCGTCCGCGCCAAAACCCAAAACGCGCTGCGGCCTCCAGGGACACAGGGGACCCAAGGGGCTGTGTGGCTTGCAGTGCCCGACCAGAGGGAGGGAGGTTGTCTATCTGCTGAGGCGCAGCCAGTGTCAGCCCTTCGGGGAACTGCCCGTGGATGCTTCGGGAATGGGGGCTGCCAACTCAGAACCCCCGTTCCCTGTGGCTGCAGCCAGCCAGGGGGCTCCAGGGTCGGGTGCGCCCGCGGGCCTGGGGGGCTTCTTGCCTGTGTGCAGGGCTTCTACGCACAAGGTGGCACCTCATCCCGGCCCAAGGGTGGTGGCAGGAACTCAGGAGGCGCTCGGGGACTCAGCAGGTCCCGCCCCTGGGGCCAGGGGTCTGGCAGGCTCCGGGGGCAAATGGACTACGGAAGCCGAGAGGGGCCCGTCCGCGCCAAAACCCAAAACGTGCTGCAGCCTCCAGGGACACAGGGGAACAAGTGGCTGTGTGGCTTGCAGTGCCCGACCAGAGGGAGGGAGGTTGTCTGGCTGCTGAGGCGCAGCCGGTGTCAGCCCTTCGGGGAACTGCCCGTGGATGCTTCGGGAATGGGGGCTGCCAACACAGAACCCCCGTTCCCTGTGGCTGCAGCCAGCCAGGGGGCTCCAGGGTCGGGCGCGCCCGTGGGCCTGGGGGGCTTCTTGCCTGTGTGCAGGGCTTCTACGCACAAGGTGGCACCACATCCCGGCCCAAGGGTGGTGGCAGGAACCCAGGAGGCACTCGGGAACTCAGCAGGGCCCGCCCCTGGGGCCAGGGGTCTGGCAGGCTCCGGGGGCAAATGGACTATGGAAGCCGAGAGGGGCCCGTCCTCGCCAAAACCCAAAACGCGCTGCGGCATCCAGGGACACAGGGGACACGAGTGGCTGTGTGGCTTGCAGTGCCCGACCAGAGGGAAGGAGGTTGTCTGGCTGCTGAGGCGCAGCCGGTGTCAGCCCTTCGGGAAACTGCCCGTGGATGCTTCGGGAATGGGGGCTGCCAACTCAGAACCCCCGTTCCCTGTGGCTGCAGCCAGCCAGGGGGCTCCAGTGTCGGGCGCGCACGCGGGCCTGGGGGGCTTCTTGCCTGTGTGCAGGGCTTCTACGCACAAGGTGGCACCTCATCCCGGCCCAAGGGTGGTGGCAGGAACTCAGGAGGCGCTCGGGGACTCAGCAGGGCCCGCCCCTGTGGCCAGGGGTCTGGCAGGCTCCGGGGGGAAATGGACTACGGAAGCCGAGAGGGGCCCGTCCGCGCCGAAACCCAAAATGCGCTGCGGCCTCCAGGGACACAGGGGACACAAGTGGCTGTGTGGCTTGCAGTGCCCGACCAGAGGGAGGGAGGTTGTCTGGCTGCTGAGGCGCAGCCGGTGTCAGCCCTTCGGGGAACTGCACGTGGAGGCTTCGGGAATGGGGGCTGCCAACTCAGAACCCCCGTTCCCTGTGGCTGCAGCCAGCCAGGGGGCTCCAGGGTCGCGTGCGCCCGCGGGCCTGGGGGGCTTCTTGCCTGTGTGCAGGGCTTCTACGCACAAGGTGGCACCTCATCCCGGCCCAAGGGCGGTGGCAGGAACTCAGGGGCGCTCGGGGACTCAGCAGGGCCCGCCCCTGGGGCCAGGGGTCTGGCAGGCTCCGGGGGCAAATGGACTACGGAAGCCGAGAGGGGCCCGTCCGCGCCAAAACCCAAAACGCGCTGCGGCCTCCAGGGACACAGGGGACACGAGTGGCTGTGTGGCTTGCAGTGCCCGACCAGAGGGAGGGAGGTTGTCTGGCTGCTGAGGCGCAGCCGGTGTCAGCCCTTCGGGGAACTGCCCGTGGATGCTTCGGGAATGGGGGCTGCCAACTCAGAACCCTCGTTCCCTGTGGCTGCAGCCAGCCAGGGGCTCCAGGGTCGGGCGCACCCGCGGGCCTGGGGGGCTTCTTGCCTGTGTGCAGGGCTTCTACGCACAAGGTGGCACCTCATCCCGGCCCAAGGGTGGTGGCAGGAACTCAGGAGGCGCTCGGGGACGCAGCAGGGCCCGCCCCTGGGGCCAGGGGTCTGGCAGGCTCCGGGGGCAAATGGACTACGGAAGCCGAGAGGGGCCCGTCCGCGCCGAAACCCAAAACGCACTGCGGCCTCCAGGGACACAGGGGACAGAAGTGGCTGTGTGGCTTGCAGTGCCCGACCAGAGGGAGGGAGGTTGTCTGGCTGCTGAGGCGCAGCCGGTGTCAGCCCTTCGGGGAACTGCCCGTGGATGCTTCGGGAATGGGGCCTGCCAAGTCAGAACCCCCGTTCCCTGTGGCTGCAGCCAGCCAGGGGCTCCAGGGTTGGGCCTGGGGGGCTTCTTGCCTGTGTGCAGGGCTTCTACGCACAAGGTAGCACCTCATCCCGGCCCAAGGGTGGTGGCAGGAACCCAGGAGGCGCTCGGGAACTCAGCAGGGCCCGCCCCTGGGGCCAGGGGTCTGGCAGGCTCCGGGGGCAAATGGACTACGGAAGCCAAGAGGGTCCCGTCCGCACCAAAACCCAAAACGCGCTGCGGCATCCAGGGACACAGGGGACACGAATGGCTGTGTGGCTTGCAGTGCCCGACCAGAGGGAGGGAGGTTGTCTGGCTGCTGAGGCGCAGCCGGTGTCAGCCCTTCGGGGAACTGCCCGTGGATGCTTCGGGAATGGGGGCTGCCAACTCAGAACCCCCGTTCCCTGTGGCTGCAGCCAGCCAGGGGGCTCCAGGGTCGGGCGCGCCCGCGGGCCTGGGGGGCTTCTTGCCTGTGTGCAGGGCTTCTACGCACAAGGTGGCACCTCATCCCGGCCCAAGGGTGGTGGCAGGAACTCAGGAGGCGCTCGGGGACGCAGCAGGGCCCGCCCCTGGGGCCAGGGGTCTGGCAGGCTCCGGGGGCAAATGGACTACGGAAGCCGAGAGGGGCCCGTCCGCGCCGAAACCCAAAATGCACTGCGGCCTCCAGGGACACAGGGGACACAAGTGGCTGTGTGGCTTGCAGTGCCCGACCAGAGGGAGGGAGGTTGTCTGGCTGCTGAGGCGCAGCCAGTGTCAGCCCTTCGGGTAACTGCCCGTGGATGCTTCGGGAATGGGGGCTGCCAACTCAGAACCCCCGTTCCCTGTGGCTGCAGCCAGCCAGGGGGCTCCAGGGTCGGGCGCGCCCGCGGGCCTGGGGGGCTTCTTGCCTGTGTGCAGGGCTTCTACGCACAAGGTGGCACCTCATCCCGGCCCAAGGGTGGTGGCAGGAACTCAAGAGGCGCTCGGGGACTCAGCAGGGCAAGCCCCTGGGGCCAGGGGTCTGGCAGGCTCCGGGGGCAAATGGACTACGGAAACCGAGAGGGGCCCGTCCGCGCCAAAACCCAAAACGCACTGCGGCCTCCAGGTACACAGGGGACACAAGTGGCTGTGTGGCTTGCAGTGCCCGACCAGAGGGAGGGAGGTTGTCTGGCTGCTGAGGCGCAGCCGGTGTCAGCCCTTCGGGTAACTGCCTGTGGATGCTTCGGGAATGGGGGCTGCCAACTCAGAACCCCCGCTCCCTGTGGCTGCAGCCAGCCAGGGGCTGCAGGGTCGGGTGCGCCCGCGGGCCTGGGGGGCTTCTTGCCTGTGTGCAGGGCTTCTACGCACAAGGTGGCACCTCATCCCGGCCCAAGGGTGGTAGCAGGAACCCAGGAGGCGCTCGGGGACTCAGCAGGGCCCGCCCCTGGGGCCAGGGGTCTGGCAGGCTCCGGGGGCAAATGGACTACGGAAACCGAGAGGGGCCCGTCCGCGCCAAAAACCAAAACGCGCTTGGCCTCCAGGGACACAGGGGACACAAGTGGCTGTGTGGCTTGCAGTGCCCGACCAGAGGGAGGGAGGTTGTCTGGCTGCTGAGGCACAGCCGGTGTCAGCCCTTCGGGGAACTGCCCGTGGATGCTTCGGGAATGGGGGCTGCCAACTCAGAACCCCCGTTCCCTGTGGCTGCAGCCAGCCAGGGGGCTCCAGGGTCGGGCGCGCCCGCGGGCCTGGGGGGCTTCTTGCCTGTGTGCAGGGCTTCTACGCACAAGGTGGCACCTCATCCCGGCCCAAGGGTGGTGGCAGGAACTCAGGAGGCGCTCGGGGACGCAGCAGGGCCCGCCCCTGGGGCCAGGGGTCTGGCAGGCTCCGGGGGCAAATGGACTACGGAAGCCGAGAGGGGCCCGTCCGCGCCGAAACCCAAAACGCACTGCGGCCTCCAGGGACACAGGGGACACAAGTGGCTGTGTGGCTTGCAGTGCCCGACCAGAGGGAGGGAGGTTGTCTGGCTGCTGAGGCGCAGCCGGTGTCAGCCCTTCGGGGAACTGCCCGTGGATGCTTCGGGAATGGGGGCTGCCAACTCAGAACCCCCGTTCCCTGTGGCTGCAGCCAGCCAGGGGGCTCCAGGGTCGGGCCTGGGGGGCTTCTTGCCTGTGTGCAGGGCTTCTACGCACAAGGTGGCACCTCATCCCGGCCCAAGGGTGGTGGCAGGAACCCAGGAGGCGCTCGGGAACTCAGCAGGGCCCGCCCCTGGGGCCAGGGGTCTGGCAGGCTCCGGGGGCAAATGGACTACGGAAGCCGAGAGGGGCCCGTCCGCACCAAAACCCAAAACGCGCTGCGGCATCCAGGGACACAGGGGACACGAATGGCTGTGTGGCTTGCAGTGCCCGACCAGAGGGAGGGAGGTTGTCTGGCTGCTGAGGCGCAGCCGGTGTCAGCCCTTCGGGGAACTGCCCGTGGATGCTTCGGGAATGGGGGCTGCCAACTCAGAACCCCCGCTCCCTGTGGCTGCAGCCAGCCAGGGGCTCCAGGGTCGGGCGCGCCCGCGGGCCTGGGGGGCTTCTTGCCTGTGTGCAGGGCTTCTACGCACAAGGCGGCACCTCATCCCGGCCCAAGGGTGGTGGCAGGAACCCAGGTGGCGCTCGGGGACTCAGGAGGGCCCGCCCCTGGGGCCAGGGGTCTGGCAGGCTCCGGGGCAAATGGACTACGGAAGCCGAGAGGGGCCCGTCCGCGCCAAAACCCAAAACGCGCTGCGGCCTCCAGGGACACAGGGGACACAAGTGGCTGTGTGGCTTGCAGTGCCCGACCAGAGGGAGGGAGGTTGTCTGGCTGCTGAGGCGCAGCCGGTGTCAGCCCTTAGGGGAACTGCCCGTGGATGCTTCGGGAATGGGGGCTGCCAACTCAGAACCCCCGTTCCCTGTGGCTGCAGCCAGCCAGGGGGCTCCTGGGTCGGGCCTGGGGGGCTTCTTGCCTGTGTGCAGGGCTTCTACGCACAAGGTGGCACCTCATCCCGGCCCAAGGGTGGTGGCAGGAACCCAGGAGGCGCTCGGGGACTCAGCAGGGCAAGCCCCTGGGGCCAGGGGTCTGGCAGGCTCCGGGGACAAATGGACTACGGAAACCGAGAGGGGCCCGTCCGCACCAAAACCCAAAACGCGCTGCGGCATCCAGGGACACAGGGGACACGAATGGCTGTGTGGCTTGCAGTGCCCGACCAGAGGGAGGGAGGTTGTCTGGCTGCTGAGGCGCAGCCGGTGTCAGCCCTTTGGGGAACTGCCCGTGGATGCTTCGGGAATGGGGGCTGCCAACTCAGAACCCCCGCTCCCTGTGGCTGCAGCCAGCCAGGGGCTCCAGGGTCGGGCGCGCCCGCGGGCCTGGGTGGGTTCTTGCCTGTGTGCAGGGCTTCTACACACAAGGCGGCACCTCATCCCGGCCCAAGGGTGGTGGCAGGAACCCAGGTGGCGCTCGGGGACTCAGGAGGGCCCGCCCCTGGGGCCAGGGGTCTGGCGGGCTCCGGGGCAAATGGACTACGGAAGCCGAGAGGGGCCCGTCCGCGCCAAAACCCAAAACGCGCTGCGGCCTCCAGGGACACAGGGGACACAAGTGGCTGTGTGGCTTGCAGTGCCCGACCAGAGGGAGGGAGGTTGTCTGGCTGCTGAGGCGCAGCCGGTGTCAGCCCTTCGGGGAACTGCCCGTGGATGCTTCGGGAATGGGGGCTGCCAACTCAGAACCCCCGTTCCCTGTGGCTGCAGCCAGCCAGAGGGCTCCAGGGTTGAGCGCGCCCGCGGGCCTGGGGGGCTTCTTGCCTGTGTGCAGGGCTTCTACGCACAAGGTGGCACCTCATCCCGGCCCAAGGGTGGTGGCAGGAACTCAGGAGGCGCTCGGGGACGCAGCAGGGCCCGCCCCTGGGGCCAGGGGTCTGGCAGGCTCCGGGGGCAAATGGACTACGGAAGCCGAGAGGGGCCCGTCCGCGCCGAAACCCAAAACGCACTGCGGCCTCCAGGGACACAGGGGACACAAGTGGCTGTGTGGCTTGCAGTGCCCGACCAGAGGGAGGGAGGTTGTCTGGCTGCTGAGGCGCAGCCGGTGTCAGCCCTTCGGGGAACTGCCCGTGGATGCTTCGGGAATGGGGGCTGCCAACTCAGAACCCCCGTTCCCTGTGGCTGCAGCCAGCCAGGGGGCTCCAGGGTCGGGCCTGGGGGGCTTCTTGCCTGTGTGCAGGGCTTCTACGCACAAGGTGGCACCTCATCCCGGCCCAAGGGTGGTGGCAGGAACCCAGGAGGCGCTCGGGAACTCAGCAGGGCCCGCCCCTGGGGCCAGGGGTCTGGCAGGCTCCGGGGGCAAATGGACTACGGAAGCCGAGAGGGGCCCGTCCGCACCAAAACCCAAAACGCGCTGCGGCATCCAGGGACACAGGGGACACGAATGGCTGTGTGGCTTGCAGTGCCCGACCAGATGGAGGGAGGTTGTCTGGCTGCTGAGGCGCAGCCGGTGTCAGCCCTTCGGGGAACTGCCCGTGGATGCTTCGGGAATGGGGGCTGCCAACTCAGAACCCCCGCTCCCTGTGGCTGCAGCCAGCCAGGGGGCTCCAGGGTCGGGCGCGCCCGCGGGCCTGGGGGGCTTCTTGCCTGTGTGCAGGGCTTCTACGCACAAGGCGGCACCTCATCCCGGCCCAAGGGTGGTGGCAGGAACCCAGGTGGCGCTCGGGGACTCAGGAGGGCCCGCCCCTGTGGCCAGGGGTCTGGCAGGCTCCGGGGCAAATGGACTACGGAAGCCGAGAGGGGCCCGTCCGCGCCAAAACCCAAAACGCGCTGCGGCCTCCAGGGACACAGGGGACACAAGTGGCTGTGTGGCTTGCAGTGCCCGACCAGAGGGAGGGAGGTTGTCTGGCTGCTGAGGCGCAGCCGGTGTCAGCCCTTCGGGGAACTGCCCGTGGATGCTTCGGGAATGGGGGCTGCCAACTCAGAACCCCCGTTCCCTGTGGCTGCAGCCAGCCAGGGGGCTCCTGGGTCGGGCCTGGGGGGCTTCTTGCCTGTGTGCAGGGCTTCTACGCACAAGGTGGCACCTCATCCCGGCCCAAAGGTGGTGGCAGGAACCCAGGAGGCGCTCGGGGACTCAGCAGGGCAAGCCCCTGGGGCCAGGGGTCTGGCAGGCTCCGGGGGCAAATGGACTATGGAAACCGAGAGGGGCCCGTCCGCGCCGAAACCCAAAACGCGCTGCGGCCTCCAGGGACACAGGGGACACAAGTGGCTGTGTGGCTTGCAGTGCCCGACCAGAGGGAGGGAGGTTGTCTGGCTGCTGAGGCGCAGCCGGTGTCAGCCCTTCGGGGAACTGCCCGTGGATGCTTCGGGAATGGGGGCTGCCAACTCAGAACCCCCGTTCCCTGTGGCTGCAGCCAGCCAGGGGGCTCCAGGGTCGGGTGCGCCCGCAGGCCTGGGGGGCTTCTTGCCTGTGTGCAGGGCTTCTACGCACAGGGTGGCACCTCATCCCGGCCCAAGGGTGGTGGCAGGAAACCAGGTGGCGCTAGGGGACTCAGCAGGGCCCGCCCCTAGGGCCAGGGGTCTGGCAGGCTCCGGGGCAAATGGACTACGGAAGCCGAGAGGGGCCCGTCCGCGCCAAAACCCAAAACGCGCTGCGGCCTCCAGGGAGGGACACAGGGGACACAAGTGGCTGTGTGGCTTGCAGTGCCCGACCAGAGGGAGGGAGGTTGTCTGGCTGCTGAGGCGCAGCCGGTGTCAGCCCTTCGGGGAACTGCCCGTGGATGCTTCGGGAATGGGGGCTGCCAACTCAGAACCCCCGCTCCCTGTGGCTGCAGCCAGCCAGGGGCTCCAGGGTCGGGCGCGCCCGCGGGCCTGGGGGGCTTCTTGCCTGTGTGCAGGGCTTCTACGCACAAGGCGGCACCTCATCCCGGCCCAAGGGTGGTGGCAGGAACCCAGGTGGCGCTCGGGGACTCAGGAGGGCCCGCCCCTGGGGCCAGGGGTCTGGCAGGCTCCGGGGCAAATGGACTACGGAAGCCGAGAGGGGCCCGTCCGCGCCAAAACCCAAAACGCGCTGCGGCCTCCAGGGACACAGGGGACACAAGTGGCTGTGTGGCTTGCAGTGCCCGACCAGAGGGAGGGAGGTTGTCTGGCTGCTGAGGCGCAGCCGGTGTCAGCCCTTCGGGGAACTGCCCGTGGATGCTTCGGGAATGGGGGCTGCCAACTCAGAACCCCCGTTCCCTGTGGCTGCAGCCAGCCAGGGGGCTCCTGGGTCGGGCCTGGAGGGCTTCTTGCCTGTGTGCAGGGCTTCTACGCACAAGGTGGCACCTCATCCCGGCCCAAGGGTGGTGGCAAGAACCCAGGAGGCGCTCGGGGACTCAGCAGGGCAAGCCCCTGGGGCCAGGGGTCTGGCAGGCTCCGGGGGCAAATGGACTATGGAAACCGAGAGGGGCCCGTCCGCGCCGAAACCCAAAACGCGCTGCGGCCTCCAGGGACACAGGGGACACAAGTGGCTGTGTGGCTTGCAGTGCCCGACCAGAGGGAGGGAGGTTGTCTGGCTGCTGAGGCGCAGCCGGTGTCAGCCCTTCGGGGAACTGCCCGTGGATGCTTCGGGAATGGGGGCTGCCAACTCAGAACCCCCGTTCCCTGTGGCTGCAGCCAGCCAGGGGGCTCCAGGGTCGGGTGCGCCCGCAGGCCTGGGGGGCTTCTTGCCTGTGTGCAGGGCTTCTACGCACAGGGTGGCACCTCATCCCGGCCCAAGGGTGGTGGCAGGAAACCAGGTGGCGCTCGGGGACTCAGCAGGGCCCGCCCCTAGGGCCAGGGGTCTGGCAGGCTCCGGGGCAAATGGACTACGGAAGCCGAGAAGGGCCCGTCCGCGCCAAAACACAAAACGCGCTGCGGCCTCCAGGGAGGGACACAGGGGACACAAGTGGCTGTGTGGCTTGCAGTGCCCGACCAGAGGGAGGGAGGTTGTCTGGCTGCTGAGGCGCAGCCGGTGTCAGCCCTTCGGGGAACTGCCCGTGGATGCTTCGGGAATGGGGGCTGCCAACTCAGAACCCCCGTTCCCTGTGGCTGCAGCCAGCCAGGGGGCTCCAGGGTCGGTCGCGCCCGCGGGCCTGGGGGGCTTCTTGCCTGTGTGCAGGGCTTCTACGCACAAGGTGGCACCTCATCCCGGCCCAAGGGTGGTGGCAGGAACCCAGGAGGCGCTCGGGGACTCAGCAGGGCCCTCCCCTGGGGCCAGGGGTCTGGCAGGCTCTGGGGGTAAATGGACTATGGAAACCGAGAGGGGCCCATCCGCGCCAAAACCCAAAACGCGCTGCGGCCTCCAGGGACACAGGGGACACAAGTGGCTGTGTGGCTTGCAGTGCCCGACCAGAGGGAGAGAGGTTGTCTGGCTGCTGAGGCGCAGCCGGTGTCAGCCCTTCGGGGAACTGCCCGTGGATGCTTCGGGAATGGGGGCTGCCAACTCAGAACCCCCGTTCCCTGTGGCTGCAGCCAGCCAGGGGGCTCCAGGGTCGGGCCTGGGGGGCTTCTTGCCTGTGTGCAGGGCTTCTACGCACAAGGTGGCACCTCATCCCGGCCCAGGGGTGGCAGGAACCCAGGAGGCGCTCGGGGACTCAGCAGCGCCCACCCCTGGGGCCAGGGGTCTGGCAGGCTCCGGGGCAAATGGACTACGGAAGCCTAGAGGGGCCAGTCCGCGCCAAAACCCAAAACGCGCTGCGGCCTCCAGGGACACAGGGGACACAAGTGGCTGTGTGGCTTACAGTGCCCGACAAGAGGGAGGGAGGTTGTCTGGCTGCTGAGGCGCAGCCGGTGTCAGCCCTTCGGGGAACTGCCCGTGGATGCTTCGGGAATGGGGGCTGCCAACTCAGAACCCCCGTTCCCTGTGGCTGCAGCCAGCCAGGGGGCTCCAGGGTCGGGCGCGCCCGTGGGCCTGGGGGGCTTCTTGCCTATGTGCAGGGCTTCTACGCACAAGGTGGCACCTCATCCCGGCCCAAGGGTGGTGGCAGGAACCCAGGTGGCGCTCGGGGACTCAGCAGGGCCCCCCCCTGGGGCCAGGGGTCTGGCAGGCTCCGGGGCAAATGGACTACAGAATCCGAGAGGGGCCCGTCCGCGCCAAAACCCAAAACGCGCTGCGGCCTCCAGGGACACAGGGGACACAAGTGGCTGTGTGGCTTGCAGTGCCCGACCAGAGGGAGGGAGGTTGTCTGGCTGCTGAGGCGCAGCCGGTGTCAGCCCTTCGGGGAACTGCCCGTGGATGCTTCGGGAATGGGGGCTGCCAACTCAGAACCCCCGTTCCCTGTGGCTGCAGCCAGCCAGGGGGCTCCAGGGTCGGGCGCGCCCGCGGGCCTGGGGGGCTTCTTGCCTGTGTGCAGGGCTTCTACGCACAAGGTGGCACCTCATCCCGGCCCAAGGGTGGTGGCAGGAACCCAGGAGGCGCTCGGGGACTCAGCAGGGCCCGCCCCTGGGGCCAGGGGTCTGGCAGGCTCCGGGGGCAAATGGACTACGGAAACCGAGAGGGGCCCGTCCGCGCCAAAACCCAAAAAGCGCTGCGGCCTCCAGGGACACAGGGGACCCAAGGGGCTGTGTGGCTTGCAGTGCCCGACCAGAGGGAGGGAGGTTGTCTAGCTGCTGAGGCGCAGCCGGTGTCAGCCCTTCGGGGAACTGCCCGTGGATGCTTCGGGAATGGGGGCTGCCAACTCAGAACCCCCGTTCCCTGTGGCTGCAGCCAGCCAGGGGGCTCCAGGGTCGGGTGCGCCCGCGGGCCTGGGGGGCTTCTTGCCTGTGTGCAGGGCTTCTACGCACAAGGTGGCACCTCATCCCGGCCCAAGGGTGGTGGCAGGAACTCAGGAGGCGCTCGGGGACTCAGCAGGTCCCGCCCCTGGGGCCAAGGGTCTGGCAGGCTCCGGGGGCAAATGGACTACGGAAGCCGAGAGGGGCCCGTCCGCGCCAAAACCCAAAACGTGCTGCGGCCTCCAGGGACACAGGGGAACAAGTGGCTGTGTGGCTTGCAGTGCCCGACCAGAGGGAGGGAGGTTGTCTGGCTGCTGAGGCGCAGCCGGTGTCAGCCCTTCGGGGAACTGCCCGTGGATGCTTCGGGAATGGGGGCTGCCAACACAGAACCCCCGTTCCCTGTGGCTGCAGCCAGCCAGGGGACTCCAGGGTCGGGCGCGCCCGCGGGCCTGGGGGGCTTCTTGCCTGTGTGCAGGGCTTCTACGCACAAGGTGGCACCACATCCCGGCCCAAGGGTGGTGGCAGGAACCCAGGAGGCACTCGGGAACTCAGCAGGGCCCGCCCCTGGGGCCAGGGGTCTGGCAGGCTCCGGGGGCAAATGGACTATGGAAGCCGAGAGGGGCCCGTCCGCGCCAAAACCCAAAACGCGCTGCGGCATCCAGGGACACAGGGGACACGAGTGGCTGTGTGGCTTGCAGTGCCCGACCAGAGGGAAGGAGGTTGTCTGGCTGCTGAGGCGCAGCCGGTGTCAGCCCTTCGGGGAACTGCCCGTGGATGCTTCGGGAATGGGGGCTGCCAACTCAGAACCCCCGTTCCCTGTGGCTGCAGCCAGCCAGGGGGCTCCAGGGTCGGGCGCGCCCGCGGGCCTGGGGGGCTTCTTGCCTGTGTGCAGGGCTTCTACGCACAAGGTGGCACCTCATCCCGGCCCAAGGGTTGTGGCAGGAACTCAGGAGGCGCTCGGGGACTCAGCAGGGCCCGCCCCTGGGGCCAGGGGTCTGGCAGGCTCCGGGGGGAAATGGACTACGGAAGCCGAGAGGGGCCCGTCCGCGCCGAAACCCAAAACGCGCTGCGGCCTCCAGGGACACAGGGGACACAAGTGGCTGTGTGGCTTGCAGTGCCCGACCAGAGGGAGGGAGGTTGTCTGGCTGCTGAGGCGCAGCCGGTGTCAGCCCTTCGGGGAACTGCCCGTGGATGCTTCGGGAATGGGGGCTGCCAACTCAGAACCCCCGTTCCCTGTGGCTGCAGCCAGCCAGGGGGCTCCAGGGTCGGGTGCGCCCGCGGGCCTGGGGGGCTTCTTGCCTGTGTGCAGGGCTTCTACGCACAAGGTGGCACCTCATCCCGGCCCAAGGGCGGTGGCAGGAACTCAGGGGCGCTCGGGGACTCAGCAGGGCCCGCCCCTGGGGCCAGGGGTCTGGCAGGCTCCGGGGGCAAATGGACTACGGAAGCCGAGAGGGGCCCGTCCGCGCCAAAACCCAAAACGCGCTGCGGCCTCCAGGGACACAGGGGACACGAGTGGCTGTGTGGCTTGCAGTGCCCGACCAGAGGGAGGGAGGTTGTCTGGCTGCTGAGGCGCAGCCGGTGTCAGCCCTTCGGGGAACTGCCCGTGGATGCTTCGGGAATGGGGGCTGCCAACTCAGAACCCTCGTTCCCTGTGGCTGCAGCCAGCCAGGGGCTCCAGGGTCGGGCCTGGGGGGCTTCTTGCCTGTGTGCAGGGCTTCTACGCACAAGGTGGCACCTCATCCCGGCCCAAGGGTGGTGGCAGGAACCCAGGAGGCGCTCGGGGACTCAGCATGGCAAGCCCCTGGGGCCAGGGGTCTGGCAGGCTACGGGGCAAATGGACTACGGAAGCCGAGAGGGGCCCGTCGGCGCCAAAACCCAAAACGCGCTGCGGCATCCAGGGACACAGGGGACACGAGTGGCTGTGTGGCTTGCAGTGCCCGACCAGAAGGAGGGAGGTTGTCTGGCTGCTGAGGCACAGCCGGTGTCAGCCCTTCGGGGAACTGCCCGTGGATGCTTCGGGAATGGGGGCTGCCAACTCAGAACCCCCGTTCCCTATGGCTGCAGCCAGCCAGGGGGCTCCAGGGTCGGGCGCGCCCGCGGGCCTGGGGAGCTTTTTGCCTGTATGCAGGGCTTCTACGCACAAGGTGGCACCTCATCCCGGCCCAAGGGTGGTGACAGGAACCCAGGTGGCGCTCGGGGACTCAGCAGGGCCCGCCCCTGGGGCCAGGGGTCTGGCAGGCTCCGGGGGCAAATGGACTACGGAAGCCGAGAGGGGCCCGTCCGCGCCAAAACCCAAAACGCGCTGCGGCATCCAGGGACACAGGGGACACGAGTGGCTGTGTGGCTTGCAGTGCCCGACCAGAGGGAGGTTGTCTGGCTGCTGAGGCGCAGCTGGTGTCAGCCCTTCGGGGAACTGCCCGTGGATGCTTCGGGAATGGGGGCTGCCAACTCTGAACCCCCGTTCCCAGTCGCTGCAGCCAGCCAGGGGGCTCCAGGTTCGGGCGCGCCCGCGGGCCTGGGGGGCTTCTTGCCTGTGTGCAGGGCTTCTACGCACAAGGTGGCACCTCATCCCGGCCCAAGGGTGGTGGCAGGAACCCAGGTGGCGCTCGGGGACTCAGGAGGGCCCGCCCCTAGGGCCAGGGGTCTGGCAGGCTCCGGGGGCAAATGGACTACGGAAGCCGAGAGGGGCCCGTCCGCGCCAAAACCCAAAACGCGCTGCGGCCTCCAGGGAGGGACACAGGGGACCCAAGTGGCTGTGTGGCTTGCAGTGCCCGACCAGAGGGAGGGAGGTTGGCTGGCTGCTGAGGCGCAGCAGGTGTCAGCCCTTCGGGAAGTGCCCGTGGATGCTTCGGGAATGGGGCCTGCCAACAAAGAACCCCCGTTCCCTGTGGCTGCAGCAGGCCAGGGGGCTCCAGGGTCGGGTGCGCCGCGGGCCTGGGGGGCTTCTTGCCTGTGTGCAGGGCTTCTACGCACAAGGTGGCACCTCATCCCGGCCCAAGGGTGGTGGCAGGAACCCAGGTGGCGCTCGGGGACTCAGCAGGGCCTGCCCCCGGGGCCTGCCCGCAACACCTGATTGCCCGCGGGCTTGTCCGTCCACCCTCAAAAAGTTCTGCTGGGACAGCCCTGACCGAGCTCCGAGCTCCTCGCCCTTGGACCGCCCCAGTGGGCTTCAGGAGTGGGTGTGTGCCAGCAGCAGCCCTCCCCACTCACCCACCATGCGTCGGCCCCGCCCGACAAGCCCCTAGGGCCGGCGGGGCTTCCCGGGGGACCTATTTGCAAAGCCGGGAAGCGCGGGGCAGTCCGTGTGTGCGACCTGGGGACACCCGCAGGTGTGTGTGCTCCCCCGTGGCCGGCTGCTGCGGCTAGCCAGCACCTGGGGGCTGTTGGCAGCGCCCCTGGGCAGCCTCCTAGAGCCAGGGGTCTGGCAGGCTCCGGGGGCAAATGGACTACGGAAGCCGAGAGGGGCCCGTCCGCGCCAAAACCCAAAACGCGCTGCGGCCTCCAGGGAGGGACACAGGGGACACAAGTGGCTGCGTGGTTGCAGTGCCCGACCAGAGGGAGGGCGGTTGGCTGGCTGCTGAGGTGCAGCAGGTGTCAGCCCTTCGGGAAGTGCCCATGGATGCTTCGGGAATGGGGCCTGCCAACTCAGAACCCCCGTTCCCTGTGGCTGCATCCGGCCAGGGGGCTCCAGGGTCGGGTGCGCCGCGGGCCTGGGGGGCTTCTTGCCTGTGTGCAGGGCTTCTACGCACAAGGTGGCACCTCATCCCGGCCCAAGGGTGGTGGCAGGAACCCAGGTGGCGCTCGGGGACTCAGCAGGGCCTGCCCCCGGGGCCTGCCCGCAACACCTGATTGCCCGCGGGCGTGTCCGTCCACCCTCAAAAAGTTCTGCTGGGACAGCCCTGACCGAGCTCCGAGCTCCTCGCCCTTGGACCGCCCCAGTGGGCTTCAGGAGTGGGTGTGTGCCAGCAGCACCCCTCGCCAGTCAACCACCGTGCGTCGGCCCCGCCCGACAAGCCCCTAGGGCCGGCGGGGCTTCCCGGGGGACCTATTTGCAAAGCCGGGAAGCGCGGGGTAGTCCGTTTGTGCGCCCAGGGACACCCGCAGGTGTGTGTGCTCCCCCCTTGGCCGGCCGAGGCGGCTAGCCAGCACGTGGGGGCTGTTGGCAGCGCCCCTGGGCAGCCTCCTAGAGCCAGGGGTCTGGCAGGCTCCGGGGGCAAATGGACTACGGAAGCCGAGAGGGGCCCGTCCGCGCCAAAACCCAAAACGCGCTGCGGCCTCCAGGGAGGGACACAGGGGACACAAGTGGCTGTGTGGCTTGCAGTGCCCGGCCAGAGGGAGGGAGGTTGGCTGGCTGCTGAGGCGCAGCAGGTGTCAGCCCTTCGGGAAGTGCCCGTGGATGCTTCGGGAATGGGGCCTGCCAACAAAGAACCCCCGTTCCCTGTGGCTGCAGCCGGCCAGGGGGCTCCAGGGTCGGGTGCGCCGCGGGCCTGGGGGGCTTCTTGCCTGTGTGCAGGGCTTCTACGCACAAGGTGGCACCTCATCCCGGCCCAAGGGTGGTGGCAGGAACCCAGGTGGCGCTCGGGGACTCAGCAGGGCCTGCCCCCGGGGCCTGCCCGCAACACCTGATTGCCTGCGGGCGTGTCCGTCCACCCTCAAAAAGTTCTGCTGGGACAGCCCTGACCGAGCTCCGAGCTCCTCGCCCTTGGACCGCCCCAGTGGGCTTCAGGAGTGGGTGTGTGCCAGCAGCAGCCCTCCCCAGTCAACCACCGTGCGTCGGCCCCGCCCGACAAGCCCCTAGGGCCGGCGGGGCTTCCCGGGGGACCTATTTGCAACGCCGGGAAGCGCGGGGCAGTCCGTTTGTGCGGCCCAGGGACACCCGCAGGTGTGTGTGCTCCCCCCTTGGCCGGCCGAGGCGGCTAGCCAGCACCTGGGGGCTGTTGGCAGCGCCCCTGGGCAGCCTCCTAGAGCCAGGGGTCTGGCAGGCTCCGGGGGCAAATGGACTACGGAAGCCGAGAGGGGCCCGTCCGCGCCAAAACCCAAAACGCGCTGCGGCCTCCAGGGAGGGACACAGGGGACCCAAGTGGCTGTGTGGCTTGCAGTGCCCGACCAGAGGGAGGGAGGTTGGCTGGCTGCTGAGGCGCAGCAGGTGTCAGCCCTTCGGGAAGTGCCCGTGGATGCTTCGGGAATGGGGCCTGCCAACAAAGAACCCCCGTTCCCTGTGGCTGCAGCAGGCCAGGGGGCTCCAGGGTCGGGTGCGCCGCGGGCCTGGGGGGCTTCTTGCCTGTGTGCAGGGCTTCTACGCACAAGGTGGCACCTCATCCCGGCCCAAGGGTGGTGGCAGGAACCCAGGTGGCGCTCGGGGACTCAGCAGGGCCTGCCCCCAGGGCCTGCCCGCAACACCTGATTGCCCGCGGGCGTGTCCGTCCACCCTCAAAAAGTTCTGCTCGGACAGCCCTGACCGAGCTCCGAGCTCCTCGCCCTTGGACCGCCCCAGTGGGCTTCAGGAGTGGGTGTGTGCCAGCAGCAGCCCTCCCCACTCACCCACCGTGCGTCGGCCCCACCCGACAAGCCCCTAGTGCGGGCGGGGCTTCCCGGGGGGCCTATTTGCAACGCCGGGAAGCGCGGGCAGTCCGTGTGTGCGGCCTGGGGACACCCGCAGGTGTGTGTGCTCCCCCGTGGCCGGCTGCTGCGGCTAGCCAGCACCTGGGGGCTGTTGGCAGCGCCCCTGGGCAGCCTCCTAGAGCCAGGGGTCTGGCAGGCTCCGGGGGCAAATGGACTACGGAAGCCGAGAGGGGCCCGTCCACGCCAAAACCCAAAACGCGCTGCGGCCTCCAGGGAGGGACACAGGGGACACAAGTGGCTGCGTGGCTTGCAGTGCCCGACCAGAGGGAGGGCGGTTGTCTGGCTGCTGAGGCGCAGCAGGTGTCAGCCCTTCGGGAAGTGCCCGTGGATGCTTCGGGAATGGGGCCTGCCAACAAAAAACCCCCGTTTCCTGTGGCTGCAGCAGGCCAGGGGGCTCCAGGGTCGGGTGCGCCGCGGGCCTGGGGGGCTTCTTGCCTGTGTGCAGGGCTTCTACGCACAAGGTGGCACCTCATCCCGGCCCAAGGGTGGTGGCAGGAACCCAGGTGGCGCTCGGGGACTCAGCAGGGCCTGCCCCCGGGGCCTGCCCGCAACACCTGATTGCCCGCGGGCGTGTCCGTCCACCCTCAAAAAGTTCTGCTCGGACAGCCCTGACCGAGCTCCGAGCTCCTCGCCCTTGGACCGCCCCAGTGGGCTTCAGGAGTGGGTGTGTGCCAGCAGCAGCCCTCCCCACTCACCCACCGTGCGTCGGCCCCACCCGACAAGCCCCTAGTGCGGGCGGGGCTTCCCGGGGGGCCTATTTGCAACGCCGGGAAGCGCGGGCAGTCCGTGTGTGCGGCCTGGGGACACCCGCAGGTGTGTGTGCTCCCCCGTGGCCGGCTGCTGCGGCTAGCCAGCACCTGGGGGCTGTTGGCAGCGCCCCTGGGCAGCCTCCTAGAGCCAGGGGTCTGGCAGGCTCCGGGGGCAAATGGACTACGGAAGCCGAGAGGGGCCCGTCCACGCCAAAACCCAAAACGCGCTGCGGCCTCCAGGGAGGGACACAGGGGACACAAGTGGCTGTGTGGCTTGCAGTGCCCGACCAGAGGGAGGGAGGTTGGCTGGCTGCTGAGGCGCAGCAGGTGTCAGCCCTTCGGGAAGTGCCCGTGGATGCTTCGGGAATGGGGCCTGCCAACAAAGAACCCCCATTCCCTGTGGCTGCAGCCGGCCAGGGGGCTCCAGGGTCGGGTGCGCCGCGGGCCTGGGGGGCTTCTTGCCTGTGTGCAGGGCTTCTACGCACAAGGTGGCACCTCATCCCGGCCCAAGGGTGGTGGCAGGAACCCAGGTGGCGCTCGGGGACTCAGCAGGGCCTGCCCCCGGGGCCTGCCCGCAACACCTGATTGCCCGCGGGCGTGTCCGTCCACCCTCAAAAAGTTCTGCTGGGACAGCCCTGACCGAGCTCCGAGCTCCTCGCCCTTGGACCGCCCCAGTGGGCTTCAGGAGTGGGTGTGTGCCAGCAGCAGCCCTCGCCAGTCAACCACCGTGCGTCGGCCCCGCCCGACAAGCCCCTAGGGCCGGCGGGGCTTCCCGGGGGACCTATTTGCAAAGCCGGGAAGCGCGGGGTAGTCCGTTTGTGCGGCCCAGGGACACCCGCAGGTGTGTGTGCTCCCCCCTTGGCCGGCCGAGGCGGCTAGCCAGCACGTGGGGGCTGTTGGCAGCGCCCCTGGGCAGCCTCCTAGAGCCAGGGGTCTGGCAGGCTCCGGGGGCAAATGGACTACGGAAGCCGAGAGGGGCCCGTCCACGCCAAAACCCAAAACGCGCTGCGGCCTCCAGGGAGGGACACAGGGGACACAAGTGGCTGTGTGGCTTGCAGTGCCCGGCCAGAGGGAGGGAGGTTGGCTGGCTGCTGAGGCGCAGCAGGTGTCAGCCCTTCGGGAAGTGCCCGTGGATGCTTCGGGAATGGGGCCTGCCAACAAAGAACCCCCGTTCCCTGTGGCTGCATCCGGCCAGGGGGCTCCAGGGTCGGGTGCGCCGCGGGCCTGGGGGGCTTCTTGCCTGTGTGCAGGGCTTCTACGCACAAGGTGGCACCTCATCCCGGCCCAAGGGTGGTGGCAGGAACCCAGGTGGCGCTCGGGGACTCAGCAGGGCCTGCCCCCGGGGCCTGCCCGCAACACCTGATTGCCTGCGGGCGTGTCCGTCCACCCTCAAAAAGTTCTGCTGGGACAGCCCTGACCGAGCTCCGAGCTCCTCGCCCTTGGACCGCCCCAGTGGGCTTCAGGAGTGGGTGTGTGCCAGCAGCAGCCCTCCCCAGTCAACCACCGTGCGTCGGCCCCGCCCGACAAGCCCCTAGGGCCGGCGGGGCTTCCCGGGGGACCTATTTGCAACGCCGGGAAGCGCGGGGCAGTCCGTTTGTGCGGCCCAGGGACACCCGCAGGTGTGTGTGCTCCCCCCTTGGCCGGCCGAGGCGGCTAGCCAGCACCTGGGGGCTGTTGGCAGCGCCCCTGGGCAGCCTCCTAGAGCCAGGGGTCTGGCAGGCTCCGGGGGCAAATGGACTACGGAAGCCGAGAGGGGCCCGTCCACGCCAAAACCCAAAACGCGCTGCGGCCTCCAGGGAGGGACACAGGGGACACAAGTGGCTGTGTGGCTTGCAGTGCCCGACCAGAGGGAGGGAGGTTGGCTGGCTGCTGAGGCGCAGCAGGTGTCAGCCCTTCGGGAAGTGCCCGTGGATGCTTCGGGAATGGGGCCTGCCAACAAAAAACCCCCGTTCCCTGTGGCTGCAGCAGGCCAGGGGGCTCCAGGGTCGGGTGCGCCGCGGGCCTGGGGGGCTTCTTGCCTGTGTGCAGGGCTTCTACGCACAAGGTGGCACCTCATCCCGGCCCAAGGGTGGTGGCAGGAACCCAGGTGGCGCTCGGGGACTCAGCAGGGCCTGCCCCCGGGGCCTGCCCGCAACACCTGATTGCCCGCGGGCGTGTCCGTCCAACCTCAAAAAGTTCTGCTGTGACAGCCCTGACCGAGCTCCGAGCTCCTCGCCCTTGGACCGCCCCAGTGGGCTTCAGGAGTGGGTGTGTGCCAGCAGCAGCCCTCGCCAGTCAACCACCGTGCGCCGGCCCCGCCCGACAAGCCCCTAGGGCCGGCGGGGCTTCCCGGGGGACCTATTTGCAAAGCCGGGAAGCGCGGGGTAGTCCGTTTGTGCGGCCCAGGGACACCCGCAGGTGTGTGTGCTCCCCCCTTGGCCGGCCGAGGCGGCTAGCCAGCACCTGGGGGCTGTTGGCAGCGCCCCTGGGCAGCCTCCTAGAGCCAGGGGTCTGGCAGGCTCCGGGGGCAAATGGACTACGGAAGCCGAGAGGGGCCCGTCCGCGCCAAAACCCAAAACGCGCTGCGGCCTCCAGGGAGGGACACAGGGGACACAAGTGGCTGTGTGGCTTGCAGTGCCCGACCAGAGGGAGGGAGGTTGGCTGGCTGCTGAGGCGCAGCAGGTGTCAGCCCTTCGGGAAGTGCCCGTGGATGCTTCGGGAATGGGGCCTGCCAACAAAAAACCCCCGTTCCCTGTGGCTGCAGCAGGCCAGGGGGCTCCAGGGTCGGGTGCGCCGCGGGCCTGGGGGGCTTCTTGCCTGTGTGCAGGGCTTCTACGCACAAGGTGGCACCTCATCCCGGCCCAAGGGTGGTGGCAGGAACCCAGGTGGCGCTCGGGGACTCAGCAGGGCCTGCCCCCGGGGCCTGCCCGCAACACCTGATTGCCCGCGGGCGTGTCTGTCCACCCTCAAAAAGTTCTGCTGGGACAGCCCTGACCGAGCTCCGAGCTCCTCGCCCTTGGACCGCCCCAGTGGGCTTCAGGAGTGGGTGTGTGCCAGCAGCAGCCCTCCCCACTCACCCACCGTGCGTCGGCCCCACCCGACAAGCCCCTAGTGCGGGCGGGGCTTCCCGGGGGGCCTATTTGCAACGCCGGGAAGCGCGGGCAGTCCGTGTGTGCGGCCTGGGGACACCCGCAGGTGTGTGTGCTCCCCCGTGGCCGGCTGCTGCGGCTAGCCAGCACCTGGGGGCTGTTGGCAGCGCCCCTGGGCAGCCTCCTAGAGCCAGGGGTCTGGCAGGCTCCGGGGGCAAATGGACTACGGAAGCCGAGAGGGGCCCGTCCACGCCAAAACCCAAAACGCGCTGCGGCCTCCAGGGAGGGACACAGGGGACACAAGTGGCTGCGTGGCTTGCAGTGCCCGACCAGAGGGAGGGCGGTTGTCTGGCTGCTGAGGCGCAGCAGGTGTCAGCCCTTCGGGAAGTGCCCGTGGATGCTTCGGGAATGGGGCCTGCCAACAAAAAACCCCCGTTTCCTGTGGCTGCAGCAGGCCAGGGGGCTCCAGGGTCGGGTGCGCCGCGGGCCTGGGGGGCTTCTTGCCTGTGTGCAGGGCTTCTACGCACAAGGTGGCACCTCATCCCGGCCCAAGGGTGGTGGCAGGAACCCAGGTGGCGCTCGGGGACTCAGCAGGGCCTGCCCCCGGGGCCTGCCCGCAACACCTGATTGCCCGCGGGCGTGTCCGTCCACCCTCAAAAAGTTCTGCTGGGACAGCCCTGACCGAGCTCCGAGCTCCTCGCCCTTGGACCGCCCCAGTGGGCTTCAGGAGTGGGTGTGTGCCAGCAGCAGCCCTCCCCACTCACCCACCGTGCGTCGGCCCCACCCGACAAGCCCCTAGTGCGGGCGGGGCTTCCCGGGGGGCCTATTTGCAACGCCGGGAAGCGCGGGCAGTCCGTGTGTGCGGCCTGGGGACACCCGCAGGTGTGTGTGCTCCCCCGTGGCCGGCTGCTGCGGCTAGCCAGCACCTGGGGGCTGTTGGCAGCGCCCCTGGGCAGCCTCCTAGAGCCAGGGGTCTGGCAGGCTCCGGGGGCAAATGGACTACGGAAGCCGAGAGGGGCCCGTCCACGCCAAAACCCAAAACGCGCTGCGGCCTCCAGGGAGGGACACAGGGGACACAAGTGGCTGTGTGGCTTGCAGTGCCCGACCAGAGGGAGGGAGGTTGGCTGGCTGCTGAGGCGCAGCAGGTGTCAGCCCTTCGGGAAGTGCCCGTGGATGCTTCGGGAATGGGGCCTGCCAACAAAGAACCCCCGTTCCCTGTGGCTGCAGCCGGCCAGGGGGCTCCAGGGTCGGGTGCGCCGCGGGCCTGGGGGGCTTCTTGCCTGTGTGCAGGGCTTCTACGCACAAGGTGGCACCTCATCCCGGCCCAAGGGTGGTGGCAGGAACCCAGGTGGCGCTCGGGGACTCAGCAGGGCCTGCCCCCGGGGCCTGCCCGCAACACCTGATTGCCCGCGGGCGTGTCCGTCCACCCTCAAAAAGTTCTGCTGGGACAGCCCTGACTGAGCTCCGAGCTCCTCGCCCTTGGACCGCCCCAGTGGGCTTCAGGAGTGGGTGTGTGCCAGCAGCAGCCCTCCCCAGTCAACCCCCGTGCGTCGGCCCCGCCCGACAAGCCCCTAGTGCGGGCGGGGCTTCCCGGGGGACCTATTTGCAAAGCCGGGAAGCGCGGGGCAGTCCGTTTGTGCGGCCCGGGGACACCCGCAGGTGTGTGTGCTCCCCCCTTGGCCGGCCGAGGCGGCTAGCCAGCACCTGGGGGCTGTTGGCAGCGCCCCTGGGCAGCCTCCTAGAGCCAGGGGTCTGGCAGGCTCTGGGGGCAAATGGACTACGGAAGCTGAGAGGGGCCCGTCCGCGCCAAAACCCAAAACGCGCTGCGGCCTCCAGGGAGGGACACAGGGGACACAAGTGGCTGTGTGGCTTGCAGTGCCCGGCCAGAGGGAGGGAGGTTGGCTGGCTGCTGAGGCGCAGCAGGTGTCAGCCCTTCGGGAAGTGCCCGTGGATGCTTCGGGAATGGGGCCTGCCAACAAAGAACCCCCGTTCCCTGTGGCTGCATCCGGCCAGGGGGCTCCAGGGTCGGGTGCGCCGCGGGCCTGGGGGGCTTCTTGCCTGTGTGCAGGGCTTCTACGCACAAGGTGGCACCTCATCCCGGCCCAAGGGTGGTGGCAGGAACCCAGGTGGCGCTCGGGGACTCAGCAGGGCCTGCCCCCGGGGCCTGCCCGCAACACCTGATTGCCCGCGGGCGTGTCCGTCCACCCTCAAAAAGTTCTGCTCGGACAGTCCTGACCGAGCTCCGAGCTCCTCGCCCTTGGACCGCCCCAGTGGGCTTCAGGAGTGGGTGTGTGCCAGCAGCAGCCCTCCCCACTCACCCACCGTGCGTCGGCCCCACCCGACAAGCCCCTAGTGCGGGCGGGGCTTCCCGGGGGGCCTATTTGCAACGCCGGGAAGCGCGGGCAGTCCGTGTGTGCGGCCTGGGGACACCCGCAGGTGTGTGTGCTCCCCCGTGGCCGGCTGCTGCGGCTAGCCAGCACCTGGGGGCTGTTGGCAGCGCCCCTGGGCAGCCTCCTAGAGCCAGGGGTCTGGCAGGCTCCGGGGGCAAATGGACTACGGAAGCCGAGAGGGGCCCGTCCACGCCAAAACCCAAAACGCGCTGCGGCCTCCAGGGAGGGACACAGGGGACACAAGTGGCTGTGTGGCTTGCAGTGCCCGACCAGAGGGAGGGAGGTTGGCTGGCTGCTGAGGCGCAGCAGGTGTCAGCCCTTCGGGAAGTGCCCGTGGATGCTTCGGGAATGGGGCCTGCCAACAAAGAACCCCCGTTCCCTGTGGCTGCAGCCGGCCAGGGGGCTCCAGGGTCGGGTGCGCCGCGGGCCTGGGGGGCTTCTTGCCTGTGTGCAGGGCTTCTACGCACAAGGTGGCACCTCATCCCGGCCCAAGGGTGGTGGCAGGAACCCAGGTGGCGCTCGGGGACTCAGCAGGGCCTGCCCCCGGGGCCTGCCCGCAACACCTGATTGCCCGCGGGCGTGTCCGTCCACCCTCAAAAAGTTCTGCTGGGACAGCCCTGACTGAGCTCCGAGCTCCTCGCCCTTGGACCGCCCCAGTGGGCTTCAGGAGTGGGTGTGTGCCAGCAGCAGCCCTCCCCAGTCAACCACCGTGCGTCGGCCCCGCCCGACAAGCCCCTAGTGCGGGCGGGGCTTCCCGGGGGACCTATTTGCAAAGCCGGGAAGCGCGGGGCAGTCCGTTTGTGCGGCCCGGGGACACCCGCAGGTGTGTGTGCTCCCCCCTTGGCCGGCCGAGGCGGCTAGCCAGCACCTGGGGGCTGTTGGCAGCGCCCCTGGGCAGCCTCCTAGAGCCAGGGGTCTGGCAGGCTCTGGGGGCAAATGGACAACGGAAGCTGAGAGGGGCCCGTCCGCGCCAAAACCCAAAACGCGCTGCGGCCTCCAGGGAGGGACACAGGGGACACAAGTAGCTGCGTGGCTTGCAGTGCCCGACCAGAGGGAGGGCGGTTGGCTGGCTGCTGAGGCGCAGCAGGTGTCAGCCCTTCGGGAAGTGCCCGTGGATGCTTCGGGAATGGGGCCTGCCAACAAAAAACCCCCGTTTCCTGTGGCTGCAGCAGGCCAGGGGGCTCCAGGGTCGGGTGCGCCGCGGGCCTGGGGGGCTTCTTGCCTGTGTGCAGGGCTTCTACGCACAAGGTGGCACCTCATCCCGGCCCAAGGGTGGTGGCAGGAACCCAGGTGGCGCTCGGGGACTCAGCAGGGCCTGCCCCCGGGGCCTGCCCGCAACACCTGATTGCCCGCGGGCGTGTCCGTCCACCCTCAAAAAGTTCTGCTGGGACAGCCCTGACCGAGCTCCGAGCTCCTCGCCCTTGGACCGCCCCAGTGGGCTTCAGGAGTGGGTGTGTGCCAGCAGCAGCCCTCCCCACTCACCCACCGTGCGTCGGCCCCACCCGACAAGCCCCTAGTGCGGGCGGGGCTTCCCGGGGGGCCTATTTGCAACGCCGGGAAGCGCGGGCAGTCCGTGTGTGCGGCCTGGGGACACCCGCAGGTGTGTGTGCTCCCCCGTGGCCGGCTGCTGCGGCTAGCCAGCACCTGGGGGCTGTTGGCAGCGCCCCTGGGCAGCCTCCTAGAGCCAGGGGTCTGGCAGGCTCCGGGGGCAAATGGACTACGGAAGCCGAGAGGGGCCCGTCCACGCCAAAACCCAAAACGCGCTGCGGCCTCCAGGGAGGGACACAGGGGACACAAGTGGCTGCGTGGCTTGCAGTGCCCGACCAGAGGGAGGGCGGTTGTCTGGCTGCTGAGGCGCAGCAGGTGTCAGCCCTTCGGGAAGTGCCCGTGGATGCTTCGGGAATGGGGCCTGCCAACAAAAAACCCCCGTTTCCTGTGGCTGCAGCAGGCCAGGGGGCTCCAGGGTCGGGTGCGCCGCGGGCCTGGGGGGCTTCTTGCCTGTGTGCAGGGCTTCTACGCACAAGGTGGCACCTCATCCCGGCCCAAGGGTGGTGGCAGGAACCCAGGTGGCGCTCGGGGACTCAGCAGGGCCTGCCCCCGGGGCCTGCCCGCAACACCTGATTGCCCGCGGGCGTGTCCGTCCACCCTCAAAAAGTTCTGCTGGGACAGCCCTGACCGAGCTCCGAGCTCCTCGCCCTTGGACCGCCCCAGTGGGCTTCAGGAGTGGGTGTGTGCCAGCAGCAGCCCTCCCCACTCACCCACCGTGCGTCGGCCCCACCCGACAAGCCCCTAGTGCGGGCGGGGCTTCCCGGGGGGCCTATTTGCAACGCCGGGAAGCGCGGGCAGTCCGTGTGTGCGGCCTGGGGACACCCGCAGGTGTGTGTGCTCCCCCGTGGCCGGCTGCTGCGGCTAGCCAGCACCTGGGGGCTGTTGGCAGCGCCCCTGGGCAGCCTCCTAGAGCCAGGGGTCTGGCAGGCTCCGGGGGCAAATGGACTACGGAAGCCGAGAGGGGCCCGTCCACGCCAAAACCCAAAACGCGCTGCGGCCTCCAGGGAGGGACACAGGGGACACAAGTGGCTGTGTGGCTTGCAGTGCCCGACCAGAGGGAGGGAGGTTGGCTGGCTGCTGAGGCGCAGCAGGTGTCAGCCCTTCGGGAAGTGCCCGTGGATGCTTCGGGAATGGGGCCTGCCAACAAAGAACCCCCGTTCCCTGTCGCTGCAGCCGGCCAGGGGGCTCCAGGGTCGGGTGCGCCGCGGGCCTGGGGGGCTTCTTGCCTGTGTGCAGGGCTTCTACGCACAAGGTGGCACCTCATCCCGGCCCAAGGGTGGTGGCAGGAACCCAGGTGGCGCTCGGGGACTCAGCAGGGCCTGCCCCCGGGGCCTGCCCGCAACACCTGATTGCCCGCGGGCGTGTCCGTCCACCCTCAAAAAGTTCTGCTGGGACAGCCCTGACTGAGCTCCGAGCTCCTCGCCCATGGACCGCCCCAGTGGGCTTCAGGAGTGGGTGTGTGCCAGCAGCAGCCCTCCCCAGTCAACCCCCGTGCGTCGGCCCCGCCCGACAAGCCCCTAGTGCGGGCGGGGCTTCCCGGGGGACCTATTTGCAAAGCCGGGAAGCGCGGGGCAGTCCGTTTGTGCGGCCCGGGGACACCCGCAGGTGTGTGTGCTCCCCCCTTGGCCGGCCGAGGCGGCTAGCCAGCACCTGGGGGCTGTTGGCAGCGCCCCTGGGCAGCCTCCTAGAGCCAGGGGTCTGGCAGGCTCTGGGGGCAAATGGACTACGGAAGCTGAGAGGGGCCCGTCCGCGCCAAAACCCAAAACGCGCTGCGGCCTCCAGGGAGGGACACAGGGGACACAAGTGGCTGTGTGGCTTGCAGTGCCCGGCCAGAGCGAGGGAGGTTGGCTGGCTGCTGAGGCGCAGCAGGTGTCAGCCCTTCGGGAAGTGCCCGTGGATGCTTCGGGAATGGGGCCTGCCAACAAAAAACCCCCGTTTCCTGTGGCTGCAGCAGGCCAGGGGGCTCCAGGGTCGGGTGCGCCGCGGGCCTGGGGGGCTTCTTGCCTGTGTGCAGGGCTTCTACGCACAAGGTGGCACCTCATCCCGGCCCAAGGGTGGTGGCAGGAACCCAGGTGGCGCTCGGGGACTCAGCAGGGCCTGCCCCCGGGGCCTGCCCGCAACACCTGATTGCCCGCGGGCGTGTCCGTCCACCCTCAAAAAGTTCTGCTCGGACAGCCCTGACCGAGCTCCGAGCTCCTCGCCCTTGGACCGCCCCAGTGGGCTTCAGGAGTGGGTGTGTGCCAGCAGCAGCCCTCCCCACTCACCCACCGTGCGTCGGCCCCACCCGACAAGCCCCTAGTGCGGGCGGGGCTTCCCGGGGGGCCTATTTGCAACGCCGGGAAGCGCGGGCAGTCCGTGTGTGCGGCCTGGGGACACCCGCAGGTGTGTGTGCTCCCCCGTGGCCGGCTGCTGCGGCTAGCCAGCACCTGGGGGCTGTTGGCAGCGCCCCTGGGCAGCCTCCTAGAGCCAGGGGTCTGGCAGGCTCCGGGGGCAAATGGACTACGGAAGCCGAGAGGGGCCCGTCCACGCCAAAACCCAAAACGCGCTGCGGCCTCCAGGGAGGGACACAGGGGACACAAGTGGCTGTGTGGCTTGCAGTGCCCGACCAGAGGGAGGGAGGTTGGCTGGCTGCTGAGGCGCAGCAGGTGTCAGCCCTTCGGGAAGTGCCCGTGGATGCTTCGGGAATGGGGCCTGCCAACAAAGAACCCCCGTTCCCTGTGGCTGCAGCCGGCCAGGGGGCTCCAGGGTCGGGTGCGCCGCGGGCCTGGGGGGCTTCTTGCCTGTGTGCAGGGCTTCTACGCACAAGGTGGCACCTCATCCCGGCCCAAGGGTGGTGGCAGGAACCCAGGTGGCGCTCGGGGACTCAGCAGGGCCTGCCCCCGGGGCCTGCCCGCAACACCTGATTGCCCGCGGGCGTGTCCGTCCACCCTCAAAAAGTTCTGCTGGGACAGCCCTGACTGAGCTCCGAGCTCCTCGCCCTTGGACCGCCCCAGTGGGCTTCAGGAGTGGGTGTGTGCCAGCAGCAGCCCTCCCCAGTCAACCACCGTGCGTCGGCCCCGCCCGACAAGCCCCTAGTGCGGGCGGGGCTTCCCGGGGGACCTATTTGCAAAGCCGGGAAGCGCGGGGCAGTCCGTTTGTGCGGCCCGGGGACACCCGCAGGTGTGTGTGCTCCCCCCTTGGCCGGCCGAGGCGGCTAGCCAGCACCTGGGGGCTGTTGGCAGCGCCCCTGGGCAGCCTCCTAGAGCCAGGGGTCTGGCAGGCTCCGGGGGCAAATGGACAACGGAAGCTGAGAGGGGCCCGTCCGCGCCAAAACCCAAAACGCGCTGCGGCCTCCAGGGAGGGACACAGGGGACACAAGTGGCTGTGTGGCTTGCAGTGCCCGGCCAGAGGGAGGGAGGTTGGCTGGCTGCTGAGGCGCAGCAGGTGTCAGCCCTTCGGGAAGTGCCCGTGGATGCTTCGGGAATGGGGCCTGCCAACAAAAAACCCCCGTTCCCTGTGGCTGCATCCGGCCAGGGGGCTCCAGGGTCGGGTGCGCCGCGGGCCTGGGGGGCTTCTTGCCTGTGTGCAGGGCTTCTACGCACAAGGTGGCACCTCATCCCGGCCCAAGGGTGGTGGCAGGAACCCAGGTGGCGCTCGGGGACTCAGCAGGGCCTGCCCCCGGGGCCTGCCCGCAACACCTGATTGCCCGCGGGCGTGTCCGTCCACCCTCAAAAAGTTCTGCTGGGACAGCCCTGACCGAGCTCTGAGCTCATCGCCCTTGGACCGCCCCAGTGGGCTTCAGGAGTGGGTGTGTGCCAGCAGCAGCCCTCCCCAGTCAACCACCGTGCGTCGGCCCCGCCCGACAAGCCCCTAGGGCCGGCGGGGCTTCCCGGGGGACCTGTTTGCCACGCCGGGAAGCGCGGGGCAGTCTGTGTGTGCGGCCTGGGGACACCCGCAGGTGTGTGTGCTCCCCCGTGGCCGGCTGCTGCGGCTAGCCAGCACCTGGGGGCTGTTGGCAGCGTCCCTGGGCAGCCTCCTAGAGCCAGGGGTCTGGCAGGCTCCGGGGGCAAATGGACTACGGAAGCCGAGAGGGGCCCGTCCGCGCCAAAACCCAAAACGCGCTGCGGCCTCCAGGGAGGGACACAGGGGACACAAATGGCTGTGTGGCTTGCAGTGCCCGGCCAGAGGGAGGGAGGTTGTCTGGCTGCTGAGGCGCAGCAGGTGTCAGCCCTTCGGGAAGTGCCCGTGGATGCTTCGGGAATGGGGCCTGCCAACTCAGAACCCCCGTTCCCTGTGGCTGCAGCAGGCCAGGGGGCTCCAGGGTCGGGTGCGCCGCGGGCCTGGGGGGCTTCTTGCCTGTGTGCAGGGCTTCTACGCACAAGGTGGCACCTCATCCCGGCCCAAGGGTGGTGGCAGGAACCCAGGTGGCGCTCGGGGACTCAGCAGGGCCTGCCCCCGGGGCCTGCCCGCAACACCTGATTGCCTGCGGCGTGTCCGTCCACCCTCAAAAAGTTCTGCTGGGACAGCCCTGACCGAGCTCCGAGCTCCTCGCCCTTGGACCGCCCCAGTGGGCTTCAGGAGTGGGTGTGTGCCAGCAGCAGCCCTCCCCAGTCAACCACCGTGCGTCGGCCCCGCCCGACAAGCCCCTAGTGCGGGCGGGGCTTCCCGGGGGACCCATTTGCAAAGCCGGGAAGCGTGGGGCAGTCCGTTTGTGCGGCCCGGGGACACCCGCAGGTGTGTGTGCTCCCCCCTTGGCCGGCCGAGGCGGCTAGCCAGCACCTGGGGGCTGTTGGCAGCGCCCCTGGGCAGCCTCCTAGAGCCAGGTGTCTGGCAGGCTCCGGGGGCAAATGGACTACGGAAGCCGAGAGGGGCCCGTCCGCGCCAAAACCCAAAACGCGCTGCGGCCTCCAGGGAGGGACACAGGGGACACAAGTGGCTGTGTGGCTTGCAGTGCCCGGCCAGAGGGAGGGAGGTTGGCTGGCTGCTGAGGCGCAGCAGGTGTCAGCCCTTCGGGAAGTGCCCGTGGATGCTTCGGGAATGGGGCCTGCCAACAAAAAACCCCCGTTCCCTGTGGCTGCAGCCGGCCAGGGGGCTCCAGGGTCGGGTGCGCCGCGGGCCTGGGGGGCTTCTTGCCTGTGTGCAGGGCTTCTACGCACAAGGTGGCACCTCATCCCGGCCCAAGGGTGGTGGCAGGAACCCAGGTGGCGCTCGGGGACTCAGCAGGGCCTGCCCCCGGGGCCTGCCCGCAACACCTGATTGCCCGCGGGCGTGTCCGTCCACCCTCAAAAAGTTCTGCTGGGACAGCCCTGACCGAGCTCCTCGCCCTTGGACCGCCCCAGTGGGCTTCAGGAGTGGGTGTGTGCCAGCAGCAGCCCTCCCCAGTCAACCACCGTGCGTCGGCCCCGCCCGACAAGCCCCTAGGGCGGGCGGGGCTTCCCGGGGGACCTATTTGCAAAGCCGGGAAGCGCGGGGTAGTCCGTTTGTGCGGCCCAGGGACACCCGCAGGTGTGTGTGCTCCCCCCTTGGCCGGCCGAGGCGGCTAGCCAGCACCTGGGGGCTGTTGGCAGCGCCCCTGGGCAGCCTCCTAGAGCCAGGGGTCTGGCAGGCTCCGGGGGCAAATGGACTACGGAAGCCGAGAGGGGCAAGTCCGCGCCAAAACCCAAAACGCGCTGCGGCCTCCAGGGAGGGACACAGGGGACACAAGTGGCTGTGTGGCTTGCAGTGCCTGACCAGAGGGAGGGAGGTTGGCTGGCTGCTGAGGCGCAGCAGGTGTCAGCCCTTCGGGAAGTGCCCGTGGATGCTTCGGGAATGGGGCCTGCCAACAAAGAACCCCCGTTCCCTGTGGCTGCAGCCGGCCAGGGGGCTCCAGGGTCGGGTGCGCCGCGGGCCTGGGGGGCTTCTTGCCTGTGTGCAGGGCTTCTACGCACAAGGTGGCACCTCATCCCGGCCCAAGGGTGGTGGCAGGAACCCAGGTGGCGCTCGGGGACTCAGCAGGGCCTGCCCCCGGGGCCTGCCCGCAACACCTGATTGCCTGCGGGCGTGTCCGTCCACCCTCAAAAAGTTCTGCTGGGACAGCCCTGACCGAGCTCCGAGCTCCTCGCCCTTGGACCGCCCCAGTGGGCTTCAGGAGTGGGTGTGTGCCAGCAGCAGCCCTCCCCAGTCAACCACCGTGCGTCGGCCCCGCCCGACAAGCCCCTAGGGCCGGCGGGGCTTCCCGGGGGACCTATTTGCAAAGCCGGGAAGCGCGGGGCAGTCCGTTTGTGCGGCCCAGGGACACCCGCAGGTGTGTGTGCTCCCCCCTTGGCCGGCCGAGGCCGCTAGCCAGCACCTGGGGGCTGTTGGCAGCGCCCCTGGGCAGCCTCCTAGAGCCAGGGGTCTGGCAGGCTCCGGGGGCAAATGGACTACGGAAGCCGAGAGGGGCCCGTCCGCGCCAAAACCCAAAACGCGCTGCGGCCTCCAGGGAGGGACACAGGGGACACAAGTGGCTGTGTGGCTTGCAGTGCCCGACCAGAGGGAGGGAGGTTGGCTGGCTGCTGAGGCGCAGCAGGTGTCAGCCCTTCGGGAAGTGCCCGTGGATGCTTCGGGAATGGGGCCTGCCAACAAAGAACCCCCGTTCCCTGTGGCTGCAGCAGGCCAGGGGGCTCCAGGGTCGGGTGCGCCGCGGGCCTGGGGGGCTTCTTGCCTGTGTGCAGGGCTTCTACGCACAAGGTGGCACCTCATCCCGGCCCAAGGGTGGTGGCAGGAACCCAAGTGGCGCTCGGGGACTCAGCAGGGCCTGCCCCCGGGGCCTGCCCGCAACACCTGATTGCCCGCGGGCGTGTCCGTCCACCCTCAAAAAGTTCTGCTGGGACAGCCCTGACCGAGCTCCGAGCTCCTCGCCCTTGGACCGCCCCAGTGGGCTTCAGGAGTGGGTGTGTGCCAGCAGCAGCCCTCCCCACTCACCCACCGTGCGTCGGCCCCACCCGACAAGCCCCTAGTGCGGGCGGGGCTTCCCGGGGGGCCTATTTGCAACGCCGGGAAGCGCGGGCAGTCCGTGTGTGCGGCCTGGGGACACCCGCAGGTGTGTGTGCTCCCCCGTGGCCGGCTGCTGCGGCTAGCCAGCACCTGGGGGCTGTTGGCAGCGCCCCTGGGCAGCCTCCTAGAGCCAGGGGTCTGGCAGGCTCCGGGGGCAAATGGACTACGGAAGCCGAGAGGGGCCCGTCCACGCCAAAACCCAAAACGCGCTGCGGCCTCCAGGGAGGGACACAGGGGACACAAGTGGCTGTGTGGCTTGCAGTGCCCGACCAGAGGGAGGGAGGTTGGCTGGCTGCTGAGGCGCAGCAGGTGTCAGCCCTTCGGGAAGTGCCCGTGGATGCTTCGGGAATGGGGCCTGCCAACAAAGAACCCCCGTTCCCTGTGGCTGCAGCCGGCCAGGGGGCTCCAGGGTCGGGTGCGCCGCGGGCCTGGGGGGCTTCTTGCCTGTGTGAAGGGCTTCTACGCACAAGGTGGCACCTCATCCCGGCCCAAGGGTGGTGGCAGGAACCCAGGTGGCGCTCGGGGACTCAGCAGGGCCTGCCCCCGGGGCCTGCCCGCAACACCTGATTGCCCGCGGGCGTGTCCGTCCACCCTCAAAAAGTTCTGCTGGGACAGCCCTGACTGACCTCCGAGCTCCTCGCCCTTGGACCGCCCCAGTGGGCTTCAGGAGTGGGTGTGTGCCAGCAGCAGCCCTCCCCAGTCAACCACTGTGCGTCGGCCCCGCCCGACAAGCCCCTAGTGCGGGCCGGGCTTCCCGGGGGACCTATTTGCAACGCCGGAAAGCGCGGGGCAGTCCGTTTGTGCGGCCCGGGGACACCCGCAGGTGTGTGTGCTCCCCCCTTGGCCGGCCGAGGCGGCTAGCCAGCACCTGGGGGCTGTTGGCAGCGCCCCTGGGCAGCCTCCTAGAGCCAGGGGTCTGGCAGGCTCCGGGGGCAAATGGACTACGGAAGCCGAGAGGGGCCCGTCCGCGCCAAAACCCAAAACGCGCTGCGGCCTCCAGGGAGGGACACAGGGGACACAAGTGGCTGTGTGGCTTGCAGTGCCCGACCAGAGGGAGGGAGGTTGGCTGGCTGCTGAGGCGCAGCAGGTGTCAGCCCTTCGGGAAGTGCCCGTGGATGCTTCGGGAATGGGGCCTGCCAACAAAGAACCCCCGTTCCCTGTGGCTGCATCCGGCCAGGGGGCTCCAGGGTCGGGTGCGCCGCGGGCCTGGGGGGCTTCTTGCCTGTGTGCAGGGCTTCTACGCACAAGGTGGCACCTCATCCCGGCCCAAGGGTGGTGGCAGGAACCCAGGTGGCGCTCGGGGACTCAGCAGGGCCTGCCCCCGGGGCCTGCCCGCAACACCTGATTGCCCGCGGGCTTGTCCGTCCACCCTCAAAAAGTTCTGCTGGGACAGCCCTGACCGAGCTCCGAGCTCCTCGCCCTTGGACCGCCCCAGTGGGCTTCAGGAGTGGGTGTGTGCCAGCAGCAGCCCTCCCCAGTCAACCACCGTGCGTCGGCCCCACCCGACAAGCTCCTAGGGCCGGCGGGGCTTCCAGGGGGGCCTATTTGCAACGCCGGGAAGCGCGGGGCAGTCCGTGTGTGCGGCCTGGGGACACCCGCAGGTGTGTGTGCTCCCCCGTGGCCGGCTGCTGCGGCTAGCCAGCACCTGGGGGCTGTTGGCAGCGCCCCTGGGCAGCCTCCTAGAGCCAGGGGTCTGGCAGGCTCCGGGGGCAAATGGACTACGGAAGCCGAGAGAGGCCCGTCCGCGCCAAAACCCAAAACGCGCTGCGGCCTCCAGGGAGGGACACAGGGGACACAAGTGGCTGTGTGGCTTGCAGTGCCCGACCAGAGGGAGGGAGGTTGGCTGGCTGCTGAGGCGCAGCAGGTGTCAGCCCTTCGGGAAGTGCCCGTGGATGCTTCGGGAATGGGGCCTGCCAACAAAGAACCCCCGTTCCCTGTGGCTGCATCCGGCCAGGGGGCTCCAGGGTCGGGTGCGCCGCGGGCCTGGGGGGCTTCTTGCCTGTGTGCAGGGCTCCTACGCACAAGGTGGCACCTCATCCCGGCCCAAGGGTGGTGGCAGGAACCCAGGTGGCGCTCGGGGACTCAGCAGGGCCTGCCCCCGGGGCCTGCCCGCAACACCTGATTGCCCGCGGGCGTGTCCGTCCACCCTCAAAATGTTCTCCTGGGACAGCCCTGACCGAGCTCCGAGCTCCTCGCCCTTGGACCGCCCCAGTGGGCTTCAGGAGTGGGTGTGTGCCAGCAGCAGCCCTCCCCACTCACCCACCATGCGTTGGCCCCGCCCGACAAGCCCCTAGGGCCGGCGGGGCTTCCCGGGGGACCTATTTGCAACGCCGGGAAGCGCGGGGCAGTCCGTTTGTGCGGCCTGGGGACACCCGCAGGTGTGTGTGCTCCCCCGTGGCCGGCTGCTGCGGCTAGCCAGCACCTGGGGGCTGTTGGCAGCGCCCCTGGGCAGCCTCCTAGAGCCAGGGGTCTGGCAGGCTCCGGGGGCAAATGGACTACTGAAGCCGAGAGGGGCCCGTCTGCGCCAAAACCCAAAACGCGCTGCGGCCTCCAGGGAGGGACACAGGGGACACAAGTGGCTGTGTGGCTTGCAGTGCCCGACCAGAGGGAGGGCGGTTGGCTGGCTGCTGAGGCACAGCAGGTGTCAGCCCTTCGGGAAGTGCCCATGGATGCTTCGGGAATGGGGCCTGCCAACAAAGAACCCCCGTTCCCTGTGGCTGCAGCCGGCCAGGGGGCTCCAGGGTCGGGTGCGCCGCGGGCCTGGGGGGCTTCTTGCCTGTGTGCAGGGCTTCTACGCACAAGGTGGCACCTCATCCCGGCCCAAGGGTGGTGGCAGGAACCCAGGTGGCGCTCGGGGACTCAGCAGGGCCTGCCCCCGGGGCCTGCCCGCAACACCTGATTGCCCGCGGGCGTGTCCGTCCACCCTCAAAAAGTTCTGCTGGGACAGCCCTGACTGAGCTCCGAGCTCCTCGCCCTTGGACCGCCCCAGTGGGCTTCAGGAGTGGGTGTGTGCCAGCAGCAGCCCTCCGCAGTCAACCACCATGCGTCGGCCCCACCCGACAAGCCCCTAGGGCGGGCGGGGCTTCACGGGGGTAGGGGCCTATTTGCAAAGCCGGGAAGCGCGGGAAAGTCCATGTGTGCGGCCTGGGGACACCCGCAGGTGTGTGTGCTCCCCCGTGGCCGGCTGCTGCGGCTAGCCAGCACCTGGGGGCTGTTGGCAGCGCCCCTGGGCAGCCTCCTAGAGCCAGGGGTCTGGCAGGCTCCGGGGGCAAATGGACTACGGAAGCCGAGAGGGGCCCGTCCGCGCCAAAACCCAAAACGCGCTGCGGCCTCCAGGGAGGGACACAGGGGACACAAGTGGCTGTGTGGCTTGCAGTGCCCGACCAGAGGGAGGGCGGTTGGCTGGCTGCTGAGGCGCAGCAGGTGTCAGCCCTTCGGGAAGTGCCCATGGATGCTTCGGGAATGGGGCCTGCCAACTCAGAACCCCCGTTCCCTGTGGCTGCATCCGGCCAGGGGGCTCCGGGGTCGGGTGCGCCGCGGGCCTGGGGGGCTTCTTGCCTGTGTGCAGGGCTTCTACGCACAAGGTGGCACCTCATCCCGGCCCAAGGGTGGTGGCAGGAACCCAGGTGGCGCTCGGGGACTCAGCAGGGCCTGCCCCCGGGGCCTGCCCGCAACACCTGATTGCCCGCGGGCGTGTCCGTCCACCCTCAAAAAGTTCTGCTGGGACAGCCCTGACTGAGCTCCGAGCTCCTCGCCCTTGGACCGCCCCAGTGGGCTTCAGGAGTGGGTGTGTGCCAGCAGCAGCCCTCCCCAGTCAACCACCATGCGTCGGCCACGCCCGACAAGCCCCTAGGGCCGGCGGGGCTTCCCGGGGGACCTATTTGCAAAGGCGGGAAGCGCGGGTAGTCCGTTTGTGCGGCCCGGGGACACCTGCAGGTGTGTGTGCTCCCTCCTTGGCCGGCCGAGGCGGCTAGCCAGCACCTGGGGGCTGTTGGCAGCGTCCCTGGGCAGCCTCCTAGAGCCAGGGGTCTGGCAGGCTCCGGGGGCAAATGGACTACGGAAGCCGAGAGGGGCCCGTCCGCGCCAAAACCCAAAACGCGCTGCGGCCTCCAGGGAGGGACACAGGGGACACAAGTGGCTGTGTGGCTTGCAGTGCCCGACCAGAGGGAGGGAGGTTGGCTGGCTGCTGAGGCGCAGCAGGTGTCAGCCCTTCGGGAAGTGCCCGTGGATGCTTCGGGAATGGGGCCTGCCAACAAAAAACCCCCGTTCCCTGTGGCTGCAGCAGGCCAGGGGGCTCCAGGGTCGGGTGCGCCGCGGGCCTGGGGGGCTTCTTGCCTGTGTGCAGGGCTTCTACGCACAAGGTGGCACCTCATCCCGGCCCAAGGGTGGTGGCAGGAACCCAGGTGGCGCTCGGGGACTCAGCAGGGCCTGCCCCCGGGGCCTGCCCGCAACACCTGATTGCCCGCGGGCGTGTCCGTCCACCCTCAAAAAGTTCTGCTGGGACAGCCCTGACCGAGCTCCGAGCTCCTGGCCCTTGGACCGCCCCAGTGGGCTTCAGGAGTGGGTGTGTGCCAGCAGCAGCCCTCCCCACTCACCCACCGTGCGTCGGCCCCAACCGACAAGCCCCTAGTGCGGGCGGGGCTTCCCGGGGGGCCTATTTGCAACGCCGGGAAGCGCGGGCAGTCCGTGTGTGCGGCCTGGGGACACCCGCAGGTGTGTGTGCTCCCCCGTGGCCGGCTGCTGCGGCTAGCCAGCACCTGGGGGCTGTTGGCAGCGCCCCTGGGCAGCCTCCTAGAGCCAGGGGTCTGGCAGGCTCCGGGGGCAAATGGACTACGGAAGCCGAGAGGGGCCCGTCCGCGCCAAAACCCAAAACGCGCTGCGGCCTCCAGGGAGGGACACAGGGGACACAAGTGGCTGCGTGGCTTGCAGTGCCCGACCAGAGGGAGGGAGGTTGGCTGGCTGCTGAGGCGCAGCAGGTGTCAGCCCTTCGGGAAGTGCCCATGGATGCTTCGGGAATGGGGCCTGCCAACTCAGAACCCCCGTTCCCTGTGGCTGCATCCGGCCAGGGGGCTCCAGGGTCGGGTGCGCCGCGGGCCTGGGGGGCTTCTTGCCTGTGTGCAGGGCTTCTACGCACAAGGTGGCACCTCATCCCGGCCCAAGGGTGGTGGCAGGAACCCAGGTGGCGCTTGGGGACTCAGCAGGGCCTGCCCCCGGGGCCTGCCCGCAACACCTGATTGCCCGCGGGCGTGTCCGTCCAACCTCAAAAAGTTCTGCTGGGCCAGCCCTGACCGAGCTCCGAGCTCCTCGCCCTTGGACCGCCCCAGTGGGCTTCAGGAGTGGGTGTGTGCCAGCAGCAGCCCTCCCCAGTCAACCACCGTGCGTCGGCCCCGCCCGACAAGCCCCTAGGGCCGGCGGGGCTTCCCGGGGGACCTATTTGCAAAGCCGGGAAGCGCGGGGTAGTCCGTTTGTGCGGCCCAGGGACACCCGCAGGTGTGTGTGCTCCCCCCTTGGCCGGCCGAGGCGGCTAGCCAGCACCTGGGGGTTGTTGGCAGCGCCCCTGGGCAGCCTCCTAGAGCCAGGGGTCTGGCAGGCTCCGGGGCAAATGGACTACGGAAGCCGAGAGGGGCCCGTCCGCGCCAAAACCCAAAACGCGCTGCGGCCTCCAGGGAGGGACACAGGGGACACAAGTGGCTGTGTGGCTTGCAGTGCCCGGCCAGAGGGAGGGAGGTTGGCTGGCTGCTGAGGCGCAGCAGGTGTCAGCCCTTCGGGAAGTGCCCGTGGATGCTTCGGGAATGGGGCCTGCCAACAAAGAACCCCCGTTCCCTGTGGCTGCAGCCGGCCAGGGGGCTCCAGGGTCGGGTGCGCCGCGGGCCTGGGGGGCTTCTTGCCTGTGTGCAGGGCTTCTACGCACAAGGTGGCACCTCATCCCGGCCCAAGGGTGGTGGCAGGAACCCAGGAGGCGCTCGGGGACTCAGCAGGGCCTGCCCCCGGGGCTTGCCCGCAACACCTGATTGCCCGCGGGCGTGACCGTCCACCCTCAAAAAGTTCTGCTGGGACAGCCCTGACCGAGCTCCGAGCTCCTCGCCCTTGGACCGCCCCAGTGGGCTTCAGGAGTGGGTGTGTGCCAGCAGCAGCCCTCCCCAGTCAACCACCGTGCGTCGGCCCCACCCGACAAGCCCCTAGTGCGGGCGGGGCTTCCCGGGGGGCCTATTTGCAACGCCGGAAAGCGCGGGCAGTCCGTGTGTGCGGCCCGGGGACACCCGCAGGTCTGTGTGCTACCCCGTGGCCGGCTGCTTCGGCTAGCCAGCACCTGGGGGCTGTTGCCAGCACCCCTGGGCAGCCTCCTAGAGCCAGGGGTCTGGCAGGCTCCGGGGGCAAATGGACTACGGAAGCCGAGAGGGGCCCGTCCGCGCCAAAACCCAAAACGCGCTGCGGCCTCCAGGGAGGGACACAGGGGACACAAGTGGCTGTGTGGCTTGCAGTGCCCGGCCAGAGGGAGGGAGGTTGGCTGGCTGCTGAGGCGCAGCAGGTGTCAGCCCTTCGGGAAGTGCCCGTGGATGCTTCGGGAATGGGGCCTGCCAACAAAGAACCCCCATTCCCTGTGGCTGCAGCCGGCCAGGGGGCTCCAGGGTCGGGTGCGCCGCGGGCCTGGGGGGCTTCTTGCCTGTGTGCAGGGCTTCTACGCACAAGGTGGCACCTCATCCCGGCCCAAGGGTGGTGGCAGGAACCCAGGTGGCGCTCGGGGACTCAGCAGGGCCTGCCCCCGGGGCCTGCCCGCAACACCTGATTGCCCGCGGGCGTGTCCGTCCACCCTCAAAAAGTTCTGCTGGGACAGCCCTGACCGAGCTCCGAGCTCCTCGCCCTTGGACCGCCCCAGTGGGCTTCAGGAGTGGGTGTGTGCCAGCAGCAGCCCTCCCCACTCACCCACCGTGCGTCGGCCCCGCCCGACAAGCCCCTAGTGCGGGCGGGGCTTCCCGGGGGACCTATTTGCAACGCCGGGAAGCGCGGGGCAGTCCGTTTGTGCGGCCCGGGGACACCCGCAGGTGTGTGTGCTCCCCCCTTGGCCGGCCGAGGCGGCTAGCCAGCACCTGGGGGCTGTTGGCAGCGCCCCTGGGCAGCCTCCTAGAGCCAGGGGTCTGGCAGGCTGCGGGGGCAAATGGACTACGGAAGCCGAGAGGGGCCCGTCCGCGCCAAAACCCAAAACGCGCTGCGGCCTCCAGGGAGGGACACAGGGGACACAAGTGGCTGTGTGGCTTGCAGTGCCCGACCAGAGGGAGGGCGGTTGGCTGGCTGCTGAGGCGCAGCAGGTGTCAGCCCTTCGGGAAGTGCCCGTGGATGCTTCGGGAATGGGGTCTGCCAACAAAGAACCCCCGTTCCCTGTGGCTGCATCCGGCCAGGGGGCTCCAGGGTCGGGTGCGCCGCGGGCCTGGGGGGCTTCTTGCCTGTGTGCAGGGCTCCTACGCACAAGGTGGCACCTCATCCCGGCCCAAGGGTGGTGGCAGGAACCCAGGTGGCGCTCGGGGACTCAGCAGGGCCTGCCCCCGGGGCCTGCCCGCAACACCTGATTGCCCGCGGGCGTGTCCGTCCACCCTCAAAAAGTTCTGCTGGGACAGCCCTGACCGAGCTCCGAGCTCCTCGCCCTTGGACCGCCCCAGTGGGCTTCAGGAGTGGGTGTGTGCCAGCAGCAGCCCTCCCCACTCACCCACCGTGCGTCGGCCCCACCCGACAAGCCCCTAGTGCGGGCGGGGCTTCCCGGGGGGCCTATTTGCAACGCCGGGAAGCGCGGGCAGTCCGTGTGTGCGGCCTGGGGACACCCGCAGGTGTGTGTGCTCCCCCGTGGCCGGCTGCTGCGGCTAGCCAGCACCTGGGGGCTGTTGGCAGCGCCCCTGGGGCAGCCTCCTAGAGCCAGGGGTCTGGCAGGCTCCGGGGGGCAAATGGACTACGGAAGCCGAGAGGGGCCCGTCCGCGCCAAAACCCAAAACGCGCTGCGGCCTCCAGGGAGGGACACAGGGGACACAAGTGGCTGCGTGGCTTGCAGTGCCCGACCAGAGGGAGGGAGGTTGGCTGGCTGCTGAGGCGCAGCAGGTGTCAGCCCTTCGGGAAGTGCCCCATGGATGATTCGGGAATGGGGGCCTGCCAACTCAGAACCCCCGTTCCCTGTGGCTGCATCCGGCCAGGGGGCTCCAGGGTCGGGTGCGCCGCGGGCCTGGGGGGGCTTCTTGCCTGTGTGCAGGGCTTCTACGCACAAGGTGGCACCTCATCCCGGCCCAAGGGTGGTGGCAGGAACCCAGGTGGCGCTTGGGGACTCAGCAGGGCCTGCCCCCGGGGCCTGCCCGCAACACCTGATTGCCCGCGGGCGTGTCCGTCCACCCTCAAAAAGTTCTGCTGGGCCAGCCCTGACCGAGCTCCGAGCTCCTCGCCCTTAGACCGCCCCAGTGGGCTTCAGGAGTGGGTGTGTGCCAGCAGCAGCCCTCCCCACTCACCCACCGTGCGTCGGCCCCAACCGACAAGCCCCTAGGGCGGGAGGGGCTTCCCGGGGGGCCTATTTGCAACGCCGGGAAGCTTGGGCAGTCCGTGTGTGCGGCCTGGGGACACCCGCAGGTGTGTGTGCTCCCCCGTGGCCGGCTGCTGCGGCTAGCCAGCACCTGGGGGCTGTTGGCAGCGCCCCTGGGCAGCCTCCTAGAGCCAGGGGTCTGGCAGGCTCCGGGGGCAAATGGACTACGGAAGCCGAGAGGGGCCCGTCCACGCCAAAACCCAAAACGCGCTGCGGCCTCCAGGGAGGGACACAGGGGACACAAGTGGCTGTGTGGCTTGCAGTGCCCGACCAGAGCGAGGGAGGTTGGCTGGCTGCTGAGGCGCAGCAGGTGTCAGCCCTTCGGGAAGTGCCCGTGGATGCTTCGGGAATGGGGCCTGCCAACAAATAACCCCCGTTCCCTGTGGCTGCAGCCGGCCAGGGGGCTCCAGGGTCGGGTGCGCCGCGGGCCTGGGGGGCTTCTTGCCTGTGTGCAGGGCTTCTACGCACAAGGTGGCACCTCATCCCGGCCCAAGGGTGGTGGCAGGAACCCAGGTGGCGCTCGGGGACTCAGCAGGGCCTGCCCCCGGGGCCTGCCCGCAACACCTGATTGCCCGCGGGCGTGTCCGTCCACCCTCAAAAAGTTCTGCTGGGACAGCCCTGACTGAGCTCCGAGCTCCTCGCCCTTGGACCGCCCCAGTGGGCTTCAGGAGTGGGTGTGTGCCAGCAGCAGCCCTCCCCAGTCAACCACCGTGCGTCGGCCCCGCCCGACAAGCCCCTAGTGCGGGCGGGGCTTCCCGGGGGACCTATTTGCAATGCCGGGAAGCGCAGGGCAGTCCGTTTGTGCGTCCCGGGGACACCCGCAGGTGTGTGTGCTCCCCCCTTGGCCGGCCGAGGCGGCTAGCCAGCACCTGGGGGCTGTTGGCAGCGCCCCTGGGCAGCCTCCTAGAGCCAGGGGTCTGGCAGGCTCCGGGGGCAAATGTACTACGGAAGCCGAGAGGGGCCCGTCCGCGCCAAAACCCAAAACGCGCTGCGGCCTCCAGGGAGGGACACAGGGGACACAAGTGGCTGTGTGGCTTGCAGTGCCCGACCAGAGGGAGGGAGGTTGGCTGGCTGCTGAGGCGCAGCAGGTGTCAGCCCTTCGGGAAGTGCCCGTGGATGCTTCGGGAATGGGGTCTGCCAACAAAGAACCCCCGTTCCCTGTGGCTGCAGCCGGCCAGGGGGCTCCAGGGTCGGGTGCGCCGCGGGCCTGGGGGGCTTCTTGCCTGTGTGCAGGGCTCCTACGCACAAGGTGGCAGCTCATCCCGGCCCAAGGGTGGTGGCAGGAACCCAGGTGGCGCTCGGGGACTCAGCAGGGCCTGCCCCCGGGGCCTGCCCGCAACACCTGATTGCCCGCGGGCGTGTCCGTCCACCCTCAAAAAGTTCTGCTGGGACAGCCCTGACTGAGCTCCGAGCTCCTCGCCCTTGGACCGCCCCAGTGGGCTTCAGGAGTGGGTGTGTGCCAGCAGCAGCCCTCCCCAGTCAACCACCATGCGTAGGCCCCGCCCGACAAGCCCCTAGGTCCGGCGGGGCTTCCCAGGGGACCTATTTGCAAAGCCGGGAAGCGCGGGGTAGTCCGTTTGTGCGGCCCAGGGACACCCGCAGGTGTGTGTGCTCCCCCCTTGGCCGGCCGAGGCGGCTAGCCAGCACCTGGGGGCTGTTGGCAGCGCCCCTGGGCAGCCTCCTAGAGCCAGGGGTCTGGCAGGCTCCGGGGGCAAATGGACTACGGAAGCCGAGAGGGGCCCGTCCGCGCCAAAACCCAAAACGCGCTGTGGCCTCCAGGGAGGGACACAGGGGACACAAGTGGCTGTGTGGCTTGCAGTGCCCGGCCAGAGGGAGGGAGGTTGGCTGGCTTCTGAGGCGCAGCAGGTGTCAGCCCTTCGGGAAGTGCCCGTGGATGCTTCGGGAATGGGCCTGCCAACAAAGAACCCCCGTTCCCTGTGGCTGCATCCGGCCAGGGGGCTCCAGGGTCGGGTGCGCCACGGGCCTGGGGGGCTTCTTGCCTGTGTGCAGGGCTTCTACGCACAAGGTGGCACCTCATCCCGGCCCAAGGGTGGTGGCAGGAACCCAGGTGGCGCTCGGGGACTCAGCAGGGCCTGCCCCCGGGGCCTGCCCGCAACACCTGATTGCCCACGGGCGTGTCCGTCCACCCTCAAAAAGTTCTGCTGGGACAGCCCTGACACGAGCTCCGAGCTCCTCGCCCTTGGACCGCCCCAGTGGGCTTCAGGAGTGGGTGTGTGCCAGCAGCAGCCCTCCCCAGTCAACCACCGTGCGTCGGCCCCGCCCGACAAGCCCCTAGGTCCGGCGGGGCTTCCCGGGGGACCTATTTGCAAAGCCGGGAAGCGCGGGGTAGTCCGTTTGTGCGGCCCAGGGACACCCGCAGGTGTGTGTGCTCCCCCCTTGGCCGGCCGAGGTGGCTAGCCAGCACCTGGGGCTGTTGGCAGCGCCCTGGGCAGCCTCCTAGAGCCAGGGTCTGGCAGGCTCCGGGGCAAATGGACTACGGAAGCCGAGAGGGGCCCGTCCGCGCAAAACCCAAAACGCGCTGGGCCTCCAGGGAGGGACACAGGGGACACAAGTGGCTGTGTGGCTTGCAGTGCCCGACCAGAGGGAGGGAGGTTGGCTGGCTGCTGAGGCGCAGCAGGTGTCAGCCCTTCGGAAGTGCCCGTGGATGCTTCGGGAATGGGGCCTGCCAACAAAGAACCCCCGTTCCCTGTGGCTGCATCCGGCCAGGGGGCTCCAGGGTCGGGTGCGCCGCGGGCCTGGGGGGCTTCTTGCCTGTGTGCAGGGCTTCTACGCACAAGGTGGCACCTCATCCCGGCCCAAGGGTGGTGGCAGGAACCCAGGTGGCGCTCGGGGACTCAGCAGGGCCTGCCCCCGGGGCCTGCCCGCAACACCTGATTGCCCGCGGGCGTGTCCGTCCACCCTCAAAAAGTTCTGCTGGGACAGCCCTGACCGAGCTCCGAGCTCCTCGCCCTTGGTACCGCCCCAGTGGGCTTCAGGAGTGGGTGTGTGCCAGCAGCAGCCCTCCCCCAGTCAACCACCGTGCGTCGGCCCCGCCGACAAGCCCCTAGGGCCGGCGGGGCTTCCCGGGGGACCTATTTGCAAAGCCGGGAAGCGCGGGGCAGTCCGTTTGTGCGGCCCAGGGACACCCGCAGGTGTGTGTGCTCCCCCCTTGGCCGGCCGAGGCGGCTAGCCAGCACCTGGGGGCTGTTGGCAGCGCCCCTGGGCAGCCTCCTAGAGCCAGGGGTCTGGCAGGCTCCGGGGGCAAATGGACTACGGAAGCCGAGAGGGCCCGTCCGCGCCAAAACCCAAAACGCGCTGCGGCCTCCAGGGAGGGACACAGGGGACACAAGTGGCTGTGTGGCTTGCAGTGCCCGACCAGAGGGAGGAGGTTGGCTGGCTGCTGAGGCGCAGCAGGTGTCAGCCCTTCGGGAGTGCCCGTGGATGCTTCGGGAATGGGGCCTGCCAACAAAGAACCCCCGTTCCCTGTGGCTGCAGCAGGCCAGGGGGCTCCAGGGTCGGGTGCGCCGCGGGCCTGGGGGGCTTCTTGCCTGTGTGCAGGGCTTCTACGCACAAGGTGGCACCTCATCCCGGCCCAAGGGTGGTGGCAGGAACCCAGGTGGCGCTCGGGGACTCAGCAGGGCCTGCCCCGGGGCCTGCCCGCAACACCTGATTGCCCGCGGGCGTGTCCGTCCACCCTCAAAAGTTCTGCTGGGACAGCCCTGACCGAGCTCCGAGCTCCTCGCCCTTGGACCGCCCCAGTGGGCTTCAGGAGTGGGTGTGTGCCAGCAGCAGCCCTCCCCAGTCAACCACCGTGCGTCGGGCCCCGCCCGACAAGCCCCTAGGGCCGGCGGGGCTTCCCGGGGGACCTATTTGCAAAGCCGGGAAGCGCGGGGCAGTCCGTTTGTGCGGCCCAGGACACCCGCAGGTGTGTGTGCTCCCCCCTTGGACTGCCGAGGCGGCTAGCCAGCACCTGGGGGCTGTTGCAGCGCCCCTGGGCAGCCTCCTAGAGCCAGGGGTCTGGCAGGCTCCGGGGGCAAATGGACTACGGAAGCCGAGAGGGGCCCGTCCGCGCCAAAACCCAAACGCGCTGCGGCCTCCAGGAGGGACACAGGGGACACAAGTGGCTGTGTGGCTTGCAGTGCCCGACCAGAGGGAGGGCGGTTGGCTGGCTGCTGAGGCGCAGCAGTGTCAGCCCTTCGGGAAGTGCCCTGGATGCTTCGGGAATGGGGCCTGCCAACTCAGAACCCCCGTTCCCTGTGGCTGCAGCAGGCCAGGGGGCTCCAGGGTCGGGTGCGCCGCGGGCCTGGGGGGCTTCTTGCCTGTGTGCAGGGCTTCTACGTACAAGGTGGCACCTCATCCGGCCCAAGGGTGGTGGCAGGAACCCAGGTGGCGCTTGGGGACTCAGCAGGGCCTGCCCCCGGGCCTGCCCGCAACACCTGATTGCCCGCGGGCGTGTCCGTCCAACCTCAAAAAGTTCTGCTGGGACAGCCCTGACCGAGCTCCGAGCTCCTCGCCCTTGGACCGCCCCAGTGGGCTTCAGGAGTGGGTGTGTGCCAGCAGCAGCCCTCCCCAGTCAACCACCGTGCGTCGGCCCCGCCCGACAAGCCCCTAGGGCCGGCGGGGCTTCCGGGGGACCTATTTGCAAAGCCGGGAAGCGCGGGGCAGTCCGTTTGTGCGGCCCGGGGACACCCGCAGGTGTGTGTGCTCCCCCTTGGCCGGACAAGGCGGCTAGCCAGCACCTGGGGGCTGTTGGCAGCGTCCCAGGGCAGCCTCCTAGAGCCAGGGGTCTGGCAGGCTCCGGGGGCAAATGGAATACGGAAGCCGAGAGGGGCCCGTCCGCGCCAAAACCCAAAATGCGCTGCGGCCTCCAGGGAGGGACACAGGGGACACAAGTGGCTGTGTGGCTTGCAGTGCCCGGCCAGAGGAGGGAGGTTGGCTGGCTGCTGAGGCGCAGCAGGTGTCAGCCCTTCGGGAAGTGCCCGTGGATGCTTCGGGAATGGGGCCTGCCAACAAAGAACCCCCGTTCCCTGTGGCTGCAGCCGGCCAGGGGGCTCCAGGGTCGGGTGCGCCGCGGGCCTGGGGGGCTTCTTGCCTGTGTGCAGGGCTTCTACGCACAAGGTGGCACTCATCCCGGCCCAAGGGTGGTGGCAGGAACCCAGGTGGCGCTCGGGGACTCAGCAGGGCCTGCCCCCGGGGCCTGCCCGCAACACCTGATTGCCCGCGGGCGTGTCCGTCCACCCTCAAAAAGTTCTGCTGGGACAGCCCTGACCGAGCTCCGAGCTCCTCGCCCTTGGACCGCCCCAGTGGGCTTCAGGAGTGGGTGTGTGCCAGCAGCAGCCTCCCCAGTCAACCACCGTTGCGTCGGCCCCGCCCGACAAGCCCCTATGGCCGGCGGGGCTTCCCGGGGGACCTATTTGCAAAGCCGGGAAGCGCGGGGCAGTCCGTTTGTGCGGCCCAGGGACACCCGCAGGTGTGTGTGCTCCCCCCTTGGCCGGCCGAGGCGGCTAGCCAGCACCTGGGGGCTGTTGGCAGCGCCCCTGGGCAGCCTCCTAGAGCCAGGGGTCTGGCAGGCTCCGGGGCAAATGGACTACGGAAGCCGAGAGGGGCCCGTCCGCGCCAAAACCCAAAACGCGCTGCGGCCTCCAGGGAGGGACACAGGGACACAAGTGGCTGTGTGGCTTGCAGTGCCCGACCAGAGGGAGGAGGTTGGCTGGCTGCTGAGGCGCAGCAGGTGTCAGCCCTTCGGGAAGTGCCCGTGGATGCTTCGGGAATGGGGCCTGCCAACAAAGAACCCCCGTTCCCTGTGGCTGCAGCAGGCCAGGGGGCTCCAGGGTCGGGTGCGCCGCGGGCCTGGGGGGCTTCTTGCCTGTGTGCAGGGCTTCTACGCACAAGGTGGCACCTCATCCCGGCCCAAGGGTGGTGGCAGGAACCCAGGTGGCGCTCGGGGACTCAGCAGGGCCTGCCCCCGGGGCCTGCCCGCAACACCTGATTGCCTGCGGGCGTGTCCGTCCACCCTCAAAAAGTTCTGCTGGGACAGCCCTGACCGAGCTCTGAGCTCCTCGCCCTTGGACCGCCCAGTGGGCTTCAGGAGGTGGGTGTGTGCCAGCAGCAGCCCTCCCCAGTCAACCACCATGCGTCGGCCCCGCCCGACAAGCCCCTAGGCCGGCGGGGCTTCCCGGGGGACCTATTTGCAAAGCCGGAAGCGCGGGGCAGTCCGTTTGTGCGGCCCAGGGACACCCGCAGGTGTGTGTGCTCCCCCTTGGCCGGCCGAGGCGGCTAGCCAGCACCTGGGGCTGTTGGCAGCGCCCCTGGGCAGCCTCCTAGAGCCAGGGGTCTGGCAGGCTCCGGGGGCAAATGGACTACGGAAGCCGAGAGGGGCCCGTCCGCGCCAAAACCCAAAACGCGCTGCGGCCTCCAGGGAGGGACACAGGGGACACAAAGTGGCTGTGTGGCTTGCAGTGCCCGACCAGAGGGAGGGAGGTTGGCTGGCTGCTGAGGCGCAGCAGGTGTCAGCCCTTCGGGAAGTGCCCGTGGATGCTTCGGGAATGGGGCCTGCCAACAAAAAACCCCCGTTCCCTGTGGCTGCAGCAGGCCAGGGGCTCCTGGGTCGGGTGCGCCGCGGGCCTGGGGGGCTTCTTGCCTGTAGCAGGCTTCTACGCACAAGGTGGCACCTCATCCCGGCCCAAGGGTGGTGGCAGGAACCCAGGTGGCGCTCGGGGACTCAGCAGGGCCTGCCCCCGGGGCCTGCCCGCAACACCTGATTGCCTGCGGGCGTGTCCGTCCACCCTCAAAAAGTTCTGCTGGGACAGCCCTGACCGAGCTCCGAGCTCCTCGCCCTTGGACCGCCCCAGTGGGCTTCAGGAGTGGGTGTGTGCCAGCAGCAGCCCTCCCCAGTCAACCACCGTGCGTCGGCCCCGCCCGACAAGCCCCTAGGGCCGGCGGGGCTTCCCGGGGGACCTATTTGCAAAGCCGGGAAGCGCGGGGTAGTCCGTTTGTGCGGCCCGGGGACACCCGCAGGTGTGTGTGCTCCCCCCTTGGCCGGCCGAGGCGGCTAGCCAGCACCTGGGGGCTGTTGGCAGCGCCCCTGGGCAGCCTCCTAGAGCCAGGGTCTGGCAGGCTCCGGGGGCAAATGGACTACGGAAGCCGAGAGGGGCCCGTCCGCGCCAAAACCCAAAACGCGCTGCGGCCTCCAGGGAGGGACACAGGGGACACAAGTGGCTGTGTGGCTTGCAGTGCCCGACCAGAGGGAGGGAGGTTGGCTGGCTGCTGAGGCGCAGCAGGTGTCAGCCCTTCGGGAAGTGCCCATGGATGCTTCGGGAATGGGGCCTGCCAACAAAGAACCCCCGTTCCCTGTGGCTGCATCCGGCCAGGGGGCTCCAGGGTCGGGTGCGCCGCGGGCCTGGGGGGCTTCTTGCCTGTGTGCAGGGCTTCTACGCACAAGGTGGCACCTCATCCCGGCACAAGGGTGGTGGCAGGAACCCAGGTGGCGCTCGGGGACTCAGCAGGGCCTGCCCCCGGGGCCTGCCCGCAACACCTGATTGCCTGCGGGCGTGTCCGTCCACCCTCAAAAAGTTCTGCTGGGACAGCCCTGACCGAGCTCCGAGCTCCTCGCCCTTGGACCGCCCCAGTGGGCTTCAGGAGTGGGTGTGTGCCAGTAGCAGCCCTCCCCAGTCAACCACCGTGCGTCGGCCCCGCCCGACAAGCCCCTAGTGCGGGCGGGGCTTCCCGGGGGGCCTATTTGCAACGCCGGGAAGCGCGGGCAGTCGTGTGTGTGCGGCCTGGGGACACCCGCAGGTGTGTGTGCTCCCCCGTGGCCGGCTGCTGCGGCTAGCCAGCACCTGGGGGCTGTTGGCAGCGCCCCTGGGCAGCCTCCTAGAGCCAGGGGTCTGGCAGGCTCCGGGGGCAAATGGACTACGGAAGCCGAGAGGGGCCCGTCCGCGCCAAAACCCAAAACGCGCTGCGGCCTCCAGGGAGGGACACAGGGGACACAAGTAGCTGCGTGGCTTGCAGTGCCCGACCAGAGGGAGGGAGGTTGGCTGGCTGCTGAGGCGCAGCAGGTGTCAGCCCTTCGGGAAGTGCCCGTGGATGCTTCGGGAATGGGGCCTGCCAACAAAAAACCCCCGTTTCCTGTGGCTGCAGCAGGCCAGGGGGCTCCAGGGTCGGGTGCGCCGCGGGCCTGGGGGGCTTCTTGCCTGTGTGCAGGGCTTCTACGCACAAGGTGGCACCTCATCCCGGCCCAAGGGTGGTGGCAGGAACCCAGGTGGCGCTCGGGGACTCAGCAGGGCCTGCCCCCGGGGCCTGCCCGCAACACCTGATTGCCCGCGGGCGTGTCTGTCCACCCTCAAAAAGTTCTGCTGGGACAGCCCTGACCGAGCTCCGAGCTCCTCGCCCTTGGACCGCCCCAGTGGGCTTCAGGAGTGGGGTGTGTGCCAGCAGCAGCCCTCCCCAGTCAACCACCGTGCGTCGGCCCCGCCCGACAAGCCCCTAGGGCCGGCGGGGCTTCCCGGGGGACCTATTTGCAAAGCCGGGAAGCGCGGGGCAGTCCGTTTGTGCGGCCCAGGGACACCCGCAGGTGTGTGTGCTCCCCCCTTGGCCGGCCGAGGCGGCTAGCCAGCACCTGGGGGCTGTTGGCAGCGCCCTGGGCAGCCTCCTAGAGCCAGGGGTCTGGCAGGCTCCGGGGGCAAATGGACTACGGAAGCCGAGAGGGGCCCGTCCGCGCCAAAACCCAAAACGCGCTGCGGCCTCCAGGAGGGACACAGGGGACACAAGTGGCTGTGTGGCTTGCAGTGCCCGACCAGAGGGAGGGAGGTTGGCTGGCTGCTGAGGCGCAGCAGGTGTCAGCCCTTCGGGAAGTGCCCGTGGATGCTTCGGGAATGGGGCCTGCCAACAAAGAACCCCCGTTCCCTGTGGCTGCAGCAGGCCAGGGGGCTCCAGGGTCGGGTGCGCCGCGGGCCTGGGGGGCTTCTTGCCTGTGTGCAGGGCTTCTACGCACAAGGTGGCACCTCATCCCGGCCCAAGGGTGGTGGCAGGAACCCAGGTGGCGCTCGGGGACTCAGCAGGGCCTGCCCCCGGGGCCTGCCCGCAACACCTGATTGCCCAAGGGCGTGTCCGTCCACCCTCAAAAAGTTCTGCTGGGACAGCCCTGACCGAGCTCCGAGCTCCTCGCCCTTGGACCGCCCCAGTGGGCTTCAGGAGTGGGTGTGTGCCAGCAGCAGCCCTCCCCAGTCAACCACCATGCGTCGGCCCCGCCCGACAAGCCCCTAGGGCCGGCGGGGCTTCCCGGGGACCTATTTGCAAAGCCGGGAAGCGCGGGGTAGTCCGTTTGTGCGGCCCAGGGACACCCACAGGTGTGTGTGCTCCCCCCTTGGCCGGCCGAGGCGGCTAGCCAGCACCTGGGGGCTGTTGGCAGCGCCCTGGGCAGCCTCCTAGAGCCAGGGGTCTGGCAGGCTCCGGGGGCAAATGGACTACGGAAGCCGAGAGGGGCCCGTCCGCGCCAAAACCCAAAACGCGCTGCGGCCTCCAGGGAGGGACACAGGGGACACAAGTGGCTGTGTGGCTTGCATGTGCCCGACCAGAGGGAGGGAGGTTGGCTGGCTGCTGAGGCGCAGCAGGTGTCAGCCCTTCGGGAAGTGCCCGTGGATGCTTCGGGAATGGGGCCTGCCAACAAAAAACCCCCGTTCCCTGTGGCTGCAGCCGGCCAGGGGGCTCCAGGGTCGGGTGCGCCACGGGCCTGGGGGGCTTCTTGCCTGTGTGCAGGGCTTCTACGCACAAGGTGGCACCTCATCCCGGCCCAAGGGTGGTGGCAGGAACCCAGGTGGCGCTCGGGGACTCAGCAGGGCCTGCCCCCGGGGCCTGCCCGCAACACCTGATTGCCCGCGGGCGTGTCCGTCCACCCTCAAAAAGTTCTGCTGGGACAGCCCTGACCGAGCTCCGAGCTCCTCGCCCTTGGACCGCCCCAGTGGGCTTCAGGAGTGGGTGTGTGCCAGTAGCAGCCCTCCCCAGTCAACCACCGTGCGTCGGCCCCGCCCGACAAGCCCCTAGTGCGGGCGGGGCTTCCCGGGGGGCCTATTTGCAACGCCAGGAAGCGCGGGCAGTCCGTGTGTGCGGCCTGGGGACACCCGCAGGTGTGTGTGCTCCCCCGTGGCCGGCTGCTGCGGCTAGCCAGCACCTGGGGGCTGTTGGCAGCGCCCCTGGGCAGCCTCCTAGAGCCAGGGGTCTGGCAGGCTCCGGGGGCAAATGGACTACGGAAGCCGAGAGGGGCCCGTCCGCGCCAAAACCCAAAACGCGCTGCGGCCTCCAGGAGGGACACAGGGGACACAAGTAGCTGCGTGGCTTGCAGTGCCCGACCAGAGGGAGGGAGGTTGGCTGGCTGCTGAGGCGCAGCAGGTGTCAGCCCTTCGGGAAGTGCCCGTGGATGCTTCGGGAATGGGGCCTGCCAACAAAGAACCCCCGTTCCCTGTGGCTGCAGCAGGCCAGGGGGCTCCAGGGTCGGGTGCGCCGCGGGCCTGGGGGGCTTCTTGCCTGTGTGCAGGGCTTCTACGCACAAGGTGGCACCTCATCCCGGCCAAGGGTGGTGGCAGGAACCCAGGTGGCGCTCGGGGACTCAGCAGGGCCTGCCCCCGGGGCCTGCCCGCAACACCTGATTGCCCGCGGGCGTGTCCGTCCACCCTCAAAAAGTTCTGCTGGGACAGCCCTGACCGAGCTCCGAGCTCCTCGCCCTTGGACCGCCCCAGTGGGCTTCAGGAGTGGGTGTGTGCCAGCAGCAGCCCTCCCCAGTCAACCACCATGCGTCGGCCCCGCCCGACAAGCCCCTAGGGCCGGCGGGGCTTCCCGGGGGACCTATTTGCAAAGCCGGGAAGCGCGGGGTAGTCCGTTTGTGCGGCCCAGGGACACCCACAGGTGTGTGTGCTCCCCCCTTGGCCGGCCGAGGCGGCTAGCCAGCACCTGGGGGCTGTTGGCAGCGCCCTGGGCAGCCTCCTAGAGCCAGGGGTCTGGCAGGCTCCGGGGCAAATGGACTACGGAAGCCGAGAGGGGCCCGTCCGCGCCAAAACCCAAAACGCGCTGCAGCCTCCAGGGAGGGACACAGGGGACACAAGTGGCTGTGTGGCTTGCAGTGCCCGGCCAGAGGGAGGGAGGTTGGCTGGCTGCTGAGGCGCAGCAGGTGTCAGCCCTTCGGGAAGTGCCCGTGGATGCTTCGGGAATGGGGCCTGCCAACAAAGAACCCCCGTTCCCTGTGGCTGCAGCCGGCCAGGGGGCTCCAGGGTCGGGTGCGCCACGGGCCTGGGGGGCTTCTTGCCTGTGTGCAGGGCTTCTACGCACAAGGTGGCACCTCATCCCGGCCCAAGGGTGGTGGCAGGAACCCAGGTGGCGCTCGGGGACTCAGCAGGGCCTGCCCCCGGGGCCTGCCCGCAACACCTGATTGCCCGCGGGCGTGTCCGTCCAACCTCAAAAAGTTCTGCTGGGACAGCCCTGACCGAGCTCCGAGCTCCTCGCCCTTGGACCGCCCCAGTGGGCTTCAGGAGTGGGTGTGTGCCAGCAGCAGCCCTCCCCAGTCAACCACCATGCGTCGGCCCCACCCGACAAGCCCCTAGGGCGGGCGGGGCTTCACGGGGGTGGGGCCTATTTGCAAAGCCGGGAAGCGCGGGGCAGTCCGTTTGTGCGGCCCGGGGACACCCGCAGGTGTGTGTGCTCCCCCGTGGCCGGCTGCTGCGGCTAGCCAGCACCTGGGGGCTGTTGGCAGCGCCCCTGGGCAGCCTCCTAGAGCCAGGGTCTGGCAGGCTCCGGGGCAAATGGACTACGGAAGCCGAGAGGGGCCCGTCCGCGCCAAAACCAAAACGCGCTGCGGCCTCCAGGGAGGGACACAGGGGACACATGTGGCTGCGTGGCTTGCAGTGCCCGACCAGAGAAGGGCGGATGGCTGGCTGCTGAGGCGCAGCAGGTGTCAGCCCTTCGGGAAGTGCCCATGGATGCTTCGGGAATGGGGCCTGCCAACTCAGAACCCCCGTTCCCTGTGGCTGCATCCGGCCAGGGGGCTCCAGGGTCGGGTGCGCCTCGGGCCTGGGGGGCTTCTTGCCTGTGTGCAGGGCTTCTACGCACAAGGTGGCACCTCATCCCGGCCCAAGGGTGGTGGCAGGAACCCAGGTGGCGCTCGGGGACTCAGCAGGGCCTGCCCCCGGGGCCTGCCTGCAACACCTGATTGCCCGCGGGCGTGTCTGTCCACCCTCAAAAAGTTCTGCTGGGACAGCCCTGACCGAGCTCCGAGCTCCTCGCCCTTGGACCGCCCCAGTGGGCTTCAGGAGTGGGTGTGTGCCAGCAGCAGCCCTCCCCAGTCAACCACCGTGCGTCGGCCCCGCCCGACAAGCCCCTAGGGCCGGCGGGGCTTCCCGGGGGACCTATTTGCAAAGCCGGGAAGCGCGGGGTAGTCCGTTTGTGCGGCCAGGGACACCCGCAGGTGTGTGTGCTCCCCCCTTGGCCGGCCGAGGCAGCTAGCTAGCACCTGGGGGCTGTTGGCAGCGCCCCTGGGCAGCCTCCTAGAGCCAGGGGTCTGGCAGGCTCCGGGGGCAAATGGACTACGGAAGCCGAGAGGGGCCCGTCCGCGCCAAAACCCAAAACGCGCTGCGGCCTCCAGGGAGGGACACAGGGGACACAAGTGGCTGTGTGGCTTGCAGTGCCCGGCCAGAGGGAGGGAGTTGGCTGGCTGCTGAGGCGCAGCAGTGTCAGCCCTTCGGGAAGTGCCCGTGGATGCTTCGGGAATGGGGCCTGCCAACAAAGAACCCCCGTTCCCTGTGGCTGCAGCCGGCCAAGGGGCTCCAGGGTCGGGTGCGCCGCAGGCCTGGGGGCTTCTTGCCTGTGTGTAGGGCTTCTACGCACAAGGTGGCACCTCATCCCGGCCCAAGGGTGGTGGCAGGAACCCAGGTGGCGCTCGGGGACTCAGCAGGGCCTGCCCCCGGGGCCTGCCCGCAACACCTGATTGCCCGCGGGCGTGTCCGTCCACCCTCAAAAAGTTCTGCTGGGACAGCCCTGACCGAGCTCCGAGCTCCTCGCCCTTGGACCGCCCCAGTGGGCTTCAGGAGTGGGTGTGTGCCAGCAGCAGCCTCCCCAGTCAACCACCATGCGTCGGCCCCGCCCGACAAGCCCCTAGGGCCGGCGGGGCTTCCCAGGGGACCTATTTGCAAAGCCGGGAAGCGCGGGGTAGTCCGTTTGTGCGGCCCAGGGACACCCGCAGGTGTGTGTGCTCCCCCCTTGGCCGGCCGAGGCGGCTAGCCAGCACCTGGGGGCTGTTGGCAGCGCCCCTGGGCAGCCTCCTAGAGCCAGGGGTCTGGCAGGCTCCAGGGGCAAATGGACTACGGAAGCCGAGAGGGGCCCGTCCGCGCCAAAACCCAAAACGCGCTGCGGCCTCCAGGGAGGGACACAGGGGACACAAGTGGCTGTGTGGCTTGCAGTGCCCGACCAGAGGGAGGGAGGTTGGCTGGCTGCTGAGGCGCAGCAGGTGTCAGCCCTTCGGGAAGTGCCCGTGGATGCTTCGGGAATGGGGCCTGCCAACAAAAAAACCCCGTTCCCTGTGGCTGCAGCAGGCCAGGGGGCTCCAGGGTCGGGTGCGCCGCGGGCCTGGGGGGCTTCTTGCCTGTGTGCAGGGCTTCTACGCACAAGGTGGCACCTCATCCCGGCCCAAGGGTGGTGGCAGGAACCCAGGTGGCGCTCGGGGACTCAGCAGGGCCTGCCCCCGGGGCCTGCCCGCAACACCTGATTGCCCGCGGGCGTGTCCGTCCACCCTCAAAAAGTTCTGCTGGGACAGCCCTGACCGAGCTCCGAGCTCCTCGCCCTTGGACCGCCCCAGTGGGCTTCAGGAGTGGGTGTGTGCCAGCAGCAGCCCTCCCCAGTCAACCACCGTGCGTCGGCCCCGCCCGACAAGCCCCTAGGGCCGGCGGGGCTTCCCGGGGGACCTATTTGCAAAGCCGGGAAGCGCGGGGTAGTCCGTTTGTGCGGCCCGGGGACACCCGCAGGTGTGTGTGCTCCCCCCTTGGCCGGCCGAGGCGGCTAGCCAGCACCTGGGGGCTGTTGGCAGCGCCCCTGGGCAGCCTCCTAGAGCCAGGGGTCTGGCAGGCTCCGGGGGCAAATGGACTACGGAAGCCGAGAGGGGCCCGTCCGCGCCAAAACCCAAAACGCGCTGCGGCCTCCAGGGAGGGACACAGGGGACACAAGTGGCTGTGTGGCTTGCAGTGCCCGACCAGAGGGAGGGAGGTTGGCTGGCTGCTGAGGCGCAGCAGGTGTCAGCCCTTCGGGAAGTGCCCGTGGATGCTTCGGGAATGGGGCCTGCCAACAAAGAACCCCCGTTCCCTGTGGCTGCAGCAGGCCAGGGGGCTCCAGGGTCGGGTGCGCCGCGGGCCTGGGGGGCTTCTTGCCTGTGTGCAGGGCTTCTACGCACAAGGTGGCACCTCATCCCGGCCCAAGGGTGGTGGCAGGAACCCAGGTGGCGCTCGGGGACTCAGCAGGGCCTGCCCCCGGGGCCTGCCCGCAACACCTGATTGCCCTGCGGGCGTGTCCGTCCACCCTCAAAAAGTTCTGCTGGGACAGCCCTGACCGAGCTCCGAGCTCCTCGCCCTTGGACCGCCCCAGTGGGCTTCAGGAGTGGGTGTGTGCCAGCAGCAGCCCTCCCCAGTCAACCACCATGCGTCGGCCCCCGCCCGACAAGCCCCTAGGGCCGGCGGGGCTTCCCGGGGGACCTATTTGCAAAGCCGGGAAGCGCGGGGCAGTCCGTTTGTGCGGCCCAGGGACACCCGCAGGTGTGTGTGCTCCCCCCTTGGCCGGCCGAGGCGGCTAGCCAGCACCTGGGGGCTGTTGGCAGCGCCCCTGGGCAGCCTCCTAGAGCCAGGGGTCTGGCAGGCTCCGGGGGCAAATGGACTACGGAAGCCGAGAGGGGCCCGTCCGCGCCAAAACCCAAAACGCGCTGCGGCCTCCAGGGAGGGACACAGGGGACACAAGTGGCTGTGTGGCTTGCAGTGCCCGACCAGAGGGAGGGAGGTTGGCTGGCTGCTGAGGCGCAGCAGGTGTCAGCCCTTCGGGAAGTGCCCGTGGATGCTTCGGGAATGGGGCCTGCCAACAAAGAACCCCCGTTCCCTGTGGCTGCAGCAGGCCAGGGGGCTCCAGGGTCGGGTGCGCCGCGGGCCTGGGGGGCTTCTTGCCTGTGTGCAGGGCTTCTACGCACAAGGTGGCACCTCATCCCGGCCCAAGGGTGGTGGCAGGAACCCAGGTGGCGCTCGGGGACTCAGCAGGGCCTGCCCCCGGGGCCTGCCCGCAACACCTGATTGCCTGCGGGCGTGTCCGTCCACCTCAAAAAGTTCTGCTGGGACAGCCCTGACCGAGCTCCGAGCTCCTCGCCCTTGGACCGCCCCAGTGGGCTTCAGGAGTGGGTGTGTGCCAGCAGCAGCCCTCCCCAGTCAACCACCATGCGTCGGCCCCGCCGACAAGCCCCTAGGGCCGGCGGGGCTTCCCGGGGGACCTATTTGCAAAGCCGGGAAGCGCGGGGCAGTCCGTTTGTGCGGCCCAGGGACACCCGCAGGTGTGTGTGCTCCCCCCTTGGCCGGCCGAGGCGGCTAGCCAGCACCTGGGGGCTGTTGGCAGCGCCCCTGGGCAGCCTCCTAGAGCCAGGGGTCTGGCAGGCTCCGGGGGCAAATGGACTACGGAAGCCGAGAGGGGCCCGTCCGCGCCAAAACCCAAAACGCGCTGCGGCCTCCAGGAGGGACACAGGGGACACAAGTGGCTGTGTGGCTTGCAGTGCCCGACCAGAGGGAGGGAGGTTGGCTGGCTGCTGAGGCGCAGCAGGTGTCAGCCCTTCGGAAGTGCCCGTGGATGCTTCGGGAATGGGGCCTGCCAACAAAAAACCCCCGTTCCCTGTGGCTGCAGCAGGCCAGGGGGCTCCAGGGTCGGGTGCGCCGCGGGCCTGGGGGGCTTCTTGCCTGTAGCAGGGCTTCTACGCACAAGGTGGCACCTCATCCCGGCCCAAGGGTGGTGGCAGGAACCCAGGTGGCGCTCGGGGACTCAGCAGGGCCTGCCCCCGGGGCCTGCCCGCAACACCTGATTGCCCGCGGGCGTGTCCGTCCACCCTCAAAAAGTTCTGCTGGGACAGCCCTGACCGAGCTCCGAGCTCCTCGCCCTTGGACCGCCCCAGTGGGCTTCAGGAGTGGGTGTGTGTGCCAGCAGCAGCCCTCCCCAGTCAACCACCGTGCGTCGGCCCCGCCCGACAAGCCCCTAGGGGCCGGCGGGGCTTCCCGGGGGACCTATTTGCAAAGCCGGGAAGCGCGGGGTAGTCCGTTTGTGCGGCCAGGGGACACCCGCAGGTGTGTGTGCTCCCCCCTTGGCCGGCCGAGGCGGCTAGCCAGCACCTGGGGGCTGTTGGCAGCGCCCCTGGGCAGCCTCCTAGAGCCAGGGTCTGGCAGGCTCCGGGGGCAAATGGACTACGGAAGCCGAGAGGGGCCCGTCCGCGCCAAAACCCAAAACGCGCTGCGGCCTCCAGGGAGGGACACAGGGGCACAAGTGGCTGTGTGGCTTGCAGTGCCCGACCAGAGGGAGGGAGGTTGGCTGGCTGCTGAGGCGCAGCAGGTGTCAGCCCTTCGGGAAGTGCCCGTGGATGCTTCGGGAATGGGGCCTGCCAACAAAGAACCCCCGTTCCCTGTGGCTGCAGCAGGCCAGGGGGCTCCAGGGTCGGGTGCGCCGCGGGCCTGGGGGGCTTCTTGCCTGTGTGCAGGGCTTCTACGCACAAGGTGGCACCTCATCCCGGCCCAAGGGTGGTGGCAGGAACCCAGGTGGCGCTCGGGGACTCAGCAGGGCCTGCCCCCGGGGCCTGCCCACAACACCTGATTGCCTGCGGGCGTGTCCGTTCACCCTCAAAAAGTTCTGCTGGGACAGCCCTGACCGAGCTCTGAGCTCCTCGCCCTTGGACCGCCCCAGTGGGCTTCAGGAGTGGGTGTGTGCCAGCAGCAGCCCTCCCCAGTCAACCACCATGCGTCGGCCCCGCCGACAAGCCCCTAGGGCCGGCGGGGCTTCCCGGGGGACCTATTTGCAAAGCCGGGAAGCGCGGGGCAGTCCGTTTGTGCGGCCCAGGGACACCCGCAGGTGTGTGTGCTCCCCCCTTGGCCGGCCGAGGCGGCTAGCCAGCACCTGGGGGCTGTTGGCAGCGCCCCTGGGCAGCCTCCTAGAGCCAGGGGTCTGGCAGGCTCCGGGGGCAAATGGACTACGGAAGCCGAGAGGGGCCCGTCCGCGCCAAAACCCAAAACGCGCTGCGGCCCTCCAGGGAGGGACACAGGGGACACAAGTGGCTGTGTGGCTTGCAGTGCCCGACCAGAGGGAGGGCGGTTGGCTGGCTGCTGAGGCGCAGCAGGTGTCAGCCCTTCGGAAGTGCCCATGGATGCTTCGGGAATGGGGCCTGCCAACTCAGAACCCCCGTTCCCTGTGGCTGCAGCAGGCCAGGGGGCTCCAGGGTCGGGTGCGCCGCGGGCCTGGGGGGCTTCTTGCCTGTGTGCAGGGCTTCTACGCACAAGGTGGCACCTCATCCCGGCCCAAGGGTGGTGGCAGGAACCCAGGTGGCGCTCGGGGACTCAGCAGGGCCTGCCCCCGGGGCCTGCCCGCAACACCTGATTGCCTGCGGGCGTGTCCGTCCACCCTCAAAAAGTTCTGCTGGGACAGCCCTGACCGAGCTCCGAGCTCCTCGCCCTTGGACCGCCCCAGTGGGCTTCAGGAGTGGGTGTGTGCCAGCAGCAGCCCTCCCCAGTCAACCACCATGCGTCGGCCCCGCCCGACAAGCCCCTAAGGGCCGGCGGGGCTTCCCGGGGGACCTATTTGCAAAGCCGGGAAGCGCGGGGCAGTCCGTTTGTGCGGCCCAGGGACACCCGCAGGTGTGTGTGCTCCCCCCTTGGCCGGCCGAGGCGGCTAGCCAGCACCTGGGGGCTGTTGGCAGCGCCCCTGGGCAGCCTCTAGAGCCAGGGGTCTGGCAGGCTCCGGGGGCAAATGGACTACGGAAGCCGAGAGGGGCCCGTCCGCGCCAAAACCCAAAACGCGCTGCGGCCTCCAGGGAGGGACACAGGGGACACAAGTGGCTGTGTGGCTTGCAGTGCCGACCAGAGGGAGGGAGGTTGGCTGGCTGCTGAGGCGCAGCAGGTGTCAGCCCTTCGGGAAGTGCCCGTGGATGCTTCGGGAATGGGGCCTGCCAACAAAAAACCCCCGTTCCCTGTGGCTGCAGCAGGCCAGGGGGCTCCAGGGTCGGGTGCGCCGCGGGCCTGGGGGCTTCTTGCCTGTAGCAGGGCTTCTACGCACAAGGTGGCACCTCATCCCGGCCCAAGGGTGGTGGCAGGAACCCAGGTGGCGCTCGGGGGACTCAGCAGGGCCTGCCCCCGGGGCCTGCCCGCAACACCTGATTGCCTGCGGGCGTGTCCGTCCACCCTCAAAAAGTTCTGCTGGGACAGCCCTGACCGAGCTCTGAGCTCCTCGCCCTTGGACCGCCCCAGTGGGCTTCAGGAGTGGGTGTGTGCCAGCAGCAGCCCTCCCCAGTCAACCACCATGCGTCGGCCCCGCCCGACAAGCCCCTAGGGCCGGCGGGGCTTCCCGGGGGACCTATTTGCAAAGCCGGGAAGCGCGGGGCAGTCCGTTTGTGCGGCCCAGGGACACCCGCAGGTGTGTGTGCTCCCCCCTTGGCCGGCCGAGGCGGCTAGCCAGCACCTGGGGGCTGTTGGCAGCGCCCCTGGGCAGCCTCCTAGAGCCAGGGGTCTGGCAGGCTCCGGGGGCAAATGGACTACGGAAGCCGAGAGGGGCCCGTCCGCGCCAAAACCCAAAACGCGCTGCGGCCTCCAGGGAGGGACACAGGGGACACAAGTGGCTGTGTGGCTTGCAGTGCCCGACCAGAGGGAGGGCGGTTGGCTGGCTGCTGAGGCGCAGCAGGTGTCAGCCCTTCGGGAAGTGCCCATGGATGCTTCGGGAATGGGGCCTGCCAACTCAGAACCCCCGTTCCCTGTGGCTGCAGCAGGCCAGGGGGCTCCAGGGTCGGGTGCGCCGCGGGCCTGGGGGCTTCTTGCCTGTGTGCAGGGCTTCTACGCACAAGGTGGCACCTCATCCCGGCCCAAGGGTGGTGGCAGGAACCCAGGTGGCGCTCGGGGACTCAGCAGGGCCTGCCCCCGGGGCCTGCCCGCAACACCTGATTGCCTGCGGGCGTGTCCGTCCACCCTCAAAAAGTTCTGCTGGGACAGCCCTGACCGAGCTCCGAGCTCCTCGCCCTTGGACCGCCCCAGTGGGCTTCAGGAGTGGGTGTGTGCCAGCAGCAGCCCTCCCCAGTCAACCACCATGCGTCGGCCCCGCCCGACAAGCCCCTAGGGCCGGCGGGGCTTCCCGGGGGACCTATTTGCAAAGCCGGGAAGCGCGGGGCAGTCCGTTTGTGCGGCCCAGGGACACCCGCAGGTGTGTGTGCTCCCCCCTTGGCCGGCCGAGGCGGCTAGCCAGCACCTGGGGGCTGTTGGCAGCGCCCCTGGGCAGCCTCCTAGAGCCAGGGGTCTGGCAGGCTCCGGGGGCAAATGGACTACGGAAGCCGAGAGGGCCCGTCCGCGCCAAAACCCAAAACGCGCTGCGGCCTCCAGGGAGGGACACAGGGGACACAAGTGGCTGTGTGGCTTGCAGTGCCCGACCAGAGGGAGGGAGGTTGGCTGGCTGCTGAGGCGCAGCAGGTGTCAGCCCTTCGGGAAGTGCCCGTGGATGCTTCGGGAATGGGGCCTGCCAACAAAAAAACCCCCGTTCCCTGTGGCTGCAGCAGGCCAGGGGGCTCCAGGGTCGGGGTGCGCCGCGGGCCTGGGGGGCTTCTTGCCTGTAGCAGGGCTTCTACGCACAAGGTGGCACCTCATCCCGGCCCAAGGGTGGTGGCAGGAACCCAGGTGGCGCTCGGGGACTCAGCAGGGCCTGCCCCCGGGGCCTGCCCGCAACACCTGATTGCCTGCGGGCGTGTCCGTCCACCCTCAAAAAGTTCTGCTGGGACAGCCCTGACCGAGCTCCGAGCTCCTCGCCCTTGGACCGCCCCAGTGGGCTTCAGGAGTGGGTGTGTGCCAGCAGCAGCCCTCCCCAGTCAACCACCGTGCGTCGGCCCCGCCCGACAAGCCCCTAGGGCCGGCGGGGCTTCCCGGGGGACCTATTTGCAAAGCCGGGAAGCGCGGGGTAGTCCGTTTGTGCGGCCCGGGGACACCCGCAGGTGTGTGTGCTCCCCCCTTGGCCGGCCGAGGCGGCTAGCCAGCACCTGGGGGCTGTTGGCAGCGCCCCTGGGCAGCCTCCTAGAGCCAGGGGTCTGGCAGGCTCCGGGGGCAAATGGACTACGGAAGCCGAGAGGGGCCCGTCCGCGCCAAAACCCAAAACGCGCTGCGGCCTCCAGGGAGGGACACAGGGGACACAAGTGGCTGTGTGGCTTGCAGTGCCCGGCCAGAGGGAGGGAGGTTGGCTGGCTGCTGAGGCGCAGCAGGTGTCAGCCCTTCGGGAAGTGCCCGTGGATGCTTCGGGAATGGGGCCTGCCAACAAAGAACCCCCGTTCCCTGTGGCTGCAGCCGGCCAGGGGGCTCCAGGGTCGGGTGCGCCACGGGCCTGGGGGGCTTCTTGCCTGTGTGCAGGGCTTCTACGCACAAGGTGGCACCTCATCCCGGCCCAAGGGTGGTGGCAGGAACCCAGGTGGCGCTCGGGGACTCAGCAGGGCCTGCCCCCGGGGCCTGCCCGCAACACCTGATTGCCCGCGGGCGTGTCCGTCCACCCTCAAAAAGTTCTGCTGGGACAGCCCTGACCGAGCTCCGAGCTCCTCGCCCTTGGACCGCCCCAGTGGGCTTCAGGAGTGGGTGTGTGCCAGCAGCAGCCCTCCCCAGTCAACCACCGTGCGTCGGCCCCGCCCGACAAGCCCCTAGGGCCGGCGGGGCTTCCCGGGGGACCTATTTGCAAAGCCGGGAAGCGCGGGGTAGTCCGTTTGTGCGGCCCGGGGACACCCGCAGGTGTGTGTGCTCCCCCCTTGGCCGGCCGAGGCGGCTAGCCAGCACCTGGGGGCTGTTGGCAGCGCCCCTGGGCAGCCTCCTAGAGCCAGGGGTCTGGCAGGCTCCGGGGGCAAATGGACTACGGAAGCCGAGAGGGGCCCGTCCGCGCCAAAACCCCAAAACGCGCTGCGGCCTCAGGGAGGGACACAGGGGACACAAGTGGCTGTGTGGCTTGCAGTGCCCGACCAGAGGGAGGGAGGTTGGCTGGCTGCTGAGGCGCAGCAGGTGTCAGCCCTTCGGGAAGTGCCCGTGGATGCTTCGGGAATGGGGCCTGCCAACAAAGAACCCCCGTTCCCTGTGGCTGCAGCAGGCCAGGGGGCTCCAGGGTCGGGTGCGCCGCGGGCCTGGGGGGCTTCTTGCCTGTGTGCAGGGCTTCTACGCACAAGGTGGCACCTCATCCCGGCCCAAGGTGGTGGCAGGAACCCAGGTGGCGCTCGGGGACTCAGCAGGGCCTGCCCCCGGGGCCTGCCCGCAACACCTGATTGCCTGCGGGCGTGTCCGTCCACCCTCAAAAAGTTCTGCTGGGACAGCCCTGACCGAGCTCCGAGCTCCTCGCCCTTGGACCGCCCCAGTGGGCTTCAGGAGTGGGTGTGTGCCAGCAGCAGCCCTCCCCAGTCAACCACCGTGCGTCGGCCCCGCCCGACAAGCCCCTAGGGCCGGCGGGGCTTCCCGGGGGACCTATTTGCAAAGCCGGGAAGCGCGGGGTAGTCCGTTTGTGCGGCCCGGGGACACCCGCAGGTGTGTGTGCTCCCCCCTTGGCCGGCCGAGGCGGCTAGCCAGCACCTGGGGGCTGTTGGCAGCGCCCCTGGCAGCCTCCTAGAGCCAGGGGTCTGGCAGGCTCCGGGGGCAAATGGACTACGGAAGCCGAGAGGGGCCCGTCCGCGCCAAAACCCAAAACGCGCTGCGGCCTCCAGGGAGGGACACAGGGGACACAAGTGGCTGTGTGGCTTGCAGTGCCCGGCCAGAGGGAGGGAGGTTGGCTGGCTGCTGAGGCGCAGCAGGTGTCAGCCCTTCGGGAAGTGCCCGTGGATGCTTCGGGAATGGGGCCTGCCAACAAAGAACCCCCGTTCCCTGTGGCTGCAGCCGGCCAGGGGGCTCCAGGGTCGGGTGCGCCACGGGCCTGGGGGGCTTCTTGCCTGTGTGCAGGGCTTCTACGCACAAGGTGGCACCTCATCCCGGCCCAAGGGTGGTGGCAGGAACCCAGGTGGCGCTCGGGGACTCAGCAGGGCCTGCCCCCGGGGCCTGCCCGCAACACCTGATTGCCCGCGGGCGTGTCCGTCCACCCTCAAAAAGTTCTGCTGGGACAGCCCTGACCGAGCTCCGAGCTCCTCGCCCTTGGACCGCCCCAGTGGGCTTCAGGAGTGGGTGTGTGCCAGCAGCAGCCCTCCCCAGTCAACCACCGTGCGTCGGCCCCGCCCGACAAGCCCCTAGGGCCGGCGGGGCTTCCCGGGGGACCTATTTGCAAAGCCGGGAAGCGCGGGGCAGTCCGTTTGTGCGGCCCAGGGACACCCGCAGGTGTGTGTGCTCCCCCCTTGGCCGGCCGAGGCGGCTAGCCAGCACCTGGGGGCTGTTGGCAGCGCCCCTGGGCAGCCTCCTAGAGCCAGGGGTCTGGCAGGCTCCGGGGGCAAATGGACTACGGAAGCCGAGAGGGGCCCGTCCGCGCCAAAACCCAAAACGCGCTGCGGCCTCCAGGGAGGGACACAGGGGACACAAGTGGCTGTGTGGCTTGCAGTGCCCGACCAGAGGGAGGGCGGTTGGCTGGCTGCTGAGGCGCAGCAGGTGTCAGCCCTTCGGGAAGTGCCCATGGATGCTTCGGGAATGGGGCCTGCCAACTCAGAACCCCCGTTCCCTGTGGCTGCAGCAGGCCAGGGGGCTCCAGGGTCGGGTGCGCCGCGGGCCTGGGGGGCTTCTTGCCTGTGTGCAGGGCTTCTACGTACAAGGTGGCACCTCATCCCGGCCCAAGGGTGGTGGCAGGAACCCAGGTGGCGCTTGGGGACTCAGCAGGGCCTGCCCCCGGGGCCTGCCCGCAACACCTGATTGCCCGCGGGCGTGTCCGTCCAACCTCAAAAAGTTCTGCTGGGACAGCCCTGACCGAGCTCCGAGCTCCTCGCCCTTGGACCGCCCCAGTGGGCTTCAGGAGTGGGTGTGTGCCAGCAGCAGCCCTCCCCAGTCAACCACCGTGCGTCGGC